>NC_132937.1:35468671-36074334 GCF_034638445.1 Ciconia boyciana
TACTGCAGCACATCAATAGGAAAGGACGCCTGAAGCAGAAACCTCAGAACAATCTTGTTTCCTGTGGGATATGCTTATTCTGGTTTGCCTTTGCTCGTGTAAACACTGCAAATAGAAAGGGAAAAAGGAAAAATTCGTCTGAGAAGAGAAAGAAATCAAAACAGATTGGTATGTCAAAAATGCTAATAAGGTTAATTAAAGTGTGATTTATTTTTTTTAATTTTTTAAGCATTTAAAAGTGCAGACAAAGCATCAAAGCATGTAAGCCCAACTGATATTTAGATATGGGTGCCACGTAAGTCCTGGATATTATTGAAAGAATAGAATAGAACACTGAAGTAAATATGGGCTTCCTTTTTAGTACTCACATCCAGTATTCACCACCCTATACACTTGCCCAACATTATACCAAACAATTATGTGATTCTATGGTTCTGTACAAGGCACAGTCAAAGAAGAAAAATGCCTTGCAGGTATTCTGAGCATGACTAAATTATGTACCTGGATCACCTAAAGACTTTAGGTGCCAGAAATTACATAACTCTAATTTTGTGAGCAGAAATAATACAAGTAAAAATGTGGGTGAAGTCCTGGATCACCATGAGCTCCCACTGACTATTGATCAGGACTGTGGTCTTTATTAGTCAGAGGAATTTTTTCCTATCTCACATGATCAACATTTATTGCTTAAAAAACACTTAATTCCTCATGTCTGACTCCTCGTAATGGAAGCTGCATGGCAGCACAAAATGAGAATGATGGCCAGGTTTCTAGATGGGCTGTGTTCACAATCCTTTCCAGTTAGACAGTCTGCAAAGTCTAGACTTCCTGCACCTTTGAAATCCAGGACTAAAGGCCAAGGTAAACAAAGAAGCTGTCTTTTTCTCCTCTTCACTCTTTGATGAGCTGGATACACCCTTTTAAATGAAGCAAACCAGTCATTCAGCCCCCTGGTAGTCTCCCCCTTGCCCCCCCGCCTTCTTCCACCACATAACCCAAATACGTAGTTAGCAAAAGGTATCAGATGTTCCCCAGATAGTTTGTAAACAAAGTTGTCCAATATTTATTAAATAATTTATTAAAATTCCCACCCACTTGCCTGCAGAAATAAGAAGCAGAACAACCATGGTAAACGTCTTCAAATATTCAAAGGATGTAAACACCAAATATGCAGTAATTAGGTTGAATTATGTACTGACATTGTGACGTATTAGGTTTTTGAATAGTTCCCCTGGGGAAGTGGTTAGGCTCCTTGGAGAGCTTCAAAACTGGAGTGAACTAACCCTACTAAACCCTACTTACTTTAAAGTAGGAAACAACCTGACAAAGGCAGGAAGTTGGACAGTTTGAGGCAATAGCCCTTTCTCATATCTAAATTGTACCATTTTGTGAAAATACATTTTTAGGCATGTTATTTCTGTGTTGAAGTGGTGTACTGAAGTGGGTGAAAAAAAACTGTAGATCATATGACAACAGTATTTCAATCAGCAAACAAGTGGGTCACTAAAAATTTCAGTTAGAGTTCATGAGTTTTGAAGAGGAAGCCTGCCTGTTTTTTTAAAAAAAATCTCCTTTCTACGCATTGACTTTTAAAATATGGGCTACATCTGCATTAATGAGTGACAAGGAATTTGAGAAATCTGGTGCACATGTGGCTTGGCAGGTGCTTTATATTGAAAGGCACATGAGGTTTTGTCAAATTGTGTAGAGCTGCTCTAATCATAACCTCTGAGCATCAGTCATTGTTTACCTTAATTCTATCATAAGCACATCTGGGTAACTCCTTAAAATAATGGTAAAGGTAATTAGTCATGAATTGAGTTGGAAATCTGATAAAGTACTTATGACATCCATATTGGTACCAAATGAATTCATCATGGTTAACATTGTTACAAAAACACCAAAGGAATTAATAATAATTTGTGCCAGCATTTCAATGTGTTGCTAACATGAGACCAAGTATAATGAATGCTTTTTTTTTTTTTAAAAAAAAAAGGTATTACAGAGGTATTTCAATAGGCCTGCAAAATTTTATGTCTGCATTTTGTTATTGATAAAGTACATAACTCTTTTTCATGTATTACCATCCTTGTGGGAAAGGACAGGCAAGTTAATTTTGTGCATCTTGTCCAGTTATTTCAGGGTAACTCTTCAAGGCTACATTACGAGAACTGAACACTGTCTGTGCAGATCCACTTCCCACTGCAAGAGCTCCTAATTGGAGCCAGCATACACAGTGCCTCACCACAGAAATCCATAAATGTATAGTTACGGCAGATCTGATTCTTTCCTGTTTTGACTTGGCACAGCTGTAGCTAAAGTCAGTGAACCAATAGTTACTTCACAGCAGCTGAGAAGGTGGCCCTATGTGGCTGTGGCAGTGGCACTACCACATGAAGCTGGGGAAAGGCTGACACTGTAAAATGGGCTGCATTATTTGAACCAAGTTAGAGGTTTTAAGCAAGAATAGCCTGGTTTATTCATGCTAAATGGCTACAGCTTTCTGCATTGGCTGCATAAAAAGTATTAGCAAATAGTTTAATCATTCTGCACTAATAAAAGTCATCTAGCACCAGGGTGGAAAACTTCTGTCACAGAGAAAGAAACCTTGTTATACACCTACTCGTGAACAGGAGGGAAGAAAGACCCTGTTCCCTGTATGTGCATGTAATGTATGTGCAATGTATACGTACAGTACTGTCCTGCCACTTCTATTTTCAGTTGTGTCAATACTTAGTAGATTTTGAACAGTTGGGAACTCTGTTCCCCAAGGGAATTACAGAACTCACCACAACAGCAAAAGCACAGGGTAGAAAATGGCAGGTAGAAAATGGCACAGCCATCACGCTCTTTCTGTGGGAGGACGGCTGAGCCCATAGCTCCTCTTCCAGTTACTCAGGCATCTCCTTCCCTAGTTTCCCAGCATTTCCACTTCTCTCCACTGACTATTTCCTGATCATCGTTTCAAATGCAGCCTGCCTTTGTTTTCCACCCACTGCTTTCACCCTTCTCAGTATTTTAATCAAGATCTTATTTTTCCTCTATCTTGGGTTCTTAGACAGGATCCCAAGCTTTCAGTAAGCTTACACCTTTGTAGCTCTGTTTATGTCTGCATGAGAGGTTTCCTGTTCTCCGTGTCTCTATCTGAATTCCCTTCATAGCCAAACTCCTGAAAAATACTATTGTTTTTCCATCGTATTCTTCCAGCGTTTAGCCTTTCTTTCTCATTTCTGCCACTAAAAGCCTTACTTGTGCCTTAGTCACTTTTTATACCAACTTCCACAATCTTTCTCTCTCATCCTCTTTCTCTTTGTTCTCATTTGCCCAGACTCGTTTCCTATTCTCACTATTCAAGAATGCAGTGCTCATCCCTTTGAATTCCTCACTACCCATTCTGTGCCAGGGTGGAGTCAGCCCTTCAAAGTTTGCACAACAGAGCTGCGGTTACACCTCTGCCCTCATATCCACTGACTCTCTGTGCTTTCTGCCCTGCCCAGACTCCTCCGACTGCTTTGCCACCCTCTCCAATGCCGTGGAAGTACATTCCACGCTCCAGTCACTTGCTCACAGCGATGGAGCAACTTTGCCTTTGTATAGATGAACTCACTCTATTTTTTCTTAGCTTATCTTGCTTCTGAAGTGCATGGAGTATCTATAACTCCAGTGGCTCTCCAATCTTTTTTTGTCTTTTTTCATCAGCCCCTTCCTCCAACACAACTGCAACAACTGTCAGTCTCATAAGTGGTTAAAGTCTATATTCCTCCCAGGCATATTGCAAGCCCCTTCTGTAATGCTTCTGTCTGCATCAGGTTGGGAGCTCTGTGAAGAAAAAAAAAGCCTCATTCTGTGTCTGTGTAGCATCAGGCTGGTGCTCAGCACTTAAGAAGAGTGATTTATTTCTCCCATTTATATTTTCTTGACTTAAAGGCATGTTTTCTCACTTGGAATGTATTTTATTGTCTGACTTGAAACTGTCATGTAATCATAACAGTGTGTTTGTGATAGCATAGTAAATTCCATGGCAACAAACTGTGATGTCATAAATGCAAGATTTATATCTTTTCTGCAAAATCAAGCTGAAGAAGCAGATGGACAGAAAAAAAACCTCATTAAAATACCAACAGTTTCTAAAAATTACAGGAAAAATATCAATGGGAACCCAGACAAACATTGTTTAATAGATTTCTTTTTATACATGTTCCCTGATTTTTAAAAGCTTGCTTCTCTGAATAAGCTCTTCTTTTGGGGATGGAAATATATTTTAAGATAACTGCAAAAAATAAGTGTTTGGATTCAAGGCTCTAAAATTCAAAACAATTGCCTCAGACAAATTAAATAGAATGGAAAGAAAAGGGCCAAATGGTGAGAAAATACATATAAAAATTTCTGGGCTACATTTCTCAAAGCTAAACTGCCAGTTATTCATTAGAGTGCCTATGACGTATTAAGGATGTACTTGCGTAGATTATTTACAAGAACTAAGAAGTGATTAATAAGAGGATGGAGCTGAAAACATCCTCTGCGATGTTCTTGCTAACAAGTGGGCCCAGCTTTGTAATCAGACGTCATCAGAGAAAGCAGCACAGCCCAAAATGGTATGAATCACTTCTGACTTCCTGCTCTCCCTCACTGAAAACATAGACAAGGAAAAATAAAAACTTCTGAAGATAATATAGCAGTTAAAGAAATGTATTTCACAAAATCCTATCTTCTACTTGAAATTGAAAGACAAAAGGTGTTTCTAAACATATGTCCCTAAACAACTGGGATATTTCAAATGTAGTGATAACATAATATCATGATTTACACTTTAAATTATTTATAATAGAGATTTTTTGCTGAAGATCTCAAAAGATGTTGCAAATGTAAGTTAAATAGCAAAAAACTGTTTTCTGTAGAAGTCTGTAAGTTTTGCCTCCAAAATTATTTTAACATTGTTGAGTAGAATGTAAACTATGTCCTTCCAGCTTGCCTGTGCTGCCTACCCACACTGTTCTAATCAGATTTATTAGATAAATGAGGAAGTTACCCTTTCCCCACCTTTAAGTACATAGAAGGTTGTTTAACATTTGCCATTAGATGCATTTAGGTTTTGGGGAAAAAAATGTTTGAAGGAGAAAGAAGAAAGATGGAAGACAATACTAATATCTGGACATAGCAAGATCTGAGAGCTATTTAGCATTGCTAAGAAGCATTTGTCACAGTCCTTGACCTGGTTTGGATGGCCCTCCCACTCTTGGTGTGTGCAACTTGCATGGACTACCACCATCCTCCTGGGCCAAGGCACACCTGGTGGAAAGCCTTTCTCCTGGTGATCACTATCTGAGACTCCAGAGTTAGTCAAGGCTGCAGTCAGGAGGCTCTTTCTATAGAGAGTTTTTTTAAGCATCTTTTTCTTCTCACGTACCCAAACACTTCCTTTGGCTTCTCCTACCTAACAACATTGTTTTTTTTCATCTAGAATTCCTCATACAGTGTGATATTTTGCAGTATGGAGAATCATTGATTCCTACGATCTCAGAACAATGCTTCAGGTTTAGACCATTAATTTTTTGTGAAGTTAATCTTAGTATCCAGTGTAGGGGTGTTGTGGTTTAGCCCCAGCCAGCAACTAAGCACCATGCAGCTGCTCACTCACTCTGCCCCAGTGGGATGGGGGAGAGAATCGTAAGAGCAAAAGTAAGAAAACTCGAGGGTTGAGATAAAAACAGTTTAATAGGTAAAACAAAAGCCGTGCACGCAAGCAAAGCAAGCAAGGAATTCATTCACTACTTCCCATGGGCAGGCAGGTGTTCAGCCATCTCCAGGAAAGCAGGGCTCCGTCACGCCTAATGGTTACTTGGGAAGACAAACGCCATCACTCTGAACGTCCCCCGCTTCCTTCTTCTTCCCCAGCTTTATATACTGAGCATGACATCATATGGTATGGAATAGCCCTTTGGCCAGTTTGGATCAACTACCCTGGCTGTGCCCCCTCCCAGCTTCTTCTGCACCTGGCAGAGCATGGGAAGCTGAAAAGTCCTTGACTAGTGCAGCAACAACTAAAACATCTCTGTATTATCAACACTGTTCTCAGCACAAATCCAAAACATAGCCCCATACCAGCCACTATGAAGAAAATTAACTCTATCCCAGCTGAAACCAGGACAAGGGGTAAGGATAATCGAGACAATCCAAACTGACAAGAAAATTATATTTTGAGACAGCACTGTTGGGCCTTGCATGTGCCCAGGGAATGGATGACAAGTGGACAATAGCTGTACTTCTAAATAAAAAATGTCTATTCTAGGTATTCATTTGGTAGGTTCACCAAGTCTGACTTCTACCAGAAAGTCAGATATTTGACTTAAAATACAAAAATACTGTTTGTGCTCAGGAGAAGGAAGTCCCCTTTCTGAAACATTACTCAGGACTCCAAGCATGGTTTTCAACATGATTCCACATGCATGCTGTGGATTCGGATACAATTCTGTCACCCACAAGAGCTGTAAGAGCCAATTCAAAGGCCTTATAAAATGCTGTGTAGGTGATTTCACAGTTCCCACCAACCAGCTCTACAGCACTTGCATTTGGCCCTAGAAGTAGTATCACTTGGTTCCATGGAACTACATTCAGTATAAGATGATGTTCAATGTGGGATGAGTTAATTAACCTATTTAAAAGAAAAAAATTGCTCTGTGATTTGAGAGGTTCCAAAGAAAGACATTTCAAAGTTTTGCAAAATTGTGCCTAGCGCGTCCTTAACTTTTGATGTTCCCCTCAAGACAAATCTCTATTTGCTTACCAGTCCAGATCAGCATTCTTACAATTCTCCACTGGATTAACAGAGAATGCTACGCAATCAGCTAAAGGCCAAACCTCAGAAAAGGTTGCCTATGCTTGTGACAACACAATAAATGATTGCAGCGAGCTGATGACAAGCAGTCCAGATGAGATCCAACTGGTCTCATGACAAAGTAATCCTCGATGGCTTTCAAAAGATGGCTTTCTGTAACTCTCTGATGACTCTACAAAGAAATCAACACCACAGTCAGTCAGACTGAGGTATAATGTGCCTAACATACTGCTGGCATACAACCCATTCAGTAATATAAAAAGTGGCCATACATCTTTATGTTACAAAAATTTCCTACCTACATTTATACAGATATAAAACTGTTAGTAAAATGGAAGCTATTTGAGGCTTGTAAAAGAAAGCAGAGCATATTATCTGGATTATTTCCATTTTGGACATATTTTTTTACTTAGTCCAGTATGAATGGTTTATATTAAAACATTTAAATATTGAAAGAGGTTTTGGGTTACAGACTGATAGTAGTTCCATAAAAACAAATTATTTTTCCATTTCTACAAAATCTAATTAAACATATGAAAACAAATGTGTTGTGTAATATTAGTTATTCTTCCTTGCCTTCTACAATAATGCAGGACCCTGGTAATTCGCTATGGACAGATTTTTTTTTCGTGGGTATGTGGCTGGCAGTTGATTTCTTACCCCTTTGTGAAATATTTCTCCATATTTTCTCCCCACTCGCCCCTCCACTTTTCTGCTGATTTCAATTTAAAATATTTTCCAGCCTTTATGAACGTGGGAAATGACATTGCCTTTTGGTCATTTCTAATTAATTATAGATTCAAAAGTTGTGACAGTAAAGCATATAAGTAACTAACTCGATTATTATAGTGAAACTACACTACAAGATACGTTTAAACATCCAGATTTCCCTTAAATAAAGTATGATGGGCAGATGCACGATCTCAAGTCTTGCCCATAAATGACAGGCAGATGCACAATCCCAAGTCTTGTCCATGCCCCCTCCATGCAGAGCTGAGACCTTGGCCCTAATCCATTGCCATTGCCATTAACTGTAATCTCTCATTTAGTTTGACTGAAAAGAGAATGAAAGGTGGTAGGATCCCTGACTTAGAACCTCAGTTTGGCATTGTCACAAATACTTCCTACCCATGTTTAGGCAAGATGAATCTGGGCCTCTGAGTACAACTTGAGTCCCAGCAGCTTGGGAGCAAGGTAAACTCATGCATGGAAGAAAATCTGCAGCCTCATAGACAGTGTTCCTCCTCAGGCTCCAATGCACACCATAAACCTTTGCTTCAGTATGTTCTGTTACAAGGGCAAAGCATCATAGTCATTTCCCTTTTCACTGTTCTTTTAGAAACATTGTCTTCAGCCATGCCTTGTTCCTTCTGGATCTCTCTCCACCTTTGCTCTTTGCTGGCTCAGTAAGATGTTCGTAATATACATCACTTGCCCTCCCATCAGCTGGCTTTTTGAACTATGACATCTTCACCTCCTCTTTCTCCAGCCATGTCCAAACAGTAATTGTTGTTTGAATGTCTTGCTGTTTTGTCAACCTGAAGCAAAAAAAAACCCAAAACATTCTTTCCTCACTATAAAATCCTATTCATAGCAGAATCACCTCATTCCTCTCTTCCTTCATTTCATCCTGTTTGCTCACACACCATTGGCAAAACACCTGCCAACATCTCCTACCACTGCTGTAATTGCTAGGACTCCAGATAATCAAAGCTCTATCTTATACTTGACACACGGTTCACAGCCTAATTTGAACATCTCACATGCAGCATCGGGATTCCGTATCCCTTTCATTCCCCATAGAAATAATTTCTCTCTTTCTCCCTTCTCTCCTGCTTCAGTGTCAATGCTGACAACATTTCTTCCTAATTGCCTTCTCTGGATTCTCTTTTCAGTTTTGCCTGCAGCCTTCCTTCCATGAAACTCTTTATATCTGAACTCTGTCTGCCTCCCTGCCTTTCTATCAAAGCATTCATAGCATGCTTATCATCTCTGAGGTCAGGTTTCTGCTCTCTGGCTTTACTAGTGTTCATTCATTGATTCTTCCAGAATATTCCTTGTATGTCAGGTCACGCAAGAGGAGACAGGAAGGTCAGCCACATTTGCATCTCTTTTAAAGGCCCATGGGCAAATATCTTAGTATTATTGTAACTGTTTACTAGATTGGGATCTTACGACATAGATCTCTGCATCGTCACGAACCTTCTTACAGAGCAGTTGTTAGCTTTGATTTTACTGTCTGATAAGATATGAAGTTAAATTTCTACTTTTTTTTCCTTTTTTTTTAGAGAAAGATCATTATAGGCAAAGTGATACATAACTTTACTGGACTGAATAAAATGCTAATTAGCCATATTCATCTGGATGTAAAATACACCAGGATACTTTTATTGCGGGGTGCCTGAAAAATATCTGACAATAAAATTCAACTTTGAATGAACTTAAATAATCCAATAAGTCTAGAAGATAGATACAGGAGATGAGGAAAACTCAGAGAGAGGAAAGGAGCAAATGGAGTAAGTTGGTTTTGCAGGATTGATTTTGCTTTAATGTAATGCCCCGAAGACAGCTGTAGGACAACAGTACAGTACAGTTAAATGAACAGATGTGTGTACCAACCATACGTTCATAAAATAAGAGGTAGCCTTTTTATATGCATGTCTGCTAAAGGAATAAGAATAGAAAATAACATATTTCCAGTCCAGGAAAGCATAAAATATTCAACCTCTACAGAATGACTGGTCTTTTAAGTCTTCTTCTTTATTAGTGTAGTAGTAGAAATGGCAAAGTTAATTTATCATCAGCAGTAAGATTACCAGTCTGCTGTGGTTTTTACAGGCTTAATAAGTGATATGCTATTATTGTTAACTTTTGTTAAGTTACTGTAAGTTGTGTGTAAGTGGTCTTACAATTTTACCTGATTAACCATATGATCCTTTAAGAGAAAATACAGGAGATTTGACAAAAGAAATGCCTATTAAATAAACACAATATCACCTGTCCTATTTAAATAAATAATAAAACTCACTACCTTTTTAGAAAAAGTCAAATTGTATATCTGTCAACCTCTAACCACACTGAAACTGCAAATACAATGGTATGAATCATGAGACAGAAATGGAAGATGGATGTTACCTTCTGTGTGTTGTGGTAAGATATTATCACCCTTCTATAAGAAGATTGATGGAGCCATCTAATGAGAAACATTGTTAAAAGGAGAGACAATACTGTGACAAAAACCAGTTTCTCAAAGTTTCCCCACTTCAGAACTGTTCTTTGGGAAAAGTAACACACAGTTATTCATTCCCACAACATGTGATAGAACTCTAGAAATATTTGGGTACCATGAATATCTTGTGAAGGGTGATCACTCAATTTACCATGCAGATACATGAGAAGCAGAACATCTTAGCGCCATGAACCTTTTCCTAGTGAAACCAACACCAACAACAGGAATTCTTCCATCAGCAGCAACTTGCAAATCTTTGAAAAGGAATAAAATCTCTAAGCACATGATAATAGGTAGAGACTTCGTAAATAGTAAGAAGTTTCAAGCCATATTAAGCATGGCAATCTCTGGGTAAGACCTTTTCAACATAGTCCATGTGCATCAGCAGGAGGCTCTAGGTAATACTCATCTTACCTCACCTTAGCAATTCAAATGCAGTGTATCTAGTTTGAGTTACCAGTTTGGGCTGCCCACAAAGGTACCTCCAAAGTGCAATTTCTTCCATCCTGAAATCATCACTAAAATTACTGCCCTCCTCCTCTTTCTCTCACTCAAGAGGCTAGCCAACTAATGCATACTAAATATCTAACTTTTTAAAATATAAGTCATGTGATGTTAATTCCAACCAAGTCTGTCAAGCGTCACTCTAGGTATAATGAACATTATAAAGAAGTAAAGTGAATGTTAGAATCGGTAAGCTAAAGCTCTTCATTTGCTTAGTGTCTGGCATAAATTGGCATCACTCCACTGAAGTTCCTACAAAAGGCTTGGCCTCCAAAATGACGGTGAATTTTATATTAAAACTATCCAGAAATGTACCCTTCCTGTATGTCTCACCGCTGATGGTTACAGCAGAATCCCTTACCAAGAGACATTCTGTTCATCCCACTGGGTCTGATTCACTGTTCACTTACACCATTGTGAATAAGACAATGAATGACACTGAAATTATTATAGACACATCAAGATTAATGAGAAAAGAACCAGAAGCATCAGAGGAATCAGATCTAACTCAAGCTAAGTTTTTGTTTATGCTACAGAATTTCACCCATTAGTTTTATGAACTTTGTTCCTCATTCTCTTTTTATATTTTGAGCCTCTTTTTCTAGCAAAATTAAGCTTATTAGCCTGATTCTGATGAGCATGCTGTCTATGTGTGTGCCTGTGCACATACTTATGCATCTGTGTATTTCTCTCTCACCAACTCTGGCTGTCCTTCAAAGCTTTTGAAGCCATCACCCAGTTTAATTAACCAACATGGCAGAGGGGAGTTACTCTCAGAGATGTTAAGTTTCTATGAGCTTCATGAAAACAGATAGCCAGAGTGAGAAAATAGCTCCTATCAGTCCCTGGAAAAGCTGTGGCATGAGTCTGTAACTTATTAGACACTAGGGAATCTAACCACAAAATACTGTTCTGTAAGAAAGTGTATTTCAGTAGCTTCATTGTTCGTAGACCTACTAGGAATAAAGTCTACCACCCGCTGTGAAATTTCTCTCAAACTGCTGTGGAAATGCCTAAATGGCTACAGATGCACAATCTCATTTTAGGATTAATACACTGCAGAATAACCTCGCTATCATCCAGAGAAGGCAGGTAGTTAGAGGATCAGACAAGTCTTCCTGAGCCAGCACCCTTCCCAGAAGCAGCTGACTGCAAACTCAGAGTATAGACTGCATAAATGCCTTTTCCAGCACAGACTGGACTCTTTGTAGGCAAGGTCCATATCCTCATTCTCTGTATGAAATAAATCTGTTGCCCTATATAGAAAGGTTAGATAATAGCACTGATGATAATGCCAGTGCCTGTTTTGAAATTAATTCAGATCACCAGATGCACACAGTAACCCTGACAGATTTGAAACCAGTCCTGTGCAACCCAATCACCTTGGAGTTCAAGACTCCTTTTCTTTTAAATGCACAGGAAAAAACTGCAAGCCAGGGAGCAAAAGAATAACTTACACTGCCATACTTCAGTGCTGTGGGAGAGATTCAAAACAGCCCCACCTTGGTTTCTCCCTCTGCATTTGTGCTTTATGCTTCCTAGCTCAAGGAAACCAAGTGGCACACGAAGATGAACAGCAGAGAGAAGCAGAGGTGTTAGGAGGTATCTGGCCGTTCTCCACCCCAGTCACTTGTCATGACACAGTTTTTGCCAGTGGCATTTCTATGAGAAGGGATAAAAACTCCTAAAACAACAAAAAAAGAAAGAGCACTACCTTGGTCTAACTAATATTCCCTTTCCTACTTGTTTTATATTACACAATCAAGTGTGCTAACACTAAACCACATCGTCCATGCAGAAGTATGAGTTAGAACAGCTGTAGCCACAGCATAAGTGCCCTTGAACAAGCTGAATTTTTCCAGTGTATCACAATTACAGAAACACCTGTGCCAAACAGCTTTCTTCTGATCCTCTATAAAAGTTCACAAAGCCCTCCAACTTTCTCATTTCATACAGGTCTGTGCTGCCTTGAAGTCAGCTCCATACATCTTAATATGGGATACCGCAGCGTTGTTCCTTTTCATGCCTCAAAACATAAAATAAAGGGTATGTGCAGGTGCAGTGGTCAACATGTGATTCTGTTACTTGACAATAAGGCGTAAGACACAACACAACAATATTCACTTTCTTGATAAATCCTTTTCACACACAAAATTACTCTTAAAAAAAAAATTAAAAGCACAAATATTGTGACAACAAATGTTATCTGTTCTATACTACTTGGGAAACTCTGTACTCTAGATTTCTGCAGATACAACTATCCCAGGAGTATATGTTAGCTATTGTTTTGTTATGCACCATTCTAGAGGGGGAGGTTGTTAAATCATATGCGTACGTCATGGCAAAAGCCTCAGGACTGAATGCATTTGGCTTGGTTGTTACTGTACAAACAAGATGCTAGGGTTGCATTAGCCTTAGGAACTGCTGGCTAGAGTCTATTAAATTATTTACATTTAAAACTACTTGAAGTGTCTGTTTAAAAAGGGTCGGAAGAAACTCACCCTTAGCAATCACCACAGAAAGTGTGGCTGACTATCCTTCAGGCAGAGCTCCAGAAAAGGGAAAGGGAAGCAGCAGAAGTTAGTTACCAAGCCTAAGTGTTCGGCTCATGCAGAGTTGCAGCCTGTAGATAAGCCTGTCTTATGAAAATGAGGAGTATGTAGTAATTGCACAGCCTCCCAAGTCTTGGCTCTCTACAGCCATTCCTAGCTATTGGAAACTTTTCCATGTTAAAAAATTCAGCAAAGAAAAGTCTTAATAATATATTCATCAAAAAGGCACAATTTTTGCAGTCTTACAGAAGGGAAGCCTTCCACCATCCCCATTTACATAGCCCATTGTGAAAAGCATATTTTTTTTTTCAGAGCATGAACAGATAATAAATAATATTACTACACTAATTCAGGAAGCAATGTACAATGGCAAGCACAATTTGAACCACTTCTGCATTGCTTATACACTCAAGAAAAACAGCTAGATGTCATTGTGTACAGCTCAGGGGAAACATCTGTTCCAACTGCCTTGGTCAGCAAGTAATAAGGAATAATACTGAAAATATCTGAATCCTGTTATGCAAATCAGTGGTATGCCCTCATGTTGAATATTATGTTCTGTTCTGATTACTCGGCCGAAGCAAGGATTTAACAGAAATAGAAAGTGACTGGAGACAGCTGATAAGCATGTTACAGCCATGAGAAGGATTCCATAGTCTTAAAATATTAGGACTATTTAGCCTGGAAATAAATAAAACCAGCAGCCACAGTGCAAGCATACACAGTAAAATAAAATGGCATGAAGGATGTAAATTGAATACTCCTATTTTGCTAGCATTTTCTGCCACTTTTCTTACCCTTCATCTGTCTGGTCTATTTAGATGTTGAGATATGAGAATTAGGAACTGTCTATTACTCTAAATTTGAACCATGGCTACCACAATAAGGCCCACAGATGGTCACTAGGCAATCCCCTAACAAGAATAATCTTATTTACCCTTTGTCCTCATAAAACAACGAGAGAATTTAAAAGGCAACCCATTTTAAATATTAAAAAGGAAGCACTCCTATAACATAGCCCCAAGTGTGGCATTTTGGTGGCTCATGCAGCCCTGGAAAGCATCTTCTGCTCACCCAGGAGGGCAACAGATCTGGAGGCAAGCTGCCCTCCCGCAGGTGTATCACCCAACCCTGTGGCAGCCCAGCCTCCTGCTACCTTCAGACACCGCCCTGACACAAACACAGGCTGGCAAGGAGGACAGCACGCTTGTCTTTGACCTTTTTTACTCACCACCGGAGAACCTGGGACACTGCAAGGGACTGCTGGTGCAGAATGTGCGGCTGAAGTTCCCCCACTCACTCCCTCCATCACTGCCACCCTCCCTTGGCACACAGCCCCCCTGGGTAGCTCACAATGACAAAAAAGCAGCACCAAAGCACAGAGCTCCAAATGTTTCCAACTAATACTCCAAACGTTTTGTGCAGTACATCATGTATTTCTCCACACTCCTTTCTGGATCATTCAATGCTGGAAATTATCAGAGATAAGAATCTGAACGGCTGTGGTCCCGAATTATATGTTTCTAATTCACATTTCCATCAAAATAGGAGTTATTTTTAGGAGTGATGAAAAGACCTGCTTTACTTAAGTGTTAAACTTATTGCTACAAGATAAAAACCCAGGCAAAGAATTCAGCGGATTCAAAGTGCTTAGACTCTGTGACAGGTCAAAACCGCCGCACTTACAGACAGCAGACGGACCCCCTCTCTGTAAGAGCGAGAGCATCGATGCACGTTTCAGACACAGAGCTCACCGCTAACTGACTACCACAATGAAGAATCTCCCCTGTGGTCACATTATTCCATATTGTCTGCCCTGGGGTTCCTTGGTCCTTTTCAGAGGCTTCTGCAGATGCACCATCCCACTCAGCATCATCATTTCTGTGTCCCAGATAAAGAACTGAAACTTTTTTCCTTACTTTTACCCTTTATCTTTGTGTGTGTGAGAGACAGAGAGAGGAACAAATAAAAGAGAAGAAAAAATCATTATCTTTCATGTTTTTACATATTGAAACAGAACTATTACAAGCAAATCATCTGAGATGGGAACCTTAATGGTGGCAGAGATCAAAAATATTCTTCCAGCTGTAGTATTTATGGTTCCAGTTTTAGTTTCAGTAGATAGGAAATCTGTTCCAGCATCATAAGCTTACTTCCATTTGTTGTCTATTGCAAGCACTGGCACATACTTTTAGTGTGGATATTGTGGATATGGTCTGTGAATGCATGTTGGCACTAGTTTCCCTGCAGCCATGGAAACACCTGCCTCCAAGCTAATTTATAATCTACACCTATGGCCATGGGCCACTTACAAGTTTATTGAAAAAGGTCTTGACAAACCATATAGGAAAGACTCTGTTCTTTCTCTTCCTGTTCCACATGACATAAGTTTGGCATTAACAAGTCACATTTTTATGCCCAGCTTTATAGGTTGTTAATAATACGTAACGATATTTGATATGTAAGATCATGGGTCAAATATTTCTCACTCTACCGATGTGAGTAGTCCCACAAACTTTATTTATACAACTAGTGTGAAGAAGACAGTCATGCTTTTACCTTCCTGTAAAATTAGTCTGCAGCATTATGAGGCAGCTCTCACCATTACTTACAGTATTCTCATTAGCTCTGAAGCACAACGCATGTCCTGCTCTTGAGCTCCTCAGACTAAATCCTGTAAGATGAAGGATAGTTGTCCACACATAAAAAGAAATCTGATAATGCAATGGGATGCCCTGGTTCTTCTCACATATGATTCAGTCTAGTAACATATCCCATCCCCTTCACGATTTCTGGGTTTAATGTATTCCATGTCATTCTACCTAGAAAGGATTATGAAAATCCACTCAACCACTATTTCCTTGACAATGTTTTTTTCCTTTTGTTTATAAATGACTGTGGAGAACAGGTCTGTAAATGAGTCATTGCTTTTTGACTCTAGTGTATTCAGCTGGCATACTGTATCTTGGCCCTGTACAAGACCTAGGTGGTTTGTTTTTGTATAATTATCATGTAGGTAATCAGGAAGTGGAATCTCCTAGGATGTTTATAAATATCACGAAGAGTCATTATTAAAAGTACCAGGAATGATCCTGTAGATGATACGTCACATCGTCTGGAAAGCACAGAGGAGAAGTTCAGGTTGTAGTAGTTTTTCTCCACTAACTTGCATAGGAAAGAAAAGCCTTCCATAAACTACAGAGCAATATAAACAACTCATTCAAATCTGAATCCAAGCTGGAAGTGCCTTGGGTTTAGCATTTAGCACCGAGCCCATTTCAACATAGAATAAACAGCAGAAAGTTTCTGCAGCATTTGCA
This sequence comes from Ciconia boyciana, assembly GCF_034638445.1. Taxonomy (NCBI): domain Eukaryota; kingdom Metazoa; phylum Chordata; class Aves; order Ciconiiformes; family Ciconiidae; genus Ciconia; species Ciconia boyciana. The sequence continues at coordinate 35,485,112 of NC_132937.1, forward strand.
GTTTTATTGGAAATCAGCAGATGGTGCTTCCACAAGGTCCTTTATAAGTTATGGTTAATGAAATATATAGGTGGCTAGGTCTTGCTGAAATGTTAATTTTAACTGTCATGCCTGACCGTGCATTGCATCTGTAAAGTCTGTTCATTGACCAAGTTTCTTGCATTTGTTTTAATTGCTAACCTACCTGTAAAATGGGTGACTTATGTCAGAAGCTTCACTGTTATGACTCTACGGATGACAGCATAGGTAGTCAAGAGTCTGTCATTCTACATCCCTCGAATTATAAGAACAAATTGCATAGCTACTTTGCAAGGTTTCCTTGAAATCTAAAAATACTGACTTAAGTTAGACTGGGAGGCAAAGCCCTGCACAACCCTGGAATGAGTATCCCACCTGAAGAGGAAAAAGACCTGTCGGCATCAAACAGAGACTTGGGACAGATAACAACTGGTGCTAGCACTGATCTGTTCAGGAGTAAACGTATCAATAGCAGAGGTGCAGCTGCTTGCACAGCCACAGTCTAATCTTGATGTCAGGCCCAGCGAGGAAAGTTACTCCATGCCTCCACTTACTTGTTTGTACCGTCACCTGCAGAGATACCCATCCTTCTCCCCTTCCCTTCTGCCCCGCAGCTGGCAAGTAGCGGAGGGAAACAGTCATGAGGCAGAAGCTGTTTGTGCCCTCTTTCAGCATGTGCCACCAGAACTGGTAGGATGTGCCAGCAGAGATGGTATCCTGTCGAGGGGCAGCATCTTCCTCCCCTCCCTAGGGCCAGGCTCCCTTTCCACCTCCAGCGCAGCGTGCGGGTGGGTCCTCCCTCATCTGGGTTATCAGAGAGGCAATCCCAGCACCAGTGACCACATTTTCCCTGCAGCTACCTGGTGCACATTCTGTATTTGACAGCAGAGCTTCAGAATAGCCCAGGACCAAATATTTCATTCATAATTGCACTCAGATTACAACATGCAGGTATATTATCATTACCATAAATTTACAGTGACCTAGGACAAAACAAATGAAATCAGTTTCTCAGAACAACACAAGAAAGACCAGTAGGGATTTTCCAACTGCTATGTTCTATTTTAACCCCAAATCCATCTTTCTCCTTTGCAAATTAACCTTATGTGTACACTGCCAGTCCATTTATATCCAATACCTTATTGCTTAGCAGTGGATTCCTGAAGGTATTCCTGCAAAATCCTTAACTGCCTAAGGCCTGGGAGAAATAAAACCTGTTTCTTTGGTTCCCAAATATTTCTAATGGGATGAATAATCCCTTTAAATCTGGCAGCAGCTAATACACCCAGTCTGTGGTAACAATTAATTCCTGAAAGCAACTGATCTGTGTACATCAAATTCTGTCTTTCCTTAGAGCAGATACCTGGGGAAAGGAAGCCACTCCAGGAACAAAATAAGATGTGGTCACAGTGTGAAAAGGCCATCTGGTGATATTTGTGGAGAAGGGAGTCAAAAGAAGTAGCTACTGATAATCTGAATTTAAAAGGCATCAGTTTCATGATCCTGAAGATGTCCTTCCACCCATCTCCCTAAAAAAACGCCTAGAGTTTCCATTTTTCCTTCATCTTGGGATCTCTGCAGCTGATTTTTATTTACTTACTTTACAAGGAACTCAGATTAATAAAAGTTTGCTATTTTCTGTTTTCTCCACAAAAGAAGAATGGCCACCAAAGCTCAGAAACCAAGAGCAAAGCAGGTGAGTCTTCACGAGGGAATCTAGACCAACCACGTGTAATCCTCGATGTGATATGAGTTAAGCGGGCAGAGGCAGGACATCTGAGAGGGCAGAGCACCTCATAGACCTCAGACTGTGGGGTTCCCATGGACTTGGTGGGAACACTCCTCAAGGAACACAGCAGAAATGCCCCTCTGGACAGCTGCACGGTAAACGTCTGTCTTTCTGCATGGCCTTTCAGGGCGTTAGAGCTCGGATGCAATCAGAGTGGTCTCAGGGGGAGCCATTTGAAAGACACTGGTGGCATTTCCCACATGCAGCTGAAATCCCATCCTGTTCCACTAGAGGGTCATGCCTAAAGGACAAGCCTAAGCAGCAGCAGTGACAGGCAGGATGGTGTGCTCTGCCTCAGTGTAGTGCTAATTTTCATTGTCCAAATACAGGGGTACCGCCTCTACGTTACATCACTAGTTTTTCTTGCAGGACCAATTTATGAAGCATAAAACCCCTAAAAGTTGTCCTTTTCCTCTGCCTGTGTCTCTGAGCCTTCAAAGCTTCCCCTACAAATCTTTCTCAGCCTGAGTCTGCTGCCTATGGAACAAGAAAACTTGTCTGATTGTAAGACATTAAGACAAAAGAAGGTGCTAAACGGTATCTCTTTTCCTCCAACATACAAAATAACTACTTTTTTAAAGATAAAGCATGTTTACAGCTTAAAAATGTAATTTTTGCAGAAGACTTTGGCTGAAATAACAGGCCATGAATAATAACCATGTAACTGAGAAAGTGATGGGTCCTGGGTCTAATAACAGGCACCACCTGTACCTGTATATCTTGTCTGAATAGGAATGCTCAAAAAAGAGAGATCAGATTTGAGGATAATCTTGATTCTGCATCTAAAAGGACATTGCTGCAATTGAATCACAAACACCCTATCACTTTAAGCAAAATATTAAAATATTAAAGATAAAAAATTAATTGCAAATAAACCTCTACTATCTACCTTCTCTCCCCACCTCCAGACATACTTTTATCTGTGACCGTTCATCTTTGTGTCAAGTTGTTACTTTTTTTAACTTGGGGTGGGAACCTGTCCAGGATTTGACCTCCCTTTTCCGTGAAAAGAATATGATTTTATTTCTGAGAAGCTCCAAGTACATTTTGGTGTTTTTCTCTTTTTTTAAAATAAGATTAATGCAATCAACACCCTCATATTGCACTCTTATTAGAATATCCTAGAAGAAGACAAAAATTACCTGCAACTGCCCTTCTGCAGGATAAAAATGATAAGCATGTGCTAATAAAGGAGGCTTAAAGAAGATCTTAAAAATTATGTGCATCTTTAAACAAACCAGGGTAAAAATAGTACTTCTATTTCATTTGTAAGTGGTTCCAGACATTGCAAGTTACACTGTTGGTATGCTGTTATTTTCCTTAAAAGAGTCAGTTACTTCACTTGCAGTATTGAATTTTGGGATATTGCAGTTTAAGCCAAATAGCACACAGAGTCTGATGCTTAAATGACTCTCTTACTGTCTAGATTTGTTATGTCTTCATCTTTGAGATACTTCAGAATGAATTCTTTTAAGGATTTGTGTTTTACTAGTAGCAGGTTACTAAAGCATGCTTCAAAATTTTGTGGATAAAGCATTCGCTTAGCTGTGGATGTACTTTCTTTCCACCTAATGGATGTGAAATCAGTTTTGACTTAGGTCTTCTCAGGAATGCTTTCCTTTATTCTGTTTTCTCTTTGTTTTACCAACAGGTGAGCAAGTTACACATACATCAAAGACATCTAAGAAGAATGGAGCTAATGGAATTCATCCTTAGTCCTCAAGAGGTCTCTGTTATTTTATGAATTATTTGTAGATATAAGTCAGTTTGGAATAGTGAACATTGTTTTAAATTAATGTATTTTCAGATTTTCAAGTTGTTCCTCAAAACATCCCTTACTATCTGTTGAATGCTAAGATCCCTTTTTAACTTTTTTTTTGTCTGCCAAAATACCATGAACACCAATGTCTAACAGCACAAGTTTGTTTTGATTGTCTACTTTACAGTCCTCTCTGGAGGTTCTAATTATCCCATTATTTACCCCTACACTATCCTTTCCCTTCCCTCTCTCCTGCCCCTCCACCAAAAGCTCTTGTGTTTCTGTAAATTAATATGAAGAAAAGCATCTTCCTCTGACAGTCACATTTCCATAAAGTAGGCCACTTTTGCTATTCTGCTTTCACATCTTTCAAGGCCAGCACGGCCTTGCAGGCCTAAATTTCCTAGTTGGAAATTCTAGTGTTTCTATCAAGGACATATTTGATGTTCTTCTTAAAACGCTAGCTACTGGAATCCAGACATCATATCAGAATCTCAGCTTTCATTTTTTAAAAAATTATTTGTAAGATGTCATTGTTGTGCAGAAAGACCTGAAAATGTGATTGCCATCTCAGAAATCAGGAAGTAGGAAAGAAAGATAACTCAGTTAAAAACTACTTATTTAAGTTGACTTGTTTGAGTCAAACCTCACAATACATGTACATTCAGGACACTTGACCTTGGCAGTACTGCAGCTCACTGAGGCGAGCAGCCATTAAAAGCAAAGGCTCATAGGAACCTCTGGTGAGAGGAGTGAGACCTAAGGCACCCTCTAGTTAACCATTACCGCCACATCTCTATAGAGAAGCCGGGGCCTGCCAAGACTCTCTTGTATTTGCTGGTTTTGCTCCTACATAGTGGATAGCACTATTACAGCATTCAGGTTAGAAGGAGTTTGGATGCTCTGACAGATCAATTTTGGACTATACTGTAACTTTTCCCATTTGCAGAGATGGCCTCCTTTATATACACAGCTGGAAAGGAGACTACATTGCCTTCTCACCATCACCACCATGGAATTTCATCTTCCTTTTGAACCCTATGAAGGATGCTCAAAAAGGTCATGGAGCTCAGCAGGATATGGCCAATGAGTGTGATGAGGGACTAGAAACAGACTGAGTTTAGACTTGGAAATAGGGACTTTCAAGTGTGTGCAATTAAGGTGGAACTATGAGGCTAGAAATAAGGAATACATGGACCCTGGACCAAACCACTGTCACCTTCTACTGCCTGTAATGAAAGAGAGTGGCACAAACTTCACGAGCAAACCTCAGATAATTGTCTTCCAAAAAAGTGATTCAACAGTAAATGTAATAGATATAGATGAAAGACAGGCACCTAACACAGACCAAATCTTGAATGTCAGGACTTTATGATGCATTAATGAAACAATTTTTCTTTTAATAATCAACTTTTCTTTATCATTTCACATTTTAAAGCATGGGGCCAATCCATGGATTTTTGCATGCATAAAGGAGATAAAGTAACACAGAAGCAAGAAAGGATGGCCAGTGGAGACAGATTTGGTTGAGATTTGGGGTTTTTCCCTACTATTCCACAAGCTATCTGTATGTCTTCAGGCACGTCATTTTGTGCTTGATTCAGTTGCCTAAACAAAAACATTTAATGTCATTTGTAAAGTCCAAGTGTACCCAGGTTATTCATACAAGGCGAGCAGATGTGATGCCACACACTTCTGGAGCAGCAGCTGGAGTCACATAGGATAGGCACACTGTGTGGGAAAATGGCTAAAGCTCTTTTCCTGCCTGTATCTATCTCAACCTGTCTCATCTGAGATGTAGATGATCTCCATGCTTACTATTCCTGCTCTCACAGCAGTCTTGTACAATGAAATTTTTAAGGATTAGCAGGTTCTCAGAGTTGGAGGCCCCACAGGTATCAGTCCCACTCTAACGACCAGAGGAAACCAAGGACTTGGTTATCATTGGAAGAGGTAAGGGCCAGGACAGAGACAAGAAAGCAGAAGCTCGAATCCATGCGTTCTGGACTGTCCTGCAAACCCGTTGACTGAACTGGCTACCCTGTGCACAGAAGATGCACTATCTCCTCTTTTTCCAGACATCCAGGGAGGAAGGGAACTTACCGTAACCTAAGGACTGGCAGTCGGGATATCAATCCTTCTATTCACAACTTCTGGCTCCTCAAGTCACCTCTTGATCAAGTGTAGAAGAAAGCATATGTGAACTAACCAAGTCAGAGGGCAGAACAGGAGCCACAGGGCTCCTCCCAGACCCCCTTCTTAGGGGAGTATTAGGAGGATATAAGCCAGTTTTTGTGCTACTGGAGGGAGACAATTCTCACGGTACATACTGTGGAGCCAACAAACTCTCAGCAGTCCATGCAAGGCCTCCACTTCCAAAAAAGGTATGCAATAGGTCCCAAAAGAAACCATAAATTACCAGGGGCTTTTCTTCCTTCCATACTACTAGCTAATATTTGTAGTCATATTTATTCCATAAAAGCCTGACTTCAAAATAAGACTTTAGAAGGTCTACAGATACCACTGTTTTGCACTGCAGTAAGACAAGTCTACGGAGTTACTTGCAGTGCCATTTACTTAATATAGCATAATACCTTAAATTTGTACTAAAAGTTAATTTTGGAAATTCACTGTTGTTTATGTGACAGTGGAAATGTGCTTTGTAATGAACTGAAAATGTCGATGACCTATGAAGAGTTGTCATACATGTGTGATGCTGTACCAGATCTTGAAATAAAAATGTTTAAGCACTAAGTGCTTTTTATAAATATATTTCATTACAAAACAAAAATTTGAAAGAATCGGGATAATTATGAGACACTTGGTTTCTGCTCATAAAAATAAAGCAGCTCATCACAACTGGGAAAAAAGCTTCCATCATAGCCATGACCTTAACTTCTCTAAAATTCTTTGTCACAATTAGTCTCATTTAGATCATTATTTTTGCTGAGGGCTCTGTCTAGTTCATTTCTTTCCTTACATACTATATATTCACCACCATGTACAACAGAGTAGTAGAAAGTGAAATTTGGAGTTTACCAACATGTACTATGTAGGACAATTTTGATAATGTCCCAATAAGCTGCCATTGACTAAACAGCAGTCTAAAATCCATTTGGTTCCATTAATCTCTGAAAGTAAACCATTAAAACTGATCCTCTTCCTTGACAGGCAATAGAGTAAATACAAACCTCACAATAAGAAGTTAATGATCTGTCCCTAACAAGGCTGTAACTTTGACGTACTCAAGCACCTACTCTCTCAGTCTAGAAACAAGATCCAGTATGTCACCAAATACATGCACTGAGCTGGAAATTGTCCATTTGTTACCCTTTTTGCCATGCTATATTCAGCTTGTCACAGTTGGTTATGGATATCACTCTTAACAGTGATTTTTATTCCATTTAAGCTCCAAGCCAGGATCTACAGTCAAACAAAGCCTTTTTTGGATTAGAAAATGATGTGACTCCACATATCCAATGAATCAGATATGCCCTCCACATTAACTTTAATAGAATCAAACTAACAGGAAGAAAAATAAAGTAGTGGCAAAAATTAATTGAATTTTCACAGTAGTTATTTAAAAACTACATCCGTCCTCACTTTAATCTTGGGTTTAGTCTCCAATCCTGTTTCAGCTGCAACTGAATGCCAACTGACATGTCTTTTGAAGTCGGCCACACAAAATGTTCCAGACCTTAAAAGTACAATAACCACACATAACCCCTCCATTCCTAAAGCACCATGCTCTTCATCTATAATTTTAACTTAAAAATTCAAAGTTTTGTCACCAAGTATGACATAGCTCCACTTGGCAGAGTTGTGGAAGTGGAAAAGGCAATTTGCCAGTCGGGAAGCTGGGCAAGAGCCATTCTGCACTTAGCACATGACTTAAGACAGCCAACAGTTAGCTTAATGCTGCCCAAGCTAAAATGGCCATCCAGGGGCCGTTCCATCTGACAGCTTTGCTCTTTCCATGCTCCCTCCCACTATGTAACTTCTTAAGCCTTTATGTGGAAATGGGTTGTCTAGAGCTGGTGGTGCTGCCTTTCTGGCATTTAGGCATTCCTTTCAAATAGTAGCATCCTAAAGGGCTGTTTAGAGCAGGTTTCCAGCAATAACTACATTGTCTATTTTTTTTTAAGTTTTCAAAATTTTGTTTAGAATCAATGTCAGAATTAATGCTGCTATTGACAACACTGCAGTCCCAACAAGGGGAGAGACTTTTTCTGCCCTAGAAATTCCATGGTCTGTGCACATTTCTAGTTTTTTTCTGTTCTCTGAAATTATATAGAAAATTATCTGATGAATAGATCAGATCAGTAAAGCAACAGATCAGTACACTCCTTTATCATTTTTCATTTAACTTCCTGAGATAGTTAATGATTTTAATACTTTCCTTACAATTTTTTCCACTCCTATTTTCTACTGGAATTTTGTACTTTTGTCCAAGTTTTCAATGACCTGGAAAGCTTTTGTAACTTGTTTAGCGACCTGTTTTCATTCCACTCACGCATTAAACCTCGTCTTACCACATCACATCCTGTTTGCAATGGATACTGAATAATAAGGCTTGCTGCACTTCCTCAGTGCTGGTTCGTGGTACTGCCAACACAAGAGATGAAAATGTCTTTGGATTGTGTAAGACAGCTTGTGCTGTTCTGGCCTACAATAAGGGGAAAGTATCCACCAAACTGTAAAGGGTTACACAGTTCTGTTACTACTCTCTGAATCACCAATAAAAGGTAGGAAAAGGGTCAGTTTGGCTCATACTACATATATGTCAATTTTATCTGACCTAAAATGTGAATGCAACTTGTCTACATGCCCTTTCTACAGTACGAACAAAGCCACAAACATAGAGAGTTTCTAAACCTCCATGGGCTACCAGAAAATTTCCATATTTAAGATCAGAGTACTCACAGTCATACTGTCCTCCTGTTCTTCTGGTGAACCACAGTGAATTAGGCTAAACCTTTAGGGTGCCCTCCCTGCCTATCTATCATAGGGCAGATTATTAAAACTGCAAATTGCTCACCTACAGAGGACTTCTTGACGATGCTCAATTCCTTCTTTCCACTGAACCACAGGGAGAAGTTTCAGATAGCGTACCTATTTACAGCTGTCTTGGTCAAAAGGGATAACAGCTTTTCAAATGTGCCTTGCCAAATATCTGCTAATGGTCAAACTTATATTCCCTTTGCAATTTTTACCAGTGGTATTTATTAGGTAAGATCCCTACTACCTCTTAATTCAATCCATTGCCCACTACCTGAAAGCAGACATCAAATTTTAAGTCAACTTAAAGAAAAAATAACTGTTCGATGTACCTGTATTCATCTAATAAGCACAACACTCATCACTACCATACAATGCAAGTTCTATGTTTAACAGCCTCATGTATGTGTAGGAATAATTTCAGTGTAACAACATATGTCTCACTACCTACTATTAGAATTCGGTTAATATATTTCAGAGCTTAGTTTTATCAGGAATTGGTTTGCTTGTTTTTCATGGAAAAATCTTGGCCAAATCAAGAAATGAACCTTTGTAATCCAAATTTTTATGCTACTTCAGGCTGAGAAACAGCACATGAAATTTCTACAGAAAAGGCTGTTGAAGGCTTGTATTGCCCTATACTGAAGAGAAAAAAAGAACGGGAAAGCTTATAAAATGGAACAATGCAATGGTGTTCAGAAAAGTCCTTAAATATGATATCTGAGATGCGAAAGAGGTGCAGAAAGAACTGCACCTTTGTAAAAGTGCAGTTTTCCAGAAACAGACCCTTCTTTTTGTGATAATCAGGACAATTAGATGGGAATAAAGGAAGCTAACAAGTCTTCTCTCCTACCAGAAGAGGACGTTCTACCTTTATTTGAGCACTAGCTCTCTGGGAGAAGCCAGTTGTGTGAGAAACCACATAGGATGATGCATACATCCAGGACAGGACCACAGGAGGGTGTTTGAGTCTTTTTCCTCTCTCTTGCATGTTAGGCTGGGAAATGCCAGGATAGACCTTCCCATTTTCTTTCTCCAAAAATCCCTTTGAAATACTCAGCTTTTGCTTGGAGTCCTATCCACATCCTTGAAAAACTTTATGCAGACATGTTCCTTATCACAGAAAGGGTCCTGAGGTGGTCCATGCTCAATACAAGCAACCACTCCTCTGTTGAGAGGCAGCACATCGAAGGGAAAAGAGTAAAAGGAAATACATTATACTAGCACAATGAATACCGGCTTATCATAAAATAAATATTCCCCATATGTGTATGTATGTGTGTGTGTATATATCTATACATATGTATGTTAACAGCACATGTCACACAAGGTTACACTTGGGGATTATTTTTCCTGCTACTCAGTATTTTGCTGCAATTTTCCTCAGAGACCAGCCACTTAATATTTTGGATTATGGGGTCTGTTGTAGCTACAGCTATATCACAGATAGGGCAAAGACATACATTTTATGTAAATTGAGAGCTAAATCTAAACTTTCCAAAAGTTTGAGATGTTAGTATATATGGGTTTTTTAAAAGGCTTTATTATTCCAAGATCAGGGCCAGCTGCAAAGATTCGATTCACATCCAAAAACATATATTAAAATGCATACACTTCTTGGTAGAAAGAAGTTTTAAAACCTGTCAGGCTGAGAACAACACTCTTTTTGTGTGCTGCCTGACAATTCAGTTACAGATCGACCCTATTGTTTTTTTTGGTAATTTAAATATGACTGTTGGCAAAGCAGAAAGAGATGGGGGAGTTGTACAGGGAGGCACACAGTGAGAAAGAAGAAAGCATTTCTGATTATACAATATATCCCTGACATGTTGTTACACACAAACCCAATATTTAGCATTTAAAAAAGAAGAAGAAGAAAAAAGAAAAACAATAAAAGAAACAGCAGCTGTTTCTATGTGATGTCAGAGAACAGGTGTGATACAAATCTCCATACCAGCGCAATCATATTGATCTCCTGATGATACACGCATGAAGCACATGTGCAAACGTTATCGACCCATCCGGCATCTCATTTCCAGGAATACGGCCTGAAAATGCCTCTCTATAATTGAAAACATTATCAGGATAAACACCGTATTGGCCAATTATTAAAAACACACACACACACGGAGTAAGAGAAGGTGAGCCTACCGCCGCAGCACGCCCCGGTATCGCGGGCGTGCGGTGCCTCCGCGCTCGGCAGCAGCCGCCTGCGCACCCGCGCTGCCGCAGGGACCCACGGCACCCCCCCCGGGCCACCCGCGCTCGGGTGAGAGGCGGCTCGGCCCCGGCGCTGCCCCCGGCGGGGGGGGCAAGCTACTTCCCGCGGTGCGCGGCGGCGGTGCGGGGCCGAGCCCGGCCGTGGGCGCAGCCCCGCGGGGCGAGGCGGAGGGGGACCCGGGAGAGGGGCTCCCGGGAGGGGGCGGCGAGGGCCGCCGGGCCTCCGACCCCGCGCCTCGGCGGGCTCCGCGCCCTCTCCTGCGCGCCCCGCGACGGGTCGAGCCCCGCTCGCTGCCCCCGCGGCCGGCAGCGGCTGCCCCCGCCTCCCGGCTGCGCCCTGCCCGGGGGCTGCAGGGGGGACCGGCCTCCGGGGGCACCGCGCGCCCAGGATCCGTCCCTTCCGGGAGGACAGGCAGGTTTTGAAACCGGCCCTTCACTGGCGGCTGGGGGGTAAGGGTGTTTTGCTGTTAATTGTGAATGTCGTCTGCCATTAGAGGGCACTAAGCAACCCTGCATTAAGGGTGCTCCGGCGACCGAGGAGGGAGAGGCGGGGGGGGGAGGGGGGGGCAGTGGCACCAATTTGGGAAAAGATTAAAAAGGATGTGGAGTCCCGGAGCTTCTGAAGTGCTCAAAATGCCCGGGCGCTGCTCAGGACGATGATCATAATAATAATAACAAAAAAAAAAAAAAATATGCGGCGAGGTCAATCATTTACCAGTCTGCTTCTTAATGCGTGTGACCGCAGGTGGTACCGAGGGACATTGTGATTCATGCCCACTTTCAAAGCAGGACCAGGGCCCGCTCTGAGGCACCCAAACAACTGTCTTCTAATATTAGCACGGCTGTATTTCTGGATCTATTATAGTCTGTCCAGACAGATCCCATTGTAATGGGATCTTTTATTAAAAGATTAGCACTATCTCCTGCAGTTGGTGGAAAAAAATCTGTTATCACTGAGTTATTTGCAGTTGTGGGGAGGGGGCGGGCGGTGGGGGGAGCCGGAGGGCGGGAGCGGGGAGGAGGGGTGTGGGGAGGGCCGGGCGGAGGGCGCGGGCGGCCGCGGCGCACCGGCCCCTGACCCGGCACTGTCCGGGCATTCCTGTCTGCATACTTCGCAGTCTGTTGTGCTTTGGTGGCTCGGAAAAGCGAAAGAACCGAAATTAAAAAGGCAGCTTTTGAATAAACAATACCATTTTCCGTTAAGTAATCGTTTTGTATAAAAGGAAATATCGCCTACTCAGTTTCATTCAGCGGTGCCAAAAAATGTTATAAATGAGAGACCGCCAACTTTTCTAAGGGGAGAATAATGCCAGACTGTGCTTAATAAACTAGTGCCCTCGAAGTTCATTATCGATGTTGCAATCTTTTCTGATTCTGAAAGGAGACCGCCTACGTCGCCCCCACTCCCGTCTCGTCCTCCCGGGCTCCCAGTGAAAAGGCTGTCACTTGGGCACAGCCCTAGGTATTAAACTTTTATTCGGTCCTTTCTTTTTCTTGTTTTTAGGTGTGGGGCTGGCGGTTGCTTGCTCGCGTGGTTGGGGTTCGGGGGTTTTTCGGGCCGAGCCCCGCCGAGCGCGCCGTGTGCCCGCCAGCCGCCCCCCGCCCGTCGGAGCCGCGGGGAGCGGGGCTCACCCCCCGCAGCCGCTTCGCGCGGGGACGGCGGCGCCCCGCGGCCGCGGAGCCCACCCCGGGCGGGCCGGCGCCGCTCCGCGCCGCTGCAGCCTCCGCACGCCGCGCACCCGCCCGCGCCGCCGGGGGGACGAGGGCCGCCCCTCGGGCCGCCCCTCGGGCCGCCGCGACCCCCGCGGGTCTCCAGCCCCCGCGGGGCGGGCGCGGTCCGCCGCGCGCCTCCCCGCTTGCGCGGGCGCGGCCAGCTCCGCGGGCGCGGCGGCCGGAGCTTGCGCGGCCCCCCGCTGCTGCGGCAAGGGCTCCGGCGTCTCCGCCGCGCAGGGCTGGCGTGGGGCTGCGCGGGTGCGCGCCCGGGAGTGCGCGCCGGTGCGCGCCTGTGTGTGCCTGCACCTAGAGCAGATCATTGGAGAGGGTTTCCAGAAGGTGGAAAATGTCACCTGATTCACACTGAACTTTTTAAATCTCCCCACCCCCGAGCAGACACACACACACACTAGGAGACCGCCCACCGCAGACAGCTAGGACCCCCGTATAGATTTAAAGAGAGACTGCATTCAGAGCCTGACGTTCATTCAATAGAGCGATCATAAGCAGGCTGGCTAGTGCTCGCTCCCTCTCCCTACTCCCCCTCACGCTGTGTCTGTGTCTCTCACTCCCTGCTATACTGAGGATGTTAAATCAGAGAATCCACCCGGGCATGCTCTTACTCCTGGTATTTCTGTGCCACTTCATGGAAGATCACACAGTGCAGGGTAAGACCAGATTGTTTATTCGCAGATATGCTTCTTGATTATTACTATTGTTTTTCTGTCTTTCGGGCACGGTTTAGTTTGCTGCGGTGTTAAACGCCTCTCTCCAAGGTCCAACAGGACAGAAGTTAACTGTGGGCATGGGATTGCTTTGTACCGAGGTGCAGAGGTGTCATTTAGATCCCATTTGGATCGGGTCTTCGCACTGCTCTGCATAGGCACAGAGGACAGATGAGGATGTTTCTTGGTATTTATTGTTATTATGCAGCATGAATGAAGAGCAGCATCGCGAGGGAACTTTCCCAGTCTCGGCTCCCGAATGAGTGCTCAAAGTTTGTTGGTAATTTAGCTCAGATTTTTATCTCGCCTGCGTGACGGAAGGATAGGTGGTGATGGGGAACCCCACGATTACAGCTGAGGTTTTTAGAAACCAATAAGTGGTCATTTTCCGGACATTCCTTTAATATTGGGATTTCCTCCTCCCCCCTCCTTTTTTTTTTTTTTTTTTTGTGTGTGTGTGAATAAATATTAGTGTTGTAAATTCTCCTGCACAGAAGAGTATATTTAAGTAAGTTGTTTTTTTTTTTTTTCCATGCGAACAAAACAAACCCGAACCTGATATTGACAACTCTTAAGAGCCCTCTTTCGACACAAGGGAATATTGATTTTTAGTTTTGGGGCTTTTTTTCCCTTATCTTGACCGTGTTCCAACCACAACCTGGATGTCTTACCATTGCTTGTTTTATAATTTTTTTCCTTTTTTTTTTTCCTTTTCTCCCCCACTACCGAGCTAGAGCATAAGTTAATCTAATGTAGGCAACTGTAAGACGCAAAACTTTTTTTTTTAAGGGCGTTGTTTGTTCAATGATTTTTAGCGGGGGGGTGGGGGGGAGATCTTCCCCCGCGCCCAGCGACATCTCGGCTGGCCGATCCTGACCCCTCGCTGCGGTACATTCCCATCGGAGTAAGGAGGCAGGATCGAGCCCTGGCTGGATTACCACCAGAATCAATTGGTATTGAGTTGCTGGAGAAGTCACATTGGTTATTCACGAGAGACTCATCCCAACCAAAACTCTCCAACTAAAAAAGGGGGAGTTGCTTGGACTAATGTTCTTGGCTTGGCTCCACAAATAACAGGGATACTAGTAGAAAAAAAAAAAAAGGCAAAAGAAAAACCCAACAAAACCCACTCTATCCGGTTTAAGGACAGCGTACTTTCCTCTGAAATGCTTGCAGGAGACACGGCACCTATAACTTTTCCAGCTTGATCGATTTTTAAAACTCTGTAGGGACCTCCTACTCTATGTGCCCTTGTATTTTATGTACTTTGCTCACTTTTTTGGAGCTCTGCTGACTTATTTTAGTGAAGGAAAGACATTTGTTAATAGAAGCAGCAAAATGTGGAGATTTCGAAAGACTTCGCTAACAGCAAATGTTCCAATTCGTGCAGATTGCAAAATGGGCTGGGACTGAAACTCTGTGCGGCACTAAAACAATGCTGCTGTGCAGCCGCGGTGAGGAGGAGAGGGCAGGGGGAGGAGGAAGGAATTTGCAAGCGCGATTTTCTTTTTATTCCCTTTTAAATGCACATCCTTTTCAAGCCTCCGTCACGTGCCGGCAGTGCTCCTTCTGCTCTACATATGGAATAAATACCTCCGAAAACTGCCTCGTCCTGTTTTGATCGGGTCTTTTCTTTCTTTCTGGGTTTTTTTCGGTTTGGTTTTGGTGTTGGTTTTTTTTTGTGTGTGGGTTGTTTTTTTGTTTTTTGTTTTTTTTTTTAAACTGCTCTCCCAAATGGGCCGGAGTAGCTGCGGGTTATGAAATGGGACAAATAAAAGTAAACAGTCTAGTAAAAGTCATCGCAAGGCGCACGTGTTGTGTCTGGGTCACTGGTGACTGCCACTGATCCGGCTGGGTGTCCCCCCTGCAGCTGGGAACTGCTGGCTCCGGCAGGCGCGGAACGGCCGCTGCCAGGTTCTCTACAAAACCGACCTCAGCAAGGAGGAGTGCTGCAAGACCGGCCGCCTGACAACTTCGTGGACGGAAGAGGACGTCAACGACAACACGCTTTTTAAGTGGATGATTTTTAATGGGGGAGCCCCAAACTGCATCCCGTGCAAAGGTGAGGGGGTGCTGGCGAGCCGCTGCTGGCCGAGGGACTGGGCTGGGGGAGGAGGAGCGGGGAAGGAGCTGGAGGGGGGCGGCGCGGTCCCTCCGCTTCCTTCCTCGGTGGGGCTTTGCGGGGCGCCTGGTCGCAGCCCCGGGATCGGTGAGGGGACCCCCGTTCCTGCTCGGCCGCCGTGCGCATCGCGGGGGGGAGCGGAGCGACCTCCTCTCCCCCTGCCCTCGCTGGCGCGGGGACTTTCCCTCGAGTGGTGTTTCCTGGAGGGGGGGAAGGGGTTTTCTCCCCGTGCTCCGGGGTCATGGTGTCTTTTTTTTCTTTAAGCAGCTTTGACACCAGGTCTGTTCTGCACGCTCGGTACTAAAGTGGTGCCTCTTTCCTTCCATCAGAAACGTGCGAGAACGTGGACTGTGGACCCGGGAAGAAATGTAAAATGAACAAGAAGAACAAACCTCGGTGTGTTTGTGCTCCGGATTGCTCTAATATCACTTGGAAGGGCCCCGTGTGTGGCTTAGATGGGAAAACCTACAGGAACGAGTGTGCCCTTCTCAAAGCCAGATGTAAAGAACAGCCCGAACTTGAAGTCCAGTATCAGGGCAAATGCAAAAGTAGGTTTGCAAATCTAATCTGATCTCCCTCAAATGCCAAAGGGTGTGTGTCTGAGTGTAGGGAGGAGGAGCTGTTGGACGTACTTCCCCACAGGAACCAGAGTGATGTTCCAAATGCTGGGAGACAGTAACTAACCACACTCAACAGACGAGGACGTAGCTGGATTGAGAGTTCCCCACAGTCTAGCAGCACCTGTGTCCCACCAGCTACCCTGAGATGGGAAGGTTTCCTTCAGCAGCCCTTAAATGAGGGGAGCTGCTTAAGATCATTCAGCCTTTTATCTGATCATTTGTTTCATTGTGTCACCCATTCACTCCTCACGGGGGCTCTGGGATCTCCTATTAATCACTGTGTGTTTTCATCTTTATTTCAGAGACCTGTAGGGATGTTTTATGCCCAGGCAGCTCCACGTGTGTGGTTGACCAAACTAATAACGCCTACTGCGTGACATGTAATCGAATTTGCCCAGAGCCTACCTCCCCTGAACAGTATCTCTGCGGGAATGACGGCATAACTTACGCCAGTGCTTGCCACCTGAGGAAAGCTACCTGCCTACTGGGCAGATCCATTGGATTAGCCTACGAAGGAAAATGCATCAGTAGGTATCTCGGTCGGAGGGGTAAGGGTGGGGGGAGCTTCCTCCATCAGCTGTTTCAGAGTATCGTGTGTGGGATTGGATGGATGTAGTTAGCGCTGGGGAGGAGGAGAGACTTCCAGCAGCCTGTGTTAGCGCTTCCCTCCAGGAAAAGGAGAGCCAGGGTGGGCTTTGCCCCAGAAAAGACTGCAAAAGGGATGAGGGAGTAGAGGGCCTGATCCTGCTTCTCTTGCTATCGCTGTGGGTGCTGACATTAGTATCCAAGGGGGAAGTACCCGCCATTAAATAGATGATGACATGGTTACAGCGTAACAAGGTCTTGATATTCAGTGGATCTGGATTCCTGGAAACAATTGTCTTCAAGTGGTCTTGGCAAAGCTTGCGTTAACTTAATTGGAAACATCTGATCACTTTTTCCTCTTTAGAAATATTGCAGAGTTTGGAGACAGCTGGTGGGTGAAGATAGGAAAATAATCTCTGTGCATCCTGACATTTTGCATTGTGATTTCCAGAGATGAGTGACAGTGAAGCGTGTTACGAGGAAGCACCTTCAGGGCAGCCTCTGCTCCCCAAAACTGCTGGGGGAATTCGTGGGAGTATCAGGCTGCTTTTAGTTGGCATAGGTTGAGGTGAATTCTCTTTCCAGCCTTGTAGAGAACTACTCTGTGTGGGTTAGTTTAAAAATAATTGATTTAGAAATGCTGAATGTGTTGGCAAATTCTGCACTTACCGCTAATTTGGGGAGCTGAATTTCCACTGACATCAAACGGAGCAGGAAGGTCATGTACAACAGGCAAATGTAATTCTGTATTCCCAGGGCCAAGCTCTGCTGGCACAGCTGTCTTTCCTCCCCCACATATAGACAGGCAATGGTGTCCAAGGGACTACTTGCTTGAGCAAAATCGGCAAGTATCATCACATCTACTGCATCTGAGCTTTGTCTATTCACAGTTCACAGGGGAAAGGGAGTTTGGGGTTGTTTGTTGTTGCTTTTCTTTTTTCTTTGTCTTTTCACTTACCTCTAGTATCCTGTGTATATTTTTAGAAGCCAAATCCTGTGAAGACATTCAGTGCAGTGCTGGGAAGAAATGCTTGTGGGATTTTAAGGTTGGCAGAGGTCGGTGCGCCCTCTGCGATGAGCTATGCCCTGAAAGCAAGTCAGACGAGGCAGTCTGTGCCAGCGATAACACAACTTACCCAAGCGAGTGTGCCATGAAAGAGGCAGCCTGCTCCATGGGTGTGCTTCTAGAAGTAAAGCACTCCGGATCTTGCAACTGTAAGTGAGATTTTTAACTCTGCAGACACTTAAGGCTTCTGAAGGCAATCCCTAGGTAATGAAGACTTACACCTTTAAGCATAAGAAAGCTTGATTTAGAGATTCAAGATATGGTGTAGGTGCCATATAAGTATGTATCTATCACACACACACTTTGGTTACTGATAAAATGCAATAGATCTCCAACAGCCAGTTGGCCTTCAAGTTGGAGTTTTGGAGCTATTCTGAGGACAAGTCATTTTGTCAGAAAGGGGTTGCCCTATGAGTGTAATTTTAGCAATTTTTTCCTACTTTGTCTGCTCTCGTGTGCTTTGCTGATTGCTTTATTAACACTCGGATAAGCTCTAACTCGATCCAAAAGAACAAGCTTAATGGTAGCACATGGGCACCTGGTTTAGCACAGTTGCCTCTACTAACTCTGAATGAAGGACACAAAGCAGTTAAACCTAGAACACAAGAGCGCTTTTTATTTGATTTCAGGAATCTGCCAATAAAACCTGAGCCATTGATTCTTCAGAACTTTCTGCAGTTATGACTTCATAGATTATGTATAAAAAAACCTTATTGCATAACAGCAGATGCCAAAGAGCATCTCACTACAAGTCGCATAAAATGCAACGCTGTATTATGGCTGTTCAGAGGGCTTTGAAAACATGCACTGAGCTACTTCTGCGCTGTTGTTGTCCTTATTTAAACAACAGCTCCCCTGTATTCCCCCATCTAGCCATTAATGAAGACCCAGAGGATGAAGAGGAAGATGAAGACCAGGACTACAGCTTTCCTATATCTTCCATTCTGGAGTGGTAAAACCTCCATCACTATTGGAACAGCCATTGGGCACGAAATCAATGTCCATACTGTAAATAAGTGTATGCTTATTTATTTTGGGGAGAAAAAAAGTATACATATAGTTGAGTCTCGTAGACATTTATTTATACTGTGTCATGTTTTATAATTTATACATAAAATGTCTGGTTGACTGTACACCTTGTTTTTTGAAGAAATTTATTCGTTACGGGAAGAGCAGTGTTATTTATTGTGAGGTCTCTTGCTTGTAAAGTAAAGCTTTTCTTTTTTCTTGTAAACTATAAAAGTCCATTCCTTAGAGCTTACCCACATGATCTCATCTCTGTGTTTCACTGATGTTAACTCTTTTCCACTTAAACAACCTTGCATGTCAGTTTCTGTTATGTTTATTTATTGGATTTTCTTCTTGCCGGTTCTGTACATAAAAGATCCCTCGGGTTTTTGTTTACAAGGAATCTTGACTGACCAAAAGGCGTTGTAACTGACTTCAGTATACTTCCAGGGTGCAGTGAGGCGATCTTTAAGGAAACTTCTTCCACTTCACTTTTCTCTACTTCTGATCACATCATGTACTGAAGTGATCTCAATGTGCTGAGCATATATACTGTACTATAAGAATTCCGGATCCAAAGAAATCGGATTATGAAGGTTGTTAATAGCTACAGGGCTAACGGTAATGAGAATAAAGGTTTTATTTTATTTTTATTGTTTTATTTTTTTGGTAACATGCATAAGTGTTTTATCAGGTGTTTCCTTTAAGATGGTCTTGCAGTACCACTTTCAAAGTTTTCCCAATCAGTGTGTCACTAAAAGTTATATCAAAGCTTTATCAGTTCAAGTTTCTTGCTTTTCATAATACTTTTTTTCTGATGCAATTTTATATTTTCAAACATGGCGAGTTAAATATAAATTCATTTAAATATATAGTTTTGTACTTTTCTACCATGTAAATGTGCAATGTATATAAAAGTTATAATGTGTATTTGTAAATAAATTATGAGTGAAAAAAATAAAAAATGGAATTTTCCCTAGAGGCAGTCCTCAGTTTTTGGTTCTAAAGGGTTCTGGCCTTCTGGTGCAGAGAAGACTGTACTGGTGGTTAGGGGAAAGGAGGCTTGTGCATGGCATAGCAGCGAAACACACTGGTTAAGGCCAAAGCTTTCAGCTGACATGGATTCAAGAAACCCTTTTTTCAGACAGGAGCAATGTCTCCAGTTCACTGATACTAATTAATTTTAAATCCAACTACAGTGATGGAGAAGAGATTCGGCATTTTTGTTTCCCTCTCCATCCCCTAAATAAAAAGTCTGTCATTTCTTGGACATCTTTAACTTCCATATTTCTAGGAGGTTTTGAATATCCATTTGAATTTTTGCTAAGCTTCAGATCCCTGTTAGTGGGGTTGCAGTTGTATCACCATTTCAGATAAGCAATAGAAAAAGCAAAACATGGCCTACTTGCCCAAATTCAAGAAGTGTAACAATTAGCACAAAAGACAAAAAAACTCCCAACAAACCATCAAAGGGCACATTATCACTTGGAAATTATTTTCTCCCAAAAGGAAACTTAATTCAGAAGTTCTTTTTGGTGAACCAGTATTCAGACTGGACACACTTCCAAGGGTGGATACTAGTAGAGTGAACTGAGGAAAGGTAACAGCCATAAGAACAGCAGGGACCAAAATCCTGTTTTATGCTACCTGGGTTATGCTGTTCTCCAAAATAAGGCCCTGCTTATCAAAATTTCTCCATTGTACTCCATAAAACTTAAAAATGTACCTAAGCACCTTATTCAATACTGTTTTAAGTACTTTGCTGAACTGAGGTCTGAGAACAGAAGTTGATTTACCCATTTTGTTTAAATACAAATCATATTTAAAGGCTGTTCCTGCTATAGTCTTCTGTATAGTTTTTACTATAAACTCTAATTTGTTATGGATTGTTTAGCATTATCCAAAGCAAATATAATTTTTTCATCTATGGATACATAAAAACTACAGGTGTGCATTTATAATATTGTATTCAAAATAATAGCAAAAAAATTCTGCCCTTCATCCTCCTGTTGCTTCATTTAGACAAGTAGTCTCTTGGGAAGGAAGTACATGATGAGAGGAGCAAACAGAGCAGGATTTTGGCCTGCTGAGGGAACAGAACCCAGCATAAAAGAGAACAGGGGCTGGGAGAGGAGAGGCACAGAAAAAGAACCTATCGGAAAATCTCTCAAGGAACTACTGAACACATGACAATGACATACAGACAAAATTTTTAATAGATGTGGAGAGTATCAGAGGAGATTTTTCTCAAATTCATATAGGTGCCAGCTACTTCATTTCCAACAAATGACAACATTAAAAGACTGGTTTTAATTGTAAATATATTTACATGTCTTACAGAGAGACTGTAGCAGAGCAGGATTTCTGGGTTCTAATTTTATGTCCTGCTGCTGATCACAAAATAACTTTGAGAAAGTCACTGACAGCCAAATTCAAAAAAGCAACAAAAATGTCAGGAAGCTATATTTACATGTATGTGAAACGGCCACAAAAACCTACATCAGGTTTTTGCTGATAAAATTATCTAGAAGTTCTGCTACTGCATTTCCCATTGCTACTGCTATTTCTATACAGCTGAAAATCTTGAAACCTACCTTGCACCAAAGCCTGCCTGTGATGTACATGTGAGGCACCTCCTGAGAGGCCCTATGAGGTAAGCATCTTCTGAGTATGCCTAACATACACCAACCTCGTCATGATGCACAACGACCCCAGAGACTTTCTCCCAGAAACATGTCCAGAGGTTGTGGCAGGAAGACTGCCAACATTTTACACAATATCATACTTGTAGATAAGCTACTTGTTCATGAAGTGGGAGATGTAGGTTCACTGCCAGTCT
Organism: Ciconia boyciana; assembly: GCF_034638445.1. NCBI lineage: Eukaryota > Metazoa > Chordata > Aves > Ciconiiformes > Ciconiidae > Ciconia > Ciconia boyciana. The sequence continues at coordinate 35,506,574 of NC_132937.1, forward strand.
CTTCCTGAGGAGATCTTTCCCACAACTCCCAAGAGTGCATCCACCACCAACTCAAGGTGAAGCTCAGGCTGGAGAACTGTCTGTCATGCCTGCTGAAGCCATACTTCTGTATCGGAGAGGAAGCAAGATTCATTGAGAAAGGATAATTTGCAACGCTAATAGGTACTCCTTTTGAAGAGGAAGTCCTGGGTTCTTGCCCCAGGGGCTGCCCACACATTTTCCATTTGTAATTGAGTAACATACATAAGTAGTGCTTGAGGCAGGGGCCAGAATCCAGGTTGCCTCCCCTCCTCCTTCCCCCAGTATAGGTAAGTGCCTCCATCCTTGAGCTATGAAACCATGTTTAACTCTCTGCTTAAATCAAGATTACAAATCTCACATCTTTTTCTATGCTGAGTCATAGTTACAACAGGAGAGGCTTTACTTTTTTCATCCTCTCTTCTAGGCTGGTACATGGCGAACTTCCTGTGAAGTGGAGATGTGAACTTAATTCCCTCAGTCTAAGGAAGGTGCTGAATCCATTTCTTCTACCTCTTGTCCTCTTTTTTTGTGTTTTAGTTTTGGTTTGGTTTGGTTTTGCTTCCTCTCTTAATGCACAGGCTATCCTGGATGTTGTTTAAATGACAAAACAGAGACGTCTGGATGTCTAAGTACAAGAAGGTGGTTTCCACCTCTGAAACCATCTTGCAAAGCTCCTAAAACCAGAAGAGAAATACATTTTCAGAAATATCTTTCTCTTTAGTGTTTTCTATCGTCTAGCATACATATTCCCCTTGCTGTAAATCACATTTCTGAAACTCCTAGTTCACCATGGAGTATACTTGGGTTCTGAATCCCAGGCCTGTGAACTCCATTCAGAAAAGCAGGCACAGTAACACAGAGTGGAGCTTGTATGTTTGAAAACAGAAACCCATATTCTGGCACTTAAGTAAAATCAGCTTAATTCCAGGAGACCCAGCTTGAGGCATTTGAACGATAAGAAAACTGCCTCTAAAGCCCTGGTTCCCAAATGTATTCATCTGCGCAGTACATGCAAGTGAGTATACACAATTTTGATCACACTCAAATGCATTCCTGATAGCTGTGTTCATAGGACAGACTTAAGAACAGTAACATGGACCTCTTTTGCACCTTCTACCTCTTTCTGCCTGCTAATACACCTCAACTAAAACTACATTCCAAGCCTCTCAGCAAATTTCAAACAGCTGCCATTTCTTTTTTTTTATTACATAAAAATGTTTCCTTCTTTGTCCCTGAATGGGAATCAGGTGAAATTAAATTTCAGTATGCAGTGCTGTTCTCTAGGCAGTGACATTTTACTATACAATGAATCACCAGCACAGCAACATCTGTATCTTATCCCTTTGAAGAACTAGCATTCCATGCTTTCTGGTGAAGCATAATGTTTGTACATAGACCAAGGGGTTCACAAGGTATCAGATTTAAAATTCGTAACTCCCTGAAGATAAGGCAATTACATTTTTTGTTTGATATTTCTGTAATTCCAAGGCCTCCCTGACCTATTATGGCAGCATGAATTTTGCAGGTAGTATACGAAAAATACTATGCACAAGTTAACTCTTTAGAAGATTTTTTTTTCTGATAGACATAAATGGACCTTAGTGGCTGGATTTTGCTGACACTCATTTGGGATCATCTGTATAATTCACATTCATTCATTACTCCTAAACGATGTGGACAATGAAGTTATCACACAGTGGAGAAATATGACATGAAAACAAGGTGCAAGGCGTAATGTTCAGCTGAGATACTGATTTGGAGTTAAAACCACATGTATGGCTCATATTCCTGTAATTTACAGGTACATTATTTTGATCTCTTAATCTTTAAATGGATTTGTTCAACTTCACCATGGGATTGAAGAGCACTAATGTGCCAGAAAACTGAGAAGGAACTCTGGACTTTGATAACAGCTAATCAGATCTACCAGATGCGACAGGATAACGAGTTTACCAAGGTGGTCTAGCATAGATCTGAATGTGTAAAGGCCCCTGAATTTCCACCAGTGCCACTCAGTAATAGCATCTGAACCTCCCAGTGCTTCAGTGAGGTCTACAGATACTCAGAACTCCTCAAAATGAAACCACAGCACTCACATTCAAGAACCAAATTTTAGTCACTTGGTTTTAAAGATTTCGGAAATATTTACAAATGAATGTTGGAACTATTTTTCATATCATGTTAGAAGTTCACAGCAAAAGCAGCATTTTTTAAAAAATCATTCTTACCCTGTATAGCATGGTTGTATGCAAAAATACAGTTTTACTTAAGAAGAACAGTTTTAATATATTTCCCAAGATCCCTTAGTAGTTTGGAATCTCTTACTCACGTAACAGTGTTCCTATCGATCTTCTGCTGAGCTTCATGTTATGTACTCTTCATTTTAAGTTTCAATCACTTCGTATCTTAAGAGGCACCTGGAACTACAAGGATGATGTTGATGGGTGGCCATTGTTAGAAACACTTAGAAGATACTAAAACATGCTACCATTTGATTTCTGAATTAGCAGCATTGCTAAAAGTGGTCACAGGGCAAGACATGTAGATACGCCAGATAGGTAGTTATGCAAGTCCTTGGACAACGCAGACAAAGGTGGCACTGGTGACAAGCAAGCCCAGCGGAGGCCCACCAGGATGCTCAGGGGCTGGAGCATCTGCCCTGAGAGGGGAGCATGAAGGACGGAGCCGCTTCTGCCTGGAAAAGGGAAGGCTTTGGGGGCACCTCAGAGCAGCCTTTCCCACCTACAAGCAGGTAATTTTGCAGACAGAGACAGGCTCTTCATAGCAGTGCATGGTAGCAGGACAAGAGACACCAGACATAAGTTGAAACAAGAGAAGTTCACACTGGGTACAAGGGAAACCTTTTTCCCCATGAGGACAATCCAGCAGATGATCTCCTGACATCCCTTCCAAGCTGAATTATCTTATGATCCTATGAAGAGGTATGTCCACCCACTTTTAAGTCTTACAGACTCCAAAATCAGAAAGGAATGTCCAGTTAAAAAGAAACAATTCCCTCAAGAAACATTCAAGGAACAACCGTATCACCACAGCTGTTGGATGCAATTGTCAGCAGGAATATAGAATGTTCCTTCTTTAATATGTCTTTCTCTTACATGATCCTTAAGTGATCCTAAAATTTCCCATAAATGCTATTTTCCCATTGATTTCAGCGAAACTTTTTGCTGTTCAAGGAATGCAGTATCTGTTCCCTAGAATATTCATTCTGTGCCGAGTAGAATATGTGGTGGAGAAAATGCAAGCAAATGCACAAAATATCTATCTGTATTTTTAAATGAAAACAAACAAATAAGATGAAAGAGTGAAGCAGTTAAAATGCAGTTTAAAACTACTGTATTGTTCAGACTTACAATTTTTTTTAGGACTGACAATAAGTCTCAAAGAGACAATAACTAGTACCAGCTAGACTGGTCAAGACAGCAAGGAAAGCAAAAAAAACCCTGAGGCAAGACACTTGGAAAAATAATGGATAATGCCCACTGGAGCAACTAAAAAGAGCCCTGCAGGGCCGTTTCCCATAATCTTTTCCCACATACAGATGGTTTATTCCGAGCAATTCAAATCCTTGTTTCAAATGGTGACTCCACCAAAACTGCAAAAAGTCTAAAATGCTTGGCATAAAAGATACACAAATATTGAGTATTTCCACATTTGGACTTCAACTTTAGAGAAATTAATTTTCATTCATTTTATGAGAAAGAAAAAAGGGACTGAGTCTATCTCTATAAAGATACAGACCCGTAGCTCCAGATTTACACAGCCTGCAAACTCGAGAGCTGCCCTTCCCAACCCAGCATGCCTGGAAGCTGTGACAATTCGTTTATTAATCTCCCTGGCATTCTCCACTTACGGGCTCTGATGGAACTTCAGCCTTAATTGAAAGGCACTTGCCACTGTCAGCAACCTAGCAAGCAGCACCACATGCGCTGACGGGGCGAAATCCATCCAGGGCCCACAGCAGAAGCCCAACCAAAACCCTCATTTCCTATCTGGAAGAAAGGCCAGAACCTGAAGTGTTTAGCTGCAGCCTGTGTACAGCAAAGGTAATGTAACATACAGACTTGAGGACATACAGCGTCTTTGTTTGGATGTGTTTCACAGATATACTACATGTTAGTAAATAGCTGTTTACCTCACTGCAAAAAATACATGGCAAGGCTTAGTATGGTCTGTTCATGGTATTAATACCATTTCATCTGTACATGCAGGTGGGTCATTGCAGTGCACTTTTGGAGCCACACATTCAGATACGTACTTAGGATCTTAAGAACATTTGGGAGTAAATCTTACTGCTCCTGCTCACATCCCCCTCCCTCCCCTCTAGTTCTCCTCAGTAAGGAATCAGTCAGGATCTAGATAACTCTTTCCTGAAAAAAAAACAGTATGGGATTTCCACCTTATGATTTCTTTTCCTTTTTATTTTTCTTTCTTTTCAAAATGAGACATAGCATATGGAAAACTGGGAGAAATGGAGAAGCAACAGAAAAGTGTCACAGCAAGGAAAATGAAAAAAGAGAAGGGCAGAGTAAAGATCCCAGGAAAAGAACACAAGACCCAAAAGAGATAAAATTATGCTAGAAGTCGTATGTGAAGTACTACACAAAATAAGCCCATTTTTATCAGCCCCTCACAAGTGTAAGCAATGCTATGAACCCTAAAGTGCCATCTACTGGTATATCTTGAGCTAACTAAGCATGTTGCTTGGAGTCCACCATGGGACACATGAAACAGGAGATTCATCTTTTTCTCTGCCACTGACTTTTTGGTGACTGTAAGTAACAGACCTTGCTAGAACAGTGTTATAATGTCCCCACTGTAAAATGAAGATACTAAGATTTCACAACCTGTGTGCTTTCATAACCTGTGCAAAGCTCTTTGAGATCTAGTGGTAGAACGTTCTGCAAGAGAAGTAGGAACTTTTGCAGCAGCATCTCCATGTCCAAACTCAGCACTTCTGGAGAAGATGTTAAAAAATGAAGTGGGAGACACAGAAGAAAACGAGAACAGAAGACAGCAGAGGAAGAAGAAGGGAAAAGAGGGTAAAGACCAGTAGGAGTTAAAGAGGAGGAGAGTTGATAGAATGCAGTGTAAGTGATTAATTGCTAAGGACAATACAATTTACACTGCAGTTTTAGCAGATGTGTATGTGTTGCTCCAGCTGTGGGAGCAGCAGACTCTCCAGATCTTGTTTCTGACACACAATAACTGTGAACTGTATTATGTGCAAATAATAAATCTAAGCAGCACCTCCAACATATGAATGAGCAACAAAAAAAGAGTCATATTTTCGGAAGTGTTAGCACATATTTGTCAACACCAAACTTAGCTAAATACCACAAAGGAAGACTACAAGACAATGGTAACACATACCCAAAGCAGTATGTGAGCTTGCAAGTAGATACATAGTTCTGAAAATGTGACCCATGTTTAATAGGTAAGGCCCCTAGGGATGGCAGACTGTGCAGGGTCTTGGGTAGACTGGATGGGTTTGTTTTGCTGATGTATTTACTGGCTGGTATGTTAATTTTTTCAGTGTGTTATAGAGCAGTTCCCAAGTTAGGGTCATGACCCCACTTGGGGCCCGCAAGCCTGGAAGTGAAAATGAAAGTGGGGTTGTGACCCTGGAAGTAAGGTTGCTAAGGGAAAACTTTGGGAAGCACTGATGTTGTGCTACTAGGTGAGACCCCTACGTGGATGGTGAGTTTAATCACTGCCGAGGGATAAAGTTTTTAACAGTGCGTGTACTTCTCGGAGACTTAAGTCTCATTTCTGACTGATTTACTGCCAGATTCAAGTAAAGGTCTCAGGTACATAAAGAGAGATTTGAGAATTGAATTCAGAATTGTGACTACTGCATCTTGAAAAGATCAGGCCCATAATGTAGTGAAGACATATCCACCATTTTCTTAAAAATATACATTGCTAGCTGCAGTCTACTGATTAGAACACTTCCCTGACAATCCCTGGCCCAAAGGAATCACACTCACCTCTGCCATTTTTCAGGAGGGTGGTCTTACCACCAGGGCATCATTGTGGGATGGAGCCAAGTTTATGGGTTTTGCCCAACTCTGCAGTGTTACCAGGGCAGGTGGGGGTTGTCCCTCACCACCTGCATGATCTCTGGGGAGGGAACAAGTATGGTTGGTTAAGGAAAGAGTCAGTATTTGAGCGAGCATACTGAATAGAAAGGGATAGCCACTCTGAAGAAAAGACTAAGTCTTACTCCATTCTTTAGAAGAAGTGGCACAGATACCTTCTTCAGAAACAGATCCTAAGGTTGAATTCAGCCTGGACTTTGAAGGTTGAAGGTCAGTTGCCAGCACACACTCATCTAGTGCCACTTCAGGCACCCTAGGATATGCTCATTGGTCTCCAGCTGCTGTTTCCAAAGGAGACAGTTCTTCCATAGCTCCTTGTCATACCTGACAGTCCCATGAGGAAGCTTGTGATACCCTCATGAGTTTTTAATGGAACAAGATCCCTGTGTGTGGACAAGTGAATTGAGCCCTTAGGCTCCTAAATCATGTAAGTACTTATGAATAGTCATGAAAAGTAGATATAAAGAGTTGTATTTCCTTATTTCTCATGCTCTATGCACATTTATTCCAATCTCAAATTATACTGTGCTATGACTGCAGCTTTCACAGTAGAGCTGGAGAATATTCCTGACTTTCACCTACAGAAATATTTTGTAGTTAGCAATAGAACATTTGTGATATGCAGCATGCCATTTCAGTAAGTGAAGAGGCATTAACAGCTGATTTTTGGCAGCGACATGTCTCTGCTTCTCATTTATTAGTAACTTGTATTGATTTATACCAGGATTAATTATTGATGCAAATATTTAACCCATATTTTTTCTGTCACAAGCAGGGAAAAAATGCATGGCTGTGAATAATCCATACAATAGTTTATGAAGCCCAAATTCCTCAGAGAGTATCAGATATCCACCTGGTGTCCCTGCGTGCTGGATTTCACATTTAGATCTCTGAATTAACAGATGTGTACAGTCACATACAGGCAGAAAGCTTCTTCTTGATACTACATCTGAGGAAGCTCATGGGCACTGTTTATTTTAACAAAATTGTGGGATATCTTGTGCTTGTGAAATTTGTTCCAAATCTGCTTGTTTTAGAATATTAATAACCAGTACTCTGCACAGAGCTCAACTTCTAAGCTTTGGTTCATAAAGCACATCTAAAAAAGATAAGTGTACCTACTGTAATATGTTTCCAAAAAGAAAATAGCCACAATTTTTTAGCAGAAGCCCCTGAATCTCAAAAACATACTTTTCTAAGGTATGCAATCCTATTAAAAAGTACATTTTATGCATTTTTGCCTGAACATTTCAGTACATGAGATCCAACACATTTCAAATCAACTCAGGCAAGTAAAATTTATAGAAGTCATTATTATCAAAACTATAAAAAGGGGAGGTCTCAGAAAGAAGCAACTTGATTTAAAACTTAACAATATTTTAAAATGCTGCACATTTCAGATCCTTCTATTTGCTGTGTTAAAAGTGGGGATTGTAAGAGCATTTTCAAGCTTTTTCTCCACAACTAGGAATGCTAGAAAGATAGTCTAATATGAAGCACAGAATTGTATGCATTCACGTTATGCAAGAACTTGAGGATTTTAAGAAACAAAACAAAAACAAATATTGAAAAACATGATAAAGTTGTAAGAGTCAGCAGGGCTGACTGCCAAGTAGAGAGAACTTTATTTATTCAGAACTGTTCTGTGTCTATGAAACTGAAGCCCTGTCTGCACTTAAGAACGTCTCTTTTTACGAGTCCCGCATAGGGCAATCACTTCCCTCATCTAGAAATGGTAATTCTAGCTTAAACATGTTTTAAAGGTATATCATCCTTCTGGTCAGTGAAGCAAGAGTCATATCTTCAGCAAGGGTGCCAGCATACCTACATCTGCGGTAGGGCAGTGCAAAGCATAGTTATGATGATGAAAAAAATTGCACTGCCAGCAAACATAACCATGTCAGTAAAACTTATTAAGTATAGACCAGACTTGAATACATTATTTTCTGAAGAACCACAGAAACCAAGTTGACATTTGGGATTTGCTTTTTCACAGGAGCAAGTAGCCACAGCTGCTTATAAAGTTTTAATAGCTATGTTTTTCACTACAGTAGCAAATCATATAAGAACATATCAAATAAGCTTTTATTATAGTCTTGTAAAATATTCAACAGCATCTATCGAGCCCAGAACCTATTTTCTCACTCTTTGTTCTGATGATGCTAATAAAGAAGAAAACCCGTAATATTTTGATGTATCTGATCCAGAGAAGAGGAAGAGTTGAATATGTCTGTCATTGTGAAATCCTCATCTTTTCTAATGAAAAGCAAAATATTTAAGGTCAATTTTTCAACAACTCATGGAAAAATGCTTGCACACACTATTTGCATATTCAGACCAAATAACTGTCATTACTTGCACACACAATCTCTTGATGTGCTGTCTCAGGCAGACTGGCTGCACTGTCATGTGCACAGAATCCTCAAAGCTTCCTCGGGTTTCACAGAAACTGTAGATCATAAGATGATATCTTTGTTTAAAGCCTGTTGGGGGACGGTGGCTCAACAGAGTAGAGGGAGTGTAACAACTGTTGCTTATTTTCATGAGGGAGGTTAGACAGTCCCACTGTTATGTGCATTCTTTCCCCCCTTTTCTCCCCAAGTTACGGAGCAGCACTACTGCCAATAAGTAAGTTTACGCTGAGGAAGGAGGTGGAGATTTTTGCCCTCCCACCTCTTTCATGAAGGCAAGTAGCTCTAAGCCACTATGTTCGATACAGAGAGCTGGGCTGGGGCTCAGGTTACGGAGCTAGAAAGGGACCCTGAACAGTGTCCTGAGGCAGGCAGGGATACAGCGAAATCTTCTGATAACACTACTCTGATAAGCTCAGCAGAACCACAGCATGGGTGTGTGAGTGTGGTGTGAAATTGTTATCAAGGTTTCTGGCATGGTTCTGACTCAGGCCAACCACCTCTCTCCCACAACTCAAAGTTGTATTTCAGGGATTTGCACAGGCCAAGGATCATTCCCAACAAGAAAACAGTTATAGTCAGAAGGGCAAAAGAGCTAGCCATATAGACACAGGTCTTGCCATCCCAGTTAGCTTCAGGACCAAAGATCAGTCCTTAGTCCATTTTATTCACTAATACACACACAGCCTTCAAGTCAGATTTACATGCTGTATGTGTGAAATCCCTTATTTATATGGTCTAGGAATTGCTTGTATAACTTGCAAGTGATGGAATGACATAAGACAAAGCCACAAATGAGCTGTGCATGATACTCATCTTAATTCTCTAGCAAAGGCACACATGTATCAACCTGTCTACGTTCCTTACTCCTTTAAATGTACCACAGAGATTTTTCTTGGAGAACCAGGAAAGAGAGACAGCAGGTAAGTGAATATACTCAATTAATATCTTAATATGCAAATAGTGTACAAGTAAAACACTAATAACAGAAAATGTGCTTGTTATTAAAATACTTGGGGAAAAAATTTGATTGATTTGAATAACTCGAGTGAACTTCACAATCTGTGTTTCTGAATAGGAGAAATGCCAGATTTGGAATAAGTAGTTGCCTTATGGAATCTTGGCGTTTTCTCCTGCTCAGAAATGCAAACTGTGAAGTTCAACTGAGCTATGCAAATCATCTTGTCTTATGCTTTTCTTATTAGGCAATTCTGTCTTGATATTCTAAGTAATGAACTACATAATACAGTCTCAATGGTACATGGAATCAACATGTTACTTCAGGAGTGGAGACACTCAGTAAATAATTGCTTAGAATAATTTATTTCATGCTTAAATTGAAGAGCAGCTGTCTGCACAAATATAGCTAGGCAGACTGAAGCAAGGAATGAGAAGGAATGAAGTGCTATTGGACACACCTCGTGGGTTCCTGATACCACTAGGAATATCCCAGGTGCATAGCTCCGTCTGAGATGCTATCTAAACTATGGGATGTGGGCAGATAATTCACATTTCCTTTCTTGTATGTCACTGATCTGTCTGCATGAGAACAAGTTATCTGACCTACTAAACATAAACAAATCATGAAGCTCTGTTTTAGAAAGGATCACAGAAATTTTTACAAGGTTAAAGCAAACACCAAAATGCATCAGTAAAAGATAGGAAAAAAGGAAGAATGCATGACAATAAATCATATTAAAATAGCCAGATGGACTTGTAGTCTTAGCAAGCAAGTAAGAGGAGTTAAATCACAGATGCTTATGTGCCTTTGTTTTTATTCCAGAAAGTTGATTTTACAGCAGGTAAATAAAAGCTACCTGCTTGTAGTATTCTATTGGAGAGAAGGCACTCTAGTTTTCTAGAACTAACTAAGCAGAGTCAACGCTATTACTTTCATACTTCAGAGCAGTAAGATAATTGCCTTGTCTCCATTAGGATTTTACAGACTTAGTTAGCAGGTACTAGTTGATCCACTGGAGGGAAAAAAAACAAGCAAGCAAGAAAGCAATGAAACCACAGCCTCTGAGCCTTCATTGCAATGCCAGCTGGAGAAATCTGCACTTCATTTGAGCATCCAGGTTAGCCCAGGAGCTCAGTGCAGTATTACTCCTCCACTCGTGAGAGCTGTACTCCCTTTGTGTGTGTGAAGTTTGGTGTTCTTCACAAGATCCACTTTTTTTTCCCTTTCAATAAGATGAGCTGTTCTCTAATTCTTCCATTAGAAGAACTTTCTGTCTTGGGTAAAACTGCTTGGGGGTCTCAGCCACCAGCACTTTGATGATTTTAGCTTAGATTTTCACTGCAAAGGAAATGGGCAATCAGCCTTGGTAAAAGTGAAATCCATGCTCTAGCAACATAAAGGTAAGCAGTGAGAAAGGCACAAGAAAACTACAAAATAGTGACTGCTGCATTTCTGAGGCTAATTTTAGCAGTGTGATTCGCTAAGATTTATTAATTAATCCAGCAGACCTAATTGCAACCAAAGACATCTGTCATAAAATTATCTTGTTATTATCTGAAAATAAAGTCTTGATCTAACTTACTTGGTCCATGCATGGAGGAAGAAAAGACTGTTCTATTTTTCTATTGACATGAAGATTTGTGGGCCAGTTGCCTTTTTTCACATAATCTCTAATTCCATCAAAGTATCTAGACTGCTTGTACACCCTTAAAAGATACAGTCAAGGTGTCCTTTATCAGGAAAGTCACATCCATCCCTAGAAATTATGCTCTTTAAATAAAATAAAATGTCATGCATATTTTTAAAAACTGGTGGTTTTTTTCTATATATAAAAAACAAGATGAAAAAGAGGGAAGTTGTGAAAGACTACTACAACCATCCTGCAAATTAACAGGGATCTTTTTTTGTAGTAGTTTGCAGTCAAAATCCCTAAAGCTATGGGGTTTTAGCTGCTGGAAAACAAAAGTCATTAAGTCTGCAAGAGGTCTTCAAGTCATCTTTGGACAGGCTACATTGTAAATGTATTCTAATTCTGGAAACCTATTGACAGGTACTGGTGATAGGGACATCAGGTGCCTAGGATACTACAAAGAAATACAACCTTCCTCCAAATACTTAAATAGAATGATATGGAAATATAAAGGACCTTTTGTGATTTCTTTCTGCTGACTCCTCTCCACCTACTTTTGCTATAAAAAGGAGGATGACCTATGCCAGGAAAAAGCATGACTTGGTGAGTTGTCAAAAAGGGAATGAATAATACAAAAACAAGAATAAATTTGGACTAGGCTGGAATCAACTTCCAATAAAAACATTCCCTAGGAAGTCTGAGTTTGGAGCTTATTTTTGCATGAAAGTATTTAAACTTTCACTGATATTTACAGTTGCAGACATCCCAATGCTGTCTTTTTCCATTAGTAAGCAAAGTTTAGTTTCTGTCTTGCATATTTCAGCCGGTTGACATAGCAAACAGCAGAAGTGAATGACATTCTGGGAAATCTCTAGCTTGTAATTCTTGGTTCTTAAGGATCTGGCAGAAGAAGCTTCAGGTTCCATGAGGCTGCCCTATAGATAAGATTATTATCTGTAATGACACCCTCTGATCAGAGAATACATAGCATTGCATCTAGTTTTGAGAAGGGCCAGGGAAGTGATACAAGCAGCTATGGGCTTGTTAGAATGACCCTAAGAATGCGCGAAGTTCATAGCAGAAAGCAAGAATAAATGGGGGAAAAAGAAAAAAAAAAAGGAAGCCAAGAAGAGATGAGCAAAGTGCTAGACATAAACTTTGTCATATTGACATTGTGTGGTCAGATGCTGACATTCTTCGATCAGACATATTTTCAGACAAAGGAAATGCAATAGGGATAATCTACTTGGGCATCAGCAAAAATTGTGTTACGACACCATAAAGGAAATTCTTAGTTATGCTAGAAGGTGGTGAGGATTACTGGAAAAATGGTGGGGCAGGTAAAAAAAAACGGCCAAAAAAGGGAAAAAGGACATGATCACAAGTAGTCCTGAGAAATGAAGCATCCGACCAGAGTGCTCCTTAAACATCGTTTAATACATTTGTTAACTTAACCTTGAGACAAAATCCAAGCATACACGTGTTCATCACAAACGTTAGGATATATGGTCAGTACAGATGAAGACACAGATACCACCCAGAAAGAACTGGATGGCATTGATCATTGGTTAGTTACAACAGAAAAAAGAACAAGACTCCAGATTGAGAGACAACTCAATAATGATACAAGACAACTGTGTGACATGGACGTACTACAAGTCAAACACCACCCCAAGACAGGATAGAAATAGCAATGAAGTTCTTGAGCAGTCTTCCAGAAGGAGCAATGGGGCAAAATTAGCCCAGATCATCTTAAGATGGAACTTTATGAATTTATTAGAAAGGTTGTATGATGTGGTTGCCTGAAATAGGAGGAGACTGGATGAGCCAGAAGATCCCTTTCAGTCCCTATATATTCTCGGTTAAAAAGACCAAAACACCTTGCCACTATTTCTAGAAATGTGATTTATAAGCACAATAACCTGCATTCAACAATTTTCTATTAAAATTTATTTTCTTGTTCCAGTTCTTCATGTTGAGAACCTATCACTGCAAAACCCTTTAAGCATTCAAGAAAAGAATCTGAATACAGAAATCCAAGTTGTGAAAAACTTTTAACCTGATGAGACAACAGTCAAACCATAATAAATATAGGAAAGAAAGCATGGGCTTTGCCTTTGCAGGGAGACCTTTAAGACTGAAGGCTGTGGTGATGGAGAAGATCATAAAGATAATTATTCAAGGCAAAGTTCAAAATAATTTACATAAGCATTCCTGAAATTCCCCTTCATTTTGTAGCAAATCAGTAGCAACTAAACAAAGTTTAATATCAATGTTGAAAATTCTGGGGTTTTGCTGGATATATAATTTTCCTGCTGGCAAATCAAATATTGCTCAATATTTAACTACAGAAATTGGGAACATTGTGTATGGACTTAATAACTTAGACATTTTTCAAGAAATATCCCTAGAAATTGAAATTCAGAAACATGTAAAAACAAGTTTCAACAATGTTGTCTGTGTTCTTAAAGACAGAAAACAAAACGGAAAATTCCTTCTCTATGTTTACTATATGATTCTAGTTGTCCTTCTGAAGTGCAAATTCCAAGTTTGTGAATAAAGAGGATATTTCAAGTCACTGCAAAATTTCTTTTTATCCAAGAAAAATGTGGCAAGCTTTTTTTAAAGCTTCTTCTGAAAGTTGTACTTTTTTTGCAGTTATTTCCTAGTTATTTGGGGGTGGGTGTTCAGTTCATTGGAATTGGAGGCCTCAATTCAGCAAAGTATATTAGTGTGTTCCAAATTTCTTTAGGGCCATGAATATCTCCATTGAACGCATAAAGGACTCTACATTACATGAATGTGAGAAATAGAGCTGGGTTTTAAACACATCTGAGGAGACCTTACAAAGTATTTTAGGTTAAAATGTGCTCAAAATGCATTTGGTTTTGAATATGCATTTCTGATCAGGTAATATAAATTAGCAATACATTGAATATCTAAACATGAGGCTGAAGAGTTCGCTTTAAATTGTCTGAACCTGTCAGATGCTACTTATACAGTTGTTATATACCTTAACAAAAAATAATCTTTGTCAATAGACATAAATTATTTTTCCTTTTCTAAGATTCATCAGAATTAGAAAGAGATATGAGGCATAACATGAAATTTAAGGTTCCAGAAAATGTTGCTAATTTCTTAATTTTTTTTCTGAGAGCCTTTGCTCTCATTCAGAATGCCAGTGATCCTCTCTAAACCACAAAGATTCAATAGAAAACCTTGATCATTATGTCCATTTTGTTCATAAATGTACCCTTTTATTTCATCTTGTGCTCTCTTTTCAGAACAACTACCTCCTCCTGCAAAAAGGAAAACCCTAATAGCACTTTCCTCCAGTGAATTCCAGTAAAAGAGGGCAAGCAATAATAGAAGTATGGATTCATGGGCATTAAAATGAAACCATATGGAAACATGGGCAGAGGATTTGAGCAGGAAAAGTACTGTTTAAAAATTAATCTTTATGGCTTAACGTGGATTGTTAGGAACACTGCAAAACTTCTGAAAACACTTAATTCAATGCTGCTACAAAACCAATGCTCTGAAAAAGCTAAAACAATATTTGTGTTTTCAGACTGGCTCATCTTAGAATGACAGCCTGGGAAATACACTTTGTGACCTAAATCTAAACTAACAAAAGACCCTGAAGAACACTTATTCTATCTGTCACTTTAGTCACAATTTCTGTGACCACTGACATGCACATGTGTACAGGGAATTTATTACCCTCTTGTAATATTACTACCCTTCAGCTTCTTCTGAGGAAAACAGAAAATGAGAAAGAGGAAGGGTGTCCAAAGTCTCACATAGCAAATAAAGTACAAAGAAAGAAATATGAGAGCTATAGTAGTGTTTAGCCTGTTGTTTATGAAATGGAGGGAAAAATGTAACTTAAATTACAGTATTAGTTTCCTGTCTGTTTTTCCACTGCACTTCAAGGGTATAAAATGGAAGATATATGAGAAAAGTAGTCTCAAAGAAGGGTTTTTTAATGATACTTTCCAAATTGACAAGACGAATACAGAGACACAACAGGGATTACAAGTCCTTTGATGAAGTCTCTCTCCTTTAAACTTGTTTCTGCTTTCTTCATGGAATGAGATAATCTCTCAAAAATGAATATTTTATTGAAAAAAATTACTCAAAGAAAGGTAATTGCTAATGTAAGGCTTAGAAGTCAGAACAAGTGTGGGAAGAGAGGTAAGGAAAGGAATAATAAATATATAGATAAAATTAGAAAAGGACCAAGATGAGGTAATTTCTCAAGACAATTAATCTAGCAAATGTTTAACTGTTTTGTTGAAGAGCAGGAAGTAATGATCATACATCCTTTTTTATGAAAGACCCTTGCTTTCACAACACATGGATGAGTTAGATCCTCCCCGATTTAATCTTGACATGTTAATATCCGACTCAAAATGCACAAGTATGAATAACTTTACTATTTGTATTAGCTAAAATTAAACTTACCAGGAATACTGAACTGGGTGGAAAAGACCTATTTGTGTCTAACAGTTTCTGTTTCAGATGAAATATAAATTTATTTCTGTGGTTTTTTGTTGTGTTGCAATACAACTGCCCTTGGTGAAAACTAAATCTGATACAAAACCAAAACAACAATTTAGTCAAGAAAATGTCTTAGAAAATGGAATAAAAAGTGACCCCATATTAAAAAATGCATGAATTATTTTCTATTCTCATTATATTTTAATTATATGTTTAAGGAATTGTTTTAATTTAAATTATTTATTGCAAAATAATAGTTCATTTTCATTTGACAGGGAATGAATGTCACTTTTGCTTTGCCACTTTCCTGTTGGATGCAAGTCATCTGTTCCTCAGTATGACACTGTCCTGCAGCTGAATGGTTGATAGTGGCAAGCATACTAATATGCTAAGCCTTTTAGTGGCATAGGGTAGAACCATCCCATTCTCCCCAAATGTTGAAACAGGCCTACAACTTATTTCATTTTAAGACCCTGACATTTGACTTGGTAACACATCAAGCTATACTCTCCAAAATTAAGAACATAACTACTTCTTGTAAGTAGAAATCTTGTGGCATTTGAGGTCCTCGTCTTATTTAATTAGATGATGCAAGTGGAGTGAAATTACTAATTTATAGCACTTTTTAAAATCATCAAGACAAATTATGGTATGTGATAGAAATGGTATGACTACCAGAATGATAATCTCGTAATTAACTGTGTACACTACTAATGACAAAGCAGAGCTCAGGCCTTTAGAAAAAAACTGTACTGAGCAACATAGGTAAGTAGACAACCTTTTTCAGAACTTCATTTTTGTGATTAGTTTTATACAGGGCATAGTATCTTAGCAAGCAGAAAAATAATGTGCATCACTGGTGTCACTGTGATTTATCCAGTAGAAAATGAGTTTATAGAAAGCCATTTAGAGAAGAAGAGAAAAGAGAGAATTATTGTGAATAAGCAATCGGGAGCCTTAGTTCATAAAAATAACAGCACATTTTGGGAAAGGTGTGGTGGGCAAGCTAAAGATGCCACTGCCAAGCATCTGTATTAAAAAAATGTACTCCTACAGCAGATAATCTGACCAGGGGTTATTTTGAGCAGGGCCTAGTGTTCCTTCACCAGTGCACTGAGTAAAACCAGCACATTCTTCAACATCTTCTCTTATAAACAACTCTGAAATTTTTTTTCTGGACATTTTCTAAATATTCTATTTAGAAAATATTCTGCCAATATGTATTTCGGTAATTTACTTCCATGGAAACAGAATCATTAATCCTTAAGAATTCCAACAGCTGCTTTACAGAAATCGTATTATTTTCCTGGCACCACAATCCTTTTTGCAGAAACTAATTGTGTCACCAAAACCAACAATGCTGGTGCAGCTAATACAGCGATGGTCACAATCAAAATGTAAAGCACGATATAGCATGCTGCATTTTAGTAGAAGATTTTGATGTCTTCCATCCAAATACAGAAGGTGCAGAAATACATGTGTGGTCTCTTCCAGATCCAGCATGCCAGTGCATAAGGCAGACAGATACAGAACTTGTAATTCCTTATCCAAAGTACTCAGAGCCAAAGCAAGCATAACCCAACTGGGTTGTTGCCTTCCTTTTTGCAATCTCTTGATTTCAGATTCCAGTTGCTATAGGGACATCCATCTTTCATTTCTATATGGACAGTCACAGATACTGCAGACTTTTTGGCAGCTCTTGTGAATCTTAGACTCTCAAGCTGTGCACTTAAGAGAAAACTTAATTTTCATTTTACAACAAAGATACAAATAATGTTCATGGTTCTGTAGGATAATTTGAATATGCAAACTGAGTAAACCAAAAAGACCCAAATGTCTGGAGGCAACCCATATTTTTATTTTTTAAATTTTTTTAACAAACTCATGACATTTGGGGCCAACTTCTCATTTCTGAACAGACAGGTTTCACAATGCTAGGTCTGTGACAAATGAATCAATCCTCACACAAGGTACTATGGTCAGACTTTTGACCAGATGGAGACCTGGAGATTTCCATGGCAGGGGAATCCCAAAGCTGCACAGCAATGAATAGACACCGCCCTTTCCCAGATCACGCTAGACAGCGGAGCTGGTTGGGATGTGCTGCTAGTATGACAGCCGGCACACCAGCGTGCTCAGAGCAACACAACTCCTGCAAACAGCACAAAGAGAGCTAGAAGTAGCGCTTTCTTCAGTCTGGTCAAGAAAACAGGAGCACAATGGCAAATCGCTGCAGCCAGGAGAAAAACCAAAAGCACTCCTTAAAACCTCTTGCAAATATACCACAGCAGTTAAGATTCCCAGTCTTCTCTGTGGTTCTGAACTGCAGAATTCTGAGGACCAGTTCTTGCTTCAGTTTGTATGGGGTGGAAACAAGCAGTTGGCCTTGAAAGTCTCATTTGTATGGAAGTGAGGTGGGGCTTAGGACAGTAATTTAAAAAACCACACACAATACATAACTGGCTTGTGGTGTTTACCACCACAGGATATTATCAAGCTCATTAAAACTGCATCTTTAAAATAACTTTTATGAGGAGGAAAAACCTTAATGTTTAAGGATATTACTTAGGACGAAAACTTCCATGTGGAACACTCAGTGTCATCCTTGCCTGCAGTGTCCTCAGAAGCATCTTGTAGTGGTAACTACTAGGGGCTACTTTCATGCTAACATAAAAGGACCTCAGTCTGATCTATTACTGCACTGTTAATATATTTCTGTTCTATATTTCAGTTCTCATAAGGCTAAAGCAAATTATTTTCAAAAGTATTTTACTGGACAGCCCAGTTGCTTCATCAAAATACATTTTTATTACGTATTTTCAATAATATCCTCCTAATCTCTCAAAAACATTATAAAGCCTCTTCCATCAATGAAACTGGTGCCATTCAGTATCTATCTGTAGTTGATGCCATTCAAAAAATAGGCAAGCTGAAGAAGAAGTGAGACTATTTTAAACAATCAAATTTCTCTTAAAGAACAATGGTACTCTGCACAGTACCTCTTGTGAAATCTGACTCCAAAATAAGTTTATGCATACAAAGATGAGATCAGTGAGAGATGAGCTTCAAATTGCACAGAGCAAAGAAAAAGAAAATAAAGTCACAAATGAGACAAAAAATGTTAGTTTCAATACTATCCTATACCTTTAAATAAATTAACAATTAACCAAGTAATCTTTCTCAGAATTTATTTTCCTAAATTCTCAAATGCATGTATTTATTTTAGCTTACCTATGTTTGCTGTTTTCATAAGGAATTAGAATCCTTTAGACATAAATATTTGAGGAAAATCACTACTTTTCAGTAATATATCAAGAAACACTTCCTAATTTTGAATGAAAGGGAAATAGAGTTCAGAAAAATGGTACTTTTACTGCACTACATATTATTCTATGATACAGTGTTTTCAGCAATATTATAAAGTGACAATTTAAAATCTTTTTATTTCATATTAACCAGTTTAGGGGGTTTTATCCTAAATCCCATGTATTATTTCACAAAGCTCCTAAAATCTCATCATCTGAATTTAAGGTTCAAAAACTATCCAAAATGTCAGGTATAGATTTCTATAATGGTGGCTAGAGAGGAGCCTTTACATTTTTGCAGCATGAATCGGAAGACCAAGTACCAGCCAGAGTCATACTCTCTCAAGCCTGGAGAGAAACATTTCCTGAAGTCTTAATTTTCCAGGAACCTCAGGAAAAGCTAAGAAGGAAGAATGACTATCATTAGCATTATCGATCAAGGAGTGTCTGACCTGGACAGCTAAAAGGACTAGAATCTCTAAGAATTGCTCTCCTTTTATTATTCTAAGACTCTCCCACTAACAAATATTCAGGCACACCCAGGATCTTTCAAAAATCATATAAGAAAGCAGATGGCTATAAAAATTCAAAGACTAAACTCTGCTTTACCTCCAGTTGCAAAAAAAAAAAAAAAGAAGTAGAAATTACCCTACAGATGTTAATAATTGTCTGGGGTGGGAGTCGGGGAAGGGGGAGGCTGGCTTCTAAGTAAACAATGCAAAAAAAGACAAAGAGGTCCCTGCTGATGTAAAACAATAAAAGCAGTTTTCTCAGCAGTGTCAGCTTAGCAAGCCTGAGGGTCTGTATTTTAAACCCTAGTGGCCTGACGTCACTCACCCTGATGGTGTGTGTGAAGGAAGCTATCTCTCCACGATGACCGACCTGAAAAGTGTTTTCAAAGCCCAGTGGGCTAATGTCACTCACACCGACGGTGGATGGTGGGATCTCTCAGGGTGGCAGCCTGGGGGAAGTGAGCTGCAACACCAGCAGCCGACCATCACTCACTCTGATGGCAGGGGGTCAGCTGGGATTCTTTGGTGGCCTCCCGGGCAATAGTTAAAAAGAAGATCTTGGTTCACATGTCAATGTCTAGCTTGAAAGCAGGGAGTATAAAAAGTGATTTTTTTTTAAATTGTGGTTCACCAGTGGCAGCAGTGCAGCCAGGAAGGGGAGTTTCCCTGCGAGGCCGTTTGATTGCATGTGAAGCTTACAATGGAGCTGGCTCTGCCTGGTTTTAATTTTTTTCTCCTGTATGAGCTGAGATGTTTTATTCCCCCATACCAAAGGGGGGGAAAAATTAAATCCAGACAGCTCCAACTGCACTTTAAATTTCATATGCAATCAAATAGACTTTGAGAATATTGTCAGCTTCCTTACCAACCTGACTGCCATATAAGAGAATGTAAATAAATACTAAAATCCCCAAACATCATGTTCTTATGCTAACTCATCTTTTAATGCAGAAATTGACATTTGGGACAAATTCTCCCATTAAATTAATCCTGACACCTAAAGCATGGTAAGCTTTGCAAAGGACTATATAAAAGGAATGGTCTTTGTCCCACTGCAAATACTCATAAAAACTGCAACCGTAACTGCAGCTGATATTTCATCAGCAAAAGAAATTATTTTGGACAGAATGGGGCCAAAAGAGTCACTACTTACAGAGTAAGCTCTTACAAAGATACAATTTGCAAACTAAAAATTAGTATTTTAAAAACTAAGTTTCAGTCCCATAAAAGTTAAGCGATGTGAATTATTTAGTGTGTGTTAAGCTGTCATGCTTAGATGTCTGAAGGGTCAGAATCTGAGAGTTATCCAACACTGAAATCATAGCTACTATATGTAAAAGCAATACAACCAACGAACAAAATGGAACTGGGAATACATGCAGTGTAATCAGTTTGCTTGTATGTTGTACCCCTTTTCTACCAGTTCTTTGCCGCATTAGCTGTTGAGATCTTTGAGACTGATGCTATTGTTTCCTACATAGTTCCTCTCTGCCACCCAGAAGAAAACAAACCAATTCAAAGCAACAATACATTAAGGAATAGCTCTAGAATTCTGCTTGTCACTGGTTACTGTGGTTTATTTGAGACTATGAAATTATTTGTACCAGAATTGATTTGCTTGGGCATGAAGTAAAGCTATGCAACCTCAGCCTTGCAGGAAAAAAGTAAAAGGTTAGATTTTCCTCTGCAATTCTCACAATTTGTGCAACTCACATATGTGAAGAGAAAATATGACTCTAACTCTGCATAGTTAAGCTAATAAGCTTTCTCATAGAGTGAGACAATAGGAACTGTGAGCATACTGTACAGCACAATAAGTGCTGGCACATGAACTGTTTCAGTCTTGAGGGACAGTGTTTCACAGTATATCAGTGACAGAAGACCAGCTTGCAGCCAGAATTATGAATGAAAAGTTTAAGCCTTCATGAAAGTAAGGACTTAGAATGATTCTTCTGCAGTCACCTCAAAAATTGATGCATCAAATTATTTTGGGGAATAAGGCATTTAACACTTCATTTTCTAAGACTGTTATGCACGCTAATTCATTAGTTTAACCTAAGACATGATGATTTTAAAAGGTGTTGTATTATATGCGTGAATACATTTACACAAATTTAAGCCAATCAGATAAAACAGTATACATTCAACTTAAACCTACGTAGGAGTATCTTACAGGTCTACTTCTAAACCTGGAGAAACAGTGGGAGGCAGAAAACCTCATATCTCTCCCTTTCTCAGGCACCAGACTGCAAGGGACTGTTGTGCATATTAATTTCATGGTAAACTGTGTACTTGGAATTGCCACACATGCTGTCTCTGGAGAGCTATGATTATTTGTCTTGAAATAGTCTTTCATGTGTTTGTGACTCCTATACAATAATACTTCAGCAACAAATACTATGGTTACATTTATATTAGTAAATAAACAGTCCGAGGACCCTTTTGTACCCCTGATGCAGCTCAGCTTACGTGGCACAGCCCACATCCATGGAGCTAAACTCTTTCCCCTCTTCTCCCCTGCTCCAAAAATACAATCCAAAACCCAGAATGGCCTCATCCACATGGCTTATTAGGAACAGTCCCAGGCCCACGCTAGTTCCCAGACTGTGCTCAGACATTGTTCGGGACAGTGCTAATTGGCCAGGGCCAAACCGGTTCCAGGGACTGTGCTAGCAACTAGCAGCACGTTCACTTGTGCACATGCTCAAGCCCATCAGTCGCTGTGATCTAGCACAAGACAGTCCTGTCTCTGCAGCTGCCAAAGGCAGCTCCTGAATTTGGCACCCTCCTTTGACAGATTCAGTTAATAAGGTGGCAACTCCAAATTCCAGCTACCATGTGCTACCTCTGCCCTTTGCCCACCCAAAGAAGAGGTAGCAGGGAGAACAGGAGTTCAAAGAACTGAGCCACGTGAAGCACAGGAGCCTTCATGTGCTGCCCAAACCACCGGCTCCATCTCTGACAGTGAAAGAAGACACCAGATACAAAGCTGGATCTACCCCAAAGGTCTTCAGCTGAGCTGTGATGATCTGCCAGCTGATGCAAAGTAGACAGACTCAAACAACTTGCCTCAGTTTACAACGGAGCCCTCAAGGGCAACTGGCCTCACCAAACCACTGGTGCCTTTGAACAGCTATGAAATCTTCCTCTGCTTCCAGAAATCTTCCTCTGCTTCCAGAAATGACAGAACATTTCTCTTAGCTGAAGTACCACAAAAGGGACAAGTTTAGGTTAGCTGAAGTAAATCTGAGTTGGTGTGAATGCCTCCTCTAACCTACCACCACTCATGCGCTGGAAAAAGATTTTGGGAGAGAGAGAGACAAATTCATTAATTTCCCGAGATGCAGATATTCTTACTATGTCTACCTGCATGTGACTGAAGGTTCGGTGTGAGAAATACACGCATTATTAGGCTGATAACTGATACAGTTGAAAAAAAAAATCACAAAAACCTTTGGAGAACAGAGTTTTTCAAGTCTTTCTCTCAAAATCCCTGAAGAAAACTGGGAAGTTCAAAAGTTTGGGGTATTTTCCCATCTGCATTTAACAAAGGATATCACCTCCCCATATAAGCCATTTCAATTCATCATTGCTACAAAATTACTCCTGCTCTCTTATATGTGACTTTGAACATATTCACTAATGATTGAAAAATTAATTTTAAATACTTCTACCCATAAAACCACCAAATTTGTAAAACACTGTCCTTACTGTGTCTCTGTATTATGCTGCTGAGAGTGAAAGATTTTTCACTTTTCTTCTTTTTCTGCAGCATTGTTGGTGTTTTGAAAGGGAAAAACAGTATACATTTTCATTTCCTCACAATTCAGAAACATTTGATGGGAAGAAAGCATAGAAAATGACATATTTGAGAGTGGAAAGTTCTAACAGGATGATTTACAATATAAAGTATTTTGCAACCTTTGCCTAATACAAAGACTATGAAATAATAGCTCTAGGTCTGACATTTAATTAGGGTTATACAATAAAAGGGTGTTGCTTGTTTGTTCTCATTGGAAAGTAATACTCTGTTGATTTGATAACTGCAGAAGACATTCATTGAAAGTTTGTTTAACTTTTCATTACAACTATTCTTCTTCCATCTTCCTTTATTTGGGGCAGGAAAATGCTCAGTTTATGCGCTTGTGCAGAATTTGTGTATCTGACCCTGTCAAACTGTGCTGTCAAAATCGAGAACAAGGCTGGCTTCTCCTGGAGCAACACAGAAACAGTTAGTCAAAACCAACATCTCCTCCTGTAGGAATTTCATCACTTTTTTGTTTAACAAACTTCTAAATATTTTTTCAGTTTTTCAGTAAAATTGAAGCTGAAACTTTAGCTAAGCTTTTTTCAAAATGTCAACAGATTTTAAATATAAAAATAATTGGAATAATTTTAAGAATACCGCCTTTTTTCCCCCCAGAACCAAAAACTTCTCAGTCCTTCACAGTATTACAGATCCTATGATAACACTATGCTTTTGCGCCACACATTTTTTGAAACTTTATGTCATTTGAGGTTTTGGCACTGAATATGATTGTATTTGACTCTTGATTTATAGCAATCTGTCTTCTTTAACCATGAACACAGAACCGTAATGCTTCCAGGGAATAAGTAGTGTTATTTACTTCCCTTTTACAGTTAATGTATTAACAGGGGTCTTGCTCATCTTCCTTGCTTAACTATAGGAAGAAAGACTGGAATTGGTTTAAAAACAAAACAGAGCTCCTGAAGGTAGCACAGTACATTAGAGACTTGCTTATCTTAATGAACCAAGAATGTGGATCCATTTTAGATATGAAACTAAGAAACATGTCAAAAAACAGGTGCAAGAAGATATATCAAAGCTTTGATGTCTTTGTACGGAATGCACCATTTTCTCTGTGAAACGTAATGGGAAAGGATGGGGCCAAAACACTCGTCCCACAGGTTTTGTGCCCAAGCCGGAGGGGCTCCAGGCGTTGGGGACACCCGGGCTGGGAGGCTGCCGTGCCCTCCCTGCCTTGCCGGCCCGCCCCGGAGACACACACTTCGGCCAGCCCAGCCACCCTGCCGCGGCGGGCGGTGAGGCCGCTGGGCCCCGAGGCCTGCGCCACCCCTCCGCGGGGCTCGTCCCCTGCCGTCGAGAAGATGGCGTCACGCCCGAAGCTGCCCAAAAACGTTTCTGGGCCGAACGCGTAGTCGGGGGAAAGGGGTGCCTGCGCCCCAAACGCGTGCATAGCTTCTCCACGGGGCTACGGGCATCAGGCCTGACCTTCCTCAGTGCTGGCGATGGGGTGCCAGCAGCCCCCCACCCCTTCTCTTCTCCCCTTCCCGAGCCCTCTCTACCTCCCTGCCCGCCCCTCCCGCTCCTTCTTTCCGCCCTCGCCTTCGCGTTTCCTGTCTGGGCGGAGGAGGTTTGGCCCTGCGACGCCGCCGTCTCCCAGCGGCTGCGACGAGCGTCATGGCGGCGGCTCTCTCAATGTCAGCGGCTCTGAGGCACCTTGTCGCGAGGAGCGGGGCCGCCGCGGCTCGCCTGTCGCCGGCCAGGTAACGGGCACCGCCGGCGCTCCGCCGGCCGGGCGGGCGGCACCGCCGCAGCCAGGGGCTCGCCGGCGGCGGCCCGCGGGGGCGGCCGCGCTCCCGAGGAGCCTGACCCGGGCCTAGGGCTTCGCCGCGGCCGCCTCGGGCGCTAGGCCGGGGGGGGCGCGCCGGGCCCCGCCGCGAGCGGGCGACGGCCGGGCTGCCAGCGGGCGCCTGGCCGAGGCACTTCTCCAGGGTTGTGCGTGTTTGTCCGTGTCTCTCCTTGCTGTCTTCGTCGCTGTGACCGCCCGCCCGGTGTCCTTACGGCGCCCGGAGGTCGGGAGTTGGTCGAAACGGCAGAGGAGCCCCGCCGTGCCCGGCGTGGCGGGCAGCGTTTGCCTTGCTGCCAGGGAGCCGGAGAGGGCGATGGCTCCTTCCATCGCCAGCGCGATCTTCCCAGAGATTTGCACCCCTTTGCCCTATTTTGTACCCTGTAGCTTTTCCTCTCCGTCCCCTCCCCAAGATCTGTTGCTTTTTTCAGGGGGTGCGTAGCTACTCTTTCACCAATTCCTTGAAATAATGCTGGAAATCACTTTATAATTTTTTGTGTCACTTTGCTGTTTGTTTCTTCAATGCAGAGACCTGTAATGAAAGTCCAGTACAAGACCCAACCTGTAGTTGAAGATACGTGCATGTATTTACTGCTGTGCATGTCACAGGACTTAGGTTTTTGTAAGGCTCCCTTCTAGTCGAGAGAAAAATACGGTTCAATGCTATTAACTATGATTTGGGGGGTTTGCTTTTCCACGCTACTTAAATCTTTACCTATAAACATGCATAAAAGATAATTTCAGGAAATTTTTAAAATCTGTGGGGTCTATATACATATTATATATATATATAAACACACACAGAAAGCTATATATACACACACAGAAAAGATTACTATGGCCATATTGTTTTTTCCCACTTTTTATGCTCTGACTGTCCTATCGATTACTGCTGCTTCCTCTCTCTTAAAAATGCACCTGTTTTACAGTGCTGAAGATTAATCCTCAGTCTCATAAAAATGCTTTGGAATCTGTGCATATGAATTTAGAAATTCCTCTATGCTAATGCAGAAACTTACTGTTCATGTTTGACTGCTTGTTTCTGCCCTTCTTTTAGTCCTCTGTGGTGTTGACACAACTGTTGCTAGTGCCATGTGGTAAATTGGATCAGTCAACTGATTCAGGTTAAAAATAATTTTGTTTGTTTGTTTTAAAGCTTTACCACTCTACCTTTTAAGCAGTTATTCCAGAACAAATAGTAGGATGTAGCAGGGGTGGGAATGAACAGCATGCAAATGTGAGGTGGGGACTCTTAAGTTGGCATTTCTTCCAGGAAATTTCTTCTTTGAAATAGTACCTTAGGTTCCTTCCCTGCCACAGAGGGAGACTGAAGAATTATTGTCCCTTAATATTTTCAATAAGAGGGAGGTTGAAGATATTTGCCTGAGGGGGACTGGAACTTACGTTTCACATTCCGTAGGAGAGTGGCCTGATCATAAAACTGCAGGTTTCTTGGAGAAGAGGCAGGGAAGAGCACTATGAGTCTCTCTTATTTAAAGTTTTACACATCTTTGCAATCATTGCATGTTGGAAGAGTGAGAATAAAGTTTTCTTTGTAACAAGGAAAAGATGTTTCAGAATAAGACAGTTTTGGTAGTATGAAGGAACAGTTAAGGCTGTCATTCCTTGCGTAATTTTGGTAAAGTAACAATTATTTTCTTGATGAAGTAGGCACTGAAACTTACATCTTTCCGCTTCTCAGTTACTGTTTTGTACAAAAAACATTGTTAAGCAGCCCCGGCAGTCTCCCTGCTTGGAAGGGAGAATCAAGGTACATAATTACAGAACAGGATTTGTGGCTCTAAATTTTAAATTCAAGATGTCTTCCTGCAGCTCATAGTGAGGTAATAAAATTAGATAAAGGTGAATGGTAGAAAGTGTATCTTTTGCTTCTGTACTTTCTATTGCTTCTTGAAAGCAGCTGGATACCTTTTCTTTTGTGGATACCTTTCTTATATACCATATAATCCACTGTATTTTACCAGAAATCTAGATGACACCAACATCATAAATTTCAGTAGACAGGTAGATGCCTCAAAGCTTGGCAGTATGCCAGTCCCATTTCTAACTTTAGTATCTCGTATCTCACTTTGTAAAAAGGGGATAAAGGAACTTGCCTATGTCACAGAATTGTGAATTGTCTTATAATACAAACCAGTTAAGCTTATTTTCCAGTTATAATGATCAGCAACTATCCAGAAGCCAATAGTTTGCAGCATATCTTGCAATTGGGTATACAGATCCTGCAATACTAGTTTCCTTTCAGAAAAGTATTTTGACAGATACAGTTTGGTGCAAATAGCTTCTTTGTTACAACAAATTCAGAGTATATTTAAAGCCTTTGTCTGCCTAATTTATTATTGGAGTAGTCTGTATATTTGTCAATCTGTAGAAAAAATGTGCTATACCAGTATGCTAGATGTGTATCTGAAAGTAAATATAGGTGTTAGAATTACTAACAATGAAAGTTAACACTGTTCTTAGGAGATGACTGAAGAAGATGCTGGAATTCTCAACTGTGAGGGTATTTGAATGATTCTTCTGTCACTTCAACACTATGCTTTTGTTTACTCAGATTCAGAAAAAGGTTTGGTCAAGTTTGGTACAACTTGATTAAATTACGGTTTCATGTTATTTGCCTAAATTAGGTTATGAGACTAATATAGCTTATTGTTTGAGTACTGTAGGATTAAAGTTAAAACCTTCAAGCAGTAGTTTTATTTGCAGTGTTTTTTAGAGATTTTTGTATGTGAAACTTCTGATAGTTCTCCAGTTTTCAGAACTTCAATTACAGAATAATATATCTGCCCTCTGATTTTGAAAACAATTTCCAAGATCAGTTTCCAATAGTCACAAGAGAGTTTCTGTTCTGATTCCATGAGTTATATTTGGTTCTTACAAATACTATGACATCCTCTAATGCGAAGATTGAATTTGTCAGTACATGTTTAAGCACTTCGAAATATTCATGCCCAAGCTGCTTCATGATTCTGAACTGGTTACTGGTAACACAAGAAGGAAATAAGTATTCAGTCTGAAGTTAAGAGAACATGCAGCAACATTCCTTATATATTTATTAAGTTATCTGTGCCTAGATTAAATCACTGAAGCAGTGGTTACTGAGTCTATCATTATTCTGTCTGGTGGTGAGCCTAATAGACCATCAGCAGATGGCTTGAGCTGATACAGAAAGTAGAAGTGTCTCCTTTGCTTAGATCGCAGTTTTGAAGCTTTCATGCTGTAAGATCTTTCAAGGTTTCAGGAGTCTGAAATTATGTTGAACGTGCTCTTCTGAGATTGACCTCTTCAGGAGGAAAGTTGTACCTTGTTTGTCTTGCCTAATTACTTCAAATTTTACCTTTTAGTTATCTGCAGCCAAAACTTGATTAAGGAGTATAATTTAAATAATACACTTACATTTCTTTAAGTTTCATGTGAATTGGAGGAAAGCAGAGGAGGGACTCTTAAATGTCTTTGTCTTGGGAAAGATTGCAGTGTTGCCCTGCATTAGAAAATATGGGTAGGTGGAGCTGGGAAAAGAAAAGTTCAAACAAATTTCTGCTGAACTAGGAATCAGCTATTTGTTCCAAACCCACTTAGTATTTCAGAGTGCCTTTATTTCACAAGGTATTGCAATCAGGATACAAAGTTACTAATTTCTGTTGCAGAAGCAGAGTATTTTGTGTGTGCAGGCGTAATACCTGGCCACACAGTCCCTACGTTTCATGATAATGGATTGTTCTTGCCACTTTTCAGTGATAGATGATGGTTCTTCAAAATGTATTACCTTCCCCTTGTAATTCTCTTGTAAAGGCTCTGAGCATGATAGCAAATGTTTTGCTAGTTCATCATAAATGGATACTTGAGGTTATGAAAGCAAAGAAATATGGGCATTTGTGTAGTAGAAAGCCTGTTACTCAATTCACGCTATATGCTCAAGAGAATGAAGAAACCTGGGATGCCATTTAAATCTTATTCTTCAGTTATCGTATACATAAGCAAGCTTCCCCCTCATTAAAAGAGGGGGAAGCCATTTTTGTGGGAAAATAAAGGACTGATAAAATATAGAAGAAACCTGTTTCATTTTCTATCTTGCTCTTTCATGAATAATAGAAAAAGTGTTCATTAACTTTTCCAAAAAAGTTTTTTTTTCCCCTTAAGATAACTAGCTTACTCTTTTGTGGTGGTGTTTTGTTTTGTTTTGTTTTTCTTTCTTTCTTCAAAATAGTTTTGGCTTTTTTGTTGCATGTTCATACTAAGCCATATGTTAAAATAGGGCTTAGTAGACTTCCCAGATCTAGATCTGGGTAGACCAGAGAGCTACACAAAGCTACACAAAGCTCTGACTGCGTCTGGTTAATAGAAGCACTCTTTAGCCAGTGTTAGCACTAGCCAGTGTGACATTTTTGTCAAGTTTGGAATAAATAGTGTGTTGCAGCAGTGTATTACTTATTATTTCATGCAGCTGTAATGCGTGTCTGCTACTTACTCTCATATACTGTGCAAGATAATGTATGTGTGGCGTTGTCAAGTTCAGACACATCAGAAGCTTTGGTTTTCATTAATTAAAAAAATAGTTCTGCAGTGTTTAACTTCATCAAAATTAATTCCAATGGCTAACTGCATCCGCAAACAGTACCTGGAATAAAATTTCAAGATAAGACCAGGGGAAGAAGTTTTTTGAGGTCTTGCCTTTTCTGTATAAGTGGTGTTTATACATACTTTCATTCTGGTTATTCACAGGGGGAAAAGACCTTTTGAAATATATATCTAACTTGAATTTTACAATTTTATGTTTAATGTCTTTTTTTTTTTTTAATGTGTATCAGAGAAAGTACAGTGAATCAGACTATCTCACAACGCAATAGTACAACTGTAAACTGAAATGTGGAATAAAACTCCAGGGAGTTTTTTGGTCATAAGATTGTGGTGACATGGAGATTTGGAGCAGACTCAAGGTGAAAGATGTGGAGAGACAAATGGACATAGCAAGGGGAGAAAAAGATGAAAAGCACTGCAGTTTGTAGACTTAATGAGGATAAGTTTAAAAGGAAGACTCCAGGCAGCAGTGAGTGTTCATCTGATCTTGCAGACAGCCTGAAGCAATAGTTTGGGAGAAGTAGAGGTTCCATATATCTAAGTGTGTAATTAATTGAAAACGCATTCCCTTTGACTCTGTCCACACTGTTCGGATAATGATTGTGTGGATAAGAGAGGGTCTAGCAGCCAAATCTTACATATTCACTGTGACTGAAAGCATCATCAGTTGTTATTTTTTTATAGTCACATGTCCTTTGATGATGATGTAGTGTCTGGCTCTTGTGAAGGAAAGTCCTCTTTCCCCATCAGTTTTGCATACTTTGAGGGAGAGAGTAGGAGATTTCTGACAAGCAGGATGACTTGAGTCCTTTTGCAGTACTTTACATAAGATTTCAAAGTTGCTAATCCATCACTACTTGCTTCTGTCCTGTAAAAGTTAATGGGACAACCACATACTGTCTTATTCACGACTGGTGAATGGATATGCACCTTTATTATGAGGTCAGAGTGGCTCTGGTGAACCAGAATGGTGTTTTAGATTTCCTGGTTTTGGCTTCTCTGTTTGGCATTATGGGAAGTAGGGTGTAGGAGTGCTCCCTGTTTCCTTTAAAATGGAAAGGGGAAGCTTTGGAAATCCCCCATGGAGGAACAAAGATGTTGGATCTAATGAAACATTAGAGCAGTAGGATGTTGTTGTCAAGGTGAAGAATTCTGTCACAGATTAGAGAAATGAAAAAGTGAAAAATACTGTGTATAATGTAGTTTAACCTTCTAATGCACAACTTGTCTCCTAGTGAGCTAAGATCAAGATCATTCTTGTTCTTAAAGTTGTATGGGATTCCTGTAATGTTCAATTATTTTCAGTATTGGTCTAGGTGAGGAAGAGGCTGGGCAGAAAGACATGAAAGTAAGAGGAGCAGAAGGTGTTTGGGAAGAAAGAGATTGGGAGAGCCAAAGTTTGAAAGTGGGGGCAAGGGAGAGATGTGTTGTTCTGGAAATGGCTGTTTTTCTAATGTAGTTAAGGAGAAGTAAGTAGAGCAGGCATCATGACAGCAAAATGTTCCTAATGAGGCTTCTTAAATTGCTGTTCATTATTGGGCATATAACTTGGGAGTGACTTATTTTAATTACATTTGGTTCCTTCACTTTTGGAATTAGGAATCCAAAGGGGGAGGAATGACAGCCTTTTCAGCAAGAGAAGGTTTAATAGAGACAAGCAGACAGATGTTTAAGGTATGTTTGTGTTGAAAGATGACTAGTAAATAAGCAATGTGCTTGCTTCTGCACTAGAACAGCTGAAAGGTCTTCTTACCAGCTCTGTGGCAACTGGTCATTGTGGGCTCAGAACTGCAGGTCACTTACCTAAAGTTTGGCATATCTTTAAAAAAAGCATTATTACAAGCTAGAATAACTTTTTCCCTAAATCTACTGATCTGAGAACCTAATAGTCTTCTCTCTGCTTTGAAGATTTGAAGAGGAGTGGAGATATGAATAAAAACTCAAAACCCCACCAAAACAAAAACCAAAAAACCCAAACAAAAAAGCGTTGGAGGGTAGAGGTGAAGTTTGTTGGCACTAGTATCCTAAAACAGGAGAACGTAATACTTTCCTTCAGGGACTAAACAATTTAAAATAGGTTCTGACACTGGATTGGAAAATGACACTTACTTTGTTTTCAAAGCAAAACCCCAAACTTTTTTTATGGAAAAGACTTTCATGTTGGTATTTCCTAATACCAAATATTTGGTATCTTGAATTTTGAGAGAAATGTCTTTATAGAACTTGTTACAATGAGTTCAAGCACATTTTTTTTTCAAATAAATAAATAAATTGATAGATTATGAAATGCCATATGGATACACGGAAAAGGGGAATTCGAATGCCAGGTGTTAATAGATAGAATTTCAAATCTATGTTAACAAAATAATAAAAGTTGCTTTGGTGGTAGTGGTTTAATATATACTGTTCAGCAGGTTTAACTCATTCTGGAAAAATACTTCTTTTTGGGTTACAAAAATGACCTTCATGTTGTCCTAATGTAGGTTTGAATATTATAACTCAATTAGCCTTGTTATTCTATTATACTTCTCAACTTGATGCAATATTTATATATTATTGGGAAAGCCCAGAAGGCAATTGGGTTGGGTTGTATTTCTGACTGATAGGAACTGCCACTTTCAAAGCTGTTCTTCACAAAAACAGGCACTATCGAAATGCCAGTGAGATTCAGAAGAAGTTAAGTTCCAAAACCCAAAGTAACTTCAGAATTTAATTGATACCATCTACCTCAATGACATGCTGCTTTGGCCTTTCACTCACAACTAGACACAAGCAAAATCAGTATCTGATACTTCTTTTTTTGCGTGGAAATAAATGCAAATCTAATCAACAGTAGGAATTATGAGACCAATGTATAGCTCTCAGTGTATTAGACCAATGTAATAGGTCTTCCCTGTGGCACTGTGGGAAATCTCACCTACTGTTAAGCACATGTTTGTGAATAGTGAGGATGGAAACACTAATTACAGTTAATATGGTTGAAATTTTTAACTTTTACCTGCATTCTCCATTTTGAATGTTGCTTTTGCTGACATCTTTGTATAATGTATTCTGTGGACAAATCATCTACTTAGTATGGTAATAATTTCTCATCATGCCCAACCTTGTGACTTGCTGTCAGGTTTTTTTTTTAAAGGAATTTGTGAACTTTAAGCATGCTTGAAAACTGTTAGGCATAAGGTAACTTTCTGGAGATACAAAGGCAATGTCACTAGTTCTATCTAGTACTAACACACAGTCTTGTTCATAGTTATTATGCTTTATGCGATTCTTTGTGATGCAGGAAAAAATATGTCTTTAAACTTGTGCATATTTGGTTCTTTGAGAGTGAACCGTGTCTGTTTGCTTTTTTTTTTTTTTTTTTTTTTTGGTTACCATAGGGCCTGAAATGAAATTTTTAATGTTTTGAGAAAAACTAGAAATTAAAGATATCCCACCCTGCCAGGCACCTATTGATTTTTCTGCTGTTGGCCAAATTGTCTGTTGCAGATGAAATTGTCTGTTGTAAGAGATTGAAATGCTGAGGAGCTTGTATAGTTAGCAGGGAAGCTTGAACCTACTCACAAATAGTTTAAAAAAACCCCCAAGTTTAAAAAAAATCTTCTTTTATACTAATAGTTTCAGTAAATTTGTATAATCCTTAAGAGCTTGTTGTTTTATATGTTTTATCCATGTACATGTTTTCGTTCTCATGACAATACAGTGGATTTTGATAAGCTTTTTAAATTCTTTTGTAAGAATTTGATTCTGAGTGTGCTACAAAGTATGCCTCCAAACTGTCTTAAGATCACATCCTTTATTGTTTCTAATAAAAGATATTGTTAAACTGGCAGGAGGCAAGCTGAACAGTTAACATTACCTTCTTTATAATGCATATTTTCATTTTTCCTAAGAAATGAATGGCATATTTCTTTCTGAGTTTCAAAGTGCAGTTGTTCCCTCCTGGCAGTATAACAGTATGTTTAGGTACCCTTTTGTTAACAAGCCACTTTCTAGCTGCAGTAATTTCTGTCTGTCTTAATCTTCCCTTGACCTGTGACTGATGTTGAGGAAGTAAATTAACTTTTGACTCAACTAGACACTGTAGGCAGCTACAGAATGTGTGTGGGCAAACAATTCTTGGAGCTGCTTATTCTTGGAGTGTTAACATGGAAGATTTCATAAACAGTTTCTATTAATTATTTTTTAAAAATCAGATGTGATGTATTTTATATAAAATATTTGAAGACCTTTTATGAATGTATACGCTACTTGTAAATACTTCTGATGTTGTCATTTGCTATCAGTCTAATGAAGCAATGTTCTACTCAATGTTAGTGATGCCATTTGTATTTAAGTCCAAACCAAAATTTTGTTGCAGAGGATAACTGTTTAATTTTTCATCTTTTCTATGTATTTCAGTAGTTTTAAGTAGAGATTTTTATGGATATTGCATCTGATGTCAGTAATGTTCAGAAGTACCATCTTTCATTATAAAACCAGAGATGTATTTTGTGGCTATTTAAGGACCCAAGAATAAACAAGTGGCTTACTACTTTCAGTGAACCACTACATTTTAAATGAAGGAAAAAACCGCAGAGCTCTTCATGCAGTAGCTTTGACTGTTCTGTCATGTATTCAAGGAGTATTTGTATGTGCTTTGTAAGTTATCTGAAGGGAAATTTTGCAGCAGTGATGTTTTGTCATATGTCAGTGTTGATTGTGCCTACCAGAGACAAATAATCTGAATGTTGTTGTCTGAACTGGAATTCAAGAATAAGGTTTGCATTTGAAGCACCCGTTTTGCCTTAAGGGTTTATTCCACTTTAGAAAAGAGTGAGCAATAGCAAGGCTAGCAGCCTCCTTTCAGAGAGCTAATAGCTGCTTAGATGGTAAGAACATGAAAAGAGACTAGCAAAAGGAAAGAATAGTACTAGTGGAGGAGGAGAGGGTCCGTGTATAAGTAAGAGTACAAGAGAACACAGAAATAGGGTGGCTGATGAGGTTATTTTTATTCTCAAAGGTGAGTTCTCAAAAAATGCTTGTAAGGTGTGTTTACATTAATAAATAGTGGTAAATGGAAAGAAAATGAAGTAAGATAATTATGGAACAACAGGGTACTCAAGCTTTCTTTTAAAGTAGGCTTCATTTAAGTAGCTTGGCAGTTTCA
Source organism: Ciconia boyciana (assembly GCF_034638445.1). Classification (NCBI taxonomy): domain Eukaryota; kingdom Metazoa; phylum Chordata; class Aves; order Ciconiiformes; family Ciconiidae; genus Ciconia; species Ciconia boyciana. The sequence goes on from NC_132937.1 coordinate 35,541,396, forward strand.
TTATATTACTCTTGTAACACACAATAATGTATCCTTCATCAATTTAAAGAACTGTTGTCCCAAGACTGCAGATGCTGATACAGTACTCTCTAGAAGAAAGGACTTTTTTTTTTCTAAACTAGTAAAGTTTTGGTGTGATAATTTTTTAAAACCTTCTGTTGGAGACACTTGCATAGGTTGCTTACATTGCAGCCATTTGTTTTAAGCTAAAGACAGATGTGTATTGTAGAAGGTAATTAATCACACTGGTACCCACAACAAAAAAACCTATGTGGTTAGTATCTTTTTAAAAAGAGATAAGATTTAAAATTGGTCATTATAGAGACACTACGTAACAAATAAAAGACTGTGCTTTGTTTGCAAAATAATGAGGCTGAAAAACAAGTGCGACTATATCGCATACACTGGAAAAAACTGAATTTGGTAGGAATGACTAGCAAAGTGTCAGGGAGCAGTAAGGGCTGGCTGCTCCTGAAGGTAACGCAAGCTGGGAGCTGAGGGTGATCCCAGCAGGGACAGTGCCCTCACTGACCAGGGTACAGTCCCACAGCATCTATACATGAGGAGAGCTAGGTGGTGGTAATAGGGTCCATCAACAGTCTTAGACACAGCGAAGTCATGAACAAGGTCCAGCGACCACCCAGGGAATCCAGTCAGGAGCAAAAAGAACCAGAGACAGGTTTGGAGACAAGCTGCAACATGTCTGAAGTCCATCCAGGCAACAGGGTCTAAACAGGACTGGAGTCATACTGCAGCTTGGGTGAGGGGTCTAGCCAGGCTCGGAGACAGGAGCCAGAGCCAGGGCTGCGGGCAGGTACAGTCAATGATGTCACTCAGGCAAGGGCTGAACACCCAGAGCTGAGTTTAAATGGAGCTCCAGGGCCACAGGCAGGGGGTCTTCATGGAGACCCTGGGTGACGCTGGTCATGGCCATTAAGACCTGTTAGTGCCCTTAGGGTCCTGGTGCGTGGTCTGACAGAGTTTGTCTTCAGTCTTTGAATATTAGAGCACAAGCTGATTTGAAAACTCAGGTTGCATTTTTGCAAGTAAGATGGCACATTGGTGTATCTTCTCTGCATGTAACTCAGTAGACAAAGATTTACTGAAATATCATGGGGGTTGTTCCACTCAGAGGCGTGTGAAAATGAAGTTGGAAATATCTCAACAAAGGAATGACATGGACAGGCAGAAGAATGAAAAAATGGGCTGTGGTGTGATTAAGGTGTGTGACATAATGGAGAGTAGCTAAGGTACCTGCTAACTGTGGAATGGCAGCAGTTCAAAGAGGAGCTGAGGATGAAGGGTTGATGTCAGGAAGGAAATTGAAGAGTAAGGTTGCTGAGACAAGGCGAAGTTGGCAAAGCAAGGGTGAAATAAAATCATAGGCAATAATATTAGCTAGATTATCCCATTCTCATCTAGAACAACTGCTGGGAGCGTACAGTTCTGAAAAGTGACCTGCTTCTGTATGTCGCATTCCATTTGTGAGGCATTTAGCTGTCTCTAAGTGGCTTTTACAAAGTACTACAAACATAAATGAATAGATAGCTCGTAAATACATTTTTTCATAGCTGCCCAACAACTGAGGCATACTAGCCAAATAGCTTCATTGACTTTCATGAACCATTATAAACCAAGATGTAGTTTTCCAATACACTTTAAAGGATTCTTTTTTGTACTATGATTTAGTTCAGTAGTTTACAGTTCAAGTGTTTGAGGACATTAAATAAGAAAGAAGTTGCCTTTATTTATATGCCATGTTTTACAGACCTTGCTGTTACCTTGGATTATTAGAATAAGTATTACTTAAGCCTGTAAGTGCGGTCAAATAGAAAGGCTAAATCAAGAGGAAAGGATAGGGATGAAATAAAGGACCATACTATGCTATAAACCAGTTTGCAAACGCAGAGGAATCTTTACTCATTTTTTTGTTTAATTTTATTTGATTCAAAGGCTCTTGTTCAAAATGCATAAACTTCCCTAAGACAGAGGTGGGTTGTGGAACATTAGTTTCATTCCTCACAGTTTTGGAATTAAACCCTTTGACTTTTGTTGTTCTTACTATAAAGAGAGCACAGTTTTTAGTTACTGTCTAGTTGTATGAATGCCTGAATATGTATGTGTGGGGAGAAGTTTGACATTTAGAAAGCACAAACAGAGCAAATATGTCACCTGTGTATTTTGTCTTTATTCCCTACATAACTTTTCCCTCTTCCTTTTTAACTTTATTAGGCTTTCTAACTAGATAATGTAAAATTCAGTTGATATGGGCTGTGCAGCATTTCTAGTATTATCTGCCTTTCAGCTGACTTGCCTACAAGAAGTTTCCACTGGTTCACGGGGAACCTGCTGTTCTCAGATTGTGACCTGAGCTTAATTTTCAAGATTAGGTCTTCTGGTTTGGAGAGTAGCATGTAATGAAATTGCTGATGAGCAACTGTACAGGTGGCAGTAGTTCAGTGCTCCTGTCACCTGACAGCAGTTGGACATCTTATAAATTATGCATTCTATTACTGTAAAAGTAGTACACCAGATCTCCTTTCATAATGAGTTTTATGATTTCTAGTATAAAAATATTTAAATAATTTTGGGTCATTTTATTCTTAACATGTTAAGCCCCTCTGTCAAAGTGTTTCTAGTCTGTTTGCTGTAATCTGGGAGAGACCACTGGCATACTTTGAGTCATGTGCATACGGGGGTCTAGCAGCACTGGTATGACTTTGTTCAGAAGTTTAGATGCAAATAATGACTGAATTTACACCCAAGCACATGGAGACACAGCTGGGTATCAGTCTGGGACTTGCAGAGAACTGTTTCAGGATGTGCAGCCCTTGCTTGCCAGTGAGCTGACTTGAACCCAATCTCTGGATTTTTGCCGGAGCTATTTCTCAGCTCAAGCTGTTTTCATTGTGTGCATGCTTGTGCCATGCATGTGCCCACCTAATTAGTGCTCCTGCAAGGCGTAATGCTCAACAGCATGGTGCAGACACCTGTGCAGCTCTGCAGGAGTAGGTTGAGCCTGCATGCGCTTACTGTCTGGCTGTTGCAGAGCCTTCTGAAGGGTTATGCTGGTCTTTGTTGTGTGCCTAGTGGTGTCAGCTCAATTAGCTGCCTAGAGAGCAGCTCAAATGGGCCCTGTTTGAGTCAGGGACAGTGCAGGCTTGGCGCCAAGTCAGAGCTAACCTTCCTCATTCCTTGTTGACCCTGAGAAAGCTGTTTAAATGAGGGAAACTGATGGTGGGCAGCCCAAGCCACGTCGTAACAGAGCTGACTTTTGTCCTGGGGACTTAACTGCAGTGCCAGGAGTGGCTATAGTGCTCTGGTGCTACGGTAGTTCTGGAAGAACTGCGGCTGTGTTTGCATGGTGCTGTGGTTCAGCTGATACTTTAGTTGTCTGTAGTTACGTCAATAGTGCTTTCCTATCTGTGGGATAATTAAAATAGAACCTAAAATAACAACAATTTGTTTGTTTTTTACTTAATAAAGTATTTACTACTTGAAAATTTAACTCATTTAGTATTTCTAAGGGCAGGTGAACAACATTTAGCTTTGAAGATGCACACCAAGTTGCAAACCACAAGTCAAATACTTAAAGTGATTTTCATGTTTATTCAGTACATTTATATGACCATTGCTTCTTTTTATAATGCAGATTTGTCTAACAGAAAAGCACAATCAGTTCCTCTCCTGTTTTCCAAACACACACCTGGAATATATATATATATTTTGCATATGAACTTTTTAGCAAGTAGAAGCAGTGTTTATATATTTCAATTTTGATCTTTTTTGTCACTTAATACAGAAATTTCAGTAGTTTAGATTAAATAAATTGGTATTCCTTTCATCCATTTCATTCCATTTCATCCATCCAGAAACATAATTTACTGTGTTTATAATTTAACATCATTTTGTAAGCAAAGGACAAATGATGATGTGCCAATATTGTCTGAGACTGCAACTATTTATAAATGGGGAACTTGCGTTTCCTCCAAACCCACAAGTTACTCATGCAGTTCATACTACAAAATAGAACTACATGGTCTCCACAGTCAGTGTTTGGCATTATATTCCATATTTTGTTTATGCTGGGATGTAATAAGAATAGTAAATGTATCCTGATAAAAATAAAATACCATTGACTCTGTTAAGTCTTTATCGCTTTAATTACAATAGTGAATCTAATACCAAGGAAGTATTATCCCACTCTATTTAAGTTCATCTCTCACAAGTTCAACTTTACAAGCTGTCTTTATAAAAATGCATTATATTGGGGCTGAATACTGTGATCTGTACTGTATTTGACATTGTGAAACAGGCAGTCATTAATGCCTTTATTTTATATGAGAGAACATTATACTGATTTGTTTTTTGTCTACTTAATTGCAGTGTGTTGGATGGTTGGATGCTGTGGAAGTTCTGAGCTGGCAGTGTTTCCATGTTCTTTTTGTTCAGAATTTAATGTCTTTATGGTGGCTGTATGTTGTGAAGTTTATATTATTCCTGATACATGCCATAATCTTAAAAAAGGTTGGTTTTCTAAGAATGATTATCTGTTCAGTGTATTGAATGGTTCATCACAGCTTCTGCTTCTGCGTATATGTATATTCACACCTACTGGTGCTCTGGTCATTCAGTATCAGAATACTTAAAACACCATTTAGGCTTACTTCCTAATGACTACTTTCATTTTTCATGAGGCACATGATTTTTTCTTCAAGACTTTTTTTCATCTCTGTGTTGTGATCTGATTACCTGTGCTGTGATATCTCGTTTTCTTTAACATATCTCCAACAGTTGACCAAAAGGGGGTGCTAATAGATCAAACAGTCAGATGTGTTCCATAAAGAGGTTAATGAGCCTTTTTTTGTGCAATGAATTAAATCTTGGCTACTGAATTAGATCAGGTAAATACAGGTTTTCGTATCTGGGTGTTGTGTAACATGCCAGTCACAGCATTGCTCTTTGTGGAAGGCAAATTCAAGCCTTGTAAATATGGCTGCTTCTCACCTTCCACTAGGCTTGTGGGGGATTCTTCGTGACGTTTCCAGAGGCTCTGTGGCAGGCATTCTCTTCTGTAAGACTTCCATTTATTTTTCCATTTATGTGGTTAAAAACCAAAAGCATATAGGGGTTAAGCATAGGTTATTTAGGAGATATTTAAGAAGTTCAAATTTGTTGAATTTTAGAAATTGAATACAGATATCCAAAACTACCAAGATAAATGTTCAAATCAGATGCCTTAATATCCTTCATCCTGATACCGCAAAAGGCTTTCGATGTCCATTTTTTTTACTGTTTGGTTTCTCCAGTTCAACAGAACTCGTTAATGGCATCAGCAGAGCTGGAGCCTCTAACGTAAGAAGGGAAGAGGAGGCATAAGTATGTCCCCTGAAACAAGGAACTGTGCTACGTCCTTATCCCACGGGGGGATAAGATGGTTGAGAGACCTGACACTGATGGGAATATTGTAGTGAAGACTGGAGAACTTCCAATGGCTTCTCAATGGACCCCCCCATTTGTATAGCAGAGATGTGGAACCCATTTGTGACTTTGCTGGAACAGCAGATGACAGTGGGAGTACACGCATCATGTGGAAGACACGTGGTTAGATGATCACAGCGTTTTTCCAGGATATGCGATACCTATAGAAATTTTTGAAGTCTACAAATTCACATTTTCACCAGTAGTCATCATTAATACATTCCATGTTACTGAGCTAATCTAAGAGTATTTTTACAAGTACTTAATAAGAAGATGGTGTAGTGTAGTCTTTGTGAAATTACTACTCGTCTCGATACACGGTATAAAAGTCATTTAGATTTACTGTGAGACTCTAAAATAACAAATTGTAGCCATAACCCAGTCTAGATGCAATGTTCAGGTCTATAATGTCTCTCTAAAGAACTGTGCACTGTGGAAGTAAAAGTGGCCTTAACCTTTTTAAAATTCCTAACACTGAAACCCAGAAATATCATTAAAGTGTATTGTTTTATAGCAGATATTAAAGCAGAGTTCATGCTGAAGCTGAACCATGATCAGATTGATGGTAAAGACAAAATTGTATTTTACAAAGTTACATTTTAAGTGAACTGTAGAAATAAGTGTAATGCAATTATAATAAATGATAGAAATGATTAAATGATAATAGTGTAAAACGATAATACAAGATCCTGTAGATTAAGATTAAGGAATTTAAATGCCCAACACAATGGCATAGGGTGTGGAGAAAATACCACTTTCATAACTGCAAACCAAATGACAATTTGAGTGGTGATCTCTGTAGCCAAAGGAGCTGCTATAAGTTCATGCTAAGTTATCCATGTTTGTGGAAACACAAAGACACCTCCGTGTTTGTGTGACAGACTAACATGTAGAGAACAAAGAAGGAATCTTCCATTAAGAGAGTGACTAGGAGATTTGAGAGAGGGAATATGCTTGGGAAGGAGGAGCGTGATGCCAGATGCAACTGAACGAAAAGGCCCAGAAAGACAAACTTCAGCAAGAGAAGCATTTTGCTGTCTGAGTCCCTGTGCACTAAGTGTGGCGTCTTCACCAGCCATACAGCCAGGCCTCCTTGATGAAAGAAAAACTTTTTAGGGACTAGAAGACCTTGTAAAGGGTTGGTTATAATCCAGGAAGCTGCAGATTGGATTAGCCACATACGTTAATTTGAGATACTGCCGGAAAGTGTCTCCAAGATCATAAAGGACATGGGTGACTTTTTTTTATAAACCTTGATTTTACTTTTGTGTACATAATTTTAAATGGTTTTTGTTTTAAAAGGCCAACTATTCTAATAAACCCAGGCTTTTACATTTAAAAGCTTGTTTGTTCATCACTAGGGAGCTCACTATAAGAAAAATATTTGGGCAGATTCACATTGGAGCTGTGGCCAGCTTGGAGTCTTGTCACACTTTGTTTATTAGATAGTAACTGTGAAGGAAGTTTGGTCTGTGTTTTCAATGGGACATCAATGAGCCTAGAAGATAGCAGGGTTTATTGTTGCTAGCTATTATGTGTAAAACTTTCTGTATAGTTTCTGAACTTTAGAATTGTATTGCTGTTCTGTCTGTTATTATTTAAAGTATTCTGTGTACAGTAATTTTAAATCAGTTTGATTAGTCTTGGGGTAAGAAATGAAACTTCCTGCTCCTAAGACCTCATCCCAAGATGTTTTGACAGGAAAAAAAATGCATAAGCAGTCAAAAAGAGGGAAAACAGGATAATGTGGATCCATATTGCTTACAAAGAGAAAGGAAGAAAGCAGATTACCTTTCCGAATGTCAGTAGTAGAAGAAAGGGGGAGAACCTTGTGAGAATGGAACTGTAAAAAGTATGTTTTATACTTTTGCAAATTTATCTGTCACAAAAGCCACCTAAGGACATGTGAGCAGAGGCAAATATTAATTGGGAGTTTTGTGAGAATTACTTTACTGTTGAGGACAGAATAAAAGGTTTAAATTGAGTGGTCAACTTAAGTGATTTAGATTGCATTTTCATTTAATTTGAAGGTAAGATAAATGTTGTAAAGTTTATATAGTTTCTAAGGGGAAACTTGAGTGATTAAATTATACTTGTTGTGGGAGTTTGAAAAGAGAGGATGGTGTGAAAGAGGTCTGTTTCCTGGTTATCTCCTCAGTTAAGTGCCTGACATAAGGGACAAACTTGCAATGAAACCTGTTGAAAATTAAACAAGCGCTCTGGGAAATCAAGTAATACTTTCTATTAACTTTTAAATAGTAGTATTTCAGATCACAGGATATTTCAGAGTTGCTGGTATTTCTAAGCTCCAGGTTACTTTCTGATGAGAGATGCAATGAATGGGAATATCAACAGCCTGTCATCTTTAAAGCAAAACTGGTGTTTTATGTATTTTTACACAGAGACACCTCCACGGATTTACAGTTCACATTCCTAGTCTAGACCAAATGCCAGTTTTCAACCACTTTTCAAATAGCAAGTTCTTAAGGAAAGTATGTTCTTTCCAACTCATTGCAATCCAGGGATGGACAGAAGGCTGGGCATTTAAGAAATGTTCAAGGTTGCAAATTCCAGTAACAGTTGGGCTTTTTCCAGAATGGTGTAGTCAAGAGAAATGGCTTTGAAAAATTATGAAGAGGAGCAGAAGTTGACTTAGGTTAGTAAACCATGTGTCTGCTTTTGTAGAAGAAGAGCTAAAACATCATGAAGAGCTGTAAGGTGTGATGCCTTGCAATTTATCCCAGTTGACAGGGACATCTTGTGCAAAAAAATCAGCTCCCTCTGTATGCAGTGTAGAGGCATCTCAGAGAGAGATTCTGCCCACCTTTAATCTGGTGGGATTTTTACCCGTCTCTTCCTTATTAATTATAATGGTATGAAATATCTTCAATTTTTTTCTGCAAATACAGAAATTTCCAAAATGAGAAATCATCTGAGTAAAAACGATGTCAAATGACATAATGCTGAGTGGAAATCATTTTGGATGGGCATGACATTTGTACTTTTCAATTAATGCTGATTAATGCTTTTCCAAATGAAAAAAAAAAACCCAAAAACCAAAAAACAACCAAATTCAAATTGAATTGTGCTAAATTTTGTTCCGAATTGCATTTCTATTACAAGAAAAAGTGTGATTCTGATCAGCCTTATTACTTAAATCCTGGCGTACTCAAATCTGTACATATTCATCAGACCTCTCCACAGAGCAAGGTTCAGAAAACTTCTTGGTTCATAGTTTGGATTATTTTCTGCCCAGAAAGGACCAATTTGATTGCGTAATCCAATGTCCTTCTTTGGCCATATATTAAGTAGTGTAGTGAACACTGTATCACATGAAGTTCTAGAATACCTGCAGAATATTACTTTGATACTAAAATTCCTGGAGCGGGGGAGAAATTATTTTTCCTATTACAATGTTTTTGCCTTGTTTAAGGTTGGAAATTTTGTGGCTTCCGCTGCTTACCACTGGAACTCAAGTGTAATGCTGCTGTTCTGAAGGCTTTTAGGATAACTTCCCTTTTGGTGTATTTTTGAATAAGGACCATCTCAGAGCCATTTCTTATAGCATACTGCAGTATCTGTCTATTCCATTTTTATGTTGTATTGTTTTACATGTACAAATTAAAAAATGACAGCTGTGTTGAGACAGAAGCTCTCCTGGACAGAGATTTTGAGCTAACAGAGTAGTTATCATTTTGATGTTTATGAAATTCTTGTGCTCCCTTGCACTTGAAAACTTCATCTTGTTCTTCAAAGTACCCTTCCAGACAGATTTTGTCATTTTGAGTAGGAATAGATGTGTCTGTCCATGTCACAAAGTTGGGTGATTCTATAAACTTTGTGCTTTGAGTTTGTTTTTCATGATATGGAGATTTTTGAAGTTCTTATTGGCAAATGGAAGGTAATTTAGTAGAGTGTAATCTGTATTAGAAGTACAGATTTGTGTGAATCTGCATTTGAAATATTACTGAATTGAACTTTGTTCCAGTTGCTTAGTTTTATAAGATTCTTGTGGCTTTCTGTATAGTCACTAATTTCAAATTCCTTTCAAGTGTAGGTTTTACCTCCTAAAAACTTTACCATGCTAATATTGTCTGAAAGTTGAATGCTTGTTTAGTTAATGTGTTAAATCCAGTGCAGCTAGATTAATTAAATGATCAAGTTCATATCTTCAAATGCATTCTCACCAGAATCAACAAAAATTAGAGAGGGATTTGAGATTAGAAGACATGGTAGATGCCTGTGTTATGCAGACTGTTCCCCCAGTTAGGTTTTCCATGTTTCCATGGCTTAGTATCCATGGCTTAGTAGAATGCGGTAGAAGATACGCTCTTTTAATTCTACAGGTTTTGAATCATTGTGTGCAAGTTATCTGGTCCTGAGACACCTTTCACATTATTGACTATTTAACAGTTATAGTTTATGTGGGGAGGGGTTAGTTTGGATAGTATTGCAGATTTTCTGAAAGTCTTGGAATTTAGCTTTAAAAGCTGTGGTGATTTTAAACACACTTATGGATGGTTTCCTCAAAAAATGAGGTAAACATTACCAATAGCATTAAATTACTATAATTATGGTTGTAAGTATCCCATAGGCAAAATCTCAATGTTCTTTTGCATCTGCAAGCATGTCTGGCTTCCCAGATTAGGTAATCTTCTGAAGAACAGTTGAAACGGAAGTGGCTTAGTCCCTCTCACTTTTCAGTTGCCTATATTCTTGCATTTTTGTGCCTCATTTGTTTAAAATGACCTTAATTAAATGTGAAGCACGCTATTAGCTCAGAGAATTGAGCTTTTTGGCTTGTTTCACTTGCTGTTGCATTATTTTGCAAAAAGATGATTTGTACGCAAAGGGCCCAATCCTGACATTAGTGGCATAATGCAAATTAAGGGCAAATTTTACTTCTTAATTCAGTGATATGGAATTCGGTTCTGTGTTTCCATCTGTGCCTTACAGGTTTAGTAATTATGCAAGATTAATCATATTTCTTGGAAACAAATAAGTGACACATACTGATTTAGAAATGAAGCAAAATAGTTGTGAGCTTTGCCCACTCAAAATGAGAAACCTTTGTTTGAATTATCAGCTTAGGGTTTGTTTTGTTGGTTTTTTTGTTCTTTTTTCTTTTTTTAAAGTTGTTAAAGTGTAGAACTGGAGCTTTACCATTACAAATAGATTTAGGATTTTTTTCCTCTGATGGCATCATTTTAAGGATCAGAGTTCCAGAATGCTTGCAGCAGCCTTGTATTTTTCTGTTCGTGACAAACCAGCTACTGTACATTCATATAGAGCAGTACAGTCCTTGCCACTGGCAGTCTCTCTGTGACAGAGAGCCTGTAGGCTGACATAAAGTGCAGCCTGTTGTGAACTGCTAAGTGGGAGTCTGCCAAAAACTCAGCAGACAGAACTAATTGGGGAGAAAAAGGATTTTTGTGCCCTCATCTCTCCCTCTTCAATTTTTTTTACAAGACGGATATTGTTAAAGTAACTTGTTTATGTAAGATTTGTCTGCCTCTATTTTCTCATTGCATGAATCATTTTTTAACTTCAAGTCTTGCACTGCAGGTCACTGAGCACTTCCACATGGCGGCTGGCACAGGACCAAACTCGAGACACGCAACTCATCACAGTTGATGAAAAATTGGTAAGGGTTTTCTACTGCATACTGCTATGATACAGCCTTCAGGGTTATTTCTGCACAATAGGCATTCAGTATGGTATTCTGCATTCTTCTAGGAAAGCCGTATAAATATGAACTACAAAGCAACAATCCTTCATACATTTTTAAAAGGGAAGCATTAGTAAAACATAAGTATGTGAAGGAAATATGGCATTCAAAATGTTAAGCAATATAAACTGATGAGTACCTTGTTTATTATTATTATATTATGGCCAAGGACCAGTATGAGCTGTAATTTATAACAAGTTTGTTCTTTTTGAAATCTGGGTATAGTTTCTGTGTAGTGAAATTATACAGAATTTGCCAGCTTCCTGAAATTATCTTCATTAGTACCCATATTACTAAAGAAACTGTGTAAAGAAGCATCATGCAAGGTTATTGTTACTATGCACATATACTCTAGCTTTTGAATATGCATGAAGGTTAGATTACAACTAGGAACAAATGCATAACATTCTTCTGCTAATCAGTAGCAGATCAGAAATTTGGCAATCTTTTCTTGTAAGTTCTTCCATAATGTGTGGTCTGTTACTCTAGATGCAACCTGACACTTCTGTTTACATTATTCAATAGTATAATTTTTGTAAGACTTCTGGGGGGAATGTGTCACAGCAGAAGCATGCTTTTCATTGGTTTTCATATCGCTTTTGAATCTTCAGGAAAAAAAAATTCCCATCATATGTACCAGACAGTTCATATTGTATGTACTTTCTTGTATCCCTGAAGCTATATTAACTACTTAAGAAATATTTGGAATTTGTGTTTATAAATTGAACACTTGTAATGATCACTACAAGTTGAGACAGCTGAAGTTTAACAGGCTATTGGAAAAAAACGCACCTACTTTAACAACTCTTCAGGGCTTTTTTTTCTCATGCCTTGTAATACAGATGTAGCAATAATCTATGCACAGGTAAAAAAAATTCGGTTCTTTTGTAAACTTTTTTCTGAATTTAAAAAGTAATAGTATAATTTTAGATTTAAAAATTAGGGAAAAAGTTAATACTATATTCTAGCGAACATGGTTATCTTGCTAATCTAGTTGCATAACTTGGGATCCAGGAAATTTCATTTAATGTACAAGAGTTAATGAGTCACTATGTAAATAAGATTCACCAACTCAATAGACCTACATTTCCCTAAACGAATTATGAATTATGTTTGATTATTGTAGTGCTATTCTTTAACATAAAATAAAAATCTAAATAGCGTTTTTATAATGCTGGAATTTACAGTATCACATTTCCCTATTGTGACCTCAGGTAATGGATACATAGATCTGAAAGAGACTACAGTGCGAAGACAGACCCACAAAATAAATACTCTTCTATCTTCCATTTTGTATTTAAATGTACATTATCCTCAGTTAGGGTTGTACGTTACCTTGTCTAGCTATGAGAGTTTATACTTCAAGTTGAGTTAGTGATACTTATTTGAAATACAACTATTTTGTTCTGTTAGTGTTAGTGTAAATGAACTGTAAGTGAAGTGGTTATTTCTAATGTCATTATATGTTCTCATCAAGTTGAAGATGCTCATATCATAGTTGCTGGGGGGGTTTTTTGAGATCTCATGGTAGCAGCCATTGAATAGTTTTGTTTAATTTTGATATGTATAATGTATCTAAATGATTATTTTATCCTCAGTTCTTTCAAGTATTAGGTTTAATGTTAGACTGAATAGTATTTTCCTACAATATTGTGCATGTAGGTGCACATTCTAGATACACAAATCTTTTATTTTTCTCCAGATTATTGTAGGGCCTGAAATAAAATGATAGAAAATTAGTATATTATTTTAAAATTTTAATTTGTAGATTTAGTTAAGTTTTTGGAGAAGTTTCCATAATGCTATAAAATATCCAATAATTGATGTTCTATTAATGGGCAAAAGTTCATATCCCATTAACAAGGAGAATCTTCACAAAGAGGTTTGATGTGGTTTTCAGTTCTTTCAGGATTAGGAGAAGTTCTCTAGACACCTGTTAAACCTCATGGAAAAGTAGAGTACTGTACTAACTTATTTCAGGTTGTTGCAGTATATTCCCTAATTTTAAGCAGAATTAATTACAACCCATTAAAACTCATTTAAGACATTACATTAATTTTCTGTTTCTTAAATAATGTTGCTAAGCATAATAAAACTGTTATTTCCGTGCAAGTTGTAATTAATTCTGTATTCCAGAAGTGGATGCTTAACTTTTAATTAAAAAAAGACCCTTCCTCTTGTGTTACTGCCAGATATATGCATCTTATTGTTAGAAATCATTATATCATGTTTTGATGTATTTGTTGGCTTTGTCATACTTTTTTTAAAGCCTGGCATCGCCTTATGGGTGGTTTTTACTTGCATATCAGCAAGAAGAAGCAAGAACAGGTGGAAAATGAGATATGGTTATTGTTGTTTGCTTTACTCCTCTTGCAACTTATTTTGAAACTGAACTCTTCTCTGAGTTGATGTTTACAAGGCTTGTTACTGAAAACTTTTAACTGCATATTGTAGTTGAATTAATCTGTCTATTTCCAGTGCTTTTGTAGATCTTGTATTCCTATGTGTACGTGCATATGCTAGAATTTGATCGTTTGGTTCTGTAAGTACTAAAATATTCCTTGTCTTGGGAAACACAAATGAAATAGAAGGGGGAAGAGCATTCTGACATTGAATTATTAAGCAGTAGTCGGTCACCTTCTTACTGCAGCCCAGCATGTGTTGAATACAACAGAAAAATGAGTTCTGCTGAAATAGTAGAAAATACAGTAGTTTAGACCACATTCATTTTTCATCTTAGAAGAAAGTGGGACTTCTAAATGTAAAAGGAGTTAAATGCTCAGCTTGTATAGAACACATCCAAGAAATGGTATCTTTGTCTCAGTTACTAGTTGTTTTCAGTGAATATTGAATAAAATAACTTTTAATGAACAGTTAAATCCGAAGAAAATGCCATACAAAATGAACAAAGCTGAACAGAAATACAGTTCTTGCATCACATTTTGAATCTCTGGCCACCAATTAGGTCATATTCCAAGAGTCTGGACAAATAGCTGTGTGAAAAGTAGTCTCTCAAGACCCTGCTTGCATTAGGAAATTTGGGCTATAGAGGACAAAGGCTGTCAGCAGCAAATCTCCCTCAGGTAATGTTCCAAATGATTTAACTGTTTGTGCGTATGGAGTAACAGCTTCCATCATCATTATAAAAAGCTTCAGTGGTTTTGCTTAAAAGGGGGGTTTGAACTATTTTTAATTACTGCAATTTGTTTCAGTTATTGTAAGCAGGGTGCATCAATAACTGTTTGTTGTAGCTAAAAGTTGTCCAGTTCAGCATGTGTGCTTTAAGCAGGCTTCCCAGTCAGTGCTGGTAATGCTGCACTGTGGGTGTCTAGCCTGGGCTTTCTACAGGCTAGGCACTTTTGTGAAAGTTGCTGTCTGCAATTGGAAGGTACCTCCAAGTATTTGCCAATATAAGGACTTTTGTAGTGGTTAAATGATACCAATATTGCAAGAACGTTTCAACATTAGAACAACTGCCAGTAAATATCATTTGCATCTCTAAAGCAGAATATTCCACTGATAATGTATATACTGTAGCTCAAAGCAAAAATTCTTGCAAGAGCAGTTGTAGGGTTTGGTCACTGGGGAGATGCTAGAAACATTGTGGAACTGTGGTTAAGGATCAACTATTAGTTGCAGCCACCTCACAGATGTTTTTATTCTGTATCAGGCCAAGATAAAATAGGATGAGTTGCTACACAGAGTTAGGCATTCAAGAGCAGTTGAGCAGTCCCAATGAAAGAGCAGTACCAATTCAAGTGCAATTGAAATGGTACTGAAGTAGTTTTTGCAGCATTGTGAGAACATGTAGGGACCGACTATTACAGGCATGACAGGCTAACTACAATGATGCTGTTGACATTTCAGCACCTGTCCTGAAATTGTTTTGTTTTTTCTATACTGTTAGTTAAACTTTTATTCAGTAATGGTTCAGAAGTCTCAGTATTGAACCTCAGCAGAAGGCAAGTTTCCTTCTCATTGTAGATAAGCTCTATATAAATCACTAAAGATAACTTGCATACACCAAATTGGGCACAGAAAATCTGAAGCCCTTTTTCAGATGATGTTCAAGAGGAGCAGTAAATGCTGTATACTGCAGCAGCCTAGGCCAAAGTGGATTAATAAGTGGACTTAGTGGATGAGGGAAAGGCTGTGGATGTTGTTTATCTGGACTTTAGAAAAGCCTTTGACAATCTTTCCGACAGCATTCTCCTGGAGAAACTGGCTGCTCATGGCTTGGATGGGCATATTCTTTGCTGGGTAAAAAACTGGCTGGCTGGCCAGGCCCAAAGAGTGGTGGTGAATGGTCCAGTTGGCGGCCGGTCACAAGTGGTGTTCCCCAGGCCTCAGTATTGGGGCCAGTTCTGTTTAATGTCTTTATCAATGATCTGGACGAGGGGATCGAGTGCACCCTCAGTAAGTTTGCAGATGACACCAAGTTGTGCAGGAGTGTTGATCTGCTTGAGGGTAGGAAGGCTCTGCAGAGGGACCTGGACAGGCTGGATCGATGGGCCAAGGCCAATTGTATGAGTCCAAGTGCAAGGTCCTGCACTTGGGTCACAACCCCATGCAACGCTACAGGCTTGGGAAAGAGTGGCTGGAAAGCTGCCTGGCGGAAAAGGACCTGGGGGTGTTGGTCAACAGCTGGCTGAATATGAGCCAGCAGTGTGCCCAGGTGGCCGAGAAGGCCCATAGCATCCTGGCTTGTATCAGAAATAGTGTGGCCAGCAGGACTAGGGAAGTGATCGTCTCCCTGTACTCGGCACTGGTGAGGCTGCACCTCGAATACTGTGTTCAGTTTTGGGCCCCTCACTACAAGAAAGACATTGAGGTGCTGGAGCGTGTCCAGAGAAGGGCAACGAAGCTGGTGAAGGGTCTAGAGCACAAGTCTGGTGAGGAGCGGCTGAGGGAACTGGGGTTGTTTAGCCTGGAGAAAAGGAGGCTGAGGGGAGACCTTATGGCTCTCTACAACTACCTGAAAGGAGGTTGTAGAGAGGTAGGTGTCAGTCTCTTCTCCCGAGTAACAAGAGGAAATGGGTTGGATATTAGGAAGAATTTCTTCACCGAAAGGGTTGTCAAACATTGAACCAGGCTGCCCAGGGAAGTGGTTGAGTCACCATCACTGGAAGTATTTAAAAGACGTGTAGATGTGGCGCTTAGAGACATGGTTTAGTGGTGGACTTCGCGGTGTTAGGTTAATGGTTGGACTCAATCTTAAGGGTCTTTTCCAACCTAATTGATTCTGTGATCCTAATAACTTGTGAAATCAGTATCAAGAATCTTGGGAGCTTCCTCTTGGCTGTTCAGAGGTAAGCAGTTAGTGTCTGTTGTAAGTGTTTACTACTGGATAATCCAGGCGTAGCAGTGTATTAGTAGGATTCTCAGACCATGAACCTCTTCGTCAAAGAAGTTGCGGAAACACTCCAGTCCATTTTTTCTAGAAGACTGCATTCATCAGCTGCATTCATCAAGCAAACATCACATGGTGTTTTCAGGATTGACTCATAGTTCCTTCACCTTCATCAAAATCCCAACTTTGGCCAGGCTTAGAAATTATTGAAATTGTATAATCTTTGTTTGATTAGAGAAGCATAGGCTTTACTATAATAAACAGTGATAATACTGCAGCTCAAAATAAAATATACAAACAAGTGAAAAATAGCCTGGAATTATGAAACTTTTTCAAGTCTCAATCTGATAGTCTGCAGTACTGTGAAACAAAGGACATAGCAAATCAAGCTTTAACATGCTTTTTAAAGTGTGATCATTGCTAGCAGCCTTTCCCAAGAACTAAGAGGATATAATATACTTTACTTTGAAAACCAAAGCAGTAATGTGTCATAAAATTATGTGCGAGACAGCGTGACGTTGCAGTTGAAGACTGTGTATGGGAGCTGTTTTTGCAACTCGGTGAAGAGAAACACTTGGCAAAGTATGCATGTATTAAAGACAGGCTTACTAGATTTTCTTTTCTTGAAACTACTATTCAGCCAAGAATTCTCCAAGCATTACCACTGTGTTAGATAATAAGGATATAGTGGATGTTCTATGTTTTGGATTTTCAAAATGCTGTTAACCCCTTGTGAGTTATTCCTTGAGGGTGAATTCAAGGTGTTCCTAAAGTAACTTAATGTGGTAAAAGAATTTAGAGTAATCTTTTCTTTGTTTAATCCACTCTAGCTGCAGTATTTACTCAACTGGTTACCATAAAGGATTCAGTTCAAGGACAGCATTCCTCTTTAGATGAGGAATGTAACATGTACAAATTTTTGTGTGCCTTCTGTGTATGTCTCTGTGATAGGGACTTGTCGTATTCAAAGGGTTCAAGGTACTGTGATGGAAATCTCTGGAGGGGTTCAGACAGAGTTACCCATTCCCTCCTCCTAGCCCCAAATTTCTCTCTTGTAGGTTGTATTCCTTCTATTTATTTTTTTCTCTCAATTAGATTAGTAGCTTGCATTTTGCTTCAGAATAATGAAAAATGAATAAAAGTGAATAAACCTGTTACGTAAAATAAGGTTAATAAGTGTTTTTTCCACCCTTTACTTTGCAGATATATTTTGAGTAACAGTTTCTAGCTTAGGCTAAAATGGCCTTGTACGTAAAGCCTGTGGTTTGGAGAAGTACTTTCTTCCATCACACTTCTGTCAAGTGAGCAGGTGACCAGCTTGTTTGAACTGTGTTGTACTTGGGATTCAAGACAAAAGAAAAGTTGTTTGCTCATGGTTTATAAAATATTTCATACAGTGTGCCTTGTCCTCTCGTTTCACTTCGTATGCATTTGGTTTGCATTCAGGCATCTGCAGTTGTGGTGTTTGACACTTGAATGATACTAGTTTCACGTGTAGAAGGTATTTAAGGTATAAAACCACATTCTAGAATTATTTCAAAATTAAATGCATTCTTCCAATAAAAGTGAAATGTTCCAAAGAGAAGACTGTTTGCAAGTAAAAATACGTATACATCTACTTTAATAAAAGTGTCTAATTTAGGAGTGGACTTGCATAGAGTTAAATACTTAAAGGCCTTTACTTATTGTCGTCACTGATAGTTTATTTGTGAATCTGCATTTTTGCTGCAAAACATAATATTAAAAAGTTCCCCCCTCCCCCCCCCTCCAGTGAAGACTAAGAAATACTGCTCTGGAGAGGAAAAAACTGTGTTGTATAACTTTGTCAAGCAGCTGGTGTGAAATTTAATATTTAAAATTTTTAATGATTTTGGGGATGGTGATAATCCTTCTCACTTCATGTATACCATGCTAGTCTGCCAGAGCATATATTTATTTCTAAACAGTGATTTTTTTTTTTTTTAATTTAAATAATTTGGCATTTTCTTTTTACAGTTTTGGCTGGTAGTTGCATTTGGTCTTAAATACAGTACAAGCTCAGGTGTAGGTGTACATGTAGTTACCAGGTTATCTAGCTATGTACACATGTTCAGTACTGCAAATTCACTGTGTTTTGCTGTTTGGCAATTAAATCCCTCTTCAGTTGGAATATCCTAACTCAATTCAGCCTATACTGCTTGCTACAACTTGTTTTTGTAAGCAATTGTAGTTTGATGAAACTTGCGGTGGTTTAGAAAACAGGGTTGGCTGGATACCGATAAAGAGCTTTCTGTAAGAATGTCTGTGGGCAACAAGTTACTCCCCATGATAAAGAAGCTTTCTATGACTCTGACAGTCCAAGTAAAGAAATTGCCATCACCTTTATCTGTCTTTTAGGAGCAATAAATATTGCTATATTACTAAATTTCAGCTTGAGATAATTTTGTTTTTCAGTTTAGAAAACTACACATTTTGCAGGTAGCCTAGAACTTCCTATAAAGTGATACATAGATGTATCAATGAGAGCAATTGCACTCTCATCCCTATGTAGGTTTATTTTGGTTGTAGGATGGGGTAAAGGATTTGGATTTCTTTGTCTGAGAGCCTTTTCTTTTGGTGCATGGTAGTGCTATCTCTGCTGGGTATTGGAAGGAGGAGTGTCTGAGACTAAGGTTACACAACCTTCTAACATCTCGAGTGTCTGTTTTGTCCAGGCTTCCTTCATGCAGCATTCTTGTGCAAAGATTTCAAGGCTTTAGTCTGGAGCACTGGGTCAAAGACTATGTCTCTCTGAAGGGTATGCAGGCGATTTTTTTTGTTTCATTACATAGTATTTCATTTTCTATCAAAGAATACTGGTTTTGAAGAGCTTGCTATGATGGCTGCTCAGAACAAATTAAAGGAGTATCATTGTGCCGTGTTTAGTTTGTCTGGCTTCCAAAGGGTTATTCAACATGCAAATACTTGTTTGGTTTTGTAAGTCTAAATATGCAAGCAATGTTTCTAATCTGCTAGAAAGAATAAAAGTAAGCCATTTATGCAGTCTGGTAATCAACAGGAGTAAGAAGTAACTTCCTTTTTGGATCTGTTTTGTGTAGTAGTTTTGCTTTTTAAAGACTAGAACTCATA
Organism: Ciconia boyciana; assembly: GCF_034638445.1. NCBI lineage: Eukaryota > Metazoa > Chordata > Aves > Ciconiiformes > Ciconiidae > Ciconia > Ciconia boyciana. Next base: position 35,561,063 of record NC_132937.1, read on the forward strand.
AAACAGTACCAGTATCTGAATCTTTTCTAGAACACCTAAGTTAGTATCCCCTGTTATGAAATATTTCTGTAGATGACATGAATTCTTCTTGTCCTGTCAGGAATAGTGAATAAACAATTCCTTGTAGAGCCCTTGCTTTTCTGTTCAATCAAATGTGTCTTTCTGCATTTTTGTGGTATATCTAAGTTGTAGATTTAAGACAAAAATCCTACCCTAACTAACAAAGTTCTATGTACAGACTTGAAAGCTGTTTCTAGTCATGAAGTTCTAGCTGAATCATTTTGTCAAGTCAGAAGGGAAAAGCTTTCCATGTCTGGAAAGCCTAGTAATCCTGTGGGAATCCTTGAACATCTCAGTCATGCTGCAGGAGAACTTGGTGCTTCTTCAGTACTACCTCTTCCTGCTCAGAAGATTAATGATGAAATGGAACTAGATGCTCTTCCAGTTCTTGATGGTTTGTTTGAGGTATCTTTGAACTACTTTTCATGGCTGCTTTCTCAAATTAGGAGCGTTAACCTGTGTTAACTGGGGACATGGACCATGGAGAGAGCATCTGATGTTCAGATCCAGTGTTTTAATATGCAGTTTAGTTCTTGTGTTGTGAAGTATGCACTGTAGGGAAATTGCTCAGTCCCTTACATATATTTTTGGCATAATCAGTTCTATTCAGTCCAAAAACCCCATTGGCTTACATTTAGTGGAAAAGAAAATCTTTGCTTATGGGGAAATAAATTTTATGCTATTACCTGTTAGCCTGAAAACTGGGTTAACAAGTGAGAAGAAGCTGAGCTATAAGGAATTTCTACAAAATGCTGATAAGACATACCAAATACAGGGGTTTTTTTAAGGTGTTATAATTATGTTGCAAATGTTTTTAAAAAAAATTAAGACTATGATGAGTAATTCTGATTACAAGCATCTGAAGAAGTGGGTAGTTCTTCCTTACAGATTCATTTTACAGATGTGCACATATATTCATGTGTAAAAATATATAACAGTATTTGTCTAAACATCATCATCATAAATCATATATTTTAAAGTTTTCACTGAGCAGCATGTTAACCAAGCAGAAGCTTTTTTAAGATTAAAATTGTAGTTTGCACTAGTAATTTATTCTTTATTCTTCTGGTTTTTATTTTTTCTTGGATGCATTTTCTTAGGACCACATTTTTGTTGCCATGTCCACTCCATTTGAAAGCATTCATGGGTCAACTAATTCTGGTTCTCTGATAAGTCAGAAGTTGAATATCTTCTTCTGTAATGTCTGTTTCCAATACAAATTCTTAGGTTTTTTATCACTGTTTAGTAAACACAATTGTACATTGTACTCTCCTTTGATTTCCCTCTCCCCCCTCCCCCCAGTAATAGAAAACTGAAAGGAGACATGTAGTGTATCAAGTTGAATTACTGAATTTAATTGGTGACGGATTTTTCTCTATTGTATCAGGAAGTGTAAGACCATGATTTCTGTCTTGTAAATAACCTTAAAGGCCAAGCATATAAAGGCCAAAGCACAAATTATAGGGACAGGCTTCTAGTTAGAACAAGCTAAAAACAGTTTGTGAAGTAACACTAATACATTCTAGTTATGATTCAGCTTTTTAGAGAGAGATTGTAGAAAGCTTCCATTTTAACTACCCATACAGATAAATTTAAAGAAAACATTTTTGTCCAGTGGCATTAAGCTGCGTATTTTATTGATGATGATGAAACAGTTGAAGCTCCATCAGCCCTTCCCATCCCCACCAGGGAATAATGACTGTGTTACTGTTAGAAAAGAACCTTCTAAAACACATTTAAGGCTTAAAAGCTGTATGCACTAATTAACAAAATACAGTGAACATTTAAGCTGTTAATAGCCGCAGCATCCCTGATGCATAGACCTTCAGTATGCTAACACTGCATAACAGTTCTCTATTGTGCATCTCTTTAACGAGGGTAACTGTGTCAGTTCTTTTCTTGCTTCACTACCTGCTGTGTATTGAAATTATGTACACTATTTAGCACTTGCTTTCAACTTTTAAAGTCCGTGCATATTACGTAGAAGCATTACATCTTGCATTAGGGTAAGGGACAGCTTTTAACAGGTCTGGCTTCCTTGTAATTTCTTAAATGCAACTTTTATTCTAAAAAGCATGCACCAACAGGGATTTTCCTCTAAATTTGCATTTCTTGATTGGGGATTTGCTTCTGGTTTTCTCCCCTGTGTCTCACACCACTTGTTACTTTGTGGTAAAGGTCTGTTACAGAAATCACTTTCTTTATAAAGGAGATGTAAAGACTAGAGAACATGCATCACAGTGAAGGCAAGCATTGGTTTACATGAACTCAGGATTTCTTGATACTGTTCTTAGTAGCAGACCATGCACTAGCGTGACAGTATTGCCAAGTTAAACTTTAAAACACTACTTTTTGCCTTTTTTTCACCCCCACCTTTGATGAATGTCTTTTTTTAATAAAAGCCTAAATAGTTTGTTGAATTTTAACCCTTAAAGTTAAATGGTGTTCCACAGCTACCATTAAATAGGGAATTGGGAAGTGACAGGAAAAGAACAGCAGAACACATGATAATGAAATTAAAAAAAAAAAAAAAAAAATTAGTATTATTTGCTCTAGCTCCCAGCCCAAGGAGATTGTTAGCTAGATAAAACTGAATCCACAATGGATGTTTCATATATTGTAGTGATAATCTTTCCTATGAGTTCATCATAGGAAATCTTGCTAGAGTTATCAAGTCTTAAGACTTTGCTGTACATCCAGATACTCAACAACTCAGACCTTAGGACATTTGCTGTGCAGATTAGAGTATAAATTGGCCGAGGTGTTCCTGCTTCACAGCAGCAATTGCACTGCTTATGTGTAAGTAGTGTCCCAGTTCACTGCTAGGCTCTGAACATCATGCTCCCTTGGGTCTTTTGCAGCTTGAACTGGTAAGGGAGCTTTCCATAAAACTGAGAAAAGGTGCCCCAGCCACACATTTAACACAGATTAGACCCCTTCCCCTCCAAAGGCTGAAGATGATGAAGCAAGTGGTGCCCGTGTTTGGGAACTCTACCTGGGCCTTATTTGGAAAATTTCGTAATAGGTACTTTAAAGGAAGCTTTGTAAGGTTTTCAAATGGGCATAAAGCAAATCAGAACTGTTAATGTTCTTGTTCCTGACAGAATTCCTGAAAAACAGTAACTTTATAAAATTCAGTTATGTCATAGGCTTATCATTTATTTTGTAAAGACAGGCAACTCTTAATGAATGTTAAAAATAACAAGTTTACTAAAATGGCATCAGAAACACACAAAAAATAGAGAAAGAGTGAAAGAGTAACCTGAATTTTGGCTCTCACTTAAGATATGGAAAACCTCACCCTGAGCTGCTGACTGGGGCTTTGGGTGTCCATGATCAAAACTACATTTTATAGACTGTAGGCTCAAGAGTCATCTTTAGTGAATAATTCACCAAGATATTGAAATATTATGTTTAGATTTGCAAGACAGTCTGCTTATTGTGACTTATGCTAAGAGTATAGCATAAATAATTGGAACTGCAAACTGAATAAATTTTCTTTGAAAGAATATACCATCACTGAACTACAAGTGAACTACAGTATACTATTTGTTTAATAGCATATACAAAATTGAACTAATTAGGGGAATCAGTACAAAGCTGTCTGTTCTAGGTAGGCTCTAGCCGCTAGTACTTCTGTCTCCTTTCCTTTAAAGCTCCTTCCTGCCTGTTTTTTTTGTTCTTCAACTGAGAAATAGTATCTGTAAGAACAGTTGCTTATGGTAGTAAAGCAGTAGAGTATTGCCATACTTCCCATAACTAAATTATTCGAAGAGGAATCATATTATTTCATTTGTTCAGTTATCCTCTTTCTTTTTCTAAATGCAGATAAACTAAGACTGCCTCTCCTTTTATTTGAAAGTTTACAGTCTAAAAACTTTGCTGTAGTCTTATTCTTAACTAATTAGTATTTTTGCATGTTTTTTAATCTGAGGATTGTGAAGTTCTTGTAGAATGGTTGAAAGTTGTGCGCTGTAGAAAACTCTGTATTTTCAAATGCCTCACAGGTAATAAAAGAACCCTAGCCACTTGTGTGTGTGGAAGCAAAAGTTTTGCTTACATATGCTTTGAATGAGTTCTAGAAAGTATGTCCTCTCTAAATCTTGCTGTATTACAAGAAAAAGTAGTTTACAAGATCTGCTGTAAGTAATTCTGACTTTTTTCCCACCTTGTTTGAGATAAGCACACTGTTTATCATTTCCTCAATTTGAAGAGTGTCATGATCACACTGATCACACTGAAGTCTGATGACTACTAGTAGCAACAATCTATTTTTATGAAATACATTCTTCTCTGCTGACTGCCCCTACTTTCCTCCATTTAATAATGATTTTCTTAATTTCAGTCATATGGAGAAACTGCAAAGTGTAAACCCAGATATTGGATTCCCCTTCTCTTTAATTTAATGATATTTACCCAGACAACATTTACAAAATTAAGACATACTGTTACAGGAAAAAAATACATTATTAATAATTAAATAATCATTTTGTCTTGCTCTTTGATTCTTTCTTGGCAGAAAAACTATACTGAGCATGAAATATCCGTCTGTGCTGAAAGTGGGACTTACGTGTTTCGAAGGTTTCATTTTTAAATTTCTAAAATGTTGTCTACCTGTCCATCAAGAATGCAGGCTGAATGATCGGTATTTTTTGCATGTTTGTCAAGAAAAATGCCTCTCTGTTTTGAGGCTTGTCAGGGCACTGAGAGTTGCAAAATCTGAGATTTTTGAAAGGCACAACTCATCAGCTTTTGCCATAACTTTTACCATTAATGACTTTTATAAATACAATCTTTCTATGACTTTTGCAGGAGACAAATGTGAATACAAAATTCAGGAATGTAATGCAGACTATAAGTAAAGTGTTTTAAGATGTGAAAGAAGGGTTGATGAGGGGTAAGTTTTCTACTTACTAGTGTGAAGTCTTGTTGCAATTTGTAGAGAGCACCTGGGATTTTTAGAAGTCCAGTCAGTTATTGCTGTTTACTCTTTCATTGTGTTCTCTGAACAAATGCAAGTGACGATGGTTTAATGGTGTGTGGAATGTGTTATCCCATTATGTTTGTAGCATCTCATGCAAGCAGCATGGAATAATATTGGGCATGCAAAATATTGGGAAGGTGAAGTGAGCCTTTGTGCAGTGGGATGACAGGGAAGTTCTCAAAGAGTTTTTGTGAGAACAGTGAATGCTTAGCCGTTGTGGCTGTTAGAGTAGTATCTCCTCAGCTGTGAAATACAAACTGAGGAGCAGAGTTTGCTGAAGGTATAGCAGCACTTGCAAATGTTGGACGGTTTTGGATGCTGACACCTCCTTTGCATAATGGCAGTCAGTAGTCTAAAAAGTATAATAATGGACTTATGTTGATTCTAGACAATTTCTGCTTCTGTTAGACCCACTTTTCAGCATGTCCTTTTCTCCATATCTAGTTTCTCTGTAGTGTTTTCTGCAAAAGTGCCTATGGAAAGATATTTTCTTTAAATAGAAGATTTCATGTAATCATCGTTATTATTTAATCCTGTTTACAGTGTTCGGTTTTCTTTTTTAAAATATGGTTCTTTCACTGCTTTTATTAAGTTCTTTATTAATTGTTCTGTAGGATGGCTAGATGGGAGAACACGTTATGGGTAACACCATGTTGTTTGCAGATTACTGTGATAATGCAAAATTATTGTGAAGTCTGAAAGGAAACTGTATTCTGTGTGATACAGAGTTTCCTAAGGGCAGATATGTTTTTTTCCCCTTGTTATGTCTGTAGCTGTTAGATAAATGTTGTCTGACCACGTTTAGTTCATTCTGCTCCATTTTTCCACTTAGAATTTGCATAGTAGATTCAGTTCTCTTACATTTGTTTCAGGAGTACCGTATTGAAGTGTAGAAACATAAATGTTCTCATCCTGACTTACAGCCTAAGCAGCTGAGCACACTAAATAAAAAGCTCCTTTCACAGCAGCTATTTTGTGGGTATTATGAAAGATTTTCTGTGCTTTGATATAATAGGTCTTAAAGAAAGTATATTGCAACATGAATTTATAGCAAAACTTTATGCACTTAGTCTGGTGAAACATGTTGGGGGCGGGGAAGAGAGCAAGCTGTTGTAGTCTTCTATAAAGTATAGAAAACTTATACTTTTCCTCCTTTCTAACAAGTGTAAACTATTGAGGTTAAGTAGGTGGGGCAACCGGAAGTAATTACTAAGGCCAGTGGCATTTTTGCGGTTTAATAAAGGCAGAAGCTAATTATTCAGTTTTTATTTAAGTGAAATGATGCCAAAAAGGAGGTTCCTGCAGAGCAGCTGCACTCCTTCAGTGTTACCCTAATTTACCACAGACACAACTGTCACAAACAGAACTTTTAAACTTGATATATAGCCACGAAAGTAAGGAGCCCTTTGTCTGGAGTGCATGCAGAAGAACTCCTTTATACAAATCAACCGGCAGATGACGGACAATGATGAAAATTTGATTCTTTGAAGTCATAATGGTCATTGAAATGTGTGAAATTCTGGTATTGAAAAGAGAGCGGCTAGCAAGACTCTAAATCCTGGGTGGTTGCTGGAAGCTTGCTGGGAGGTTTTTCTGTGTTTTGACATCAACTTCCCATTGCTTGTTCCCTGTTTCCTTTATTAGGAAAAAAAAAGGGGGGGGGGGGTGCTAAACAGTAGATAGTTGATAGTGGTTATGTACAGTTTTTGTCTATGCATGGAAGGATATGTCATAGGAGAAACATGACACCTTTATGCACACCTGACCCATCTATTCCAAAACACTTGTTTTCAGAGATACTTCCAATCATTTTGTCACTTTCCCTTGCATTATAGAGTTCCCTTTCTTGCCCCCTTTGGAATTTGTGCTATTAGTGGGGTACTTGAAAGAAATTCTCATTTCCTTTAGAAGTCATCTTCATGCCGAATACTGCTTTTGTTGACACTGCCTCTGTGAACCAGTTTTTCTCCCTGCTGTATAGCATATTTATCATTTCTTATTACTCTTTCCAGAACAGCTTTACCAGGCTTTCCACCATGACAAGTGTTCTTAAATAGTGTAAGCTACAATAAAGACAAAACCTCCTCTTCATTTGTGAGCAATTTGATGTGATTTCTTCTGTTGAAAAAAAGTGAGTGTGTTGTCCCTCTCAGCTTATTCCAAGAAGAACCAAAATGCCTCAAAATGAGTATTTTAATTTTTTAATTGTAAAAAAATTCAGAGTTTGCTTTTAAAAAAAAGCCCCTCTATATATATTAAGAAAAACAGAATGTCAGAATGCACCTTTTAGATGATAGCCTGTGTTAAAAATGTGAAGCAGGGTTGTTAATTTTTAGTAAAGCAAACCTATACAGTTCAAAATTCAAGTCTTTTATATTGTCACCTTGTTATTTAGAATTCTGAATGCCAAACACCTCACTAATATTTTAATATGCTAATATAGCAAAATTCAGTAAGGAACACTTAAAAAAAAAAAGAGATAGTAATGTGAAACCAGCTGTCAAAAACATCTTTGTTTTGGAAGGTTGGTTCACAGGTAGTTTCAATGAGAACTTGAACTCAGAACAAAGCACTGAAGACACAGTAAAGAGTTCAACCCAGTGCAGCATAGTTCTTTTCAAGTATTATATTGTTTTAATGGCATCTTGGAACGGGAGCTTTAGCCCATTGAAATGTCGCTTAAAGGACAGGTTCTTCTGTCACTAGCTGGAGCTGTGTGGATGAAATGATCACAATAGAGTGTTGTAATGCATTTTAAAAGTGTGAGAAATCAGTTTGTCTAGACTAAGAGTGCGCCTACAGGGAATAGGAATTTTAGAGCTTCTGTGCTCTTTAGGTGTCAAGTATGTGATAGATGCCAAGCCTTTTTATTCCATATCTTTGGCAACAGCTCAGCTATGCTACAGTACCTTACATGTCTACAGCAAGCAAAAACAGTGATTTTATGTCAGAACAACTTGGGCTTCAGAAACCAGAAACTCATTGTCCTAACAACTGTCTGTTCAATTGCCAGCTTTAAAATGGGGAAGATATCAATAAACAATTGCTAGATTCCCAGAAGGCATGGAAACTTTAGCTATAATGAATCAAAGTATGAAGAGCTAGCAACACCATGTAGATATTTTAGTTTCTGAAAATAGGCAGGTTTTAGTTTTCACCTTGAAAAGATTTTTATGGGATGAATCCTATATTATTAGTGAAATAACTTTGATTTGGAGCCAACTGAGTGCCCAAAAAAACATGGCTTGAGGGGACTTATGGTTTGTCTGGGGTTTTGGTTTTATTTTCATCCAGATGAACAAGTTTAGGCATTTCTTCACTACGGTTACCTCATAAATATAGCATTTGCTGGTTTTTAATACTCTCTTTAGATTGTGTTCTGTATGCACTAATATGTGTAGTATTTTTATGATTGTGTGGTGTGGAGGCTTTGAAAGAGGAAATTGTATATGTCCATAATGTTATTTAACATAGTATCTTATTTTAATAATTCCAGATAATTCTGGTATAATTCAAAAACCTCTAAATCTGAAGCATAAAATTCATAATAGACATATGAGTTGCTGAGAATAATAATAGTAAAAAAAAATTTCATAATTTTGAGCTGTTCTGAAGCTTGCATATTTTTAGGTATTTGGTGATAACAAACCCAGAATTTTTGCATGTAGCAGATTATTTCAGAGGGGAAAAAGAAGTTTTTTGTGAATATTACATTTTCTCAAGGGGCATGTTTGTTAAATACAGAAATAAAGGCTAATACAGTAGCCTGTTCCTATAAACAGACAAGCTGAAACATTGAAGCCCCACCAAACTTTACTGCAGGTCAAAAGCCCTTTTTGTTAAACAAAGCACTTTGCCAATTCAAATAAGAAAACTTTAAGCTATTTCCTTCTAAAACTGTGGTTTAAGCTTCAGCAGTCAGAAATGCCAGTCTGTCAGGAGGTGTTTTACATACGTGTTGCAACATTCCAGTGACTGGTAGTGTTTCTTTTTCATATCATTGCTAGACTCATATTAAAAATAAACATTACTTGATCCTAATAAAAGCATTTATAATGGAATTGTTAAGATATTTTGACAGTTTCTTTTGGTATTCTGGGTAGAAATATGAGAAGTTGGAAAACTAGCGTGCATGCTTGTTTGTTTCCCTTGCTGTTCTAATTGCAAACACAAGTCAAATGCTTTAAACTTGCTCCCTTGTGTAGTTTGGAGGGACTGATCTCCCAAAATTTATTTTCTGAAGTAAAGCGAAAAGTGAGACTTGCCTCATTTCAAAGGATGATCTGGTGACAGCATCAAGAGCTTTTAAGTTTGCCACAAAACAAAATCCCATAAAGTTAGTAGCTACAGACATGTAAAGCCACAGTGATTTATTTAAACTTGTTTGCCTTTTAATTCAAGTCATGGCAGTACTGGCGAGATGAGTTTGATATGCCCAAAATTTTGCTGCACTTTTTTGGACTTCTACCAGTTTACTGTTTGTTCCTGGAGAGAGCAGAGGAGGGGAGGGCAGGGAGGAAGACCAAGGAGCTCCCACTGGCCTTTTAAGTATGTAAGGAACAGGAGCAGTTTAGCATCCTTAGAGATGGATTTGATGTTTGATTTCACTCTTTACTCTACTAGGGTGAACTGACAGGTTAATTTTATGTAATTACTGTTTAGTTTTTAGCAAGAAAGTTCACTTTGATTATATGTGATGCTGCTGAGGGTAATTTTTCACAGCAATTCTTGTGAGGTTTTTCGCTATCTTATTCTGTGTTAAAGTCAGTTAATATTTTTAGGCTGGTTTTGTGATCCTTCAGTTTTTATCTTTGTTAGGTTTATTTGTTGAGGGCTCACAAGCCAAGCCTTAGTAGAGGAGGGCATCCTACTACTGACTATATACAACGTTACAAGCTTTTTTTTTTTTCTTTGAAGGTTGGAATCTCCTGAATCCTTTTGTCCTTCACAAAAATACCAAAGAATGTTACCAGTGCCAAACGTTGCTCTCTTGATCTTGAACATCAGCAGAAGAACTGACTCTCAAAAGCTGATATTCATAGCTTAAAACACGTTTAGAGGGTCAATTTTATGTAATAACTAATGGTTAGAGAAATAAGAGAGCTGAATTCTAGTACCTTCTCTGCAGTCTCCAACAATCATTAGATTATTGTGCAAAAGATAATGTCCTGCCTCTTCCTTCATGCTAAAGCGTAGTTTCTTGAGTCAGCGTGGATGTTGTTGCCTCTTAATTATACACAGACTTAAGCCCAAGTGAAAGCACTCACACTGCAGCACATAGTTGGCTGACTAGGATTTTGGTGAAGAGTCCTGTTCACATGAAGTTTAGGCTCCTAATGGTAATGTAAAATTTCAGGATTTGTTGATGTTTCAATCTGTGCTCTAACATTTTCTTTAAGGGAGAAAGAAGAGTTTATACATTTCCGCATTTGCTTTAGCTGGTGCAAGTTGGAGCAGTCCTGATTTAGCTGCTGTGGTCAGAGGATGGAAGGGAATGTGCTGTCCTCCTCTGGCACTAGCAGTTGTGTAGCTGGGAGATGAGCAGGTTCAGGTAACTGATCCATGCAAAAATCTTACTCAGCCAGTGGAGGCAGGATGAAAGCAGCCCCAACATGTATCAGCTTCACTTATATACAACTGGACTCATAACATACTTTTCTGCATTTTTATCCTTTTTTGTAGCTTAAAAAATAAAAATAAAGCATGAAATTATGTAAAAAGCATAAGCAGCATTATTTTACAAGCCTTGTACGTGAACCCTATTTTAACAAGTTCCATTGTGTTTTTCATAGGATATCACTGCTTTAACTGGTGTTCCAGATGAGCACATCAAAACCAGAAAAGTTCACATTTTTGTTCCAGCACGTAATGCAATGCAGGCAGGAGTTAACAATACAAAGAAATGGAAGATGGAATTTGATAACAGGGAGCGCTGGGAGAACCCTTTAATGGGCTGGGCATCTACGTGAGTAGTTACTGAATTGGGAAATACTTTTCTTCTATATTTGGCTCTTATTAGTCATGTAAATTTTAGGTTTGAAATGTCCTTCCTACCTGTAAATCTACTTGCATTTTAAGAGTACTTAAAGAGTACTTTTAAGAGTAAGTGGTTGGGTTTGTTAGTCGTATGATTAATGATCTGTTATGTTTAAAAGCAGATTTTTAGCTCACAGCATCATCTGGAAGACTTTGAAAAAAGTGTTAACGACCAGAAATTTCAACGATTACATTTGTGGTAATGTTACTGTATGGCAGCATCAGGGAAAGAAGGTTATTAGTTAACTGAAGCAGTAAATCCTTCTCAGCTCTCAGTTGCATCTTTTAAATTTGGTTAAACATAAAATAACAATGCTTAGCTTCTGGATTTTTATTTTTTTTTTAAGTTCTATAAATATCCTGAAGATCTGAAATGAGGAGCTGTAACTAATTTAAAAAAAAATCCAAAGCTATTTAAAATATTACACTGTTTGTTTCGATGTTGCTAATATTAGTAAAAACTCTTAAATAGGCCAAAATCCAGAAAAGTACTAATTTTAGCTAAATATGCTATAATTTAGACATGTAATTATAACTTGGATGCAGCTAATTTTTAATTCTTTTTTCTCTATATAAACTACCTACATTTTACAGTGTGGTTAGAATTCCTGTAAACTGTGAGGACTATGCTAGCAATTCTACTGACAATATTGTAATTTTGATTTAAAGCTGTCTTGTTTGAAGCATGTTCAGAAAAGTTAATTATTCTACATAAACAAAAATCAACCACTAGAGATTACTTTTCAAACTTCAAAAAGAATACAATGTGTATTGAAAATGTCTGGCTGCAATCATATTAGCACTTACGATCAAAGACCACAAAATTCTATTAAAAAAAACCTTAAAACATAAAATATGAAATAATTTGAGGACGTATTTTTTGAGATTTATTAACATTCTAAATGTGATTACATAATTATTTTTTTCTTTTTTTGTTTATTTTAAAATAAATGTATCCAGAAATATTAGTGCAAAATAACCGTGAAATCAAGTCTTCCTGTTATGTTTATTTCCCATAAAAAACTGGGGAGGCTCACAACCTGGAACATCTTGGTTGTATTGGTATTGCAAAGCATTAGGCAAGCCAAGCTCAACTATTGTTAGACGAGAAAAAATAGTGAATATGAATTAAAATATTAATTGTATTAAACTAGTCTGTTAAAATACCTGTTTTAAACTTTAAGCCTGTATATAACAATGACCTCATATTAAGCATGTCCTGGGGTTTTTCACCATTTCATCTTAAGCATATTTAAATTGCTGTTTCAGAGATTAAGATTTCAATTATTTAATAGATGTATACCTTGGATGACTCAACTACTGCAAGTAGCTTCTGCATTTAGCAAGTAATCACTGGGTTGTTTCATGGGGCCTAAATTAATTAAGTGATAGACTGTTGACCAGCGATACACCTTTCCCTCCTGTCTTGTGTGTCCCCCAACTGTCTAGCCACTAAAGTATGGTCTATTTATACCACTGCACAGATTATAACACTGGAGCAGGTGCCAGTAACACCTGCTTTAGTTCAGGTTGAATTTAGCTTTTCTTCTAATCCCCCTTTGCTTTTCAGCTGACTTTAACCTCCCCAGACAAATTATTTTCTGGGTGGGATTTTGCATGATCTCAGCCAAAACAATGGCTTTTAACCTTTCTAACAGTTATAACCATTTGTGCTAAATAAGCCACCTAGAAAAATGATCCATGGTATTAAGAGTTTACCTATATATTAAATTGTCCTGAAGTGAGCTTATTGTGGGAATTTAAAAAGGAATGGCTGTTTTGAATTACATCTCTGCACACGTCTTTATTTTGGGGTAGGGAAAGGAATATTTCCTGTGTACTCAAGCTTCAGGTAGGCCAAAAGCAAGTGCTGTGTTGAGAATTGACACTGCTAGGTTAAGGGTTTTGTAAACTAGCTTGTATCTGTTAATTTTTTAAGGAATTCTCGCAAAAAGTATTGGTGGACATTCTGGTAATTTCAAATTACCATTCAACATCCAGAAATACCTAAGAAGAATGTCTTCTCTTCAGATTTAATTTCTGCAAAGAATAGTTCTTAGAAGTTTCCCCATTTACTTTTGATTAATGTAATGGGATTAGTGGATTAGAGCCCTTTAGGGTCTAGGGATTAGAGCCCTTTTCCTCTGAACTCAATATACTTATTTACCTATAGGTCTTTGCTATATTTCTGTCATTTTACAGTCTCGTTTGCTTTTTTGGTTGCATTAGTTGCTCCTTGGATATAGTTTTCTTCAGTGAAAATTATCCAGTTGTGGATCTAAATAAAATGGACCCATGGCATTTTTTTTTAATTGGGAGGTTTCATTACAGGAATGCCTATGGATAGTCCTTGAGTACATCTTTTTAATATAAAGCTCAAAACAAAGAAACATGGGAGATGCATGGTTTCCATTGTACAAGATCTCATAAGAGAACAAAATGTGGAATCCCAGTTTGTAGTGACTGATACGACAGTTTAGGGCAGGCGTAGGAAATCCTGCAGCACTGCTGTTGCTGATACTGTCAGGACATCATGCTGGCCATCCTGAACTCCCGTTTGCTCACAGATTATCACAAACTTAAACATGTGGATAGCTCATTTATGGAAAGAAATCAAAAAGCTGTATTTAGATTGGATGGAGGATGATCCCACATGAAAACAGAGCAAATAACTTCTGCACTATCCTCATTTCCAAACTGTCTCTGTCCTGGAATGTTTTCGCCAAACTTGCAGTACTGAACAGGCACTGGTCCCTCACTACACTTCAGACTTAAGCTTCTTTGTTTCCACTTAGTAGCGTTGCGAAGATTTTTCCAACCATGGAAGAGAAGAACGACAAGCAAAAGTTGTCACAATATTTTGGTATATTTGGGTCACTTGATTCTCCACTGATCACATCATAGACTAATTCGTATTTCCTAATTCTCCGTACTGCATTTTTAAGAGAAATCTTTAAATGTCTTTAAGACAACCCATCTTAGTGGCTTTTGAAAGTGTAATTTCTGCCTTTATCCTGTTTTTTTGTTGTTGTTGGGGAATATATTGGATATATAGTGAACTCCATTTTTTCCACGTGTACATCAGATAAAATTACATTGTTGTCTTTGCTGGAAGCTAGATTCCCCCTCTTCCCCTCCCCCTCCGCCAGTCACAGGCTTTGTCCTTTATTGTAGAGAGTTCAGTGTATCTTTGGTTGCTTTTTCTCTTTTACCCTTCTAGCTTCAAAGAGAAAACAGTTGAAGAGGCAGCTGCTTCAATAGTTAGTTGCAATTTGGTCTTGTCTTCCTGGTTGTCTCCCAGGCTCATGTGCAGTGTTGTCTCAGGGAAGCATTGTCAGGGAAGCATCATCTAATCGTTGTGCTCCTACAACTGTTATCTTATTTCTCTAAAAGTTTTGTAAGTTAATTTTTAGAACTCTTCCCCCGCCCCCCCCCCCCCCCATCCTTTGTCATTGTTCTTAAATTGAGCTTTTACAGCAACAAATAAGGCAGTTTGGGTTTTTTTAACTGAGATTTTAATTTGTTTCAAAAAGCTTTTTGCTGTTTGATTCCTTTCAGAAATGCAGTTAAGAAATAGCTGATCATCTAAAACTAACCACTGTGTATTTAGTTAGCTAGCAGTTTGCATTTCTGAGCTTCGTTTTCAGTGGTGGCCTGTGATCTGCTTGCTGTACTGGAATAATTTGTGGAGGTCATGTGACCTCAGCCAGAGCTGAAGTATTGAGTTTTTTTACATACTTTTCAGTCTCTGATTAAGTCCTGCTCTGCTCACTTTGATATTCTGCTCTTTTCTGTATAAGGTTATTCTTCCCCTAGCCACTCTACAGACTCTTGATCTCCTTGAAATGTTCAAAATTACCTTAAGCCTCCTGATCTTCCAAAAAGAGAGGGACTACACAGCTTAAAAAATTAAAAAGGTTGTTGTAGAGCACTTACTAACCTCAGCAGGTGGTTAGACATGTTTGTGTAATAAAAACCTTAAAACATTAATTTTCTGCAAGGAGTTGGGAGGGAATTTCAACAGACTGAAAGAGTGAAACAATACTCTGCAGAAAGTAAGTGTTAATCCTGGAAATAATTAAAAATGAAGGGATTTTGAATGGCTTGTGAGGTGGTGTACTACAAAAAGTTGTCTAATACAGCATTTGACCAGCGTTTGAGATACAGATATAATTATTTTATATTTCAAATGTGCTTAAAATTTGTTATCTGATTTCTTACAGAGCTGATCCTTTATCCAACATGGTTCTTACTTTCTCTACTAAAGAAGATGCCATTGCCTTTGCTGAAAAAAATGGTACGTATTGTATGTATTAGGTATGATGGATTCAGCTTTCTATAGGCAATCTTAATCTCAAAGTATTAACAACAGAAAAAGTACAGGGTAGAGAACCTTCCCTCTATTCCACAAAATTGGTAGACTATTAGTGCTCTACTTCAGGAGGAGGAAAACGGGGGCAATATTTCCGAGGGTGCTGAAGGCATTGGATCTAGGCCTTCCACTTTCTGGAAAAGTGTTCCAGCCTCGTAGCATTACTATTGCAATGCTTTTGCAAGTAGCCGTGTTTTGAATGATAACTGAGCCTTGCTCAGGTCTTGGAGGAAAATTAGTATTAATACTTTAACAATATCCCGGGCTGGGCGTCCCAGCTACATGGCAGTGGGATTTTTGCCTGAAGGCTTGACATGAGCATCTGAATTCTAGTTAAGGAAAGACTGTCAGAACCCTTGTGAATGTTTGATAGTCAGAAAAACTAAAATTAAGTGACTACCAAGTAAGCATGTCGGACTTTAGTTTTGGCTATGTTGCAGAATGGATTTATCATAGAATCATAGAATATCTCAGGTTGGAAGGGACCCATAAGAATCATCAAGTCCAACTCCCTGCTCCTCGCAGGATTACCTAAAACTAAACCACATGACTAAGAGCGTCATCCAGACGCTCCTTGAACTCTGACAGGCTTGGTGCTGTGACCACTTCCCTGGGGAGCCTGTTCCAGTGACTGACAGCCCTCTTGGTGAAGAACCTTTTCCAAATGTCCAATCTGAACTTCTCCTGATGCAGCTTCATTCCATTTTGTTGTGTCCTGTCGCTGATCACCAGAGAGAAGAGACAGCACTTCCCCCTCCACTGCTCCTCTTGAGCAAGTTGTAGATTGAGGAAGTTATACCTAACTCTTCCTGAGTACAATAATAAAGTCTAAACACTTACACTTGATGATTGTTCATATTTGAGAAAAAGATAGTAGAAAAGCCAGTATCATTACTTAATATTTTTAATGCTAATGATGTATCAGAAGGACTGTGTCTGTAAACTTATTTGGTTATTTAGGCTTGTCTTTTCTCACAGAATTATGGTACCACAAGCAGTATCCATAATTGCAGCCTTATGAATATTCAGCAGTCCTTTTATGTGTTGGTATGAATTTTTTGCTGCATTTTTTTGTTTTTGTTTTTTTTAATCTATTTCATTTTCCTTAAAGAGCTAGGCTTGATCCTTAGTGTTCATGGATGTGAGGAAGATTAATTGCACTGAGTTAAAACCAGGAATAATGCACATGGAGTGTAAGCTTCTTCAGAAGTCTTCCCTGTGGTCTACAGCTTTCAACTAAATTTAGTCTGGGGTAAATAGATAGTAAAGTTTCTTGGTCAGGCCAAATTGTGCAAAGCTGTTAGATGGCTTATGTACACCCAAAAACCAGGATAAGTCCATTAACTTACACAATTAAGAAGCTAAACCATTTAAGGTGCAATTTATTTGCAATTTTTAATGGTAAAGGCTAGTATTTAATTCCTCTGTTCCTCTTTGAATGGATTTTTTTTAACTTAATAGTCTTAATTTTATTGAAAAATAAATTGTATTCACTAAGAAATTAATAGGATCATCATATTTGCATTGGATATACCAATTACTATGCAATTTTAATAGTATTTTGTAATGTTTTGTGAACAAATATGAAATTTGGGAGAATCTGGTGTTGCTTTACTTACGCTTCTGTATTTTTCATGCTATTTCTGTTTCTTGGGAAATTCAGCCTATAAGAGAAAAAAACTGAATCCTGGCCTATACATCACTGTATTAATGAGCTGCTTATGTCATCTCTTTGGACATGATATATTCTGTCCTTTCGAAATGCAGATTCAAGTAAAATACTTGATTTGTACAGTGTAGGAGGTTTATGCCTTTACCAAATTAGTAATGAATCTCCATGGTGCAGGAAAACTGCAAATAAATTCAACCAACTAAACTAAGGCTGTGACTTAGTATTAATATTATTAGTTCAATATTCACTTAGCTTGCACCCTTAATTTTATCATAATTGAGATGTTCCAAGCTTTTCTGCAGATACTGGCTTGCCTAAATTATTATTCCATTTTTTTTTAAGGTGGTTTAGTTTTATGCATATGATATGTGCGTAATATTTTCTGTAGTAATAGCTTCAGTATCAGATGTAGCTGGAAATATAAATTTTACAATATTTAGTTCTGCTTTTAGAAAGAAATGAGAAACTTAGGCACACATTTACAATGGAACTTAGCTTCTACACTGAGGTGTTATTGAAACATGTCTAAGTCTAGGAACACAAATATTTACCTCTCTGTCCTTTCCATATGAACCACCCAAGTTTTCCATTACAAAATTTCTTAAGAACCTCAAGTTTAATTTCTGCAAATCCTAGATATTGCAGGTGTTTTTGATATGGTTGGGAAACCTAAGAATTCTTTCTCACCTAAGAACTTCAGGAACCTGAGGCAAGCTATCTTTCTGCCTGCCCCATGTGATGTGTTTTCTAATGTAGGAATAAAAGCACTGAATACAGTAACAGGAGAGATCTCTGTCCAAAGTATGACAGCTGAGGATGGTCTGAAGTCAAGGCAAAGACTGGATGAAATTAAAAGTTTAGCCTGTTGACCTAAATTCTTTTTTGTCCTGTCCGACATCACCGAGGCAGTTGTTTAAAAACATACAGCTCTAGTAACAAGGACAGAGAGTTTTTCTGCTGCACAGTAACCTTTAGTCAGGTGTTGACGGTGTTCTTCCAGAGATGATGAAATCTTCTTTCTATCCACTTGGCTTGTATGGCAGGGTTCTGGGCAAGAATAACTTCCCCCGCCATTGTGGTGTTTTTATAAAAGTGACCTCTGCTCTCTGTCATGAACAACTGAAGGTGCCTAACTCAAGGAGACTGTTCTAGAGCATGAAACCTTACCACATATGGTGGCCTCTTGTCATACAAAGTTATCTGTAACTAACTTTGAGGATTTTGGGTAGCTATGGCAGCCCAAGTCATTGTGCTGGCAGTTGTGAACCTCTTTTGGAGGCACTCGGCTCCTCTCTATCTGGTGTATAAAAAGATGAAGCAATAACTTGGGGCTGTAGATTCCATTGCAGCAGCCAAGTGCCTCAAAGTTAGGTGTTACAATGATGAATGTTGCAATACCAAATTCTGTTTCTGGGTACAGTTTTGGCTGTTTACTCAAGTTTGTATTTTTAATCGGAACAGGAGGTAAAAGCCAGTGCTCTCACAGATGTTTTTAAGATCTTTATTCCAGTATTTCTTACAGAGAATAGTTAACTTGGAAAATAACATTGGTTCAGCCTAATAAACATGAAGAAAATGTTTGTGTGACATTTGTGAGTACACAAAATTGAGGCACAGTGACGTGACAATTTGTGTTTCTTACAAAACATGTTTTGATGTGTAGATGTATCTTGAGTATTTTCTGTGAACATCTTAAATGTAGGAATTCAGGTATATCTTAAACCTTTTAGGACTTACCAAATTTTTGTTTTAAAACTGAGGAAGAAAAGTATCATCCTATTAGTATCAGTTAAAATTGCATACTTAACCACTTC
The DNA here is from genome assembly GCF_034638445.1 of Ciconia boyciana. Lineage (NCBI taxonomy): Eukaryota > Metazoa > Chordata > Aves > Ciconiiformes > Ciconiidae > Ciconia > Ciconia boyciana. The sequence continues at coordinate 35,580,001 of NC_132937.1, forward strand.
TAGCTTCAACTCAAGTATCTCAACTTTGAGTGAAATGTTGCAGCTAAAGAGACCAAACTTTGGAATACTGAGTGCTGCCCTGGCAACTTTCCAGGCACCTGGAGGCTGCAGCCAATTTGCATTTTGATTTACATAAACACTAATGTCTCCACCTCCTCTTTTCTGACATTTTTTAGCATTTCTCTTGCTTAACTATCACATAATTTACTTGTCTTCTATCACTTCATTCGATTTTCTTTTACTCCTAATTTTTTATGTTCTTATAAAAATGTTAAGTATTAAACTCCTTTCTAATGCTGAAGTTTTTTCTTTGATCTTCCTTTCCTTGGTCCTCCCACCCTTCTTTTTTCTCTAGCTTTCCAAGGTCTCCATTCTCTCCCAACCTTTGGGATTGATCTTCCATGTGCTATTTTTTTCCATGTTTCCTTATTTTCATTTCCTGTCCCAGCATACACAGAGCCTTAGTGCTTCTGTGATGCTATGGAGTTGTGGAGCCATGAACTTGCAGGACAGTCAGTGTTCCCTGTTGAGCTTTTCGCTGATGTCTGTCAAGTTTTTTCCAGGAGTAAAGAAAATGAAGGTACGTAGTATGGTGAAGTCTTATCACCTGAGAGAATGGGCATATGTCACATCTATGGCATTTCAGTATTCTCTGCTGCCAACTACAAAGGAATAAACTAGTGGATGCCTACGTGGAGAAAAGAATATTAAAGGGTTTAAGTTGCATTTGCTCTATATTGTATGCTGAGAATATTTAGAATTCTCTTTGTTTCTTGTCTCCCCCCACCATTTCCCCTGTAACCTCCAGGCTGGAGCTATGACGTTGAAGAGAAGAAGATTCCAAAACCTAAATCCAAGTCTTATGGTGCAAACTTTTCTTGGAACAAAAGAACAAGGGTGTCTACAAAATAGGTTGGCATTGGCCGTCTGACTGTGAATAAAGTCAGCTGTGCTATATTTATAGTCCATGTATAATACATCTCTTAATCTCCTAATAAATTTGACCTTTAAACTACAGATGCATCTTGTGATGTCTATTTAAAATGTTTTTGATGTCTACAATTGAACCTGTTACAAACTTCCCTATAAATAGAGGAGATTTGGAGTGTTCATACTTCTAAAAAATTGCTGTACTAGGAATCTATCAAAAGGAATGTTTGAAATCAGCTGCAACTTTAAAGATTATGTTTTATCTTTGATGGTAATTTTATATTCACTATCTTGTTTAAACTTACCAGCCTTGCATATACAAATTCTCTCAATAGAAGCTGGGGTTTTTTCTTTCTCTTTCTATACAAGAGAAGTTTGTCAATTGAAGAGCAAAGTATGATATATAAAACTTAACATCTGAGTATAACTTAGACTATTCTGTATAAATGTATATTATATAACCTCCTTTCTGCCCAAATTAATATTGTCATTATTCCAGAAGCATTCATGACTGGAATAGAAAGCACTGGTTTTTGTGTTGGATATGGGAGAGGTTTAGTCCAAAAGATTGAGAGTGCAACTGTTTCTCTGTGATGTTCTTCAAAAGTAAAACTAAGCCAGTTAAATATTCACAAATTAAGTCAGAAGAGCGTCGAGTGCCTCACACAGCAGCAGCATATATTATGTTATATAATTATAGTTCTGGTTTTTTTATTGGTAGTTACATGTTTATCTGCATTGAGGTTTCCTGTTGCCTAACGAGATGTGGTGATTGCATCTCGGCCTTAACATCGAATACATAGCTAAACTCAGTTTGTCTTACATTACATTATATCATTAATTTTAATAATGCACATTATTATGTTTGGAATCCTTGATTACATATCTATGGCTTTTGGTTTATTCACTTTAACTTTCACTTAACAAATTGAGATATCAACACATGATCAGTGAAATCTATTACAAACTGGGGGAGGGTACACCTTTTTCATATGCAACTGAGAGTTTTATCCCAACTCTCACAAAAGAAACAGTTGAGACAGCTCTCTCCACATAGATCTAAAGAATGGTGTAAGTGCTATGCACTGAATTATAGCTAAAGGAAGGCATAAAACTACCTTGTGTTGCCCAGATTTGATTATATTCTTGTTTCAGTTTTAACCAGCTGCCCTATATGCTGGCTAACATTTGTTTAAAGCATTGTTTTTGACCCAGTTTCAGTGTAATCAACCAGTTGTCTTATGCCGCTATTTTCCTATCACAGACGAGAACTGTTATTCCAATTCATCTTCCTATTGAATTTTGAATGCTGTATTGTGCAGTGGAGCCTAAAGTCCTCCAGGAATGCCAAAGTGCACCAAACTGGAATCTTAACAGTCCAGAATCTACTGCATCTCTTTGTATTCTGGCTAAGCGTAATATGCTGATCTTACTAAGGAGACAGAAATAAGAAAAGCCATTTGTTGTTTTTTGGTTTTGTTTTTTTTTTTTCTTCTGTCTTTTACAAGTGAAGAGCAGCAAGATCTTAATTTCGTGATCTTCAAGCTTTATAAGATTGTCAATGTTAAAATTGAAAAGTGCTTGGATATCTAATGCAGCAGATGCACAGCTTAGTTTTTGAAATTATATAGTCCAGGAAAACGACTGATAAATGTTAGATACCTAACATTATCTTTGCACACCTAATACATGAAATTACTGTATGTTAATGTATACTTCTCGTATCTAGAATCAGTTTCACACAGAGCACAGTTTCTTTTGTTTGTTTCTCCTGCTAAGATAACGGAAATATTAAAAGGAGAATTTAAGTCCCCTTCCTGAGGAAGAAAGCTTTTTTTTTTAATTTGCATATGTTCCTTGTGATTCTGTACTGTGCACCCCACCTTGAAGTCTTTAAGTTGCATATGAGCCCAGACCTTCTTTTCCTCCAATCACTTTCCTAGGACTTGGATTTTTTCTCCTGTTGGACGGCTTCTTAAGAATGAGCATGCTGACAATGGAAGAGGGTTGATTATTGTCGCTATAGTCTTCAAACCCTAGAAGTGAAATTGAGTGCAAGAGCTTGCAGAGGACCAGTGCCAACAGGAATATATTTTAGAGATTAAAAAATCTACTAGATACCAAACTTCATCACCCTTTCATTAATTTATCAGAATACTACAGCACTAGTCTGGAACAAATTGTACAAGATAATCTGACCATCTTTAGTTAAGTATCTTCAGAAGTGAATGTTTCATTGGTGAACTCCAGCTTCTGTCTACTCTGCAGTGTGTTATGACAGGTAAAATTGCTCCCAAATCTAGAATATGTCAAAACAAAAGGCACAACAGGTAAACTACCATAATTAGTTTTTTTCATATTCTCAACCATTGATCTCTAAATGGAAATCTAAAGAGATTTTGAGGACTCAAGGCTAACAGAAATGCTGAATGAGATTAGAGATTCATCTTGGTGGTAGATGTAGCTGTGCTGCATCCAACTAATCAAAGCTTCTCATGGCAGTAATATTTCAAACATCTGGAAGTATCAAAAATCATTAATGGGGAAAGAAAAAGTTTAAAGCTCCCAAACAAATAGAACATGGTCTTTACTCAGTGGGATTTGCATGCATCTGAGGTATCTTACCACCTTATGTGGCAATAGCAACCAAAAGAGTATTAAAGAGTTACAAGAATTGCATGCCAGCATTGCAGAATAGCCCTACATAGATGTTGCATTTACGTTCTTTCATTGAGCTGTGTAGATCTGAGAGGTTTTCTTTACAGTTTCGTAGCTTCCATTATTGTAGAAGGTCTTACGCAAAAAATTAATGGGGTGACCTGAAGTAGTTTACACTTGGACTTGTGTAGATGTATTGTGTGAAGTTCTGGAGGCAGAATTCTGCTACTGGACAAAGTCCTTTCCTAGTTCTAGCAAATTAGTCCATAGTGTCACCAGTTTTCTGAAAAAGGCTTATTATCTGTCATTGCTGTCTTGGCCAGCTACATGTCACAATGAGAATTGGATTATTCCTGTCAAGTCTGTGTGAAAGTTCCTTCTTTTAAGCAAGAAGCAACACCATATGCTACTACTTTTACTCCCATCAGCTCTACAAGGTATGTGGCACTTCTTTTTTTTTTTTTTTGATGTCTCTTGACCAGGTGAGAATTTTCATACATGAGTTTTGAAAGACTGGCCACTCCAGTACTATAATTTCTGTTTAAAACCAGGAATGTTTTGGTGAAATTTTAACTTTACTATTAACCCTCCTTTTTTTTATTTTACTCTACATTTGCATTTCCCCCTTCCTGCCACTTTTTCTCCAAGTTCCTTGCAGTGAATTCTGTTCTGTTAAATGTATGCCTGTTTACATCAATTCAGTGATGAGCCACAGAAAAACAAAACCCAAAACAGCCCTGCTTAGCTGTCTTCTGAATGCTCAGAATGGTCCTAATCTTTATATTTTATGGCACTTCTTTTGCCTAAGCCAAATTGAAATGCTGGATGTAAACACTCCCCATTCTATTGCTGACTACAGATAACAATATCTACTGTATAGGACTAAAGGTGGGTGCATACCTGCAAGTACTTTGATATATTTTGCCTAGTTCTGTTGTGATAAAATGGCACGTGCAGGATACCAAGATATTTTGAAGATTGGCAGCATTCATAATTCCAACGAACATTTTTTATTGTAACAAAGGCCCCGCAACTCTCAAAATCATCATGTTGTAATGGAACCTAAAGACTGTCAGGAAACTAAAAGCACAGTTTCAGATTTCTAGCAGTGTATTCCTTAACTGTGCAGTTTGATGGATAATTTAAAACAAATCAGACTATTAAGTGATACTATGAAATGGAAAATTTAATTACCCTTATCTGCAAAGTTTTGTCATGTGGTAGAAAAGGAGAAGCTAATTTGGACTAATTTTAGCTTTTGCTTGTAATTTCACACCAGGAACTTGTGTAGTTTGGTTTTGCCAGAGATACAGTTATCTGACGTTATATTCAGTTACTGGGCATGACAACATATTTTGTTATTCCAAAAGGAAAAAAAGTGCAAATAAAGAAACCTGAAATAACATGAAAAAATAATTTTAGACAGTTGTATAGTAAGTTATGGTATGTCTGGTAAGGTAGCTTGCTTTGATAAGTCCTTCTTGTTCCTACATTCTGAGATGGATTTATTTTTAATTGCTACTTGATTAATGCTGGAGTATATCACCAATATCACAGGATTGCTGAAATAAATGTGCCTCCAGCAACTTAAGAGAACAAAAAAAGGCAAATTATTTTGAAATTGTATTAAAATGTGGATTTCAGTTGGATTTAAAATACTGATTCTTCACATCCACGTTCACCATGAGGGAAGGTAGAAAGGTCCTTGTCTTAAACTCTTTCTGTACAGAAAATGCGAATGAAAACCTTTTTGGTTTTCATTCAAACCATGTTGATTAGAATAAATACAAAGGTCAGACAGTGGTCTTGTGAGAGTCCTGAATGAATTCAAATTTGAAACTCTGCAACTGTTATCTGTGGCTTAAACATTTTGCTTAAAACTCTCTACCTGAATAACAGGTGACAGGTTTTGGGTTTTGGTTTATTGGGTTTTGAGTTTGCCCCCCCGGCACCTCCCCCCCCCAAAAAAAAGTCTCTATAAATAGTGCTGTGAAAAGATACGATATAAAAATGATCTGTCAGTTTGGCTATTTTGGACATAATTCACTGTCATGTTCTTCAGCGGAGTTGATGAGTACGGGGACAAGGTGATTCAAGTAGTCCATTTGGATTTACCGAGGGCATTCAAAAAGGTCTCTTACCAAGTTACAGGGAGAGGCAGCAGCATACTTAAAGACATAATTATCTTTTGTTTGAGAAGCAAATCTGTAGGGTGGAATTAGCTATTCAGTCTACAGGAGAGAGCTGGGGATGAGTACAGTAGTGGCCTCTGAAATCACAAGTGGTACAGAGAATAGTGTATAATTATTCACTGTTTTTCATACAGAGGCAGAAGAACAAACTTGTGAGGATGCAGCTTAAAAATAAATGAGTACATTTTCACATAGCAGATTTTGAAATTCATTGGCAACTTTTTGACTACCAAGACTGACTTTACACTAGCTCAAATTCAACACAAATGCATGCAATAAAAGTTTGCATTAAACATAAAATAGTATCCTGTTTAGAAAAATCCCTGAGCTATAGCCTGCTGACAGCTGGGAAAGGGTATCCTTGGAGTAGCCCTGTTTTTATGTTCTTTCTTTGGCAGTCACTATTAGCCACTGCCAAAGCTGGGTTTGTTCAGGTGGATATCCTGATCTGGCGCAGAATGGCTGTTCTTAGTACTATTTGCCAGTATGGCATTCAAATATTTCATGCTGTTGCGTTTGTCAATGTTTTGTGATTAAATACATTCTTTAGAGTGAAGAAATGACCACAAAAAATTTCCACTTTGAAGCTGATGGAGATTTACTGCTGACCATCATGATCTTCAGTGATCATCAGATTTTTTAAAACAGGTTATCATACTTAGATACCTGCGTGTGGCTGAATTCCACAGATTCAAAATTATTGTCTAAGACTGCAGAAATATTTAAATGAAGATTAAATATTTTCATATTATACGTACAGTTTACCCTCCTAAAACATACCGGTAAAACAATGGCTTGACTTGATAAATAAGTACAATTATTCTTAAAAAGGTGTCGCTAAGTCAGAAGAAGTGAAGAAAACTGTTTATTCTTGTATTGTGCCCATCAATACTGGAAGATATTTTAATTTCTCTGTATTGAGTAGAGAAGATGAGAAAATTCTTCACATGTCTATCAAGTAAAGCAGTTGTCTTTTAGCATGCCTTGGTTGTCTGTTACAGGAATATGTATGCAAAGTTATAGTCAGTCTACTGAGATGATTTTTCTAATCAAATGCAAGCTTGTCATTTCTCCCTTCTGCCTTAACCAGCTAAAGGAAGTAAAACATCAAACTGAGAAATACTGTAAATTTAAAACCAGAACATACCACTTATTACAAGTGATGCCTAATAAATTCTCTGCTTATTACAGCACCTTTTCTGATCAGTTCTTGGGTGTTTCACTATTTTGGTTTACGTATGATCTGATGTTGTTGCCAAATAGGTGTTTTGTCAGAATTACAAAGCTGCTCAAAAATGAAATTTATTTTTGCTTTCTTCCCCTTTCCTCCACCTGACCACTTTTATTGCTTCACTTGGGATGTCTGCATAGTGCTTGAGAAAATATTTTTGAGTGGTACACATGGCTGGGGAAATGCTGCAGTCACAGTGCCCTTTACCTTGCAGACTGTCTTAGTCGTTAATCTATTGCATGGGTCATTCAAGTTTTAGCTTTCTGATGGTGCATTTTTTCTCTCTCTATGGCAAGACAGATTTCCAGTTTATTATTGGGGTACTGATAGAAAAGTTCCTTTACCAGTCAACATCCTAAAGTATAGCCTTCAAATATATAAATACCCAATAACTAGAACAGACATAAAATCTCATTTATAACAAATGAAGAAGCTTCACCGAGACACTGTAAAAGAAACTACTAAATATTTTACCACTTCAACTGAATAAGTCTTTTTTAATTTCCACTTTCAGGATCCTTAGTTTGCAACTGCTCTTTGCAGCTATACATAAAACAGAATTTGGGAGCAAAAGGTACATTTGCCTCAATGGGGAGTACTGAACCACAGCACTGAGAATGTGCAGTAACTAGATTCCACGAGCTGCACTTGCACAAGTGTAATAACTATGTAAGTAAAATGATTTAAACCAAATTACTTTAAATAACTAGGCTATAAAAAAGCAAAACCTGCCACTGTGAATATAATCCAAATTTTTAAAAGAACAGTAAATTGGAAACAACTTTGCGGCAGCCCATCACTGTAACTTGGTGTAAAACTGCAAATGCCAACATCTTACAGTATCTGCTTTAAAGTGAGGTGAGGTGAGAAGTACCCACCTGTCCACAATGTGGATATCCACACTTAAACTGGATTCCTTTAATAGCTGGGGGATTTCATTTAGCTAGTGTAGAAATCTGAAGAGGTGAGATGCACTGAGCTTTAAAAATACCTTTTTGTTTATTGCCATAGGTGTGATATGAATGCTAAATGTTTGTGTCCCAAAAGAGAGACCAAACAAGTTATCAGGGAAAAAAGAAATATCATTAAGGGTTATTAAGCACAGAGAAGCCACCTCCAGCACAGAAGTCCCTAAAGCACAAATGGCTGGAGGCTGTGAGAATACTGAAAGGTACGCAACTCGGCAGGCATCCCTACAGAGCTAGACAGCTGTCTACATTCGCTCCCCATCACAAACAGGACCTGGGCTAGACAGAGCCACCTTAACCACCTTTATGTACTTATAACCACTTACATGACTATAAATGGAGACTAGTTAAGCTACTGCCATCTCCACTGTAAACACCTGAAGTTCAATCATCAACACCACTCTTCATGTCTGAGAGAGAATTAATTTCTGATCAGTAAAATATCATCTAACTGAGGGATGAATTACATATACATAGCTTTATTTTGTCATATTATCTCAAGTTCCTTCAGTTTTCTGCCTCCTTTAAAAATGATGGCTGAAGCATCCACTTCTGCTACAAAGAATGGCTAAGAAATGCCTTTTTAACCTTTTTTTTTTCCTCCAGACTAGTAGTTTGGTCAGTATCAAAGTCCTGCCTGTGTCTCAAGATTCTATATGCTTCCTGAAGGAGGCATAGATGCTACCAGTGAGTGCAGTAGAGGAGTGGAGAGAGCTAGGTATACACACTTCTCTTGATGTGATCTCAAAAATAGCATCCTCACTTCCCATCAGTGCCTACCTTCGGATTTCAGACTGATTAAGAAGCACAGGAGAGAAAAATTGCAGAGCCAGTGTTTGAACTTAAGCCTTTATCTTCCTGAGGAGAGACAGGAGAAGACCATGGAAGACAATATAGGAATCCCATTTCAGGAAGGGCAAATGACTTACTACCTGCAATATTTTGAAAGAGCAAGCTGAGATCATTTTTAGTTCCTTCCCTGCCTGCTTTCTATCCACTGGAAGGCAGGTTATGAGGAAAAGCAGGTAACAAATACAATTAGCACTTCTTCTGCTGACTTTTACATGTTAGAACAGGGTAGAAAATAATCAGCACCTGGCTCCCCCACTCACCAATCACAGAATGCACCTTAGGAAATTGTCTCAATACCAGGTTTCGCTTCTTGCCTCCTTTTCCCACAATACATGATGGCTTATCTTCAAAGCATTCCCATTTCACTATCTTCAGACAATTCTGTTTTGCAGGTGGAAGGCAGCTTTTTGTTTTTCCTCAACTTTGATCATTACCATATGGTCTTTTCATACGTGCTCTGGGTCTCTTTCCAGGATCACGATTCATTTTTCTCTTCCTGGACAATTTTTCTGACCAGGTCTCTATACAAAAAACAACTTAAACACAAAGTTATGTGGTTCTTTGGAGTATTTTGGATTCCAGACAGAAATAGTTGTATGGTGCCAGGGACATAGATCCATGGCCTGGCCTGGGGATGAATGTTATCAGGTATGAGGTCTTATCTGGGAGGAATGTTAACCTAAGACGCAAATATCCATAATAGAAAACAAATGGTGTCACAGAAACAAAAATCCAGTTCTTACTGGCGCCTGTTGGGCCTTTTATTCTTTTCCATAGGCATTGCCTTAAAGATTCACAGTCGGTCTTTGAGTGATGTGGTTAGGTGTGCTCCATCCTGGTGCTACGTTTTATGGAGTTTGGAATTTCTTTTTTGGCCAGTAGGCTCAGCATCCCACATCTGTGCACTTAAATGACCTTCACCATCTCCTGAGGGCATAAAATGGCAGAATGTAGCCAACTGTCTCATCTGTGATTAGAATTGCTAGTCCTGTCTAGGTGCTCAACTCTTTTTATCTGTGGCATATCATTAATCTAGTACTAGGCTAGCTCAAAAAGGTTTTATTTTTAGGCTTCATTTTGAATTTTTTTAATGTATTAGAGTCCTGCTGTTTGACTTGTCAGCAACATAAGAAGTTCTCTGAATCTAGGAAGCTTGGAAATATTCTGTAAAAAATTATGTAATAATGGGAAATGTTGAGTTGTTGAAATCGTTGTGATTTGTGGGAAAATTCTGGCTTAAGTAAACATGAGTTTTGAAATATTTTTACAGCCAGGCATAACTTCAGATCAAAACCACTGAACTTGCATGAGAGTAGCCAATAGCAGGAAAGCACAATGTCCGGGAAGGCACAGTCAAGGGACTGGCACCTGCTGCTGCTACATCCCAGGTGAATTCCCTAACTGTTAGGCTAAGGAATTCCTCTCTTTTTTGCTGACCCAACTGATACCCAGCTATCTGCACAAATTAGGACTGCTCCAAAGAAGTGGCTGAAGCAAGGACTCTAGATACTGTTAGGGTACTCGTCTCGAATGCAAATGACCCAGGCCCTAATGTCTGATTCGGAACCAGAACTTCAGTCTGGATCTTATGTCTCCTAGGTAGCTGCTGTGACTGTTACTTGCTCTAGTTTATTTCTCTATTGCTCTTTTCTATTTTTCTTTGCAAGGAACTTCAAACGCTCCAGGTTTTATTTCCAGGCAAGATCCTCAGGGATAATATTTCTCCACCCACTTCTAGTTAGAGTATCTTCTTTGCCAGATCACAGACAGAATATGCTGCTTCTCAAATCTCTGCCAAATTTTGTCTTAGAATGAAAAAGAAATATAATTTCTAATGCCATCTTGCAGAATAGAATTTGCAAACTTTGGATTTCAGAGCATCAGCAGGAATCAGTAAAACTCACTTCAAGTTTAGAGAAATCCCTGGGCAGTAATAAGCCTGAATCTGAGAATACTTAGTCATGTGCCACTGGGCACGTCCATTTCTCTTGAAGCCAGATTTTGCCTTTGTTTTATGCAAGAATTTCTGGCCTGGCATCCTGGTTCAGAGACGAAAACATTCTAGCATGTCTGGTGGAAGGATCCTCTTACAGTATATATAAGGCTGTTCTCACAACCTTCACCTGCAGTGATGCTGATAAAAAAATTTGCAATCTTATGTTCATCCAAATAAGCTCTCCTCCTCTTTCCCTGAGACCTGGGGAGTCTGATGAATTATCAAGGTTTCTTTGTACTTAATTTAGCAGCAATCCATCCAGCTTGTTCTAGTGTCAAAAAGAATGCTGTGTCTGTACTCTGCAGTTATTGAGCCCTTCCTTTCTAGCATCATAGGTGAAATGAATGGGGACTGGGTTTTGACTCATTAATTTTGTTTCTTAAATTATTTTTGTGTGAATATAGGACCTTTTATGAGCATTTTAATTCTGCTTCTTGAGAATTAATAGAAGTCCACCATGCCTTAATCTCCAAACAACATTTCTCCTTAAAATAGTTGTAGCTTTCCATGTCAATCACTTAATTACAATAAAAAGTCTTCATATACTCTATATATTAGAACACTTTTCGATGACTTGCATCTTACCGAAATATTAACAACCTGATTGAGGTGACTGGCTTTGTTGAAAGAGTAAAAGAACAAACCATTTTGCAAGCAGTGCTGCAGATTTTCTCCCAAAATGAATCCATATGGATTGCTAACTCAAATACTCTACGTTAACAGATAGCTATATGAGAACCTTCTCCTCAGTCAGATGAAGATTTACTCCATAAAAGCTTCTGCAACTTCTTTTGGAAATATTCCCATCTTTGGAGTATGCACTATGCCACCTGTTTATGCATTTATGAAACACTGCTCCTCGTGGGACAAGTCTGGGTTGTATGCTTATTTTGATGAAGTGGTACTTTAATCTTCAGTCAGACACTAAGCAATTACCTCCTGCCACTGAAGTCATATCCAAGAATAAAATACATAATACTTTTTCTGTCTCCTTTGAATTATTTCCACAAGTTAACTGTTCATTGTATTGTATACATGTATTCAGTACTCTGCTATTATAAAGGTTTTAACAGATTTATAAGTGAAGGAAGTATCTGGGATTCCACTGAAGACCATTTAACAGCTCGGGATTAAGTATTCTGACTGTGCATGTATGGCATATGTACAACAGGTGAAGATTTATTACACAAATAGATTTTATAAAACAGGAACCATAGGAGAAACAACAGTTTGGTCTCCTTTGAGTAAGTGTTTATGTATTTCACTGTTGGTACCTGGCAAATGCTAATCCAGTGATAGGAAGAGATGTTTAGCAGCTAGCTAAATAAAGATTGAAATGCTGCTTAATCAAAGAAGCTTATGTTCAAATGTTTCCCTAAGGGCATCCAACTGGTTTGATGTCTGCATACTGTTAACCAGTGCTGGGTATTCTCTCTCCGTCCCATCCCATTTTATCCACAGCTGAGCTGTAATTCCAAATAGATGCTACTCATTCAATAACAAGTAAGGATACATAGATGCTTTTTCTTTTAAGGGATGTTCACAATTCTGCTCAGTGAATGTCTATCATGTTAGCTCCAGCAGGGTGGTTCATGGTGGTTTTCCAAGACTGATCCTTTCTTGAATAACAGATCTGTTCTGGTCAGTCAGTATGTTTAACAGAGAATTAATTCATAATACATGGGAAAAGCACTTTTAGCGCTATCTGGAATTTCTTATGTTCTAGGAAGAACAGGGTTTCCTGTTGCTGTGTGCTCAGCAGCACCATCAAGGTGCAGATGAGCACATAGAATGAGCTGCGTTAGTAGTAGTTACTGTTCTTCCTCCAAAGAACAGCTCACTCATCATAAATCTACTTGTAGAACTAGAGGTTGACTTTTTACATCGGGAAGCAATAAACAAAGTGGCCTATAGTCTCCAGGTGTCAAGACTGAGGATAGGAGGTGGCGAGTGACATCTTACAAATCTGAGCAAGGTCCCTACTGTAGGTTGTCCAAACTTTTACGCTGCTTTTGGAATGGTACCAAAAAATAATGATAGGTAAGTTGCAGAGATGTTTTTTCTGTCATCTGGCATAAAAGGCTATGACTCTAACATCACATCGTCAGCATCACTATCCAAGGACCAAATCCTGCTATGTTGCCAACCTGCCAACATGATGGAGTTAGAATGGAAACCTAGATGAAGTGACTATTATATTCCTGCATCCCCAGAAGCTAGAACTTACTCTTGTAGCTGACGAACTGGTGAAACAGAGCCTTGGAAGTTTTACTACAAAATCACAGGAGAGCCTACATTAAAAGAAAAAAATCATGTCCCCACTGTAAACTACATTTTTGCAGTATGTTCAGGTAAAGGACATACGGAGCAGTTCCCTATGATTAATGTTCTTTAGGACATCAAACATATTCCAACTAGTCACAGTTGCAGAGATTCAACAACTATTTCGTGAACTTAAATACTAAGAAACATAGGTCTTTGGAGGGACCTGGAATCAATCACAGCCAACCATGAATAGATACTCCACAGCTGTCTACAAAAATATCTGCTGAATGCCCCAAGTATGCAACCGTGCATTTACCCATGAAACCTTAAAAACTTGTATAAAAGTTTCTATCACTCTGTAATTAACGCAAAATATTTAGTATAAAGACAAAAAATCATAATGGACCATAAGGGAAGTGATTGTCCCCCTGTACTCGGCACTGGTGAGGCCGCACCTCGAATACTTTGTTCAGTTTTGGGTCCCTCACTACAAGAGAGACATTGAGGTGCTGGAGCATGTCCAGAGACGGGCAACGAAGCTGGTGAAGGGTCTAGAGCACAAGTCTGATGAGGAGCAGCTGAGGGAACTGGGGTTGTTTAGCCTGGAGAAAAGGAGGCTCAGGGGAGACCTTATGGCTCTCTACAACTACCTGAAAGGAGGTTGTAGAGAGGTGGGGGCTGGTCTCTTCTCCCAGGTAACAAGTGATAGGACAAGAGGAAATGGCCTCAAGTTGCGCCAGGGGAGGTTTAGACTGGATACGAGGAAATTTTACTTCACTGAAAGGGTGAAGTAAAAAAAAAAGTAAAAAATTTTACTTCATTGGACCAGGCTGCCCAGGGAAGTGGTTGAGTCGCCATCCCTGGAGGTATTTAAAAGACGTTTGGATGAGGTGCTTAGGGACATGGTGTAGTGGTGGTCTTGGCAGTTAGGTTCATGGTTGGACTTGATGATCTTAAAGGTCTTTTCCAACCTATATGATTCTGTGATAATACGCAAGAGTGAAATAGGAAAAATTAAACATCACTGATGTCCCAGCCATAGCTTTAGCAATAGCAGGGCATTTGTGAAGAGAAAGTCCCTAGGGGATCCTAGAAAGTAAGCACTGCCTAACATCATGTAGACAGGCAGAAAACAGAAAAGACTGTTAACAGACTCTGTCAGCACACTGAATCTGGGGAGAGGAATCCACGTGACTCCAAACCTGACAATCAGGGTCTTCCAAAACAATTGAGCAGAGGCAGTAAAGTTTTTTTTCAATATCATGAAAATACCAGTAATTTCTGCCCCAATATCCCGTCACTTTCTGTGGCCATTGTCTGATGCTTCGAAAGAAAGTAACCCTGCCTGCCTTCACTCCCCAAAAGCCAAATTATGCACTGAGGGCAAATGTAAATCTCTCTGGCCCCTGCAGGTAAACAGCTGGCAGGATTAAAGTACTTAAAATACGGTGCAAAAAAGATATATGGAAATGCAGTCTCTTTTCAAGCCTCTGTTACAGATACAAGAAGTTAACCACCCAAAGATACAAATCACAAGTTTTAATCTTCAACAGCAGGATCACTTCTATCCTGTCATCAAATCCCACTTACAAACTTGTGAATTGCCAGCATGAACCATTGCATTCATTGTGGTCCTTATTGCATTTCAAAGACCAGTCCAGAATAGCTCATCTCTGAAATACTGACGTTTCTGTTCTTATTTCCAGACTAGTTTTATTTATAACCAGTTCATACACCTTTCTATTTACTTAGCCAATATTCCCTCTCTGGTAAGTGCTTTCTGAACTAAAATACCTAATCAGATTCCTTTTTAGTCTTTGATTCCTAAACTAAACACATCAAACCCTTTCTTTAATCTCCTCTCATGCCATTGGCTTGCCATTTCCCAAATCATTTTAGTAGCCATTACTGTGTTAAATTATTCTTTTTGTAAAATAAGTGGTAAGAGCTTTGGATGCTATTCACTTTCAGAGCACTAATAATCTCATAGCACAGTATAGTTGTCTTCAATATTATTAAGACCAGCTAGTCTACTAGACAGCAAGACAAGCACAGCCAAGTTGAGCATACACAATTTTAGCCCCTGGCACTTTTTTCTTTTGACGAGAGTTTTCTCTATAGCTTTGTCTGCAGGCAATGTGAGAAGATAAATGTATCTATAAAACATTTTTTGTTTTGCAGGGCCATACATAAAGAATGAGCCTCTTCCTATACTCAAAGTATGTTTCGGCATGAAGACAATAGGGAAGGCTTACCTGAAGGTTTCTATTCAGCCAGTTTCCTTTCATCTGTAAATCATGCCCAATGCAAAGCCAAAACATTATTCAGAATGGGAATAGAAATTGGTTTGTTGTCATTAGAGCTGATGATGCTCTGGAAATGGAAGAAATGTGTTTCTGCCACAAAGTGCAGTTAACCCAAACCAGCATTTGATAATCTTAGTATGAAACATCACAGCCTAAGAATTTTCTCAGAAGTAGAAAATGTCTGAAAGTTGGCAGTGACTTGCAAATCAGATTCTGAACTTGGGTTGTAAGGAGTCCGGAATACCCGTCTGGTCAATCTATTGAATGGAGACACCGAAAATTTTCAGAGAAGCACTGGGAAAAAGAAATTACTGTTCTGATTTTTGTTGTTTTCAAGGAAATAACTTCTAACTCATTAACAAGTTGAAATCAAATGCGGAATTGATTAAGCCAGTAGTTTTTAACTGCCTTCTGATGGCACTGAAATACTTTGGTCTTAGCAATTTTATTTCAATATGGGAGACATTTCCATGGACCTAGTTTAGACTAAATACAAAAATAAGAAATTTATCTTAAAACAGAGAGAAAGTTAGAGCATTAAAAGTAGTGAGGACAGATCTCAATTTTCACTTTCTTTGTTGATTTGGTAGTTTTTTCAAAGAAAATTCTATCGTCATTTGGCCTAAAAATGTTATCACCTCTCTCTACAAACTTTGTCTTATAAACTTCAAAACAACAAGGAAAAAGTCAACTGAATATAGTCAACAAATAACAGATGGGAGTTGTTTTCTTACGAGAATGACAGTGCCCATGGTGGTGATTGGACTACTAGTATTTACCTTCCATTTGCAACACAGCTTGCTAATCTGATGATTATTTGTGTGTAGTCACACATAAGATAGATGAAGGAGAAAGGGAAGTTATTCATCAAGACTGCAGACTGCAATGTGGCAGTGGTCAATGTATATCAGGATTGCAACTGTTGAAACAAATGCTAATTTGCTAAGCCCAAATTGTTTAGGAAAGGCAATGTGTTAAGATATTCCTTTGATAGCTTTACTATTCTGTTCCTTATTTAAAGAGTGATGAAAGAAGTGTTTATTATAAAATGTGTAAACTGTCATTGAAAACATATTCCCTTAATCATGCAGCTAAATGAACTATAACTTAACATTGGAGCTAAGAAGAACAGTATAACTAAATTTGTAGGTTTGGATGAGATTAATATTAACAACTCAGTTAAATCATCAAACGGCCTGTTTCCAGTGGATCAAGACTTTAGCTTCCTCCACAGCAGTAACAACAACAGTTTCTTCTAAAAGAAGCAAAGAATGTAAGCAAAGTCAATTTTCATCAAATTTTCATCCAAATCCAAGCAAAGTTCACTTTTGTCAGGCTGCCACACAGAATATGATCTTTAACTTGAAATTCTAAACTTCTGTAGCAAAATTTATCCTTTGAACTTGCTGGGTCTCAAAAACTGACAACAGTGATATACTGAATAGGTTACTATGTAGCACATAGCTATTTTAATTAGACAGTTGCTTTACTAAAACAGCTCTCAGGAACAAGCCCTTTAAATACATTGCAGTGTAATAACTAGAGGTAGTTTTTTACAGAGGGAGATGCCAGATGAGATATACATATGTGTATTCTAGCTTGGATAGGGGAAAGGGAGAGGGAAGTGTGTGAAGAGCTGAAACTTGGCTATGGCCACAAGAAATTCCATTCTGTTCTGGCATTAAAGTGGTTTTGGAAACTACCAATCAATGAGACGGTATTAGCAACACTTTTGTTTTGTGTGTCCATGTTTTCAAAAAATTGTGTCAAGACATTAAGTTGTTGCTTGTCACAGATATAAGGTAGTAAACTTTGTTTTATGATACTGATACTGAACACTTTGAAAAACAATTAAAAATAAATGCATGATGAAGTACATATGCACACAAATCTGATATATATATATATATATATATATATATATTTTTTTTTTTTTTTAACTGAAATGCAGTGGCTATCTTTTGCCACAATATGCTGTTTCTTAGGGTGTTCTAGTGAAGAGGAAACTACTGGTCCTTGCACAGGAAGAGCTGTTGGAGGGAGATTAATATTTTAAGTTGTCAGAAGTAACAACCCTAGACTGTCATATAAAATAGTAGCATGCAAACAATGGAAATAAAAAGATAAGAATAAAAGAAACTGTGTAAGCTAAACAATCCTCAAGGCTCTGCCAAAGCCACCATTGTCATTAAGAGCAAACTGAAGGATTCCAGGAGTGAGACACAGTTTGTACAGATGAAATCACCAAAACAGGCTGTGACTGGCTGTTCATTGTGGAATGATGAAGTTGCTGCTGTGTTTTTGAACATGGTATCTTGAAGAGCATCCAGAACTGGTGAACTAGAAGGAGCAAGCGTGTTCATCACAGTGTATCCTGTTGCTCTTACATCATCTGCCCAGAAAGCATCTGGCCTAAGCCACCAAGACAGTGCAGCAGCAATAATTTTTTCTTTTTATGCATTTCATGTGTGGTTAAAAATGTACTTGTTGGTACTGTGAGCCATGACAACTTCTCAGGAAGCCCCAGACCAGAAAAAATAAAACAATGCTGTAATAAGAAACACACCCTGTGAGTGCCTTCTCCATGGCAGGGAGCAAGGCATGTCCTTTCAGTCCAGTGTGGTAAGCCAGTAAGGATCTCACTCCATGATTTCACTGCCTGAATTCTCTTATCACAGTGGATGTTGTGTTTCAAATAAGATGTAGAATTAAAAGCTCTATGGCTAATTTAGAAAACTAAACCAATCCTGAAACAACGCCTTTTAATAGAAAAAGGGATGTTAACTCAGCTGAGCACTGCCTGTCCCTTGTGTTCTTTTCCACTTGGTGTCTTTTATTGCCAGGTGTATCTGATGCCTTTCTGCCAAGGCATGGCAGAAGCTCATGATGGATGGAGTGATCTTAAACTAACCAGGCAAAGATCAATCTGAATGTGTTTAGTTGTTAACATGAAAGAATCTACACACCAGTCAGCATTATTGTTCTGAAGTACCTGACCAGTGCACAAGATCAAAAAAAGGTCTGTGCCAAAGATAATTCCCACCAAGAGGAAGAATTCATCAATGGCTGTGGGCTCAGCAAACTTTCTGTAGTAACACAGAACCAAGGGTGCCTTTTACCCGGGGGGGGGCAGCAAGGTCTGTTCCCACCAGAGCTCTACAAACCTTGCTAAATCTTTGCTGCTGTGTCTTAATAGGGAGAGGTGGAGGTCTTAACATGGTGGAGGTCTGCAAGAACTGAGGCAATGTGTAACACATTTCCACAGATGTGGGTTTTTTAAGGTGTAAATGTTTTAGCTAGTTGTTGTGCATTGGTGTATCTGTGCAATAGCCCTCTATGGGGATTTCAGTGGCTGTTCCAGAGCTTACAGAGATAAGCATGCAGCAACATGCACTGCACATAAGAAAGAGTTACAAGGTAATGGACATTTTTCCTAGATTCCAATGTATAACAACAAATTATTCTCATCCTGATAATATTATCTGTATAAAGAATAACGTATACTATTCTTGTTTTGTACAATATTGTTCTTTAAAACCTCCATTGCCTCACATACATACATACACACTCTCTCTCTCACAAGTCTACTATACAATTTTCTGTTGAATGCCCTGCCACTGCACTTTTACAAGAAGATCTTTAATACCAGAACTCACAGTTTCTGGTATTAAAATCCACTTTCTCAGAAATTAATCAACGTGCTGCTAAAAAATTTTCCACAAATACTCTTATTCTTTGGACTGACTATGTGTGAATAACAATTAAAGCAGGCATGTGTACTGATGAGGAAGAAGGAAAATGCCCAGAACACAAAATACCCTGGGGAGGGAAGAGGCACATCTCTTTATCATACTCTGAAAAAAAAGTGACATATAATTCAGGTCCATCATTTTAGCTACTATACTACTACATTACTGCTGTACTGTAGATAAGTTATGATTTCTAAGTAACTCAGTCATTGAAACTTTTGCTACGTGTGTAGAATATGAATCCTGTGTGGATTTTTGAACACATCACATGTCCCCACTACAGAGTGACATGGAGAATTCCACTTTACCAAGAAAGTAATGTCAATATACTCTTCTATTAGAAAATATGTCCAACATGAAAATTGAGGTTTTGTCGTAGCTCCTGGCTCCTGTAATGTAATATATAGCAGTTGCTCTGAAACCCCAGAGGCCATAGCTTTGAGTTGTCTTTCTTTTATTACTTTGCACGAGCTCTCTTTTAGAACTGGGAGGGGAGTAGGGGTTAGAAATGTAAACATAAAACAAAGTGGTCAGTGATACCTTTATGGAAACATCCATTTTCAAACCCAGACTTCAGTTTTGTCTCCCAGTGACAGCTGCCAGACTCTGCTGGGTTTTGTACATTCTGTGATCCACAGCTCCTGTTTGCATCACTGTTACAGTGGAATAACAGAAAATGTAACCATTTCTATATTGGCTAAGAAAGGCTATTTTAAAGCCTCTAAAAGATAACTTTAAAAAAAAAAAAAAAATTACCAGAAATAAGTAGACTGGAGCTAAGAATTCCAAACAGCCCATAAAATAAAACAGTTTATGAAAAATCACAAATATTTTTAAAATCTGATAATAAAAGGATGTTAAAGTCCAGCTGAGCATAAGGCTTGAGAGATTTAGAAGTCTATTAGACATTCTCCTACATTTTCTTACTTCTTTTGGCTGCTTGTCTTCCTGGCCTTGAAACAACAATCTTAATTGACTTTATAAGCATCTATGTGAATCACAGGAAGGCCATAAGGTTCATAAAGATAAAATAAACCACCCTACCCTATTCCCCCTCCCCCAAAAGTCTCACTGCAGATCAAAAAGGTCTAATATTAATACTTCAAAATGCTGAATCTGTTTGTAAGTCGATTTAGATTTTTCCTGCAAAATTACACTCACTTTCCCAGAGTTCTTTTCTGACTTACTACCCAAGTAGAGGTAAAAGCTCCTCTAGAGTGGTTATTTAGTACGTTACTTTATGCTACGCAGACAAAAAATTGAGTTGTATTTCTCCACATCTTAATCTTTTTTTATAGGCATAAGTATTCTAATTTTTTTCAACCTTTTAAGCATTACAGGTGAGCCTTTCAGTGAAACCCACAGCACCTGAATAATTTTATTACTTGCTTAGGCAGACTCATGACTTTCATTTTTCTGTTTGACTTTGAGGTTGTAAAGTACATTTAGATCCCCTTTATTTATATTATATGTGTATGAAAGTCAGGAATCAAACTTCCTTTGTGCTTTTCCACAAGAAATGAAATGTTCTTGGAACATGTTGCCCTAAGAATCATTGCGAGAACATGATGATCCCCAATAGAAATAACTATTAATGGTGTCGCAGTGTTCCTAAATATTTTCTTCTGCCAAAAGTTTACTTATGTTTTCCTGATAACGACAAGAGAAACATTGTTGAATGTAATAAATAGCTAGATTAGATGTTCAACTTATCATCATTTTCACTTATATTTATCTGTGCGTCGGTCTGGTCCAAGGACTGATTGCTGGCAATTATTTAGAACATCAGTTATTTTAGTCATACACATTAGATAATAACTTCACCTTATCAGGAAAACACATTTCTGAAACATTTGATCCAGTGAAGGCTGAAGATCGGAATTTCTTTTAGGAAACACTAGAAGAAGACGGAGAATAAAGTAGTAATCTAGTTCTTTCCAGGCCATTTTTGTGCTTCTGGAAAAAATAGTGCAGGTTTCAAAAGACCATTTTGGTAAAAGCAACATCTTTTTGTTCACAGATTGTAGCTTTAGATTAAATATTTTTTTTAACCTACGTGTGTCTGAACTGTGCTGTAAATAGAAAGGTTAAAGAAGGAAGTGAAACAGGGGAGGAAGAAAGTAAAACAGAGGCAGGAATGTAAAATGAACTTTTTTTCATGACCTTTGGAATTTCTAGTTGTTTTTCATTATGCGACACTGAGCCCTATCCAGGAAGATAAACTGGTGGAAATGGAACATATTACACTTGAGGGAAAGGAGCTATTTCAAAGACAGCAACCATGTCTGAGCACTAACACTTATGCGAAGATGATGTCAAAGGCTCCCCTTCACCTTATTTTTTAAGGTGGGATTTTGCATGGAAATTTGGAGAGAAACTTGGTTCCAAAATTAATTATATACTGCTATCCCATAGAATTACCCAGAAGTACCACTGAAGCTGTGAGTTAGGAATGTCTTGTGGCCTTAACTGCATGGCCTAGCAGGCACAAAAAAAATGTCCCAAA
This sequence comes from Ciconia boyciana, assembly GCF_034638445.1. NCBI lineage: Eukaryota > Metazoa > Chordata > Aves > Ciconiiformes > Ciconiidae > Ciconia > Ciconia boyciana. Next base: position 35,601,654 of record NC_132937.1, read on the forward strand.
CCCTGTGTTTAACTTATGCCCATAAAAAAGATTAAGATGTGGAGAAATACAACTCAAATGACTGAAAGGAGAGGCATTGGAGCTTAAACCTTGTGATATATGATGAAAGGTCTGAATGGAAATGTAAATGAGAGAAGACTAGAGCAATTAATTAGCAGTACAAAAGTCGTTACGACTATAGAAAGGTGTGGCATAATGTGAGTATAGATGCTATAAGGGCTATAGAACAGATCAGTTATCCTTAAGTGGGAACACAGAACCAGACAGGTAAAACAAGAAATAAATAGATAGAGCAACAGGAGGAAAAAAAGAACGAGAAAAGGACATGGGCAATAGAGGTAGAAAATTGAGAGGAAGAGAAAGGTGGGAGAACAATTTTGTTTTAGAAGAAGGAAACTGATACCAGTTTATTTTTCAGCGGGGTGGGGGGTGGGGGGTGGGGAGTATGGTGGAGACTGTGCATGGGAAAAGAAACTGCAGAGAGATATTTAGGGAGACATTTTAAGGTCATTCATTTCTGTATATTGGCAGTAATCCATTGTGGAGAACAGACAGCTACTGTAGTTGTTAGTAAAGATAAATGTCATTGAATTATAGATGAACATAATGGAAAAACTTCATGTCTAGCCATTGTGTAAAATTAGGAGTGGGACATACTGGCTGTGTGGGCTTGGTGAATGCCAGGTGCGTGGGTGAGTAGTGAGCATTGGGAAAGGGTGTCCTATTCAAGTGGTCTATTCAGCTCTTACACCAGCACTGTAATGTCATTATTTTTTCCTGCTCTGGCTTCTGAGTACAAACCAAAGAATAGTAAACACTAAGTATATTGGTGACTAGATCAGCACGTCCATATGTTTCTGCTTGCATGTTCAATGCAATGGCAGAGGGTAAAGGACTCAACTTTAATGTGATGATCATTCATAAAGGCCTGTGTGATCACACCTGCTAGCAACATCATGCCACACCAGTTCACAATGCACAACAGGCTATCCAGCCCCAACCAGTCAGTCAGAGATTAAACCTGGTGAGATATTAAAGTCTTTATCTCTTCTGACATACAAAATCTTTATTACCTAAAATTCATTATTTTAATGCGTGAAAGTTTACTTGCTAGGTCATCACTCTGGAAGACTTCAGCCTTCCAGTAGGAAGTCTTAAATCTCTAAGCCTGTTGGTGCTCTTAGATGTGCAGAGCTCTCCATGTTTGCTTCTTTCCCTAGAATGACAGGTCTCACTTTTGCTGTCATACTGAACAGGGGCATTTGGCTCTTGCAGCCAGTACAGAGGTGTTTTATTGTTTTGTGACCCACGTTTTTCCTTTACTCAGTGTAGTCTGAACAAAGTCATAGTGATGGTGTTTCTCCCACTATTCCTAAGCTATACAGCTATTACTTTCTAAGTATCCATTTTCTGCCTTTTCTCACCTTTGGCTGGTTTTTTGCCCCCATGATTCTGCACATCACACACTATTTGTCCTTCTGCATGCACATTTGATAATGACACAACTGCTTTTCCAATAACCAGCTTCTTCTGTCACAACCATTAAATGTTTTAATAGCCCATTTGCTGGAGATTGCACTGTCTGAATTCAAAATTGACTGAGTTTACACAGACTACCATGCGGGCAGTGTTGTACTCTATTGGAAGAATGACCAATTACAATCACTGGCCTAGTCAGCCAGGAGACTGATAAAGAGCAGGAGCAGAATGAACTACACACAGCTAGCCATTAAAGGCAGCATTCTAGAAAAATTATGAAGGCCTGTTATCCACAAATGCAGCCTAAGAAACCATATATATTGAAACAGATTCCCTAGTGGCATACTTAAGTAGAAACTGAAGAATGTATTTTATAATGCAGCTTCTGCATGTTTAAATAAAATACATCTGGTATAACAGTATCTAGTAGGGAGAAACCAGGAGTGACCTAGATTGCATTAGTAAAAAACTTCTCTTAAATTCCTTTAAAAAAACCCAACCCTGCAAACTAAAGCATATCCCTTTCCTTTCCTTTTTCCTGGAGCAGCACAGAGAGAGAATAACAAAAGGTATTTGGGAGGTGGACAGCTTACAGGTGAATCACTAAGATCAGTGTCCCTTCTCTAACGTTCAAGGCAAGATCTGGTGGACACTGTCAGATTACATCTACCAGGTTAGGATATAAGGAAACATTCCTGGAGATTGACCATTGCCACCCTTTCCTGGTACTCAGTCAGCCTGGGGCTAGAATACCTCAGGTGGTGGAGACTTGAGATCATTTTACCTTGCAGCCTCTGACCATTTCTGCTTGGCTTTGATTCTGCTTGAAAAGGAGGAAGGGAATACTGATTTGCCAGTTATGTCAGGGCATACTGACTTCATAATTCTCACTCTCTGGTGTATGGTAGAAACAAATCCACTGTCCTATGTCTGCGATTGTCAGAAATTCAGATATCCCTTGTAGAAAGAGGAACATAAGAGATTCCTTCAGTGAGAAGAATAGAGAAAAGTAAACACAACAACGATATTATTACAGGAAAAAAAGGGGAGTTGGAGGGAGAGAGATGCCACCTCAGTATAGGGAAATTCCTTATCTACAAGTTACTGCAAACTAGAAGACTATCCAAGGAGCTATCACTATATGATGCCTATATGTTTCATATAACCTTCCCAAGACATTTGCTGTCAGAGACAGTCTAGATGGATCATTGGCTTTACCTGCTGCAGCCATTCTTACGCTCATGGGTTTAGTTTCTCAGAGCTGGATTTCACCTCCACCATAATTTCCTCCCTCAGAACCACACCCTCCCCAATATCATCCTCAGGATGCAATTCCTAGGAACTGAAGGAAAGAGGCCTCTTTCCTTTCAGTCAGACCCATCCCCTCATATCAGAGGAACACAGTCACTTGGCTCCAGTTCCAACATGTATTATCACTTATCCCTGCCATGTGCACTTCACAATCTGTGCCATTTTCCGGCCACTCAGCCACCCTCTGCTTCTATGATTCAACTTCTGAGGGCTGCCGCCAGCCTGAACGCCTCCTCTGTGACAGCTACACGATGTGTCCTACATGCTATTGGAACTACTCAGGGCAAGAATGAGATATATATCTGTGCCATGGTCAACTCCTGGATCTTGCCTGATGCAGCCAACTGAACTATAACTGGCAAAAACTTACCCCTAAATGAAGAAAAGGGTAAATGCCTCCCCCTTCTAATCTAGATAATGGAAAACACAGCTCACCCCCAAACCACACCAACCTGGGAGAGAGTACCTCATTATATGGTCTGTCTGTAGAAGGCAAACGCACCTGCTATTTCCTTCTTTCTTGCACAAGCATTCAAAAGAGTTCCATCTTGGAAGAAATCCCTGCCACCCTCTTCTCCAACCACCTAAAAGTTGGCTTGCTCCTAAGGCAAGGTCCACACTGGGTTCTGTCCAGCCCTGTGTGCTGCCCCACCTACTGGGGATAACACAAGAGCTGCTCCCAAACCAGAACCTGGCATGGCAGGGGTTAATGGGGAGGGGAGGGTGAGACGAAAGAAAATAGCCACTCTTCCCAGCTTGTTTGATGGAGATGCGACCTGGCAGCATTGAAAAGCTTCAAGATTAATGGAGAAAAGGCGGAATCTGACAGCTTTTCCGCTGGTTTCACTCCTCCTGGGTGGGCCAATTGCTCTTGAATGTCACTTGCTACTTAATCTTGTGTATCTGAAACAGACTGACGTGTTTGGGGAGCCCCGCTTGCTCTGTATAGACATCAATTGGCAAGGCAGATAAAAGGAAACTGCATTGAATTACTCTCTTATGCCTTTTATAGAGCACTTTCTGACTACAAAATAATTAGTAGCCCCATCCAACGAAACCTGTCGTGGTTAGGGTACTCTTTAAACACCAAAAGTGAGGAGGAGCAAGTATCCCTTACTCTCTTCCAGCTGCTTCACAGAGCTACCATGAAACCAAGACGTGTTTATCCTCAAATGGAAACATCTCTAGATAATATTGTCATTTAATATCACCTCACTGTCTGTGGGATGCTTGCATTGATTTTTTTTTTCTGAATGATTGATTTCTGTTTGCAAGTTGAGGATTTGCTGCAGAGTTAACAATTTATGTGTTATATACTTTCCCTGCTGAGCAGAAAAAAACCCTTATGTACTCTTTAAAAATGCAATACGCCTCCCACTCAGCGACGATGATGCATTCTCCCTTGTAGTATATAAAGGGGGGCATGGGAGACTAAAACTTAAGGTTTTTTTCTCCATCTGCAGTGGAATCAGATGGTGACTGTCTTGCAAAAGACATCTGATTCTTTTTTTAATCCCAGAATTTCAAGTCAAGTTCTTCCTTATCTTTTACCCAACCTAGAAATAGTAGCAAATAAAAATAGCAGTCCCCAATAGTTTGTGGAATTTGCTTCCTATCTCAAACTGATTCTAGTGCTATAAATCGAGTTTCCCCCTTTTTGTTAATAAAAATTAATTTGGAGCTATGCTAGTGGAATAGCACAAAGCTGACATATCTGCTCAGTCTACAATCAGCAACACAAGCAAAAGTCTGATAGTGTGTGAACCGGAAGTTAACATTTGAAATTTTGAAGCATCTGAAAAATTAGGTGTGCTTTGTTGTCACACAAATTAGCTTCTGCCTTGTGTTAGACAATTGTCTAAAATAGATTGCACTGAGCCAATATGACACAGGATGCATCTATCACAAAATCTTCTATTTTTTTCTTTTTCAAACAAAAAAAAATCACAGTTAAGTTTGAAAAGTTTAAACTGTGTCACACTAGCTTCTAAGTGAGGAAAAGCATGCCAGATTAAACACCAACACCACCACTGTATTTCAACTGGCACCTAAAAACCAGCTAGTAGGAGATGGCCTTGCCTTCACCAATTATGTAGACCGATTCAGTTGGGGGAAAAAAATTGCTCTGTTCTGTGTGGTTTTTTACGGCATTTTTTCCTCAGATCTAAGTGGCACTTTATAGGAAGAAAATGTGATTTTACACAAAGACTTGTAACAAGCTAGGGGAATAGCAGCCACTTCACTGGGTTTTTTTCAGCCGACTAATTTCTATGCCCTTCGGAGGAAGACAGAAGATATAAACTGAATGATTAATCACTTCAGTGAAAGTGTCACAAAGGTCTGCTATTTTATTTATTACTATTTTTAATAAGGAACTTCTCAGACACCTTACTGTTTTTAAATGAGCAGCTGTTATTTTCTGATTGTTTTTGTTTCAGCAAAGCTGCAGGGAAGTGCTAACATCTTAATCTCACTGTGAGTGTACAATTTCTGCCAATGTTTTAAAAAATACTTTAAAGAATTTTTAAAAATTTAAGAAGTTGTTTAAAAAACTTTAAGTAGTAAAAACTTCATAAAGTCCAACTGTTTAATTTTTTTTTTTTGGTGTTTGGCTGATGACTGTGTTTTAATAAATGAAGCATAATTACATGTATAGGTATCAAAACATATCAATATGAGTTTTCTTAAAGTTCAGATTAATTCCCCACTTTATCTTTAAGATTGTTTCATTATTTCTCAGCTTTAAAAAGCTGTGGAGAAAGGTAAAGAGAGCAACCAAGCCTGGTTATGATGATTTATAGGAAATTGATTCCTTTATCAAATATATGTTCAGTTTGTATGGATTCAGGAATGAACAAAGAAACACTAATGAAAAAGAGGCTATTAGGACATTTTTGCAATACTATGTATTATAAAAAACAAGCAGCATAACATTCTAGAAACTAAAGGGTCTTCACATCATCTCCCTTCCCCCTCCCCCAGAAGGATGAGATTTGTGTTGTGAAAAAATACATAGGGCTTTAAAGACATTTACTAAATTTTGTTGAAGGCTCTTAAACAAAATTCTTTCTGTTGATGCAGTCCAGCCAAATTTATATCGTACTTGTCAGAATAAATCTTAATCTTTCTGTATGTGGCTTTGTTTGCTAAACTTGCTTGAGGTTCTTAAGGGCAGTGGTCAAATTCTACACACACATTTAACTTCATCCGTTAAGTTCCTGAGACTTGGCAGAAATGAAGGTGAGCATGTGCACAAGTGCTTACAGGACCTAGATCTCACAAGTAAAACATCCTGAAATGTGCTAGAGCTTCTATTCTTTTTAAGCATTAGGACTAGGCAATCTCTGTTAATGAAGTGCATATCCTTTCCCTGGAATATTTATAATTTGTTAACATCATACCAGTGTTTTATCAAAGTAAGAGTAGGAGACGCAGCCAAACCTTAGGTAATTTATACAAAACAGCTCTACAGTTTGTTGTCACATTTGGCCACAAAAGGGAGTTTCTTATCTGGGGATTCTTAGTGCAACATATTGCAACAGCTCTTTGATTTGCAGCCTCGTTCAAAGGACTTGAAATCGTGGGTCACTAACACAAATACACCACTACGTTCCCTGTGAGTCCTCTTTCCTGCTTTTTAGGTGCAGCGTTTTTGCCTACTTCCTAGCATGATCCAGGAGCAGTGTCTTGTAAGTAGAGTCAATATCCAGCTAATAGCCATTGATGTGTGCAAACATACACAAAAACACACATGCATAAAACAAAAACCAGAGAGAGTTTAGTTTTCATTCTACAAGCAGGAAAGCTGCTATTCCATATGAACATGCAACCACAAACCAAGAATGCTTAGGTGAACAACACTGGTGGTAAGTTTTAAGGCCAGACAAAACAAAGTGTGATCTGTTTAGTCTTTTATACTACTACAGAAAAACAAGAGACTTTCAAGGTTGAATTGGACTTCATAGCTACGCAGCCAAAGGCAACAGAGTTGTTGTCTGGAATTGTATTGTCAAAGGGGAAGGAGCCTCCATGTGCACCTCACAGCCCCTGTGCAACCTCAGCCCACTGCCAAGCAGAGACATGACATCCTAACAATAGGGGGTTACTTACTTACTGTAAAAAAAAAATAATATTTTTTTTTTCAGCTCCACAGTTCTACTTTGGAACCCGTCTGTTAAAAGCTGATTTCAAACTCCTAAAGGTTGGTAAATCTAAAGGCAAAACTTGCACTGTTGCAAACACCTTTGCTATTATTCTGAGCTTGAAGCAGTAGAACTGAGATGACCCTCAGGATGCTGTCCTGTACCTTCAATTCCAATTTCATTATGTTGTAGTGAAATGAGAAGGAGAGAAAGTGATTGTGGTGCAAGAACTACTTTTTTTTTCTACTATGAATGTGCAGTTATGAGGATAAAGGGCCTATTCATAGCATGGTGCTTCACAAAGCTAAGATAATGTAGTAGTCAATAATAATTTCTTTCTCAGAATTGCTTCATTGCAAGAATTCCACAAGAAAAAACCTTGCCTTGCAAAATGGGACTAAATTCCATTTTACCAATCTCTAGATATTTTTCATGACCCCAAAGTATTCTTTTTCCTTGTGCTCAATCCTCACAAAAACTCACTAATACTGATTTCAACTAAATAGTTTAAAAATGTGTTAGCTGTTTTCAGGATTTCCGAAGCAAAGTGCTGTTCCCTAATATAAAAATGAAAGCTAACATTACAAGACTAGGACGAATGATAAATCCATGGCTGAGGATGCATGTTGGAGCCAAGACGTGGCATCACATAGACCCAGGTGGGCAGCAGGATCTCAGACAGGACCTGAAGCTGAGGAAACCCCAAGCAGTGCCCTCTAGGTCTCTTATCTTCCCTGCATGAGAGAAGGCAGCACATTGCAAACGCTGGAAGGGAACCAGTGGCTGTGGGAAAGTTTTTGGCATATTTGACCCCCATTCAGCAGGAGAGAAGGCAACACTAATGCAACATCTCATGTCTTCCAAGCAGGGGACTGACAGTGCTAGCAGGAGATCCAGCTTGCAGGAGTGGGGCAGTCACAGTGGAGGTGCTGGGGTTGGGGGAGAACAGTTGCTGTGGCCCATTTGTGTAATTGCTCAGGTGGAGGATGGGCAAGTGTGGGCCTGCCAGAGGAAAGAGTAAAATCTTGGAGGGCAGGGGGCTCAGGCAGAACTGGAGGCTGTGCATTACCAGGCAGCCCTTAAGTTTTTTGCAACACAAGCCAAAATATCACTTGGGTCCATACACATGGGAGAGCTCTGAGGCAATTAACAGGTTGCCACACACACAAACATCTATGTAGATATTAGAAAAATAAAGAAACCCAATGTAATTGTCCTAAAATATAATATTTTGTGTCAAGATTCGGGAGAAGGGAGAAGATGACCAGTGCTTGTTTTAGGATTTGGCAACACTTGATTTTTTATAAAACCACCCTCCTGCGCCTGTTGCTCCCAAGGGTAGGATTTTTTCTACCGTGCTTTCAAAGGGCCCTAGCCTATACCCCAGGTCTTAGCTCCCATGATGTTGTTGATTAGAAACCTAATTTAAACCTCCTTTCTCATGTGTGCCAGGAAATCAGGGCTCTTGCAACCAGTTTCAGGAGCCCTTGCCCAGCTCCCCATGGCTGCTCTGCTCCCTGCGAGGCCCAGCATGTCATCCAATATGCTTAGCTCTCCGCTCCCTGATCGCAGGCTGGGCTCAGATGGTTGCTTTCCAACCCCCTACTGCCTGGCTCCATGGAGGAGCGGAGGGAGCATGCGTTGTAATCCAATTACCTCCTCCCCATGGGGAAAGGAGAGGAGGCAAGAGGCAAGTCAGAAGACAGAAAACAAAAGGTTGAGCAACTGCCTGCAGCAAAACAGGGAATTCCACGAGGGAATGCTGAATTTGGTGGCACCCTGATGAAATGCTAAATTACGTAGCCATTGCCTTGCTGAGCATAGAGGCCCTGAGCCTGGGGGACCAGGATTAAGATTAATTGGATCAGTTCACACAAGTTAGAGGCACTGTTTCAGATTCTCATTGGAGTCAAGCACATGTCAGCACAATGGATTACACCATGTATTTTTTAAGTTCTTCAAAACTGAAAGGGTTGTTTGTTTGTTTTCCCCTCTGAACGAAATTGTAAATTCCATTGCTATGAAATACATGGAGCTCTTTTAGCAAATTGTTGCTGCACTTAAACTATTGCCACTCTTCTAATGCATTATTGATGATACAGTATAACACACTTAATTGGGCTGGCCACTTTACTGAGGCCATCTGCCAGTGAATCATATCTTGTCTAATTTAAAAATTCTTAACTCATTAACCTCTTCCTCCTCCCATCTCTCTCTCTCTCTGTATATATATTATATATATTTACTACACCCATATATCTCTTCAGCATTAGATGAAATTTATTGATAGATCAGACTATGGTCCAGCTGGAGCCAGCTGCAATGCTTCCCATACTGGACCAGAAATCCCACTGCAAAGCTGTGGTGCAGTGGAAACTCACACTGCTCGTCCAGTTTGTCTGAAGAGTGTTACTGTGTTAATGCTGTAACTGAAGGCTTTGTGCCCCATGAGGTATAGTCCCTTCTGCAGCTAGCATGAAGCCAGCATGAATTTCATATTGTGTGGCATGACTAATATGACAGAAATGTTCTGATCCACATTGAATTAGGTGGATGAGCCAGGGATGACCCTGTTCTCACTTCAATGGCTACTAAGACAAACTGCTGCAACTGCTGCAGGTTCTCAGATGCTCTGTGAGAAGAAGTCTTATCCACTGGAAAAAGAGCTTCCCACTGCTCAAAAGCATCTTCCCCAAGTAGGAGGCAGTGTCACGTCAGAGGCTGGACTTCAGCATCAGGTTGCAACTGTTTTATAATGAGGCTCTTTTCAGTACTGTGAAAGCATGTAAGCTGCAGCCCTGCCTGAGGGGAGATGTAGGGCAGAATGAACTGTATGAGTTTTATGCTTAATACCTGCTATTTGACATGTCTGGAAGGATCAGTTCCCTGGTTTCGCTTACAAACCTTGGTTGAAGAATCTTCAAGCTGAGGCAGGGAGAAGCCTGTTGCTCAACCCTTTGCTTATAGTAGTTTTGTAGTGTAATAAAAGGTATTGATTATTCTTTTCTCAATCCCTTCGTAGTGCTAGAGCTACCTACTTGATAGAGGGCCTCTTTCCCTTTATCTTATTGCATAGTTTCCACAATTTGCTGCATTAATTTTTCTTCATGGTTCATGGTGTTTTATCTTCCAGGAGCAGAAGCAAGGCAGTTCTGGGATCCCCACTGATGAGACTCATTCTTCTGGTAATCTGCCAAAGCCTGTGGTTATCAGGTTTCAGAAGACAGTAAAAATCATGGTTGTTTATACCAGCCTTTAATTAAATCTTACAGCAACCTCTAGAGTTTATTAATTTAAGGTAGTTGCCTAAGTTTGAGCCCTACTTTTATCTCTGTTCTAATTACTATTCAATATCTTAAAGGTGGTGTGAGAAGACGCTACTCCTCCTCCCATATCTTCCTATCTTCCCCACTGATGCTCATGGTTTGTCCATCTCAGCTTCCATTGTTTCAACAGCCCCACAATGACTTTTTATTTCATAACTAGAGAAAATTTGTTACTCCCAGAACATATGATTACAGCCAAGTTCTAAGTGCCTGAAAAGGTGGTCTATAACGGCTGTGCTGGCAAAGGCATGACTTTAATTACTGCTGACAAGATATTATATCCCTATTACATTTACCTATTTTCTGGCTCAAGCACTTGGAACAACATCAGGTCTTGCAGAACACAGTTTCTTTTCTTTCCCCTTTTCCCGAGTTTCCAGCACAGCCTGGAAGGGCAGCTGCAACTGCCTTTGTGTATTACGAGCATGGTGCATGCTCAGCTGGCTGTTTGGCAGGATTTGCTGGGCAAAGGCACATAGGAGCAGCAGCATGGCACAGAAAGCATGGCTGAGCACTGTGATAAAAGATAGAGACAGAGGGTATCTCATATGCCTGACGTGTGTTTTCTGGTATAAAGTATTTCTCCCTTTGTTCACTTGTCTCCCCTTTCCTTGTTGATATGCTTCCCCTGCTCTTACCACCCTCCCAGCTTTCCTCTGCTGTCTCTTTCCTCCTCTTCTCACCATTCCCTTTTCCTCTCTCTTCCACACCCTGTCCCTCCACCTGCATACTCAGAGGATGTCTCGGGCCCTACGTCCCCTTTCCACATCTCCTAGAGTTACCATGTGTGGGAAGCAGCAAATACTTGGTTTTCATGTGCAGCCCCTCACCCCAAGCATCTGGTGCCAAAGCAAATGTCTGGTTAAAGAGCTGGGCTTGGCTTTGGAGTGGTGAGTGCTAACAGACTCCACCACGGGTTAAGAGCTGCTGGATGTTTGATTGGGGCTTGTCAGCAGCACCTAGGACACCTCTGCCCTCCCCAGTCCACCATGCTTCCCCCTTTATTTCTTATGTCACATGGAGAGGGTAGGTTCTTACCTTCCAGACTGGGGACAGGGAGAGGTGCCAGCTTCTCTTCCTGCATCTGGGCTTTTACAGGGTGCCTTTGATTAATTGTTTGATAAAAAGCTATTTTGTCCAGATACTGTTGCCAGTGTTTTTCTGATTTTTTTTCCTGCCTAGTAGAAAAACTAGTCAGAAGGGAAGAAAATAACATTTTACATACATTTTTCACTCCTTTTGTCAGACATACTCAGTTTTTCAGAACACTTCTATTATAAAGATTATTACTGAAAATAAATTAATTATCCGATAATCACAGCAGGGTTTCTAGGATTTTTAACTCTATAAAACATCTCTCAATTTCCCCCCTACAGGACTATTTCACGGGCTGATCAGAAAGCAGGGTCTGCTTTTCAGACTGTTTTTTCCTAATTAGCCTGAGATTCAGACAAATAAAATCAATGAGCTGAAGTCTGACACACTGATTTATTTTCAGGAGCAAGGTCTCACTTTGTAATATTGTTTGAGGAGACCGTGTATTTCTTCTCAGTTTCATTTGCTGAGTTCCAGACAGAGGTCATATAAAAATAGTCACATATATAAAAATATGTTTTTTCTTCAACCCATTGTTCCTAATAACACACATCCTTGAACCATCCTTTTTCTCCTTAATATTTACACCAGTCTAATGTTTGTGCATTGTTATCATCTCTCCTAATAGTCTTGTAGCCCAGCTTCACATGACTAACTCCCCTAATCTTTGTGGCAGGGAGAAGCAGTGGAGATATTGCAATTGTTGTGTATCCACTGGCAGCCTGACAGATGAAACAATCCCCACACAAGACTCCGCTATCAGCCGGCTCCTCGCATTACCTGGCAGCAAACTAGCCGGCTCCGAGAGGTTGCTTAGTGTATGAGAAACTCTGCCGTGGCAGCCCCAAATGGTCTCAGGCTGGATTCCTCTGCCCCCACTTTCCCTCCTGCTCCCAGTTCAGCAGTTTTACAGCTAATTTTACTACTGTCTTGCACTGATTGCATGCATGCAACTGCATACTGAGATGGGTCAGGGAACTCATGTGGCTGAAAACTAATGTAGAAAAAGGACACTCGTGCAAAGGGGGGGCAGAAAGGCAAAGTGCCCAGCAGCATAAGCTAGGGAGGAATGTGTGCTGGCCAGAGGGGCTTGGCCTCTCCTTAAAGCCACCTGATGGCAGCCTGCCCTCTTCCTTCTGCGAGGGACGTTCCCCAGTACCTGCCCATGTGGATGCAGCAGATTTCCCCATCCACTTACTGACTTTTAAAGTGGAAGGAGAATGGCACTTCCACAGCAGGATGTGTAATTACTCTTTAATTTCATGATAGATGTAGCTCAGGTAAACACCAACTGTTCATCCTGCAGGAACAGTTCTTTGAGACGAGGTCCACGCAGAGGCCACAGAACTCTTTTTCCATGGAGCGACTGTTCTGCATGGGTCTTGGTCTATAGAAAGCAGCTGTCCACCTGTTTAGAGAGGGGATATTTAGGAGTTTCCATTCACTTATAGCAGGACAGCCCTAGCAATAGTGCATCTGACCCCCATGTTCCTGTCAAAAAAATTGTCTTGGACTGCACCACTGCTCTCCACATCTCAATATAAGGGGGACTTTCTTCAAACAGTGAATGAGATCTGTCTCAGTTTTGCCAGAATGGGTCTGTTGTGGCTAAGGAAAGAGGTCAGGTCCCCAAAAGTCCCCATTTCTCCAGCTTATATAACAACTACTAAAAACACTAGTTTAATTTCTAATGGCTCAAAGCGAGCACATATCGAGCCCATTAATAATACAAGGATGTCCAAGAAAAACTGGGAGAAAAGCATTAGGAAAAAAACCCCTACAACCTCCCAAGGAATCTAATCATGATAGGGTGAGAAAAGAATGTGGCTGTGGATTGATGGATGATGTGCAGATATTTTTTGTTAGAGACTTATGAAACAAGTAGAAAGTCCAGATGTTGCAGAGACACTAAATAGTTCAATATTTCTGAAATGGGTGTTGTCAAGGGAAATAGATAGTTAACACTAAGATGCCCAAATAGGCTATGTCTTCCACTTGGTTTTATTAGTTGGTCTAGCTGAGGTTTTCTTTTATAAAGAAAAGCGTTTTGAGCTTCAGCAGAACAACTCTCTTCAGTTTATCACAACTAACCACACCAGGCTGCCAGTTGTAACAAAATCAAATCTAAGTGTAGGACCTGATTGCTGTTTCACATGACCGGGGGAGCAGTGCAAACAGGGTGATTGTGGGCTGGCGTAATCTTCGTTCCAGCTTTATCCATACTGCAGAAACCTGGAGACTGGACATTTCACTCAAAGGCATTGAAATTCTTCTATACTCACACATTTCTGACTTAAAAGATCACTTTTTTTTTCCCTCAGCTCTTTAGAGATCTGCACCTAGTCAATTCAGCTTGGAAACTACAGATGTTGTTCTGCACTTTTACCATCCCTATCTTTTGTTTTCCATTGTCGATAGCTCTGTTGCTCTTTCTGTTGTTACACATCTTCAGCCTAGAAGAAGCTCTAGAAGATCACTTACCCAGTGTCTACTTTAACTACATTAGTGAGCTGCTTAAAAGACAAACTTAAAAATCCCTTATTTTGTTATTTGCTCTGCTTACACTTAAATCAATAACAATTCTCCAACACTGTGACAACACCTAAGTCAGACACAGCTTTGCAATACCTTTGCCTTGACATTTTATTTTGGTGAATTTTCAAAGGAAGATCAAATCTTTCATCCAGGCTTTGTTCCAGTCAACCCAGTGGCTTCCCTAGTAGCAGCACACCTGGCAGAATCTTCTGTAGTCTGCAGAAAGTTTTCTCCATCACCGCTGGGGCTTGGCTGTTGGTTCACTGTTCCTCTCGGCAGGCTCTCCTTGAGTGACGGTATCACCGCTTGGTGCCAGGATTTTCATCTGCAGTCTCTGGGCTGTCCTTCCACCAGCTCCACAGGGATAGAGGAACAACTCTGCCTTCCAGAAAGTACTCTGTGTCCTTCACAGATGTTCATAAAGATCTTTTTAAAACTTTCTGCCACTTACTCTACGGTAACTTCATTTATTCTTGACCTGATGGGCATTGGGTATTTTAACTTTTTGTCTTTTCTGGAAGAAAGGTTTTCTGACCCAACAATTATTACAAACTTTCATAATCTTCCTTCATAACTGCATTAGTGAATGCTCTCCCAATGGTTTGGAAGATGCATATATAGTCCTTCCCTTGAAAAAATAAGTGAGCTATTCTCATTCCTTCCTCCCATCACTTTGCAGACTTTGTGCTCTTACGGCTGGTGCTTTACCAGCACCCACCTCTAGAGGTTGTTCCCCCAGTTTACCACAGCATTTTCCCTATCCACGTTACATTCCAGGAAACGGTAATTGTTTAAGGTAAAAACATTGTATACTGCAAGTCTGATGAGATAATACTTTCCCCCTAGTAACTGCCTTTCTCCAAAGAATCTTAAGTCATTTATGAACACAAAGCAACCCATTTTCACACCAGCTGAGGTACACTGGCAGGTTTTGTTGCTTCTTCTCCTTTCTACAGGGAAAATATACTCGGAAATAGAATTTAATTTAAATTTTAAGATGTCTACCTATTTTACAAAGTCTTATAATATTTCCTGATGGCAATTCTGAAAAAAAATTGTATTGTATATAACATTTTCCTTGGACTTGAGGGGTAGTGTATGCATATATATAGGTGTGTGTGCATAAAGACAGACACATGCCTCTTTCTTTATATACAGAAAATGTTATTCCTCAGCACCTGAGAGCACCCAGAGCATTAGTAATATAGAGAGTAGAACAAAGAAAAATACGTAGTTTCTAAGTGTGACCAGTGTATGCAAGATGTAATCATTGTTGGGACCACTAAAAATTGCATGACCAGCAATGATTTATTAGTAGTGCAGAATCCAGGGAAATATTCCCCTCCAAATTATTGTTTCTCTGGCTCTAAGCATTCAATATATTCCCAGCTTGATCCAGGGAATTTATTTTCTCCTCTTCTCTACATTTGTCTGTGGTTTGCATTATCATTCACTAAATATATTTGGACATAGAATTACTTTTCTTGATCTGCAGATTTGAAAGGTTTTGTGATTCCCCCTTTGACCCTCCTCCCTTTTAGGAATTTCACAAAGAAATCAGTAACTAGCTCTCACATAACGAATTGCACTCTTTTTGGGTGTTATATAATAGTTACATACTTTTTAAATAAGAAGGACAGAGTAACACAAATGATCTAACAACACACTAGGTGGAAAGGCTTGAAATGTGTCATTTTCATGTTTACACTGCACAATTTCTCCCTTTCTTTTAGAAAATATGTAAAAGTATAATGGATAAGGTACCATTGTGTTTGCTTACTGGTAGATCAGAAAAATATCTTAAAAAATAAACCTCTATTATTTTGTCTGAAAAAGCACCACACTCCTGCCACCAATTATTTTTATTAACAATTTAAATGCTTTATGGAACTCTCTTTTTGTACTAATTTCTGCAATTTTCAGGAAAAGGGAGGAGGAAGTATTTGTCCTCAAGTGCCAAAAAGAACAATTAAAGTTACTTGGCTCTGAAATGAGCCAGACCAAAAAGTATCTCATGTTGCCTAAGCAATAACTACATGCTCAAGTTGATAAGCCATTGGTGCCAGGGTTGGTCAAAATCAATTTTGTCTTGGGTGTGAATTTGCTAAAGATGTTACCAAATGCAGTGGGGGTTAAGGAATCTGCTGATTGCCACTTTGAGATGAAAAGGGGGCAGTTTCAGCTTTCAGAGACTCAATCCACACAGGTAACCACTGGTATATCATGGTGGCCTTTGTGGAGTTCCTGCTAATCAAGAGAGAAAGAGATGTGCCCCACACATCTTGCTGTAACACCAATTAAGGAAAAGAAACAGCACACAATGTGAAATTTCCAGACTCAGGAAATTTGTGTTTCACTGCTAAAGACAAAGAAGAAAAACATGCCATTGTATGCTGGGTCTAGAGATGGGTAGTTTTTGCTACCAAAGGAGGAGGAAGAAGCAGAAAAGATCTGCCAGACCATGGGTGGGATGGGCCATCTAAAACAACAGACAAAGATATATCATTTGAGCCAAGAAATCATTAATTGGGCCTTCTGGTTTTGTTTTTTAATTTTCAGCCATGCTGGTCTGGGCATTCTTGGCTTTGTAGCCATGACAAGGCTGGTGCTTGACTCTTACTCTTTTTTTTGCTAAGATGCTAGACAAGTTCATCTTTTGAAAATTAGCACATGTGACTAAATACACAATGATAAAAGCACTTATATTATTTCCATAAATTCCCCTGACAGCCATTTGAATGCAAATTGAGCAGAAAGAAACCCTGTTTAAATGAATTAACAAGGAAAGGTGGCAGGGGGATGTGGGGGGAGAAACGGGACTGAATACAGACAGAGTAGATACAACCTCTTAAAAATAGAGTTGGTTTGTATTCAGTATAATTGAAGAAGGCATTTTTAATACCATTATTTAGGGTCAGAGGGCTCTTCAGTTTGTTTATCCAGCTTGAGGGCACCGATACAGTCCAAATAGTGAAACATGCTTCATCTATTTCAATACTGCAAACCAGGGACTGCCTGTTATGTGTTGGCTTTCTTTCCTTTTGTCTCCATGAACAAAAGAAACAGCAATCTCTTAATTGAAATGATAACAGCACAAAATTGAAATGATACAGCACAAAAATTGTGTCATATGTTTAGAATCTGCAGCAAACATATCTCCTTTCAGTGAGGCTCTGTGATTGCGCTTGCTGCCCTGGTGTGTGCAGGCTGTAGAAGATACATGACTGTTAGAAGATTTACGATAAAGCTACACTTAGTCAGCCAGTTTATTTTAGCTTGAAAACTGCGAAGCAAGACAAAAGTTTATAAAACTTCAGAGTGTGGTAGATTATTTAGATTGGGTTTCTCTGAGAAAGCAGTACACTGCTCAGTGCAAACATTGCTTCCCAGTACTGTTCCTCTACATTGCCATAGTGGAAACTGAAGCTACAGCACTGGTGCTAACTCCAGGGTCTGAAGGTGAAGAGCAAGGGAGGAGGGTAGGGCAGAAATACACTTCTCTCCATAAACCCATTACCAAAGAAACCAGATGGAGCCTGCAGGTTCACCTGGGTATTAGTAATCCTAAAGCATTGTATTGGAAAGGATTAGGACAGGGAAAATAAGATGGATGGAAACTAATCTTGTATGAAGTAGTATGGAGAAAACAACTCCAGAAGGAAACCAGAAAGAAACTAGGCATATACTCCCACCACATATTCCCAATTCAAGCATCTGCTCCAATACATCTGTATGCAGTCCTTTCACACCATGAAGACCAGTAGGTAGATACAGACCTAATGAAAAACCAAGTATGGGTGGCAAGAAGTGGCACAGGTGATTCACTGTGTGGTATTACCACTGCTCAATTGCTATTCAGCTCTGGTGAGTCAGGGATAACTGTACAGAGGGATATATCATGTTCAGAGGAGATATAAAATTATGGCACATGTTATTTGCAAGTATATTTTCATTTAAAAATAAGCTACTTAATCTTAAATAACTTACTTTTAAAGAAAATTTTAACCCCTGTCACTATTTTTTCCACTAAAACTGTAAATAAATTTAACATGGTTCAAAATACTTGAGGCTGAAATAGCCACATGAACCCATTTGGTTTAAATAGAATCAGTCTGAACTTTGAGAACCTCAGTACACAGTTCCATAACTCAGCTTACATGCAAATCTGAACTTCATATTGCCTGAAAATTAGAAACTAATTGATTTGAATTATAGTAAAAAAATGAATAATACATTTAAATAACAACATGAACAGTCCATAAATCTGCGATAGTTGGTAGTATAATTTAATCCAATAGCAAGGGCTTGAAATATGTAATAGAACAGATTCTAAATTGTGAACAGATATCCTTTCTTTGTGGCTGACTGGGTTTGAGTTCACATTGTTCAAAAGATACATGTGAATGTTTAGCTACAGCTGAAAGAAATGAACTACATCCAATAGATCCTTTCTTGTATAGAACGCACCAAAAAGACAAAGCCAAAATCTATGAACTGCTTAGACAAAAGACTCTTTAAAATTAGTCTTTCATGAAAGCCATCATTCAATCATCTTCTTAATATGAGCCAAGATGTAACTACACAATTCCTGTTTCAGGTGAAATTACACTATTGTACACACATTGCCTCCATAAAACCATAGTACTGCAATGCAAAACTTAGCTTTTATCTCAAAGGACTCTCTGACAAAACTAAAATCCAAGCCATGCTGGGACACCACTTTGTCTCCTCTGAAACAGCTGCAGAAAAGAGTCACAACTGTTTGCAAGGCACAACAGGACTACATGCTAGTTGTGATTAATGAAATCAAGCCCCTTGTTACCAGACAAATTTGGCTGGATTACCAAGATGAAAGTGCATGGGAAGCTTAAGATGAAAGGATTACAACCTTGGTTTGCTGGTCTCATCTTTGGAAGGCCTTAGTTGCATACGGAAAGCATTACAGTGAGAGCCTATGTTCAAACACCAGCTTTGCTTCAGAGTCTGGATGATCATCAAGTCAAAATCACTCTGCATTTGATCGCCCTTTCTGCAAAATGGAAGGAAAAAAGTCCTCATTTTTGTAGAGGGTGTTGTGAGGCTTAATTCTGTGGACTTGTAAAGCTATTTGGATAACAAAGGAGAAAGAGCCATAGGAGAATAATGATGATAAGTCAGGATGTTCCAATAACACAAAACTATGGCATTGATTAAATATTCATGTGGGGAGGAGAAGTGATAGAAATAGATTAACTACCATTATATCAGACAAAACATCTTCCCTAGAGAGCTAACAGCTAGTACTGCCCAGACAGACATTCAAGGGCACTCCATAAAACCTAGATAAAAATGGAGAAATATTGACACAGCTTCATCTATTTTAACTGTTGTTCTGTCTGGATGGCAAGATAGTTTAGCTATAGGTCATGTAGCAGTCACCCTCTAAAAACATGCATACTGTTACATACTCTTGTAAACAACTGTTCATGTGATGACGGCCTGAATGTCAGCAGCACTATGGGTCTCGGCTCCTATCAGACAGGCAAAGGAGATTCTGTGGAAGGCTCCAGACATAACTGGCAGCCTAGAAAGACAACACTACTTCCTTAATACTCCCAACACTAAGTTGTATATCAAATTCTAAAAACTGCCGTTTTTCCCAGCAAGATTTCAATTGCTTGAAAGGGGGAGAGGGAATCTGAGATAAATAGCCAATTAAAAAAAATTTCCCAGAATGATTTTGAGATGTTGACTGGCAATGGTCTGATCAGAGATACTGGCGTTGTGCCATGTTGTTAAAGGAGCTAAGCTGTTAGTCAGCCTTTGTGCTGAACTGTGCCATAGACGCCACCTTCCATTGAGAAGATGCTGCCTGCAGCCACCCAGAGGTCACTGCTCAAGGCATTCCCAGGCCTCATAGCTACTAGGGCTGTACAAAAAATGAGGTATGGTCCTTTGGATGTTAGGGCCTTTTTCAGGGTCTTGAAGATCAAGAAGTTACGCAGGAAATTAATGGAAGTTTACTGAGTTTCTATGTTTTTAGCTGAATAGATAAGATGAGGATCAGTGTTCTGAACTAATCAAAGTTTCTGGGTAGGCACTAGACCTACCTACTCAGAGAACTGCACGACGGCCTTGAGATGAAAAAGAAAAGTAAACCTGCCTGCCCTGGGGAAAGCAGGCAAGCAGAGTGATCTGGCCAGCCAGAGAGAAGAAATTCACCTCTTCTACCTGAGTTCAAGACCTGAGAGCCCAGGATACCATAACCAAGGATCAGGGAGTTGTTTTGCAAGTGCTAGAACAAGAAACTAATTCTCTGTTTCTGAAATAAATACATTTGTCCTAAGCGAGGGAAGGTGATACCCATCATTCCCTCCAGTCAGTTTGTATAGATTTGCCAAGTTCACCCTGCACTCAGTCACTGCTGTGGACATGCTCCCTTGCTCCAAATATTTCTGCTCTGTCTTTTCATCCATCGAAGACTTTTCTTCCACTGGAGACTCATTCCATGCTGTGTAAATGCTGCAGACATGAAGAGAATTCACAGATGGAGGAGAAAAAGTATAATCCCAATGTTTTGTGAGACCATCAGCACCATGGTCCCCATAGCTCTGAAAAACAACAGCTGTAAGTCCCCGTAAGAGGGTTGATCAACTGCTTTAGCATGAAGGTGGACCAGTTATGCCCTAATTTTGACATTGGGGATAACTGCAGGAGGACAGGGAATTTTACTGAGAATGAAATCCAGGCTATGTGCTGTTTGGAAAGATGTGTTACAAAGGTAGATAGAGAAATGAGGATAGATGACCAAGTTTCAAAATAAAGTCAATTGTAGGTATATCTGACACTAAAGTAATTCTGGTAACAGAATCTCACATTTACATCCTCTGAAACATCAATGTAGTATTTTTTATTGTTTTTCAACACACCATTTTCTCTGAGTGCCATTCTGAGCATGCACATCGATCTTCCCTACAGCACTCTGTAATCAAGTTACTTTGATAATATTTGTCTCTCTGAATTTCCTATACTTTTTAGTTCAAGAAAGGAATCTGATATACTGTGGTGTTAAAGTAACCACAGAATACAGACATGCAGATCAGACACTGCTCAGTAACAGCAAGTCCACAGATGAGGAAAAACCCCAGCAATTCTGAAAGAGAAATAAATATTGTAACATTTTATGTATTCCAGCTATAATGTCCCATAAATTATTAAATGAAAGAGCTATTTTATAAAATGCATATAGAGGAGATTTTTCCTTTGTTCTGTAACCACAGATAAGGCTAAACTTTCCTCATAGGTAACTTTAAAATGAGGAAAAAATGATGGCATTTACCTTACCATATGGAGGCCTACATATCTCAGTACAGTGGTGGTATCCAACATGTTTATCTGCACTCCCACTTGACCCTACATCTGTCTAGCTACCCAGGAGAACGATGCATCTGGAAAGGTTGAATAGGCCAAGGGAGTTTGCATGTATTTTGCAATGTTCTTGAGAAAACTTACTGGAGAGAGGTCAACATGTTTTTTTTCTTGCATCTCTTTGCATTAAATAAAAACATATTGTATGTTATTTGAACATCCTGAGATCTGTTTTTTTCACTAGGAATGCAGAAACATATTTGAAAGTGTTTGCTTTTGAGAACCTTGTATGCAAGTGGAATGCTTGAGAGGGCATAATATGAGGGTTAGTACTGAGCAACAGATGTAGACGAAAAGAAAAAAACGGTTTCTGATGGACAGATTACAGCAGAAAATGCTTTCTGAGCAAGTTCGTACAGTTGCAATCCAAAAATTAGCATCTTTGCTATTTATGGGAGTGATCTGTGGTAACCTGTGACAGAACGCGTGGGAATGGTTCAAAGCTGCGTGAAGGGAGGTTCAGACTGGATATCAGGAAACATTTCTTCACCGAGAGGGTAATCAAACACTGGAACAGGCTTCCTAGAGAGGTGGTCAATGCCCCATGCCTTTCAGCATTTAAGAGGCATTTGGACAATACCCTTAATAATATTCTTTACCTTTTGGTCAGCCCTGAATTGGTTAGGCAGTTGGACTAGGTGATCGTTGTAGGTCCCTTCCAACTGAACTATATTATTCTATGCTATCTATGAAAAAATCCTCATCAGGGCAAAATTAGCAATTAATAAAGCAAGTAAAAAATTTTAAAGTATTGATTTAAAAAAAAGAGAAAAATATTTCTGTATTCTCTAAAGATCAAATACTATAAGGAAAAATATATTCACAAATGTCACTGAATTTCAGAAGCCTGAGCTATTTTCTTTATTATTAGATTACTAACCCATGGAGTGGTCAGAAGTAAAGGTTGGATTCTTTGTTTTCAAAAGTCAGCAAAAATATGACATTAGAGAAATTTGATTACTTGCACTGTGACTAAGACCAGTTGGTGATGTCCTCCAAATCTTAATACCTCTAGTTTAATAACTGTGAGGACTGAATAGATCTTTGTAAATCAATGAGTCCACCAGGATTTCTAGAGCAGGATGTTTTACCTGCCAAGTGGTTTCTCTTCATTGCCTGGAAGAGGAGAGTTAGCTTTCCTGCCTCATTATCCTTTCAATTGTTTTCTCAAATTTAAATAGCATAGTGCAAAAAAGGAAATTATTTCTTCCGTGGCTATGGAGGAAGACACCCAAGTAAAAAGCTGGTAATCCTGTATTTGAATGCCCAGACAGTAACTTCTATATCATTGATTTAACTTTAACTATGGAAATAAATGAGTATTTCTGGATCAGTCTTGAACCACAACTGAAAGGCAGAACAGTTGTCATGGTTAAGAAGTAGATACTCAGCAACAGCCATGACTCTGGTAGCTCATACTCTAACCAGTTACTCTTTTACAGTTGAAACACGTCTGACATTGAAACACAGAGAACTCTTCAAAGTAGTTAAGGAGATGATCCGACATCACCCGCGTGTTGTAATTTAGGATGCATGCTACACTTGTTACTGTTAAAGACTTTTTAAAAAAAGTAGTATGTCCCTTGAAGCAGTAAGGCTTTTGCCAGTTTAATTTTAATGAACAATACAACATACCTTTATTGGTTCTGATATCCTAGAGTTGTAAATGTTAAGTCAGGAAAGCAACTTGGTTCTTACCCTATAATATAGCTGACCCATGAAGATATGTCACTTCAGAACATTCTTCCACTTATAAAAACAACTGTAAAACCAATTTTTTTTCCTGAAAAAGAGAAACAGACTGCATTTTTTTACATCTATAGGAATTCAAAGCATCACATTTAGCATGAAATGACATTACTTTAAATAAAGTACAACAGCATCCTTCCTTATTTAAACAGCGTGTTCCAGGGCTGTGTCAGTGAGGACAACCTAATGATCCAAAGGTTCATTTGCAAGTAATGTATTTTGCAGATACACTATTAAGCTACTAGTGATATCAGAAAATTAATTTGCATATCACTTACTCACTACCAGGCTTGCTGGGCTGAAACTAGTCCAAACCTAACAAAGGGGTCAATTTTCAACATTTAAACCAGAACATAAACTTTCTGAAATTTGATTGCTTGAAGTGGCAAAACTGCTAGTTTCCATATTACCCAGCAGTTTCTCTTTTAAAAAGGCAGCTTTGGAATACCCAAAGTACTTAGAAACTTCTCTCTGCATCTCTGGGTGGAAGGTGACCAGCACAAAGGTTATAGGCTGTATCTTTACACACCACTAAAGGCATGAGCCCCATAGCCACCAGAAAATCCCACATTCTGGTGTACTTGAGCACTTCACAGAAGTTAATGCACCCCCAAAGCCCTGTATCTATGTCCAAAGTAGCAGCAAAAGAGTATCACATCCACGGAGAGGCTCAGAGAGTCAAGGAAGCAAGGTCTGGAGATAGGACTAAAATTTAAGAATTTATTGTTCCCATCTATGTCTCCCCCCTTTATCAATGCTTCCTTTTGAAGTCAAAAGGCTGTATTGCTTCAGGATGCCGGTGAGCAGGGACTTTGCAGCAATTGTAATGCTGCAGTGACAACGTGTGAGCTCTGAGCTCATCGAGTCCCCGGAGAGGGCCACGCGCTTGTGTTTCCTTCACGCCACTGATCTTCCTGGGGACACACTTCGTTTAGCAGTGACTTGGGGCATAAAACTCAGTCCCAGGGAAAAAAAATATGTATTTCCTAAGTTTTCAATAGCATTTTTGTGAGTGAGAAACACCCTTCCCCTGTCCCTAGAAACACAAGGGGAACCTTGTGTAAAGAAACACAACCACGGTGGGAAACCAGGACTTTGCAAATGGCTTCCCATGCCCCAAAACCACTTCCCATGCCGCTTAAACCATCTTTGGAACCTACTGCCTGCCTTGCCTTGCTCTTCTGAACTACAAACACCTGCACTGGCAACCTGACGCCCTTCCCGGGATGCGACACACGGCGCAGCCCCGCGACAGCTGCCCGGCAGCCCGGCTCACCGGCTCCGAGGGGAACCTTGAGCCGCCACGCTCAGACACAGGTGCTCCCGCCACTGAGGCGAGCTAGTACGCCCGAAAGCAGAGGGTGGGACAGTTGCCGTGACACAGGGGTACTTCTGTGAGAGAAGCAGTAGGCAGGTCTGAGTGGCGCTGGGGGAAAGGCCTTGCCCGGGGGAGGGGAGGCCTTCCACATGTCTCCTCCGGCCGACCCAGGAGCGGGCTTTGATCTGCCCGGGATGACAGTGCACCAAACTGTCTCTCATTCAAATGAATCTGCCAGACAGTTGGGACACATTCCTCAAAGGGTCACCAGCAAAGGGCTGCAAAGGAGGGTGGCTCCGACCCGTGCTCCTTTATAATGTCTCCTCACCGCCTCTGTATCTGTATCTGTCTGCCGAGCAGGCCTGCTGTGATTTCCCCCCACATCCAGGCTCAATTTGTATGCAAATCCTCCCTCATTTGTTCTTGCTCCCTTCAGAAAGGACAAATTTAGTATAATAACTGTAATTGCTTTAATAACATGAAAAAAACGACACCTTTATGGGACCAACAATCAAAGACTGAAATTGTAACACAGCATGACAGGTGTGGAGGCATGCCACCATTACCGATTTTCCTATTTCAGTATTTCTTTCATTGTCTTGAAAAGTGCTTATCTCAGGCATGGCTGGCTTGTGGCTCTTGAACTCCATGCAGTCCGTAACCAGTTAGGCAGGGCTCCCTCGGTAGAGGCACGTTGCTGGTGAGCAGTGGGCTCTGCTGGGACAGCGGCTGCTGGGCATTTGAACCCCAATCTGGAGGAAGATGTGGGTCGCCACGACCTGGCAAGGTAGAGCCGCTGTCACTATCTCCACAAACTGGCGTCTCCCCGCAGCTATGTGGCGGATGCATTAAATATCTTATGGTCTACAGGTCACAGGTTCAGGCAGACGGCGATCCCTGCTTCCCATCAGAGAGACAGAGGTCTCAGTGCCATTTGCAATGGTGGCCCGTATCTCCAATTACACTAGGCTAACCTTCTGCACCCCTCTTGCTGAACTGGACGATGTCTATTCTTGGCAACTTTTTCTGGTTTAATTCCGAGATTAGCAAATGAGAATCCATTTTCAGCATCAGTCAGCTGGACCAGGACACGCTTGATCCTGGCTTTTAGTTATACTCAAACCCATTGACTAACAGTTACATTTTCTAGTTACTATTTGCATTGTAACCTGTAATTTTAATCTTAAAACAGAACCTCAGAGCTAGTCCTCCTGTAATAAAGCCTGCTTTACGAAAAGATAAACCTACCATCAAAGATCAGTTATTGCATGAACCAGAGTTCCCATCCAAAATATGCAAATATGGAAATGCAAAAGATGGTGAGAAATGGGTCTTCATGCATACTCTGGTGGAGAGAGGCCACAATATTGTGTCTCATCTGGAGACAACTGGGAATGAACTGATCCTTTTGAGTGCAAGGGGAACTCCAGACCTGCCTCAACAACCACCCCGGGGCACACTTGCATGATGCACGAGAGATATATGTGTAAACAGGTGTGAACACCAAGGGTTTTTTTTAAACCTTACAGGCAGTCAGGAATTAAAAGGATCAAATCAGTAACTGGAAACATTGATTAGTAGTGACCACCTCCTTCAGGCCTTAGTCAGGTTAGATGTGAAGTGGTTCTCACCCATGAAGTGCTTGAGAACATGCTAATCACCAGTACCCAGGTAGTATGAAATGCCAAACTTAAAAGAAGAAACAGTTTCTCTTCCATTTGATTTGACTCAAACCTAAAGGCAAAACTGCCTGCTGAATCTCTCACAAGCAACCAGAACAAGATTCCCCATCCCAAAGCAGTTTTATGGAAGATTTCTCCTCAGCATTGAGAATGGAAAAAACAAGTAAGAGATTTCTTCTCTACAAACACTGTATACATTTTCTTTAATGCCTAGGTCACCAATACATCTACATATGAAACCACCACACAATATTTGACCTTGATATTAAAATTCTTCAGAGATCAAAAGCAAGCACTAAAAATAGGCAAGATATTTATACAGCCCATAATAGTAAACTCCTATATTACTGGCACCTCTCAGTGGAGACAGGCCTGAACTGAAACGTCAGGTCTGCGCATCATACCAAGGAAAGAAAACAAATAAACAAAAAGCTAAAGTTCTGTCTCAGATCTCAGAGGGTTACCAGGAATGTTCCTGGTTCTGCTAAAGACTTTGGTGCTTGAGTGTTTGGTACTCTTCATGCTACAGAAAAAAAAGGAAAAGAAAAGAAGAAAAGAAAAGAAAAGAAAAGAAAAGAAAAGAAAAGAAAAGAAAAGAAAAGAAAAGAAAAGAAAAGAAAAGAAAAGAAAAGAAAAGAAAAGAAAAGAAAAGAAAAGAAAAGAAAAGAAAAGAAAAGAAAAGAAAAGAAAAGAAAAGAAAAGAAAAGAAAAGAAGCTCTCTTTAGTCTGAAAGTGAGCACTAAAGTCAGCTTGCCATGTGAATGAAATGAGAGAACCTGAGGAACAAAATCTCAGCAACATATTGCTGTCTTTGGGTAAACATTTGTTTGCAATATCTTTTTAAAATAATACTGTCAACTTCAGTGATTGACGATTTCACCCCATTTATCACTGACAACCAGAATTATTTTTTCAGCTGTGGATCATGTTAATTGTGGAAGCTAATAGGGAGGAATGTGAGGTAAATGGTCTCAATACCTTTAGTATATGTGATGACTTTACCAGACTTGCAGTACTGTATTTACTGTAACCAAAAGGTCATGCTCTATATTTTAAAGGTAAACAGTGAACTTTTCTGCATCAGTCACACTCCTGCAAATCATGCACAAAAATAGTTTTAGAAAAGGCAATTAGCATTTTTTTTTTTTTTATTAACTTTAGTTTCAGATACTTGAAGGAAGGCTTTCAACTTTAACTGACACACACATGTAAACCAAAGAGGATTACAACTATCTCATTGGCAAACAAAGCAATTTAGTAAAGATGGACTAAGGCTGTTATAATTTACATTATTGACAGTAAGTGCTCATTTTTTCTGTGTAGCAAGGTAAATATTGAGGCAATTACGAGATTGCATTATTCATTCCACTATTAAATAAAAAAAGCAATTTCCCAGACACTGCAGTTTAATCAGTGTTAATTTTAAATGACACAATCCCATTCACATCTTGAATCTCTAGGTCTTACAAAGACACTATATGTGGGAATGCTATAATAAAATAATTCTGATGTAGTTTTGCAAATAGACATTTGTTGTTACAAGCATTAAAAATACACAACTTTGACACTGGCAGAAATAGTCTTGAAAGGTATACAATAATACTGTAATTTGGGTGTATAAGCTTCTCTGAGGATATGCTATTGAACATGGTAGCACACAAAGCCTACTATGAGATGTACATGAAGCTTTTGTTTCAAAAAATAGCAAGATGTGTATTAGTGGAAAATGGGTATGTGCTTTCAAGTAAATGAGATAAGGTGACACGGGACAGAAAATGCTATTTTAGTATGTGCTAACAGAATGCAAAATGGATTAATTTCTGTAGAAGAAATTTTTAGAGTGCCAACCTTAACACACAGCAGGAATTGTTGCTTTAAAGGGACTGTGTCAAAGCTGACAGGCCCAAAATGTAACCTACCATAAAATTATACTTTTTACAAAATGCCCTTTTGATCCTGAAAAATCTGTCAAGCTTCCAAACCCAAGACTGTCACATTGTTAAAATACCAAATATACTTTGCTGTGTGATTGGCCATTAAACTTGGTTTGGTTTTGTAACATGTATATGCAAGTCATGATTTTGCTCTCTCCTCCACACTATCTTTCGGACTATGCATTTAAACAGTACCAGATCTTTTGTTTGGGATTTCCATGATTTAGCATTTCAGTTAGCAGTAATTTATAACAAAGCTATAATACGAGGCTTCTGTACTTCAATGGTAAATGTCTCATTAGAAAGAAGGCAGTTCTTCATACATGGAAGTTGCCAAACCACAAAAGGATTTATTTTTGTCTTGTTTTACTTAATACATGCAAATACTTTCCAGTGCACACTGAAATGCAATAAATTATAGTTACATGGCATAGTAATAAAAATGAACAACAGCATTTAGTTATTTCAAGGTGACAGGTAAAAAAGAAGTGCTATGATTGCTGCTTTTATTTTTTGTCAGTTTTAGCTCACAATCTAGTAGTGAGAATTGAGAAAATTAATTGTGAATGGGTTTCCTTATATTGCACACAAGCATAACAGGTACAATTCATGCCTCTTACTTATTAACATGTGGGCAGGTTCTCAAATATATGTATAGATTTTTCATGTGTGAGGAAACATTTCTGTGCTTAGAAATTAACTACACAACAGCTTTTCATTACAAATATGGTCTTTACCAAAACCAGGCGATGAGTCCCTCTATTCCCATAACAGTAGTATGGCTAGGCATGGATTATGTCATTCCTCCTCTTCACACCCTCAACTCTTAATTTTCCATAATCATCCCCAACCAGCACAGGACCTTTTGCTAAACAGTTTTGTTGGGTTTACTGTAAACCCGACAACCAGATGATTAAAATGTTGCTCTTCTGTTCTCCCCAACTTATTGCCACAGATAACTGGAGCTGCACAGACTACTGTTAGCACAAATATTCACATTTGAATATCTGCCTTTTCTAGACAGTTTCAGTGATTAAAAAATTAAGGCGTATTTAAGACATCATAAATGGAAGTGCTGAACATGCTTGATGCAAACATATGCTCCACAAACAAGGGTGTCCTGAATATATTCCATCAAAACACACCAGAATACCACATATTACATTTTCCTCTGAAATCTGATGAATGAACAAGCAATATATACAGCAGTTTGGCTTCGCTAAATATAGCTGTGGTAAAAGCTAAAATACATTATAAGCAGCTAGCACTAAGCATAAATGTCTCAGAACTAGTTAAATTAGACCTGATCTTCAGTCCAACCAATACAATCAAGTTAGTTCACCCATGAGGGCTCAGGATTGAGAAGGGTAATGGCCTTTTTCAGTCTCTTCACCTAACAGAATCCAGCAGGCTTACTTGTTTTCGGGGGTCCTTTTCAACTGCAGATACTGAAAAAGGTATGGTTTTTGTTTTCATGTAGGATATGGGACTCTCCATCCTCGTGTTAACCTAGGCCCTGGATGACTAACCCTACAGCTGACACAAACAGATGTTTTTATTTGTTTGAACTATTAGGTCAAAGGGCTAATGAGCTAATGAAAATTCTTTCAAGAGCTATCAAATGAGGCATGATTAGCAGATTTTCAGTTCCTATTTGTATGAAACAAAAGAATAAAAAAAATATTCTGAGTTTAAAAATCTTTCATTTCCATCCTAGTCTTGGCAAGAGGCAGATTTAAAAATAATAAAATGAAAAAAGCATACCTCAGTAGCTGAACGAGCAACTCCAGTCTGGCTCAGCAGTGCTGTACTTCCATCAGCTGTTACAACTTGCATTGTGAGAGTCTCTTCTACTCAAACAGTGTTTGATAGGATAATATTGAGTTGTCTCAGCAAGCTTTTCTTTTTCCCATAGTATTTTCCTTTGCTCAACTTCCGTAGCTTTTTTTTGGTTTATGTACTTTGCCATCTCACTTTATTTAAAAATAATTTCTAGTCATATAAACATGTCCCTCAGTTTAACATTATGGAATAACTGTATAAAGATTATTCCAGTCTCTGTTCCACCAAGAAACCTGCAATATCTTTCAGATATATTTCCAGAGTAACAACATCTTGCTGTGGAAATAAATGAGCCAATTTTTGGAAGTTTCTATTTTATATATATATGTGTGTGTACATGAGTAACTATGTATAATTTAGCAATGTAATTTAGCAATGTAATTTAGCAACTGTAATTTAGCAATTACAGTAATATTTGTTTTCATCTAGGAGTAAATAATTTATCTTGAAGATTCCAAATCGAGGTAATATGCCATACTCCCAAACTGGCTACTACTCAAGAAATCCAAACTTAGCAACTCAACTCTACACAGTGGTTTTTTTATTTATTTTTATTTTTATTTTTTTGATAGTGGAAATCATGTATAAATCACAAACAGTACAAGTTCCTCATGTCAGCAGTTGTCCACTTGAATGGGTCAACTTCTGTGTATAGACACTGTATTTTTAGTATAAAGTCAAGATAATATGGCAGTTAACTAATACTTTTGACTACAGTAAAGATACAAACTTTTGTAATATAAATTAATTGCCATTACAAAAAGGCAACTGTATTAACTAATACGGTACAAAAATCTGCAACTTCTATAAATATAATGAAATGCCAGAAGTTAAATGAAATAATACATCACAGATTTTTGTATAGCACATTTGAAGAGGCAAGCTAAGATACACATGGAGCATTATACAGCAAGAAAGAATATCAAAACGCACTGAGATTTAACTTTTTTTCCATACAAATGCTAGAAGTACAAGTACAGGACACAACATGGAAGCAGTAAGATTAGCAGCTCAGAGCGGGTAGACAAAGAAGTCTTATTGACAAGTTGTAAAGCATTAGGCAGCAGACAGAAGCTTGTCAAAACCAGCTGTTGCTGGATACTGATTGATAATGTTTTCATTCTGACGGCTGAGACACTGCAGACAGCCACAGGTCTGAGAAGAAGCCCAATGTGGGCACAGACACATACACACACATGCACACACAAAGTAATTTAGCAGATGGCTAAAGAACATTAAAGCACAATATCTTTTTTAAAAAGACAATGTTCACTCCTTAATGAACTTGCATGGAAAGTAGAGCCTAGTGCCCAAGTTTATTTCACCTAAATGATGAACACATGTGAAAAGATTTAAAAAAAACAAAGAAACAAACAAAAAACCAATTGAGATTGGTCATCTGAATAAAAACTGCATGGTGCTTACATATTCTACCATAGCCAGAGCATTCAACAACTCTTTAGACAAGGAAGAGTGACGTGAGCTGCTGTGAACATTTTTAATTCCTCCATAAAAAGGTGAAGGTGTTTATAGACATTAAAAAGGTACACATCCATTAAGTCCATCCACAACACAAAACCACAGAAGATCTACATTCAAAGTAAAGTTAAGCGTTGGTCTTAGCCTTAAGCAGTTATGAGGTATTGTTTCAACCTGTGGTGAGGAATGATCACTGTATTAGTAAGAAAAAGCCTATTTAAAATCATTCTGAAAAAAAAAAATCACTGCTCCTGTGCAGCTGGTATTTTCCTAAAGAAACAGCATTAAGCATCAAAAGGTCCTAGTCTTAACTGGCCACTGGCATATGCCAAAGCCATATTCTCATTGACTACTTGGGCCTTTTGCATGTTAGTCATGTAGCACCTTCCAACAGTGCATAGTTGGGAAATCATGACCCAAAATGTAACTCAGAAAATCTATAAAGTTTTTGGACTAGACTCACTGATGGTACAAGTAAGTACAGTTTTAAGAACGCAATACAGTTGGCCTTATTTTCATTTGTTGTACCTTTTGGTCCATAACTTTAATATGGGAAAGAAGGGGAAAGCCAGTAAAAATATTTAATCTCTTATCTTCTAACTAATGCTCAATGAAAAAGCAGTAAAAGCTCTGAATCCCTCTTTTTGCCTCCCCAAATTGCCTGCCTTCTCTGGGAAATAATTCTCACTCCTCCCCACCACTTATTTGTCATTGTCCCTAAACAGGACAGAAATCTGGGGACCTTGTGGAAATCTGGGGACTCTCTAGACTCTGAGCTCACGTCAGCTAAGAGAGAGTTCAGAACTGTAAATCAGATCCAGTTCCTCTTTAAATTCAGGGACAGGAGCCTCCTTAACCCACACAAGAGAAACTGATGGGCAGCTGGGTTCCATCTAAACTGTGCAGAGAGAACTGAACCAAGGTAGGGCTCCTCTCTGTGTTTTAAAATTAACAATTTCAGTTCTTGGGTATTTCCAAGAGTATTAGGAGTGAGGCGACTGACCTGGCAGGAAAGAGAAGAAAAACAAAGCGAGAAGAGATGTCGTTCAGGCTTTCTGCCTATTCTGTCACAAAATTGAACAACGAGCTTACCAGTTTTCCCACCTTCTTTCTGATAATAGGAAGCAAGTTAAAACAGTGATCATCAGGCCATGCATTTGGGCAGAAATAATTCTGAGGGAGCAATGCAAGAAATCCGTGGAAATTGAAAAGTAAACAAAAAAACTATTAAAACCATTTTGTTTAACAAAGAGTATAATTGCAAGTAATACAGAAATGGCTTTTATAAGCCTTTAAAAGCTGATCCTTGCTATTTTCTTATTCCCAAATAAACTAGTGAGAAACTATAATAAACTCCAAACTTAAAAAATAAATGCTCAGAGTGAAAGAAATGTTGCCTAAAGCCCTGAAAAAAGGAGTTATGAGTTTCAAAACACAAGCAGAATCGATGAGGAACCACTGACACATCACTACAGTTTGTGTTTGCAAACACTCATGCACAAGGATAGCTGAATGCACAAGGCACAACATTCAAGGTGTGCACCAGTCCAGTGACTGATCTGTGCATACCCTGTTGTGACTGACTTAATGGAGAACCAGTGACCTGGCATGTTTCTTTAATGGACAAAATTGGTTTACAAGGTTTTAAAAAATCAACAAAGGGCAGCCAAAAAACTGCAAACCTACAATGGGGAAAACTTGGAAAGAGGAAATATGCACTGTGTTACTGGAACCAAATGAGATTTTTCCGAATGTATTACAAATGTTGTTTCCAATGAATACTTTTTTGTCTTCTAAGTAACATTTAGCTCAGAGGAAGTTTGAAATAACAAGTTATAATCCCTTGAAAAGAGAAGTTTATAGTACAAACAGTGGAAGGCCCTTAATTATGGTATATAGATGCCTGGGCAATGTTATGATAACAGTAGTACTCTATGAGTGAGTGATAAAGGAAGCAATCCTATTCAAAATCAGTCGCACTTCTAACTAGTAATAAAGCCTCCACAGCTGAATTAACAGACATTTGTTTTCTCTTACGGAAAAATACTTTCAATGAAAATTATTACTTTATCCAACTTTTGTATCTTTTCTAAAAATATTGTTACTTAGACCACCTGTTTATGTCACCTATTTTTCCCAGATACTGTTATCCGCACATATCTGTTTGCTAATTTACCTTTCAGGAAACTTCCAGCAAAATAACGGTTCTGCCTTTGACAAGGTTATGCTGTGACTTTAGAAGAGGAATCAACTAACTTGTCAACTGTGTTTTCACTTAGTAAAACTTCAGGACTAACCTTTGCATTAACATGAAACTGCTTGCCTATTAAGGTTCTCGTGGCTGTGCTTTCCATACTGAGGGGTCAGTAAACAAGCTAATAGAAATTAGTCTCACAAATCCTTAAGATGTTAGTTTTTAAAAACCAAGGTAGCAGGCAGAATTCCTCCTTTACAGACTATGTTATTTTTGTGCGTGTAAAATTTCCTATCAAGGATGATCACAACGCAAGAAAGCAACATGCAGTGTGCAGAAATAGTGGTAAACAAAGAGGAACTCCCTATTTCAGTAGTGTAGACAACTTTACTGGAAATAGTTGTGTACCTGATTCACAGAACATGTATTTTAACAAAAGGACATTCTGCATTAACTGTGTATGAACAACATATCACAGCACAGTCTTGATACCACACCATAATTAAGCTGTGAGCAGAATGTGCAGGTACAGTGATGGCTGGAGAACCACTCTTCTCTCTTGCGTTTCACATTCTTGAAGGTTCGAAGTCTCTCTCTTCCAGCAAGTTTATTAGAAGGGAGAAGCTGTCTTTTACTGCCTCCATATCATCCAAGGAGCAGGGTTTAAGAATCCAGCGCTTTCCACGTGCAAGTGGCTCAAGTTCAAAATATTTTTTTATCTATTAAGGAAAAAAAATAGACCAATGTATTAATATTACAATGACAACTCTTTCTCTCTCATCTAAAAACCCAAACCAAACCAAACCATCAAAAAAAAACACGTAAAAAGATCAGGATACTAATTTTTAGAATCTTACCCACAGCTGTTCTTATAATACAGGTTATATGATGTGACCTGAAAGTGTTTTCTTTAGGGGTGAGTGACCTGCTTGGAAGCTACCATTCTACCCATACATTTAACAGCATGGGAGGTCTGGGGAAGAATTATACGGACTTAAGGCAAAGAGCAAAGCACACAAAACAAGTGTTCAAAAACAGCCAAAACAGCAAAAAGTAACTAAGAAATTTTAGGTTATGTTTGTATTTAATGTTAAAGCTGTATGTTTCATCATACTCCTATTGGTAAACACTTAAGATGCAGAATTTGTCACCAGTCTACTCTTAACTACACAAATGAACTGTCAAAAATGTACAAATCTTAAACATTCCAGTCAAAGGTGAGCTATAGCAGAGGGTTTCTTAATGACCTTGAGAACACTAGAAAAATAAAAATTCTTCCAAAATCAGTTAGTTTTTCTAAAATTAAACATAGAAGACTAGCACACTGATGTGCTTAGGATAGTAATAAGTATTATATGTGAGACATGGTTTTCTACAATCATCTTAGTTCAAAATCCAGCATGTTCCAGCAGACTTCAGCTGCTTACTAACAATACCTAACAATGCCTATAAAGAAGGAAACCTTTTAATTAAACTAATTCCATTTTTACTTCTGCAGCAACCGTGCAGCAAGGAGGCGTAAGAATATGATGTAAGATAGAATTGCAAGTTTTAAGGTGATTCTAAGCCTTGACAAAATAACTGAGGAAGATGCAGTTTCTTGGAAAGACCAATCATCACTGACGCTAATTACACCATCAAGGCAGAAACAGAGACCCACAGCAAGACTGAGAAATAAAAGATTTTCATCTCCAATCTCTTTTAAAAATAGGAAGTACAATATCAAAACGTATTTTTGATGCCTCTTAGGAGAAGACAGCAGTCTGCAGGTTATTTTGGTTTACTGATTACTGTTTTCATCAAAATTTTAGTATTTGATAGTATTTGATCCAAAAGTCTACTCATGTTTGACTTGTCAAAATAGACATTTAGCTTTTACATCCAAAATTATATCCATCAGTACTTGCTATTGTCAACATACCAACAGAAATATTTAGTCCTGACTTAGTTTGCACGTTCTTGTTCCTTGTAATTATTGCCAAATATTCTTAATTTTCTTTTATCACAGACTGCACCACAAATATGCACAACAACAGGAACGGTTACTTGTATTGTGGTAGGCAGTCGAGGCCCTAGACAGGCAACTGGAGCCACACTGTGTAAGGCTCCCCGTGCAGGGGGAATAAAAAAAGAAATAAAGAAAGAAAAAGGCTTCCAAATCCCAAATAAGCTGCAACATCTCTATGCAGCTCTAACAGTGTCTATACAACAGTTTTGTTTATCTAGTAATGCATTCTAATAGAAGAAACTGACTGTAGTTGTATCAACTCACATAAATCAGAATTCCACCGTGACAATGTGGCAGGAAGGGTTTCTTATTTTTTAGAGAGGAATTTTGAGCAGAGTGTTTAGTAACAAATATCAGAAAAAAATGGTGGTTTTGAGATGGGAACTTCTGCTTCCCCAGCTAAGATACAGGTGAAAAATTTTAAAATCTATTTCCAACAAAGCAGAATTGTATCAATAAAAACTTACAAACATTTGAAAATGAAGTGCGGTACCTGACATTCACTTCCCCTCAAACGAATTTCAGAAAACATACAAGTTGAAATAAACAGGACTTTAACAACCAGTATTTTAGTATCAGCATACCTACTTTTTAGCATTGCTATCTCAGTGCCATATTAGTACCTGATATGTTAGCATGGTTGTATGTGATCAGAACCTAAATACTAATCTCTATGCAGGATATATTGCAATGTCTCCAGCAGCTGAAGAGACACCAAATTGAATTTACCCCCATTAATATATTGAATTAATGGCACCGATCATAGTACTGGAGAAGCAGGGTAAGAAAGCTCTCTTGCCTGTTTCAGCAACAGTCTCCTTGACTGTTACGGGGAGGAACTAAAAGCTCACAGAAGCATAACAAAGCAAGGTGTCAGTGCAGCTAGCTGTTAGAGCAGCCTGCTGGTGTTAAGCTGACAAATATGGCTGAGTAATTTGAGATGTTTCGGACCCACAACCCAGAGGATGTCCACCACACCCCCTCTACTGGAAGGCTATTGCCATCAGCCCCTTGAGCTCACTGAAGTCTGTCAGCAATCTTATTTACATCGCCTCTTGAATTCAGGCTACACCGTATGAAGAAATGATCAGGAAAAGGTCATTACATTGTAAGGACAGTACTTGGGATTAAAAGCATTAACTATCTAGAAACACACACATACGGAAATGATTGCAGCAAGCAGACTAGCACTGAGTCTTGTGTGTTTGTGGGCAAATACGACATTGCTTACCAAGGTAGCCTCTAGCCAAGAAAAACACAGTGACTTTAAGCTATATTTCAGTGAGTGCAGATGCCAAGACAGAATTTCTATTTCAGAAGTAAAACAGCATCAACTGATTTAGTGAAACAAATTTTGCAGATAAATTATTTATTTGGATGCCCAACGTTGATTAAAATTTATTTTTTCCTATTCCTAGGTGTGTAATCAAAATGTAACAAAATCAGCAACGTGCTGTCATCATTTTCCACACCTAAGGAACAGTTCAGAGTATCTGCATTAATAGGCCCTAGACGAATGCTGAAATTAAAGTGATTGTTAAGCAGTGGCTTTTGAAATGGGAAGTTTTGATAATGGCATGAAAGCATAACTGCTTATATTCACATAAGTAACAGCTATTTTGTTCATACCTACAGAGAAAAATAAGATTTGCTAGATGATTTGTCTTTAATCCAAATATAGAAAAATAACACTAATTGGCTTACAGATAATAAATAACAAAACCAGAAGTAGCACAGAAGTGATTTTCCACAACCCAAGGGACACTCTGTGGTATGTTACTGTATTTGCTCATTTAAACTTCACACCACAATGGAGTCTGATAAAGCCCAGAGCTTTGCAAGTGGGCTCTACAACTTTGAAACTTTCAGAAAGAAGTTTGCAGACACAAATATTTTCCAATTTACTATAACTTCTCCCCCCTTTAACTCAGAAGATGTCACTCAGTTCTAAAAACAAGTAAGCTTTATAGACTTAAAAAGGAACCCTTTTTTACATGCAAGAGATGAAACAACTACACAAAAATAGACCGACACAATCAGGTGCCAAACACTGTTTATACAGTTGAGTTTTGCACTGGAATGCTCTCAGCTCTCCATCCACTTTCGTTTCTCTAGTTGCTTTCTGCCCCAATGACCACCATTCACGCTCGTTCCCTACCAGATTTCCTACGAGGATGCACACTAATCACCAAAATATCCAAAGGAAGCTGAAATTCTCTGAATACTCACTCACCTAGGTAGTTCTTGCATAATCAGATAATCAGCAGTAACTATTTTACAGCTCCCTTCAATCGCACTAGCACAAAAGGGGTCAGTTCCTAAGAGGAGCTCTTTTGTCTTCCCCTCTTGTATAAATGGTGAAAAGCCTTCTGCCTGTTCATGGATGCCAAAGCCAAATATAAAGACTCAAACATGCTTCAGATGTCTGACACATTAGATGTGCATTTACATACTGGCTTTGCATTTTTAAGTGTTTATTTGGGATTGCTAGATTTTTAAGATATAACCTCAGAAGAATATACAATCAATTAAATCCACATAATTTTAAGACTTCTTTACTACTATTTTACAGGATCTCACTGTATGTCTTTATTCCACATGGGGGCCTTGTTTTATAGCGAAGCTGACATTGTATTTATGCCACATTCTGAAGTCAATAAAATCTAACAATACACGTTTGCAATTATTCCCATTCTTCCCACACTCCACCTTCTAAGTCCTATTCTACTAGCACAATACACTAAGCATATGGTTATCAAATGTTGCTTAACCTATGTGCTAGAAAAGTCAAGACACAACAAAAGGATTGGTGCCCAGAACCTCAGCTGGTGTAAATTAGCATAGCAGCGTGGAACTGATGTTACTAGATTGATAATACGTAAATTGAGTAACCAGGCCCTGCTGAAAGCTTTTATATGTTCTATTACTGAACCTCATCTAGCTAGTTCACAATGCAGATGAACATAAGATGTATAGGAAAACTTAGATACTGTAATATATGAATACACAGTCATTTCTATCTGCTACTCAACATGAAAAAAAGCTGACTGAAAGTATTATTTTTCATTCAAATTTAAAAATTTAATATCAAATTTCACCAACACAGAAAGGCTTCTAACCCACTCTGATTAATCTTTTGTAAACAAATACAAAGTTCGGGTAGTCACTTACATTACCAGGCTGGTTTTGGAGAATTTAAAAGATAAAATACTTTGTCATTCATTGCTATTTTACTGAACAATTTTACTGGGGAAAAAAAATTGTAACAACACATGTATATTATATCTAACCAAGGCTGCACAGTCATGTCAGTGTCCTCACTAGTCTAAATTTTTCAAAGACTTTTACAGGATTAAGCAAGTACTACTGCAAGAGGCTGACTGGTGGAGGTATGAATTAAACTAAAATTACCTAATTTGCTGAATCCGTGTATTAAGCAAAATAAATGGTTTATTCATCTATCCCAAATCTGCATGGACAAGAAATGCAGTAATAATGGGAGACTGGGGTTCCCCATATTCACATTGTGAAAGTTTCACTGAGCTGTGATGCTGAGATTACCTTTTCAGACATCATAAAAATCTGCCTTTTGGTGCAACTGTTTAGAAGATGTAGGAGAGAGAGGCAATTTTGATTGCCGAGTCCATGAACAACAGATGAGCTGCCTATAATAGTGACCAAAGCATGTGCAAATTCAGTATCTTTGGAGAAGAGAAAAAGCAGAAGTCCATCACATAGCATTAAGTTTTAAAAAGGGAAACTACATAAAATGAGTAACTTAAAGAAAATTAACTGTGCAGCTAAAAAGGTAAAACGCTTGCAGGTGGCATAGAAAAAAATACCATAATTAGAGGCTCAGAGTATATTTATACTGCTACAGAAGACTTTAAAAGAAACAAAAAAAGCTTTCAACAGTTGCAATAAGGAAAAGGATGGTATTAGAGGCAAAAGAAGTCGGGTCTAAAAAAGGAAACAGAAAACAAAAGAAAGGAAATTCTGTCAAATTAAATAGAAACCACAAATGTTGACCTACTAACCATAGAGTGGAACCCATTGCTTAAATCACCACTGATGCTAAAAAGTAAACTGAAATCCACTCTAGTTTATGTTAGCGTGCTGGACTTGCAAACTGCACAGCCTCTTGAGCTGCTACACATGCTTTTCTGCTGGTCCTGTTCTGAGTATAGTGATTTATACTATACTATAAGAGTAGGTGGAATGGATCGGTAGCCACTTCATCTTAAATCAACTAGCTCAATCCACTGCTGTACAGCAGTTAACACTTTCATGCTTCCCCCTAAAAATCTGCTAGAAACCTCTTTGTCTGACACCCCACTTGGCTAAAAAGGACCTCTTGTCTGACCAGAACAGCTGCTCTAATGTGCAAAACTGTCAGCAGAAGTTTCATAATGCTTATTCTTCCGACAGAGACACTTCATGTCCTCCTGAAAAGATACTTCACGTGTGCCTGCTCGTATGCTTCTTCACAACAGTGATCTCATCCATGTCTAGAGGGATCCTTGTAATGCACCTATGTCTCATATGCACTCCTCCTAGAACACCTATACCTCATATTTATTGACTCCATATGGAATACCTCTTACACAACAGGGAGGGGAATGAAAGTGCCTCAGCTGATGAGAAGGGACAGGGATATGCTGTGGTCTGGAGCAACCTATGCACAGGGCTATTCCCAGGAACACCAGTTGAGGTTAACCAACACTACCAGCCATAGAAATGCTCTTAAATTCTAGTTCTTTGAACCTAAATATTTCACTGCCAGCTGACTTCTATGTGCCACTGAATCTGAAGTCTGTATGTGCAATGTTAAAAATTTGCAATGAATCAATTAAGTACATATTAAGATAATCAGAATTAGGTAACTGAGCTGCTTTTAAAAATATGACCTGCTGAAGTAAAACCAAAAGAAAACCCAAGATGGTCATCTTCAGCATTTCTGTGTGATGGCAGGGTAAGCAATTTCTCTAGACAAGATTTCAAAACCATCAGAACCCTTTTTGTACAACTCCTCACAGGTAGTGGTGAATGCTTTACAAATTAGTATTTCTGGTTTGTACAGCTTTCCAATTTTTTTTTTTAATTTTGCTTTTTACAAAAGATTACCTGAAACACTTCAAACTGAGCTTTCTGCATAGCTTTGTAATAGACCTGGCTGATATTTTTGGCTCATAAGTCTTTACAAAGAGGAATACAGTCACCTATATGCATATTCCACAAAACAATTTACACAGTGTTTTGTGGAACAGATGCACTTTTCCATCCTTGTTATCTCTAGTGGCCACAAGACACTACACTTTTCAGATTGCAAGTGACTGCTGAAAGAAATGTATTTTAAAGAAGATACCTAACTGGTCTGAATGAAGAAATAGGATGCCCGGCAAATCGGCACAGACATGCTGTTCCAAACAGAGAGCACCCAGTACTGACAAATGCAAGTGTAAGACAAGAAAAAGAGGAGTGACCTAGAGAGCTGGAAGATGAATACAGAGGGGTGCTTATTGTAAAATATGAAATATTGCATCATCTATCAGGATGGAGAGAGTGGAAGATTTTTAAAATGGATAAGTATTTTTTTTATACAGATACATACGGTCATGTTATAATGCGTCTGGAACAAGTAAGATGGATGAAAGTGAGGACAGAGGACTGCTGAAGGTGCAAAAGTACTACTGAGATTTGCATGTATGTGGATGGAAGCAGATAGGCTTTGAGGAGCTACTAGCATCTATCAGCTCTTTTCATGCAAGTCTTTACCACACAACAATGTACTACGGGGTATTAGATTTCTTTGGTTACATTCTGTTAATTTGTTCAAAAGACATAGTAAGAATTGGGTAGCTGCCAAAAACATACATCTATACTTTGCCTTCCATGTCTCATTCATCCAGCATACTCTATTTATATAAGCATGTGCTTTTCCTACAACTGGAAGACATAGAGATAACATGAGAAGAGCAGCTGCCTATCTATATAGAGAAAACAAACAAGACAAGAGCTCACAATATCCAACTCCAGAATGAGCAAAACAGCATCCCTTCTTGAGTGACAAGTGAAACTACAAGAACAGAGAAGGAGGCATTGTACAAAAATGCATGCAATTAAAGCACAGTAAAATATTTTCCTTTAATATCTACAGCTTTAATTCTTTAATTTATTCCAAAGAATTAATCAGAAATGGAAATCAGACATCAGATTTAATACAACAAGACTACAACTAACCCTTTAAGTTACTGCTCCTATAGCTTCCTCTCTTACCCACTGTGTTTTCTGAAGTACTTTGAGTTGCAAAGGATACTGTCTGACAGCTACATACTTACAGTTAAAGTGTTAGAATATCAAATCCTAGAGACTAATGCTGAAAATTAGCCCTGGTTAAAGTCAGCTATTTGGACGACATTTAAAAATCATATTTTTTTCCCCCACATACTACATAGACACAAAAATGCCAATTTACTGCATAGAAGGACAATTTTCTATATAAGTATATTCTTAGCATATCCAAATATATTCTTAAGATATAAAAAAAATAACTGATTGAATTTAAGATCAATTTAAACTTAGGATAATAATAATAATTTAAATTACTATTATTGCCCTAATCTTATTGCCCTAATAAAAAAAAAAAATGGAGCATATCCAAGATAATTTTACAAGAAACCTATTAAAAGCTTTTACTATACCACCACTCATCTCCTCTCTACCTGCTCTCACTCAGGTTTGTTTTTTTGTTACATCTTCAGTTAAATAACTTAAGGAATACAAATAACTAGCAGAAACTCAACACTCAAGACCTTTAAGCAGATATCTTTCAGAGCCTTGCAGACTTTTTGTAGCATTTTTTTTTAAAGACTGCAGATATTCATGGTTTACTTCAGAATATAATACTAACAACAGAGTATGCTGATTTCAGCAGCAAAATACGCTAGCTGTAACTATAGATTGTGGTTTCAATCAGTAACAAAACCTGAGACACAGGTACACAAGTGCTGAGTTTTTACCTCCCCCCCCCCCCAAGTTTACCTGTGAAGTTGAATGTCAAAATAACCTTTAGAATAATGAGAAGTCCAAAGATCAATCCTTATTATGACATCCCTTCTGCAAATGGCATGTTTTCTGTTCAGATAACAGTTAAACAGTATTTTCTGGAGAGATGCATATGTGATGATTCATCTGCGTTTGCCTGAACACGTATATAAATCTAGCACTTGAATAAATAACATCTGTATACCGTGCCCACGTCTGCAAAGCACCAAAACACTGTATGGACATGTATTCTTATATCAGCAGCAAAGAACAGGATTTCTAAGGGCTTTGTGGTTGGTTCCCCACATTTACACTGCTGAAACCATTCCAAGCCAACAGCCAGTATGAACACAAAAGAAAAGCCATTTATTCAGCAGTAGCTGCGGGTCTATGAGATGCGTGCTCTCATGCACAGAAGATCAGACAGCGGTTGTGCCTATTTCACTTGTTCCATACCAGGTACAGAGCAGACCGTATAAATGTAGGATGGTTTCAGCCTCCCTTCAGGTCCTTTGCTGATGGGAGTATTATTAGTTATGAGAAGCCCACACAGAGGCAATGGAAGCTCAGAACTAACTGCAATTAACCACTTCTGGTTTGAAAGCAGAAACCGTGAAATAAATCTATGTTGGGAGAAGTTAACATACAATATTTCTGAAGCAAAAAGTGCTCCCAGAGACCCTGCCACTGCCAGCTTCAGTTCTTGGCTGCCAGAACGCCATGGGCTCTGTGACCTCCCCAGTTCCTCCAGCGCCAGGGACTTCTGCGGGAGCTGTTTCTGAGGATTTTCCCCTTGCCCTGTGGTTGGAGGAGGCAAATGTGGGCTTTGGGTTTTCTAGGTCCAGGCCTCTGGAAGCACCAATGCTTCCAAACTCAGAGCAAGCCACTGCTTTAAAAAAGTATTCTAGGCAGCTCCAGACTCCTCTCCATTTCTTGATATTTAATAACTCTCCACCTAGAAATATGGCAGAACCGCTCCATGCTCTGTGACTAGGACCTTGCCTGAGTAAGGGTCACAGCTCCAGATTCCTTCACAAAGCACAAGGACACCAAGAGGAAAATTACACAGCTCAAGTCAGACACAGTCCTGTACACAGGGGTATAGTGAACACCCACGTGCAAAACCAATTTGCCACTAACTCTAAAATGATAGGAAATGCATGAACAATCATAGATATGGAGAAAAGGGAGCACTTTACACTGAGAGAGGATGTTCTAAGCAAGTAACTGAACTATTTCCAGTATTGGGAAGCAATATTAGTGAACTAATGCAGAGGTTTGCAGCATTGATGCTGGAAAAGCCAGGGATGACCAGAAGGATTTTGAGAAGATGGGTGAATACAATGAGACGCTGAAGAACTGTATGGTTCTTTTGACTCTTGAACTTAAAGGTAATAGGCTAGAATCTCTTTTTCCAAGCTCCAGCGTTATTCCTTCCATTACCGTAGGCTGCAGCAGGGAGTTCTACCTGTCTGAGAAGCCTTTTAGTAAAAAGGTCCCATGGGAAGCGACAAGCAAAAGAGTAATGAATATTCTTCACTTATCACATCAAGATACCACTTGCCCTGCATTATCCTGACCCACACTTCAAGGAAAAAGATGAAATAATAGGCAGTACATCAAGAGTTGCATATACATAAAAGAAGAAAGATCCACTGATATCTCAGGCAGGATATCAACCTTTACATAAAAAAACCCCATACCCAAAGAAACCACACTCCTCTCCAAAGAATGCCTGAATTTTAGGGCAGACAGACAGCATCTATAAAATTTATGGCCTCCTTGAAGGAGGGCTACTGATAATAATACTGAAGATGCTTAAAACAGGATCTGTTGTTAACA
This sequence comes from Ciconia boyciana, assembly GCF_034638445.1. Taxonomy (NCBI): domain Eukaryota; kingdom Metazoa; phylum Chordata; class Aves; order Ciconiiformes; family Ciconiidae; genus Ciconia; species Ciconia boyciana. The sequence goes on from NC_132937.1 coordinate 35,646,041, forward strand.
ATAAAGCTATTGTTACTCTGATTAAGTGAATTAAGGCTTGCCTTTGTACACCTAGGACTATGGAGTGCCTTCACAGTGTCACTAAAAAGCCAGATTATTTCTGAAGAAAAGCACCTGACGGCAGGAAGATTATGTCCTGGTGATGCCCCAATTCTCATTATTGTATCAATTAAAAACAAAAGCAGGTATTTGTCAAGTGATTCCAGCAGAAAGGCAAACCTGGCTTCTGCAAGCCGACAAAGAGCTCCTTTCCTCTACCTCTGAATCTGACTCACAGTTTTACCAGCAGGTCCTAGCATTACACCTGGGGTAAGCTTCTCACTGGAAAGGAAATGGTACATAGCAATAGATATCTGATGTTAATTTTTTAAGAGGATGAGAAGATTAGTATCAGTTGACTAAAATATCTTAATGCAACATATTTTTCTGAGCACTCTCTGCTCACCTTACAGAGTAACCTACCTATTCATAATTGTGGTCTAATGAAGGTATAATCACCTCTTTAAATTTTGGGGTTCTGGTGCTCAAGATAAGTCTTAGTTCTGTACATCTGCAATTACTAATTGAGTTTTCTTTACATTAGAAATCACCACATAAGTTTTCTGACAACTAGTGACAAACTAAGAGGTTATAGTGTATATCACTAGCTTTTTGAGAACATACTCAAAATTTGCACCATTTTAACACTTCTGAATAATGAACTATTAAATATGACTACAGCTAAAAAGGCCTTAACTAAGTACTCCATACCAGGCCAGGAAAGGTTCTGTATATTGAAGTTAATGAGTTTAAGTCCCAAACTCACATATAAGAAACAACCAATTATCCCGTCTGAAACACAGGCTTGTAAAACTCTCAGTTACTTGTAAAACGGTCTGCTACACACGAGTAAGATGTTGTTTAAATGACTTGTTTGACTAGATGCATTCACCATGAAATTGATTATTTTAAAGCATTATTTTTAAACTTGATACAAGTTAACTGCGTAAACTGAGAATGAGAAAAAAATCTGGCATTATAAAGCACAGGTTTCAGTATGAGTTTAGTATTTTATGAGGTTGAGGGTTGCTTGAATGAGAAACTCATCACGAACAAATAGTCATTTGTAGGGTTTGAAAAGTTATTAAACCATTGAAAGGTTTAATACGATTAAACTATTCTGCCATTTCCATGCCAGGATGTATGGTATAGGATCTAGTGTTATTCTACCACAGTCTGTGCAGCTCCAAAGTAGTACAAAGACAATAAAGCAACAAATAGAACATCTTTCAGCCATAAGCACAAAAAATAAATCTTGAGTTGCTATTTTTCTATAATCTGAAAGTAGCACTATATTGTGGTTTTACACCTGACGTCTCCAGTTAGATTTAGTGTTATTATTTTGTTATGCCTTCTAGGCAGCGGGTGGCATGAAAAGGGGATAACTAGCAACAGGCTACTGAATATTCCCAATCTCCAGCTCGGGGACTCAGTTTTCAATGTTACAGTGGTCCAGATTTCAAAGAAAAAGAAGAAACCATTGCAAGGAGGTCATGGAGTTGAATATATATATATATTATATATTATATATATATATATATATATATTATATATATATATTATTTATATATATATATATATATAAAAGCTAAAAATACGTTATTCAATAACATTTTAGATTTGAATGTTTAGCATGGTCCTATAAATATGGACAGATAGACCATGCCAGGGTTACAGAATAGACTAGAATTTGCAAAGTAGTGTTTTATGTTTGCTTCCATAACTGGAAAATGGTTCGACTGGTTTATAATGAATCATATACTAACTAATAATTTGTTAGTACACTGTTGCTAGCAACCCTAAGTTGCTAATAATTCACAGATGCTTTAGTGACTTAAACCAAAAAAAGTCTACTTGGTAACAGCTAAAATTTGAAATCTTACTAATGTAAAGTTTCCAATTGTCCTCTCAAAGAAGAAATCACCTAATTTCAAGATGAAGCACTAACAATAGTTTTTTTAAAAATCAATACAACAAATAAAGTGTTCTATACATTGCTCCAGAAAAGCCGGAAAAGATACCATGCTGCCTACTGCAGAACTGTTTTGGAGAAGAATCAAATTCACAGACTTTGAATAAAGAAGTATTTGTACATTGTACAGAAGTTTACTCAACATCTAGTGAAGAGCACCACCAGCACCACCAGCCACGCTGTTTTATAAGCCCAGTTGCAGACAGATTAATAGAAAGGACAGCGTCACCATCATGTCAGTCAGACCACAGGCAGTGCAGCAGGAATTGGAGAGGGGAAGTAGAAAGAGGTGTGAAGAGATCAACCACATAAAATGGCTTTAGATGACTTACAAGCAATAAAACATCCTGCTTCTAAAGATGTCTAATCCATCACAGCAGAAATGACATCATATTAAAAGAAAAAAATTCCAGCCCAGCTGGTAGTGTATCAGCTTGATGCTTGCCAACTAGAAAGCACAAATCTGCCAATGGACTTGATGGTGCCTGAAGCAGAGTATACTGAAAAGTGGACAATGCTCAGAAAAATCAAGGTGAAACAGTGACATTTGTCTCAGGAAACAAAAAATGCTTCACTTGTTCCCTTGATAAGAGTTAAAATGTATTAACAGGATCTATCAGTAAAAATAAGGTATAAATGAATCAACTGGGTTTAGATTAAAGACAAATGCAGGACAAACAAGTACAAAAGGATCTTATAAAAAGATCCACTGGCTGGTGGTCTGATTGGATCTTCAGCTATTCTTGGGGGAGGGGAGATAGCAATTCTGCTTATTTTATACAAAACACATGCAACACCATAATGCTTCTAGTAGGATTAGTATATTCCATTTTTTATTAAAGGTTAACATATCTGAATTCTGTGAATTTTACCATAAGTGTTAGTTAAAACACTAAGTCCCTTCCCTTTTAGCCTTCTCTGTATTTATGGATACAGTATATTAGGATGAAAAGCCAAATAAACTATATTTGAAGTTATATTATTCTACCAATATAGCCTGTACACTCACAAGTCATATATAAACCAATCCTTATTTCTGTGAACACACTCAGTCATTTACTTTGCACAATGAATTTTCTAACCTAAAGGGTAAACATGAACAGTTCAATTATTTGCTTTTCATTATCCACAGTATATGATTGATCAGCTAAGTCATTTGGTTTTCCTTCTTCACTGGATGACATTTTAAAGCATGGCAGTAACAGACAGATAACTCAATAAACAACACCACTTGTGTTTGTGCACAGATACCCTGGATGACATGCAGTTTCTCATTCTCTGTCCTCCTTTCACTACTAACATTCAGAGATGACAGTAAGTTTATTATCAGTTACGTAATTTACTCATGCTTGATACAACAGTATAAGAAAGATACAGGATTGCACTCTAGCTATCAACTACACATTAGTCTACACGCAAGAAGAACATCTCAACTTGTATCATATAAAAAGGTAAAGTGACATTATCACTAAAATGGCTGCACAAAAATGCCCAACTGAAGCAAGAGGAGAAATACAATGTCTTGTTAATGTCATATGCAGTACTGTTTCGCCTCATTAAGCACTCCCAACACCTTGATGGGCTATAAAGAAGTAAAAACACTTGGTCAAGTAATTTTTTTTGTGAACAGTTCATCTACCTATTACCAGTCCCAATCTGTGGAGATACGTACACATCCAGTGCAAGAGAAACCCATTTTACAGGAAGAAAAACACATCTATGGTCTTACACTTTGACGTTGGCACATGTGCATAGTACATTTTTACCACTGCAAATTAGACTCAAGTTCATTTGTGATCACACACCTGTGCAAACTGAACAATATATACAAGTGAATGATTGACTCCATGGAAAAGTGAGGAGAAGGGAGAGAGAGTAAAACAGTTGTCTGTTGGAAATAACAACATAACAGACACAATTAAAAAAGCTTTTAGATTCCTTCTTATAAGTATTCTTTGTGAGGGAATAGTACCATTTAATTTAATTACTCATTGCCTGTTCAAACATATTTTAAAGCTATTTCTTTATACTAGTAGAAACAGCTACTGTTCAGACCTCTCCATACTCCACTGGGCTTGGCTGCATGCTACTAACCTCACAACAGGCACCCTTCCAAATCACGGGGGAGAGTAGAGGGCAACAACACCTCTCCCAGCTAACAGCGGTTTGTGGTTTCTTTTATTTATTTATTATTTTTTTTTCAAAAACACTAGAGATTGCAAGACACTGTGATACCACAGTGATATAGACCATGCCTCTATCTGATATAGATAAATCTGGAACATTTTGAATCCTAGTTTGTACTTAAAGCTGAGGATATTCAGAAGCAGGAAACTGTGAGGAGAAAAATTAGTAGAGGGACATCAAACAGAAGGAAAAAAAACCCTGACGCTTTCCATACAATTGCTAGCATTAACACATTTTAGGATCATGATCTAGGCCACCTTCCTGCAGAAGGAAGTTTGTGCAAAGGAGTGGAGGTGAAGCCTAGAGTGACATGGTTCACTGAATGACCAAATAGAGGTTTACATATTTCCTTTATGGCTGCTGGCACTGGTTTTGGCCTAGAAGTCTCTAATGAACAAAGAGAGCTCTGATCCCTTCTGGAGCCATTCATATGCGATTAACATCCAACAATACAGCACTTTGATCCACTGAGCTACAGAAGGATTGGATGTTTCCTGAAGGAGTCATTCTGGGGGAAAGGGAAGGAGAAGAAAAGAAGAAGGGAATTTTCCCGATCAGGTCAATCTTACTGAGACAGCACTCTTCTCACATCTGACACGCATTGTACTCTCTTGAGACTTTTGAAGCTTTGGAAAGATGACAGATGACTGAGGTATGGAAAAGAGGAGTGAACTGTGGTATCAGTGTCTCAAGTACAAAGAATAAATTTATCTTTTCAAAGGTGGAATAAGATTCATTTTCAAGAGAAGGAAATTGAGTTAGCTGTTGCAAGCCATATTGCAACAAAGGACATACAAACAGACAATCATTACAGCAAATTGGATAGCTTCCTTCATAGATATGTTTGAAAAGCTTGCAGTACCACAGTAAAAAATACACGCTTCCTCACTCTGATGTAGCTGAAAACAGCAGAAGATGTATGGGTAGGTCTATAAAAAAAAAATCTCAGAGAATGAACACCTGGTTCCTTGAAAGTAATCTTTCTATCTTGACACCAATATACTTCACATAACCCAAGAGAATTAAAGGCCTGTTTGAAGTTAGAAGAGCACGTACATGACACACCATTTGGAGGAGTATTTACTTTTTTCAACAGACATAAGTATTAAGCACAGGTGATGGATTCAGATCTGCAGGAATGAACGGAGGCTGGAATGTCTAGACGACCAGGAAAGCATAACACAGGTGTGACAACTCTGCTAGACTATCACATTCCAACATTTTCAGTATAAACTAAGTAACTTCCATCATCTGTTGATATAAAAGCAGAAGAGGGAAAACATATTTGGCTTTGTCTACTACAAATGTCTACTCCTAATAATTTATTTTGGAAGCTAACTCTCCTTTTCATATTTGGGTTGGATGCTTCCAAGTCCACCTGGGGATGGCTCAGCTCTCTGGCTATCCAGTACAAGAGTTTTCAGTTCAGAAAACACTTTAAATTCTCTGTCACTGGTTTAGCCAGATTGCTCATGCACGAATGCTTTTTATGTGGCTGTCCTTCTAGACAGCAGGTGATTTTTTGCTCAAGAGAAAATCTTCGTATACTCTAACTTCTTGAATCCCTTGCCAATGTATGTGTACTATGATAGCTCATGTACAAATCAAGCAAAACACACTATCTTTTCTCACATGATTTTTGAAAACCAGCAACGTAGAGCTGCACTGACAGCCAACTACGAACAGGAGGAAAGCCAGGTGAAAGCAACGGGAATCAACAAGGTGGTAACCCCAAAACAAAAATCTATTGTCAGTATTTGCAATAAAAGGGGGTTTGCCACCAATCTTGTGCCATAAAAGAGACTACCACCCTCTATAAACTATTCAGTTTTATAGCACTATAATATCAGAGGTATATTAAATAAATCTTGAACTACTGTGTTTCTGTACACAAATAAGGCAATTAAAAGGTATCTTATTCCTTAAAGCAGTACCACAGAAAAGATATACAGAACAAGCATTTTGCATCTCTGTTAATTCAATGTCAATAAGGAGGCTTCCTCCAATTCTAAAAAAACACAGTTCACATGAAAAAGATGGGATTTGCTTTGGAAAGCTCACCTGCAGTTTACACTTAAGGACGTCAAGTGATTTAGGTACAGTTTACTTGTTTGGGAATTAAGTTGCAGAAAGGGAAGTTTTAGTTTCCCTATCACATACCTGCAGTACAATGTGTTCAGCAGACAGCTTATCAGTAAAATCTTCTTCAATAATTAATGTTTGATTATTCCTGTCCTAATTTCATCTGCTTCACAAAAGATAATCTCAAATTAATCATTTAATTTTCATTAACTAATTAAAAATGTATTAGAGAACATTTGCTATTACAAATCCATGAAATGGAGACAATTTAACAATCCATTGACTAGTACAAATACAATTTTTGAAACTATAGGACTGTGGACAAGAAATCGGTTCCCTTGGAAAACTAAAAGGGTCATTCCCTAGGACTGACCTGCGAGTCAGCAGAAGGGCAGGAGTCTGGACAGCAGCACTCTCCCAAGGCATTTACAAAGTTGCAGTTGCATGACATGCAAAGTTGCAATATTAATGAATATTACTGCTAAGAGCAGAACCTTGTCTGACAGACCAAAACAACTTATTGACCCTATTTAGAATTAACAACGAAGGCATAGATTATAACGGCAAGTAAGCAGTTAGGCCAGCTGCTAATTGCTGCCAAGCTGCAACTGGACGTAGCGACACCGGTGCTTTTGAAACTCGCCCGACAGCCACACCCAGCCGCGATGTCTGACAGCACTAGCATGACTGCTCTTCTTCACCGTTAGGAGTGCTCCACTTTTCAGAGTTGTCTGTACTGCACAAGTACTCCACATGTAATTGTGTGACAATTAATTTTCAGTAATTTCATTACATTCTGGGTTTTGGAAAGTCTGCTTTGTTCTGGTGACCAAGAAACTGATTTTTTGACATTAGTTTTCTAACAAAAAAATGCACTATCTTACAGGTTGTTGCTACAGATTATGATAATTAAATTGTATTCAAGGTAGTGGTGTATTACAGCTGTATAGTTAGGCCCAGCTTCTTGATCAGGCTTTCCCAGAAAGCCCTGTCACTTCCTTCCTGATTTAAGTTCAAAGTCAAAGTCATAGCAAACTTTTGACTGAACTTGTCTAAAATATATGTGCAGGGTAGAGCTTTCACTTGGGTAACTGCCAGCCCACCTTTGGCTCCCAGTGACAACCGAATATCCAGCTGCAACTAGGATGAAGGATGAGAATTTGGCATATCTGCAGCAGTCAAACAGGAAAAAGCTTACTCCACACTCCGGAGGTAAAGGATCACCTTCTTTGCTTTGACTGGCCAGCTGGAACAACTGGGACAAATTTTCTTTGCGTTCACTGGCCATGAGCTCTATCTGCTTCACTTGATATTAAAACTTCACTGTAGCAGTAGAATTGTCCATATGACTCATGGACAAATGCAAATGCTGCAGGACTGAAGCCCTCCACAAACGCATGGTGACTGGAGCTCCAGTTGTGGGCATACATCGAAATTAAGTGAAGTTTGGCCAGAAGAAGTGGAAGTAAAAAGAGCTAAGGGGACTACACAGTTGGGTTTTTTTTAACATTTTCTCTCTTCCCTAATTCAGCTCAAAAGAGAGCCCAGGAAGATAGGAACCAGTGAAGAAATGGTGAAGGACAGAGGCAACAGGCAGCAAAAGAAAGACATGCTCCATTAGGAACATGTCAAGACAGAGGGAAAGATGTAGAACTCAAAGCAGAAAGTTCAGATCATGGTTAGTTTCAGGTTAGTTTTGTTTATTGGAAATTGCAAGAGGCTGATACAAGGCATTATTGTACGAGAACTCCACCTCCTATTACAGCTGCTCGTTTATCTCCAGTGTTTCCCATTCATTTCAGAAGTCAGCTGAAAGCTCTCATTCGATAAAGCCCATATTTTGGGACACAATCCAGAGGTTAAAAAAACGCTGTATTTTGCAAATGGTACTGAGGTGTTAAAAGAATACCATACTACTCCCTGTCTTTCAGACCCACCTTAATCTGAAAAAGCTTCAACATGAGCAGAGTTTTTATGATTCATGCTCATTCGAGAATGCCACTACCAACTGCAAATCACTTTATTATTCATGCTAGTTCAACAATACCACCACCAATTGCAAATCATCATCATGACATTCCCTGAAAGCATAATAAAACAATATGGTAACATTTACCATCCTCATACCCAGTTACAGGATCTACTATTCAACTAACAGAATATCTAGAATCGTATACCATAATTAGAGAGAAGGTAAAACATTCAAAGCATGTCTCCAATAAAATTAAAATTCAGATCTTGGATTTTTTTTCTTTTTTGTAAACACATAACCCACGAGCATTATGAGTTCAGCAAATTTGGTTTATTTACTGCTATATTGCTTTCTTTCATTTTAACTTCAGGCATCACTCACACAAGCATAAATAAGCTCTAGATTGATACAAATTACAATAGGGACACCAGATCTCTTTCTCAAAAAGAACTGTTGAATTCTAGAAGGCTTTTGTGCAAGAATACCATCTGACATCAGAGATATTAATGAAGGAAATGTCATATATCCCTGTGAGCTAAGTACATATTATTTTCCCAGTTTTACAGATGGAAAGCACAAAGTAGAGATCAAAATCCTCAAATGGGCAAGTTATTTCATCAAGTGTTTGACTACCAGTCGTGAGCAGTCCCACTCAGGTGAGAAAATACTTCACTTCTGACTTGCAATTTTTTCCAATTCTTCCCAGCCACCCCCATCCCAAGTATGTTGGATTAAGTTCAGCCAGGTAATGGCTAGCCAGAAGAAAAACAACACTTCTTTTTAGGAACTGACACCAGCTCAGTCTTGTTCTTTTCTGAGTCTGTGCCTTGGAGAAGTTCAGGAAACTTGTCATTTCTACACAGAAACTGTCTCCCAAAATAGCCTAGAATAGATTCACTTACAAATGGGCTCTGGCAGCAACTGGATCTGGCACATCTTGTGACCCCACAAAGGGAATGAGACAGGTGAGTTGGTGAGGAATTGCGACATGTTTCTGGGTTTTCTTTAGGTCCTCGTCTTTTTTGAAAACATAGGGAATTATTACTGCTTATCATCTAGCTATTCAGTAAATTCCTTATAAAGGAGTGAATACATCCAGGCTCTCAGTCAGTTAACTAGCCAAAAGTTAGACTGCCAGGCAGGTAAGAACAGAAAAAGGTGTAGAGGGCTGGTTTACTCTGAAGACAAAGATAACCTGTCTCTCTTTAGATTAAATATTGGGAAGCCGTAAATTACAATAATTTGGAATTATGGAAAATTTAGACTTTTTTGACTAATCTCTTTCCCAGTATATATTAGTATAATGAATTATACGTTGTAAATACAGTAATCTTTCTTACCCACATCTCTCAACTTTTTCACATCACTGTGATATGACCATATGAAGTGCTGATTTTCTTTTCCCTTCCAGATAAATTTGAATATGCAAATTCAAGGGGTTTAAAATAGAGTAAGACCAAGTTTATACAAATGATGTTTTGTTGGCAAATATATCTCTTATTCTTATGGGTAAATTTATATATAAAGAACAGCAGTATGTTGAACAAATTTTGTCCCATTACCCCACATTTACAGCTGTATTAGGAGTCCCAATGCTATCTATTTGCCACACGTATAGCTGTTCAAAAGATAGCTGAGACTTCTGCTTGGCATGGAGCCAAGATGACAGGATACTAAAGCTTATTAACAGCGCATCATGACTGTGAATTAAAGAATCCTGTGGAACCATAAACTGTCTAGAAAGAAAATGAGAAAAATAATAAAATTTGATCAGAAGGTTAATATATTTTTATTAGTGCCTGGCAGCAGACTAGTAATAGACCATTTAAACGTGTACAGCAATATAACTGACTTGTGTCAGATGCATAGTGGTGAAAAAGTCTGCAGACAGTAGAATATTTATAGCTAATGAAAAAAAAAAAAAAAGAACCTGACTAGACTTAGCATAGATTTTATCTGTATTTCTCAAGCTGATATTCTCCAGAATGTGGAGATTCCCTAAAGGCATCAAAACACTACCAAATGCTTCCAGGCTATCAATGACAATAATTACATAGCAAGTACTGCTGGGAAACTAGAATTCCCATTTTAAAATCCCAAACTATCTAAAAAGCTCAAAATACAACTCTCCCCCCACCAAACTCTTGCCTAAACAAGATTAAAATAGCTGTTCCATGCACAGAAAATCTGCCCAGTCCAGAAGATGAATGCTGCAAGCTAGAGCTATGTCTCTGTCAGTGGCTGAGAAAAGTAGTATTTCGAAGTACATCTGGCCCATTCGTCAAGAATTTTGTAGCAAGTCTTAGAAATAAAATTACTACGTTTTTCATAATAGATTATAAAATGAGTATAAAGTATTTTGTAAGCTAGATTTTATATTTCCTCAAACACTTAAGTCCTGAGAAGCCAGATTTTATGGTTGTAGAAAGTCTTGTATTTAAATACTGAAAAGACTGTATTTAAAAAACCAAGGATGTTTAAGAACTTCCAGACTCTTTTTCTGGCTTTCCCATTTGTGTTCTGTGACACTACAAAGCTAATATTAATTCATTTTAGCAACTAACACATTTGAGAGGTTTGTAGATGAAGAGTTTACGAACACAACTGAAGATTCTCCAAGTAAATACAAACAGAAAGTCAGAACATTAGCTGAGTATGGAAACATTAACGGTAGGTTTTTGTTGTCCTCCTCCCCTGCCAAAATGGTCTTACTGTTTACTTAAGATATTTATATATATTTATACTGAATTTAAAGATAGAAAGGAAAAACATCAAAGAAAAAGGAGAAAATAAACATGGCCTGTTTATCCCTCTTCATTCCTTCCCCTCTACCCATCAATCGAGTGCCTTTCCTGTGCTTACCTCGTTCTGATCTTTCAAATCCACCCAACTGGACAAGAACCATCTGCTGCAGCACCACAGCCCACAAGGCCAGGAATAGCATGGAGAACCATAGCATCACTTAGCCCACAGGCTGTTTTCTCACGACTGCTGAAAACGTGTCCAAGCGCCAGGTCATACTGCCTTCCATCTCCCACAGAACAGATTGCAGTGACTCAGGATCCTTCTGGGTCAGAAGTAGTCCGCTGGGCCAACCTGCTGCTGCTGCTGTTTACAGAACTAATTCACCCCTCTTATGGCCACTCTGCCAAGCCTATTTTCAAATCATTTAAATGTATTCTGGCAGACAGCTATAACAAACACTGCCTTTTAGCAGCAGACTGAAGTGAAACTTTGGGACATTCAATGAGAACAGACGTGCAATTCAGTTTAACACTGGACAGCTCGTTTTTGTTAACATGTTTTTTTTAAATTATGCTTCATCAAACTACACCAAAAGCTATAGTGGTATCACATAAACGCATTTTCCTTGCATTCTTGAGGACCTCTTAGAACAAAACCTGGAGTCCTAACACCTTGCTGTGCTAAAGCAATGGTTATTTTAGTGATTTCATTAATACATTCCAGGTTAGTAAAGCATGCATACATTTATGTGAGTCGACTTCACAAACAGACTATAAAAATGATACAGAGAAGGGGAGAGGTTACTGCCAGAGAGAGAACATCTTTAAATAATAAAAGTTAATAAACTCCACAGCAGAAGAACTCAGATGGAATTATAACATATGCTTCCTTTTTGTTTCCTGCTTACTATGTAGTAGAACTTATTCTGGCAATTAAATCATAGTAAGAAAGATGTTTATATACTGAGCTTCCCTTATGTTCTCATCCTCTCCCTAAACACACATACAAAAAAGACACAGAAATCAACCAAACTGCAAGAAAGCCCAAACTCCTCCTCAAATACTTTCAAAACCATTTTCTTGAAAAAGATCCAGGTACCACCTGAAGTTAACAGAGGGACTTTCCTATTGGTATTTTAGATGGAAGCAACTGAGATATGAAATCTTCATACAAAAAGACAGATATAATAAGCAAGTTAAATAGCATTGCCCTTCTTTAGTGTTATTCTTCATGTTCTTTACATAAGAGGTTCACCACAGTCTCCCTCTGATAATACTCTAATGATGGCAGTATCAAAACTGCATTGAGAATATCTGATATAAAGCAATACCATGACTACCTAATTAGTATCATAAACATCACCTATTTTTCCCATTAAAAATATGACCAATAGTTCCATTAAAACTTTTGTATTATACTAAAACAAGTTGGAGACACATGAACTGAAGTACAGGAACAGCGAAATGCCTTGTTTCACTACTTTAAAAAATATTTTAAAAGCCAATATAAAATTCTGGAACATCACAGCAAGGCAGCACAACCAAGCCTATTTCAACACCATATCACCACTAAAGGTAGCTCAAGAACCAGAAAAAGGAGGCAAGGACAAAACCAAGGAAACTGTTTCCCCAAGCATTTGTGATGTGTGCTGAAGGACAGAAGGAAGGTTACTGGTAGCATCAATATAAGCAATAAATAAGAGTCTGAGAAGTGACCATGTTCTGTACACCTCCATTGCAAATTGCAAATTACTTTCAGTGGTGCTTTTTTATTCTTGAAAGAGGTTCCAGCAGTTCCAAACACAGAATTAGTTAAAAATCCACTCACAACTTTGCTGGCTGCTAGTCAGAGTCTTTTGCTGTTGACAGGTGTTTCCTTAATAGCTATAAGCAATATAGCAAGGTTGATTTGTAGACTCAAAAAAAGATGAAGACTTGAAGCATTGCTAGCTGACCTGAACACAAATGTCAGGAAATATGGGAAAAGCTCTTCATCTGGGACAAGTGAGGAGAAAAGCACAGTGGAGGTCGTATCTCAGACAACAATGTTCTTTTTCCAACCCAGAGATCTGTGGTCCTTTAACACTACAAGGTACCTGGCTCTTTAATGACAGCAGCCTTCTCCTTTCAAAGGTAAAAATAATTTTGTGCTAATGACAACAGAAATGTAATGTCTGTGCTTACAAACCAACTACATATCATGGATCACAAAGTAAGAAACCCTCAGGCAATGGGCTGCAAGCCAGAAGGAAGCACTACTGCTCTGTTTGCTGCAGCTGGTGGCCCTTTCTGCTTCCCTTACTGGGAATCAGGATGAGACCTTAATAACCCCGGGACTACTGAGGGATGCAGAAAGGGAGAGCGCAACACAGCCAGCAGACCGAAACCAGACAGCTACTGTGCCACCCAAGCAATTATTTCTGTGTATTGCCTTTCTATATCTAGAGGCAGGTATCTCAAGCTCAGAGGATCTTATTTTCTGTTTTGAAGGCCCTGGTGCTCCAAAGCAAGTACTCTGAAAATGACTGCTGAGTCTCAGTAACTACCATAAATGCTGTGACAATGAAGGAAGAATTGTTCATAGAGACTATGTCCTCCCCTGCTCCCTTTGAGGGCCATGACAAGTTCAACTGCAACCATCCACGTGGGAAGCTCTGCCAGGTTATGCTTGCTTACAAACTGCTCATGCAACAGCAGTATGACTGAGCGCAAAAGCTCCCAACTGAGAATAAAGAGCTCAGATGAAAAGAGAGAAATGTCAACCTGAAGAGACTGGGCTTTTTCTGATGGGAATATCCCCATGGAAACTCTCCCAATCTCATATGTGAGACCATACCTTTTTTAACTAAGAGTTCAGGAGGCTCATGTAAATTATTTGCACAGAAAAAAACCCAGATAAACATACATAGAAACTGCATGAGAAGAATACCAGCTGCAAATGAACAAATCAACTATGTTAAAAAACCGAGCTACAGAAATAAAGGCCAATATTTTTTACTTATTCCAAGCTCCAGACATTCATTGTTTGATTTGTCAAAGTTCTTAGCATTGTATAGCACTTTCCAGATTCAAACAAAGTGCCCACTGAGCCTTTGATTGACAATATTTAACATACAAAGTTCTCTTAAGTTGGGTATTGAGAAAAGAGAACGGGGACAACACACGATAAGGAACCACTCAAAAATGCTAGGTTTCACTGGTTTATTGGGCATTAGACAAAAATTCTCACAAAGGCACTCAGACAGAGAAGCATTCAATTACTTCAACCATATACTACTTTGTGCATTGCCTTGCACACCCTCCCAAACTGATTCTATTCCTTTCTCCAAGGATGACCAGCAGAGACCAGGATTAAGTAAAATTCCCATACTCAGTGAGGCTTTTAAGCACATGCTGAACTTCGAGTATTTGAACTGTCCCATTAGTAGTTAAAAAGACATTGAAGAGCTTTAAGGACCAGAGATGGGACCTTATCATCCCTAAAAAAAAGTCCTTGTTTAAGAGCTTTGCTGAATCAAGGCTTAAACACTAAGAAGTATTACTAACGGCTGATCCCCAAAAGAATGCTTGCTGAATCTTACTCTTTTCCTTTACCACAGAAGTATCTGCATGTACTTCAGCCTGCCTGATGGCCCATTTTTGGCTCTCCACACTTGGTACTAAGCTCTGTGAAGAACATCTTTCATAAGATACTGCAGAGGAAGCTGCAGAAGGAAGGTGACATCCAGGAATGTCAAGAGCACAATATCACATGACTGATATTAACAACTTAACAATATGGAATGCCAGAAATAATCAGGAATTAATTTAGGCAAGATTTTTCAAATGAGATGCCTACAGTTAGATTCCTAACCCAGATTTGAATGCTGACCTGAGCACTGGCCAGTTTTCAGAGGTGGCGAGAACTTGCAAAGCTCAGAGTTTCAGAACTTCAACATCACTGAAACATCAAGCCATTTGCTGAAGTACCTAAATATAAATTATGTTACATACCTTTAGGCTGGACTGACTTGCTTTAAAATTTTGTTGATGAGAAAATTAAAATTAGTCACTACTTTATTCCAATGAAATGGCCAATGGAAGCACCCAAAACCATGTGGTCACTTTCTGTTTTATAGCAGTACACAGCCCCAGCATTGTAGCTATCTGAAACCAAATTTCTGTAGCTAGAAAGCCATTTTCAAAAGTATTATCTACAGCTAGTTTTCAACATGGAAACAGAAAAAAAAGTACTGACATTCTTTGTTGTACACAATTTTGAATATTTTTTTCCTCTCTCAATTGAGGTTTTTTGGGAATATGATTGTAAATCATTCAGGCAAAGAAAACATTTCCATAGATGGCCAAATCACCCCACAGCTGAAATGCATCCACACAAAACCTAAAAATAAAACAGAATTATGCATCCAACTAACGTAAGTGTTATCTATTACAAAGAGCAAAAAGAATGCAGCTCACACTGAACACAAACCATAGCATGCTTAAAAGGGAGACCACACCATCCTACATGCTACCAACTGATAACGTAACATCAACAACTACAACTAAAAAAAATGATTATACAAAACCCGCCTAGACACAGGTCCACACAGGACTTGAGTATAAATGGTCACTGCCATTTGCTGTAGATCCAAAAGATTAGCAGAGAAACAGAAACCTACAGAAAGAAATATGCTGGAAGCGTTAGCCCTCTCTCCCACATACCACCAAGATCATATCTTGCGTAGTCCTGGAAGCCACGCGCAGAGGGCAGAACCTTAGTACAGCTTCCAAAAAAGCAAATGATCTGTTTCTCAATATAATTCATTGAACAATCAGAAGCCAGAGAAGTAATTTCTATGGAAGAGAAAAACTCTTCTCAATGTGGCAATACTGACCACCAAAAATCATCCACCAACAATCATCTATGCCTGACACAGTATCAGCATGATTCTGTAATCAGATGAAACTGCAGCAGGATGAAAGGGTATATAGAGGTGAGAACACTTTCCCCCTAAAAACAGTATTAATGTAGCTACTGTATGCATGTTCTCAGATATTCTTCTACACATTTATCTATATATTAAAAAACCAACCCTATTACTTTAGGAAGGAGAGCATTTTTCTTCTTCATACACAAATGCACATCTATCTACATAAAAACAGCTTCTCATGGAGCTAAGAGGGAAAATCCTCTCCCTCTTACAGTTCCCTTTTTCACCCCCAAATGTCATATTATACATAATACCAATTTACACATATGTATAGAGGAATAAATGACTTCATATACTGTTGTATCAGAAGACACCTGGAATGTTTGTAATATTCCTAATAAATTGCCAATTTTAGGATAGCCCACATACTTGAGCATTTGCTTCACTTCTATCTGCCAAAAAATGTAATACCACAAGTGTTTGGTGCTTTGCATTATTTCTTGATTCTTTTTTGTAACTGGAATTACGAAATATTTTATTAGGAGAAAATGCACTTTAAAACATAACTTATGGAGAGAAGCAACTTCTTCAGTGTTTTTCACCGCATCTGTTTCCTCGTACACAAGCTGTACACAATATGTCACAAATGGACAAAGCACACTGAAGGAAAATTAGACATCTAAAACCAAATACAACCACATCAGACTGATCTAGTTAAATGAGACTGCATGTTGTAAATTTTCTTCCCCAGCTAATATTCTCAGCTACACTGTCCATTTCCCTCAGTGAAACTATCTACCTAATCGTGAATATGGGTCCTTTAAAGGGAGTATATTTCCCCCACACAAAGTACAACCAAAGTGTGAAACTCACTGCCACAGAACGCTATGGATGCCAGAAGTATAAATACATTCACCAATTAATTTGAGAAATTCATGGAAGAAGCATTATTTTAGGTAGAAAGGTGTGAATGCAACCTGCACAGTTAAGAAATCCCTAAAGAGTAGTGGAAACTGGGAGAGGATAACGGGTGAAGCATCGCTGTATACCTCACATGTTCTTACACTGGTACAGTGGGAGTCCGAGCCAGCCATGGTCAGAAAGGGGCACTGGGAAAAATGAACCTTTGGTGTGCAGCACCAAAATAAATGTGGCAGCATTTCTAGTCATGCAGTTCCAAATTAAGGCTTTTATCTGAAACACAACCTACTTTATGCCATTTTAACTTGTGCATCATACATATGTCTATTATATATTAACTGAAACGTAATACTAATCAGACTGATGAACTGACTAGGGAAGCCAATGTACAGATGACTATGTGAACCTCACTGTGAACCTCAAGCTTCACCGCTAGCAACTCTGTGTAGCTGTGCTGTTCACCTATGGACAACACCTATATTAACACAGCATAGGAATATAAACAAGGTGTGGGGAAAACGAAATGAGGATTAATGCAAATTAGGAAGAATGTTACAAAATTAAGAAAATTGCTCTAAATTTTGATCGAAAAAAAAGACTTAAATTATACCCCCCTAAATAAAACACATTGTCTTGCAAATCAAAACACCCATATTGTACCTGTATTCGTAAAATGTGAGTGTTAATCATCTTGCAAAACAAATAATTATTTAGAATTATTTTTAAAATCCTTTCAATAATCAGAAGTCATCTTTGCCACAATGCAAGTCTGTGATGAGATATTTCTATAAATACACCCCACCTCCCCACTCCCCTTTCTGAATACAGGCAGTGATGCTAAAGTATCTGAGAAGATCATAGGAAGTCTTTGCATGTGGCAACACACAAAAACTCTCAGTCCGAGAGCAAAACACCCTGGAATACGGGCAATTCCTGTCACTCAACTGCATCAGACATCAGCTCCCATAAACAAAAAAATGCAACTAAAATTTCCTATGTAGTATTTGAATATAAATTAAAAGTAACCCTTATAAAATCAGGTTCAAAACCCCCAATCATTTCTGAACAAAAAGATTATGCTAGATGGTAGGAGACTACAGTTTTGATTAACAACAAAATGTAATTCTTTTAAAAGAGCAAAAACTTAACCAAACGAACATCACACAGCAAATGTTGCTCCACTCCTCTCATGCTCTCATGTAAATAAGGACAAACATCACTATAATGAAACAGAGCTGGGAATTAGAATTTTTAACTTTGGGTTTCAAAATGTTAAGAGGAAATATGAGGTAAAACCTGAAAGAATGGAATGGCATTAAAGTCTTTTTCTTTCTAAACAAGGGAGCAAACCACCTATGTGATGTCATGAAATAAAAAATGAAGAGAGATTAAAAATCATTAGTGAAAATATTAATCCATGGAAACCAACTGCAGATTTCTACCAACACAAATTAATTATAAAAATTCCAAAAGGACTGGGGGGATTAAAAACATCAAGAAGTATAAAAATCCCTGTGCTTCAGGGGAAGATTGCAAGGTTGAGCCAAAAGAAGTGAGACTGTGACAGGGTGCAGTTCATTTATGAGTGCTTTTGCAGGGAAGGAGGAAACATTCCTCAGGTATAAAACACTAGGAATTAGGCTGCTACATGATTAGTGTGGCAGCTTCTAGGTTTCTATCACATACCATTCTGCCTTATATTATTAATGTTACTTTGGTTAAAAACAATAGTAGTATGTGCTTTAACCCTGTACTCTGGATAGTTGCCTGTTGGACTTGAATTTCAGAGGCTTTCTGAGTGCAGGGTATTCAGCATAGTGTGAAAGGCCATAAATAGTTTAAATATCACTCAAAGCTACCAAAAGTTATCCACAGCTGAGCTACAAACCAAAGTGGAGGAACTCATGCACACAACACACCCTTGGCAGCCAGCAAAGTTCAGACCTCCCAAACTTCCTGGTTGTTTTTCCTGGTTGCTTTGGGTATATAAAAAAAGGAAAACAAACCAAAATGTTTTAAATTTACAGACTGCTATTGGTTTTCTTAGCAGCCAGCCCTGGGTCAGTTATGGGAAGATTATTTTCACATGATGGGTAACAGAAGTAAACTGAATTTATGTAAAGCATTATGTAAGAATCCAGACTAAATCTTACCTTGTTTTCACCAACAACAAGCTTGGGAATCAACCAGATTATAAACATTAAGGTATATTAAAAAAAAAGCCATGTGATTTCACTTAGGATCTCAGTAAGGAGTAAGTGTGGGCTGAAGCCCACACTTTGAAGGAGGTATCATCACAAGACCAAAGCACAGGATTGCTCCCCATGTACCTTGACTGTATGTCCCCTAGGTTCCAATTTTTTTCTGGTTTTGGTTGGTGCATGGGCATAAAAACTTAGGGAGACTGAAAATCTGTGGCTGACAGAGATGTTTAGGGATAGTGAGGGTGGCATGGGGGCAAGTATTGATGGATTGATGGAACTCTGATATTATTGAATTTTTTGTACATTAATCTTATGCTCTGACAGAAGGAAACAGAAAGTCCTATTAACATTCCAAAAGTAAAAGCAACCAGGAATGTATGTCCTTCCTATTGCACAGAAGTGTTTCTATATTGGGATGATTTAACTCAAAATAAAACACACACTGACCAAAATATTAGCTCCAGTGGACGTAAGTGGTTGAGCAAAACTTCTGTTCTTATCATACAGTCTTAAAATGGTGTTAAGAATCCATATCTTCTTCCTCGCATATTTCCACGGTTTTTAACCTGTTCCCATAATTTCCATATGGCTTTTTCAGCACAGTTTCACATCACAGGTTTTGTGAATTACAAGCATTTTTTCCCTCCAGAATTACTTTTCCAAATCACACCATGAAGAGATACCTGCACAGAACAAGATCCTATTATACTACAAAATACATTTTTTAATTAAAAAGCTCAGTTAGGAATCACTAGAGATGACCACCTTGATTTTTGAGGAGCACCCTTCAGGATATGGAATTAGTGAGTACTCTGTATTTTAAAAGACTGGTTATTAGTTCTGTAGACCTAACCCTTGCTGTGCCACTGTGAAGTGTTTTGGATGAGTTTATTTTTCTTAGTTACCTTTTTCCCAACAAAGGCAGCTAGAAACTGTATTTCCCTGTCTGTAACATGTAGATAACACTTATTTTGACCTACCTTTCAGAAGTAGGAATTACTTACATTCATCAAATTATTTTAAAACTCAAAGCCTTATAAACAAACTTGTTATGAGAACTTGTGAAGAACACACCTTTGCTGAAAATGGTATGGTATAATAAAAACCTAAATCTATAATCTTCAGGTAAACAGCATAGCTTTTCATGTACTGGAAGCAGACAGTGGCATGTTTGAGCAATGTTCTTTCTAAAGCCTTTGTATCACCAGGAAGCATATGGCTAAGAGTCAACGCAATGAGATCAGACTGAAGTTCACCGAGTTACACAGTGATCTCATTTATCTTTGTTTTTGGAAGGCAAGGTTAGGTAGGCTGTATTTTCACATTAACATCTGCAGAGCATTCTAAAATCCTGGCATGGCCAATGACATGTAAGTTCCAGGTCCTGTGATTTATCCTCCTCCAGTACACATAAATTAGTGTGTGTAGATGGAATCCTTTCACTTCAACTAAAGTATATAATGTAAAATAATTTTAGCTGACAGATTTTTTTCTTCACCTGTTTTTTAAAATTAATTTACAAGTAATTATGATTTTATTCAGCATTAAACCCACATATATATATACCCACAGACATTCTCCACTCATCTATTTGGCAGAAATTAAGACAGGAAACAGCTGAATAGGAACTACAGTGTATTTGCTTATTACATCTCTGTGTTAAACAGGCAAACCTATACCTAATAATAAATACTGAATGAGAACAGAATGAGTGCATGCGTAGACGGTGGGTTTGACCACAAAGCACATAGGCTTTACTGAAGCTCACAGTTATGTGCTTTCATTCCTCAGTTCCTTCTATATATGGGTAGGATCCGACCTTTCTTTCAGACTGGCCAGCACTGTTCAAGTTTGTCTGGTCAAATAATTTCACTGCAGCCTTTTGAATAGTTGAAACTACAGTTGAAACTATTCATAAGTATACATAACTTGCAATGGCTTTTGTTCAATTATATTCTTAATGCAATAGGTTTAACATTCAAATTGGGAAGAATAAAAGTTTGAAAAAGCACATTTGTCAAAAACTGAACTTCACCATGGTGTTCCATGCAATCCAGGGAAATAAGAGACAGCATATTACTCCACCATATTTCCCAGCAGAGTTAAACATCAAAATACCTTCCCTTGCAGTTTATACAAAGGCCAGACACAGAGGCAAATGCACAAAGTATGACATTAGCCATACTGGAGCTATTAATGGAATAAATGCAGCAGTCAAAGACTCTCTGAAGATAAAAGCATCACTCTCTCCCGTCTCTGGAACTTTGCCCAAATCACAGTCATATTTTCATATTTGTCAGCTTTTTTTCCTGTAATCAAAGGGTTTCCTTCATAATAGTAAATAAAAATTAAGTGTTTGTTTTGTGCTTCAAAGTAAAACCGTTTCAGTAATAATGCACACAGTACAGTGTGCATTTTTCTAAGGAAAGATTTACTGCTTCAATTTAAATTTAAAAATTTGTATTGCTTCAGGGTTAAAAACACTGGGACATGTAAACATGCAGAAATCGATTTCTTACAAGTGAATTGGTTGCTTTTTCTAGTATCTAGCTCTATGTTTGAGAAGGGTCATATTTACTAATTAATACTCAGAGAAAGAGGTTTTATAATGTAAACATATGTGGAGTAAATCTAAGTTTGCATAGTTGACAGTAAAATAATGTTAAAAACTTCAGCTTAGAATGTTAACTATATTTGGCCTTGAAATCCTTTCTGCAGGAAAAGTAACCAAGCTAGAAAGGACAGTTATGTCAATCATTGATTTGACAGACTGACAGTTACATCAGTTATGACAATTTCTGGTCTTACAGACAATCCAGAGTTTCTGTACAAATCTCAGCTATTATTGTTTGAACTAGAACCAAACTTTAAGCAAGATATCTGGTCTAGTTTTAAAAATTGCAGAAGCTTCGACATAGGAACAAGTTGCTGCAGAACAAAGAGTTACTATATCTCAGAGCATCATGCAGACAATTCATGCATTTACCCTGGCCCGTGACAAATTCAAGATAGTTTACATCCTCTGAGAACTAAGCTCATTCAAATTACTTTGTGTTTGCTGAAGGCTAAGCGGGCATGGACTATGACCATGAATGAGCTGACATGGAGCAAGTTCGTATTCCATTGCAACTGTTTTTCTTCCCAAACACTTTCTGGAGTATGAGAAATTATTTCTGTATTTAACTCCCTCGCCATCACATTGAAGATCCCCTTCTATTCAAAATCTTCCATGTGTTTACTTACAGATGACAATACAGTCATTTCGGAAAGTTTTATTTGATGAAGTAAGAGACATAGCTTCTTATCTTACCTAATAGCAAGGGATTTTGCTGTATCTCAAATCAGACACTCTTAACACTTGCCGCTCAAAAGCTGACTCAAGATTTGTTAGAAATGGGGACAAAAACCACTAGAAAGCATTTGGACCTATGAAGACAATGCTTTCCTGGGCTGGAATTAGGAATGGCAGTCATAGTCATTGGTATTCAAAGTAAGCCTTGCTGTCATCATTGCCCAAGGAAGTCTGCTGTCTTAAGGCAAAGCTGAAGCATCAGAGAGAAGACAGAAATGCCAATGTTACAAACCTCATCTCACTTTGTCTGTGCCATGTTTCATCTTACCATGATTGCACATCAAGTGAAATAATATGCTTAAGTGGTAGTCTTCATTTTCTAACTAACCTCTCTGTTAAAAGAAAAAAAAAAGTGTTGCTGGCATACAGTAGACCTTCAAATCTCTTTTGGATTCCTTTTCCACATACTGCAACAGTGAGCTATTTTCCATCCTCCCACTCTCACCCAGAAGCAATGTCTGCTTGTCACTTAGATAGCTGCTCATGAGAGATATAAGTAGTAACAAGTTGTTGATGTCAATATTTAATTTATTGCCAAGAGTAGAAGCAATAAGCAAAATTCTATTTGACTACGAGCAGTCAGCAGATTAAATACCACCACAAACAAGCCTGTATCCTTTAAGTGTAACTTAACCACACCTTAAAGTTCTTTTGCTTTTTGCCGCAAGCCTTTCCATAATGAATGTCTAATGAAGCTACATTTCTCTACACTGGCCTGGATATCTAGATGAGTTCACAGAATACAGTTGAACTGTTTCTTGTTTGCTACATCTACAATTCTTTTTTTATTATTAGCAAATTTGGAGTATACTTGGTGACACACTGTGACTGAGGCTATTCAAGTCAGCACACAGGCATGCTTTTCCCTAGCACACAGCTTTTTTGGGGCCTGCAGTCTGACTCTCAGCTACAAGGGTGAAAGGACTTTCCAGATCTCAGAAGACTTGCAGAACATATCCAGGTGTGTGGATACAGGACTTGGAGGACACGTATTATGGATTTTGAAAGGACTTATCCACTGTTACGCACCTCGTCCAATGCCAGAGCTCCTGTGAGGGAAGCGCAATGTCAACTATCCTCATAACTATTCACAGCTACAAGTAATTATTTCTTTAGAATTTGTCTCAAAGTCATAAGTGTGTCTCAGCTCTAACACAGCAAAAGATTACATTTTTAAACTGTTAGGTTTTTCATGTTTTCCAACAGTTGTATCATGTAATACATGTTATTTTTGATCTCCAGTCGAGTGACATTTATTTGAATGTTCAAACGCTTCTTGTTAAGTGTGTATTTCAATACTAACTGTATATTTTAGTAAAAAGCATGAACCTCCTGAGTTGAGGTTCCATTCAACCAGTGCTCTCTCTGCAGTTCACAACAATGCATTAAATAAAACCTGTTTTTACAGCTACCTGGACTAAAGCTAAGATCTTTAACTTTATTTGCAAAATAAATATATGACAAACCATGAGTATGAACAAATATGTATAAAAGTTTTCAATCTGTAGAAGCTTTATGCAGATCCAGTATGAAGGCAGATTCAGCATTGCTAATGGCATACAACTCTCAGCATGGTTGTAGGAGAAAAACCCCGAGGTCCACAAAATCTCTACAGGCTCTTCTAATTCCAGCCATAAACTCAGTAAGATAAAAATAGGGGCAGTGAGAAAACTGAAGTGCAATATTGATGGAATATTGCCAGTCACTGCTCTCCTTTAAATGGAGATCTTTTGTTTGAGCTCCCCCGTTGCTCACTGCTAGAATAAACTGCCTAGACAAGTTCCAAGCCTTCAGGTGCTCCATAGGCCAAAGTCAATATTTCAAATACCACTCTAAGAACACCAACAGCATTATTAACTTACGATTTTATCGTGAGTCTCAGGGTATTTGTTGATTTTTTTTCCACACCCCAGTTTCCAGAGTCAGGCAATGACAAGAAAAACTCACCTGTTGTATTAAGTGAAAAAGGATGTTGGAGATAGAGCCACATAATAAGCAGGCTACCATGTTCCTTACCAGCTTTGGGTTACGAAGGCAGGTTAAAATACAGTTCAATACAATGCATGTTGCAAGTATCTAATCACAAGCAGACAAAAGAAGTCTGCACTAACCAGTGTTCTACTCTCAGTCTCCCACAAAAATACAGATGGAAAAATGTTTTTTGGCCATTGGTACTACTTGATCATTGCCAACAGCTAGGAATCGAGCAGGATTCGTAGCTCATGAATACTTCACCAAATTTTCTGGTAGTTTTCCTTAAACTAGAACCAGTATTTTCTTTCTTTTCTTTTGATTGAGCTTCTGCCAGCCAACTTACTTTTGTGCATCAACCAGTCCTCCAAAATACAGTGACAGACTGCTCAGACCATCTTAGAAGAAAAAAGCTCATGTTGATAGGATTATGACAGCAACAAGCCTGTAGCTCTCTATTCCTGTTGGATTTGGATGCCAGGAGAACTCCCCTAAGAGAAAAGAACTTCTTCAAACTCCCTGGGGGAATGTTTTGCAGGAAAGGAACATTTGAAATCAGATTTGTCCACTGAATCAACAGTACTAAAAGTATGTTCAGACGCTGTAACAAAAACATGAAGTACAGCACAGCCAAGTAACTTTACTTTATAAATCATATCATTTTCATTTCCTGAATTCATAACCACAGTGATGCAATAATGGAAACTTTTCTATGTTTATAAGTTAGATGACCCACAATCGTTCCCTACAGTAAGCACTAGTAATTTCTGACTATTAAAATAATTGTCATACTCTATTGCTATGGTTTGCTTAACGTTGTAAGCCAGTTTTCTATTTAACAAACCATATTACATTGGCAACAAGATTTCTTACCTTAGCCAACGGTATTGGATGTGATTAATTTCTAACATTCTTTTTGGGAGTCAAAATAAACATCCACTCAATTTTCTTTGTTTGCCATCTCAACATCCTAAGCAGGCTGGCCTTCTCACAAATTCGTGTTGGTTGTCCCTAATTAACTTTTTTCTTTTAAAAATGTTCAAATTGCATCCAGCTAGATTCTTTCCCTTTAAACTCCTTTTCTTCTAACATTAATCCCCAACTGTTACATTTCATTTAAATGACAATTCCATGTTATATTTTAAATTCAACTTTCAATTAAAATCGACTGTTCAGACTTAGAACAAAAGTCACTGATGTGGCAAATAATGACAGGAATAATGAAGATACCCTTTACAAAACTCTATACACAAAGTACTGTATGATAGGATCAGATCTCAAGACACCGACACATCTGATCAAGAAAGCTAGTATGTAAGGTTCTAGAATATTTAGAGGGATTGCTTTAGGATATTATTTTGGAATCCCTCACTGCTTCTTAGGTTACTCTCATCTCAGTATTCTTGTGCTGGTTAGAGGTAGAAGTTAATTTGCTCTCTCAGCTTCTGCCATAGAGGCCTCACCTATGTAATTAGCAAAACTGCTGAAAAGATACCTTGCAGATTTTCTCAAAGAGAGTTCCTCTGAAGGAAAACAAACCCATGCTTTTGTAGAATAATACACAAACTAGCTGTGCAAGGTCAGATTCTAATCTGCACACTGCTAACTAATATTCACACATCTGCCTCACACCTTCAACATAGAAGCTGCTTTCCAGACAGTTGAGACGGGCAGCCTGTTATCTTTCAGATGGCAGATCAAACTAGAAGTGCCATTTAAGCAAAATAACCACAGAATAGCTTGCTGGAAGTAACAACCACACTATGAGGCTCAACGGCTGAGACGCAATGAAGAAATTCTGTCTATACAATCTGCTTCATCCATTTATTTTCATAATTAACTTTAATCTTTGCATCCTATGTCTCATACATAATTTGTTTAATTGGCTGAAGTCTAGAATGGCCTCCAGCTGTCTAGACCATTGAACTAAGAATGCAATCCTGCACTAGCTCAAAGTACACTGCCCCAATTTTTGCTCCCAGAGATTTACATGAGCAGTTACTCACACGGCTTTCTAGTGTGTCTTTGTAAGGTACTTCCTGTTCTACTTGTTTTAATTGCCTACCTTTTATTCTATCCAAGAATTACCTGACTACCAGTGTATTTACCATAAATATACATCTGTTTTGCCAACAATTAAGGTTCTTCTTGGTGTGGGTCTTCCACCATTCTGTTCTTTTATTCACTTACAATGTAAATTTTATGTCCTTCCATGGTATTAATTACATTATTGTGTACATTTGCTCCAGTACAATGAAATATCTACATCTTTCTTTCTCTCTTCCTCTCTCGCATTGTATTCTTTCTTTATTATGGGTGCATGACCCCATGGTATAAGAGTAGAAAATTTCTGCATGTTTCATCTTAACTTCCCATGCACAATCTCTGCTGGAAATTTTACAACGTGTTAAATTTATTTTCTAGAGTCAGTTCTCTGTAGCACTTAAGTAAATAATAATTTAACCTAGATGTCTAAGAACCTGGTGATTGTATAACACTCATAGATTTTGATTTTCTCAACCAAAACACAACTTATCACAGCTCCTAAATAGTTTCATGCATTTTTCTATTTTCCAACACAGAAGATATACTTGGGCTGTGTACCTGTGGCTTGGGGTGTATAAGCCAACACTCTCATGGCTTCATTTCACAATTTACATCAACCAATAGTTACTTTGAAATGCCAGTCCCTGAACACTTAAAAAAGGTTCTGTGATAAGGATCTAAGGCAAATTAGTTGTCTCCCTCTCTCTGTCTTTCCAGCAGAAAAGAGACTTGATGCACTAAGAGACTTCATCTATCTGACTCCATCCGCCTAGTAATTTGGCAGAGGAGACGTGCCTCCAATATAGTAAACCTCCAAGTTTCATGAAAATGAACAAGTGTGCAGAGGACTGTAATCCCATTAATGGACCCACTCTCTAAAAGAATGCAGCCCAGATCCAAACCTCATTAGAAACTGGAGAATCCACAGACGGATGTAACAGCGTACACATTTTAACTACGGAAAAGCCCCAGATAATCCTCAGATCAACTGTAAGATTCAAGTCCATTAGAAGTCCGTACCTTACAGAACGTTTCCTTCCAGGGTTTTTCTAATCTTCTCATTTTTAATGTAGCATCTGCAGATTGTTCATTTCCCTTCTTGCTTCCAACTTTTTTGTCTGCTTATCTATATTATTTAATAATTTGAAAGTTTATTTTCTTGGATTTGTATATCTATGAAGCGAATCACCCTTCTGTATGTCTCTCCTTCCATTATTAAGCAGTAAACCCTCAATCAAGTTTTTAATGTTTTCCTTCTGCTTGTTTTTTTCCTGTTGGTGATATCTGCCAGATCTCTTTATATCCCTTTTCCCCCAACTCCCCACACGTTAGGACTTCTGTTTTATCTACATTTTCATACTTCCCAATTGTATTTACCAGATTTAAAATCTATCTTTACATGTCCCAGAAAGCCTATCATATTTTCTTCCAGATTATTCTTTCTATTTGATCCTTCCCACTCTTCCGTTATCTTCATATATTGTCAACATCTTTTGGACAGCCTGTAAAGTGATTACTCACTTTCATGACATTGTTATTTCTACTTACTTAAAAGTACAAGCTTACCACATGTTAATTGTGCAATCCTCCCCCCTTCAGTTTTAGTCATCTCTTCTTTCTTGGGCCTCTGCATATAGTTATTTCCTCTTTACACTTCACATGTTCTCCTGACTAATTTTTTCAGCTAAAAAATTCAGACACTACCAGTAAATAAAACTAACAAGACATGTCTCATGTCTGTTCTGGAAAAAAAAGTTCAACCTTAGTCCAATACTGTATCCAGATATAAATTATTCTAGTGAGGTGAACAGGGTGGAGAGACTATTTTTAAAAGAAATAGTTACTGCAAACATCCTGGCCTTAATAATGAAGACAAAGGTGTAAGTCTAAGCACAGTTCTGAACAAGGTAAACTAAAATGCATAAGAAAACCTATATAAATTATACTTTATCATTAACAACATCTGAGCATCTGGAGGAAAGTTTCTGGAAGTTTACCACTTACTTTCAGCCTTTAGGTACAATCAGTTAAAAAAATAAGTAAATAAAAATAATAATAATTAAAAATGCAAAATCCTTCAAATCGACACAAAGACGACGGGACAAAGTAGTGGCATCCAAAAATCTAAGTCTCTACCTTTGTATAGAAACATCACACTTGTTCAGATTTTAGAAAAATGAAAAGTTATTTGAACTTTAAAGAATCTGATGAGAAGAAAAACTGGGAAAAAGTTCACAGTCTGACCATGGCAGTATTGGTAAAGTGGTCAGTAAAATATGGACTACAAAACTCAATGCAATTTTTTACTATGTTTTTGTGGTAATTAGGAATACTGAAATAGAAGTGAAAACAGCATTCAGCCACGTATTTATCTCAGACTATAATGAATATCATTTAAATCGAAACATTGCAAGAAAGATACCACTGTATCATATTAAAAAACCAAGCCTATATTCGATAGTGATTCTGTTCATGGTATTTGGTGTGCTCATTAAATATATCTGTAATAGCAAAGTTCTTCCCAAGAACAGTATCTTGCAAAGGAAGAGTAGGGCTTTTAAAGCTGACGTCTCAAAGTGAAACTATAATAGTACTCCTAATTCATGTCTAAACATTAAGCCATTTAATATATGACAAATATAAAATTTGTGGCTCAATTCTAGGGAAAAAAGCATGGTGGGATAGATTTATCTGGAGATTACTTAAGTGAGCAAGAAGTACAAAATGTGAGATCTGTAGTCTACAGCCCTACTAAGGCACTTAAGCAAGAATGGAGAATGGAGACCTGCATTTTAAGAACACAGTTGGCAATGAGATATGAATTTCTCACGGTTTCAAGGGAATCAACTGGGAACAGAGCGAAGGAAGCTGCAGAAACTAAAGTTAGCATACATGAGAGGGCTCTGAAAGAGCTTGCCTACCTGTAATATCAAATCAAAAGCAGTTTCAGGACATAAAACATTGCTGGCATACAAGTCCTTATAGCTTTGAATATTACTATCACACTTTGAATTTCCTTTGAATTAGGGGCTGACTCCCAGCAGCTGCTTTTCAAGATTCAAAGCTTTATTTAGTTTAGATAATTTTCAGTGTTTTTATAAGGCATCCCCATCCCTGGGGAAAAATTGCCAAGTATACGAATAAGTACATCATCTGGGCTGTTTACCATATTGAAATACGGATCAAATCCAAATGGATAGCTGACCTTCTCCAGACACTTTTGGACTCAGTCCTGAATGGTAACTATTCCTGATTGTGATTTTGAATAGAATGGATAGAAGTAAATCAGAAAGAGCAAAAAATTATGCCACCTACCCTAGTACTCATAGAAAAGATAAATAGTTCAGAATTGTGAAATATTCTCAGGAGTTGCAGAGTACTACATAGCTACATTTTTTTGACATTCAATGGGTATTTTCTAATTTAACAACCTGACAATTACTTTAGACCTTTGTAGGCTTTACTTAAGCTACTACACACTTGGACCCAACACAGTACTCCTCTCTTTCTCCTGAAGCCAATTTCTATTCAAACCAACAGTATAAACCAGAAAACAGTTTCCAAATATCAGACTGAAAGAAAATGATCTGCAGTAATTATTAGTAGAATTACTTTAGTGCAGCTCAAGATAATCAATTGCTATCAGTTTTGGTTGTTTTTGAAGAGGTGAAAGTAGCTAGAAAAACAGTATGATGCATTTTTTATGAACAGAAAGAACATAATCATCACTCTCCAGTCTTTACAGGGGATTGTTTTGCCAAGTCTCTTTGTATGGCTCTAAACTGGATATAAAAAGTGGAGAATAACCCTTTATCTGCTAATATCATATCTTGATTGAAAAATATGCACGTCACAATAACTCAAGGTGGTGGGTGTAGATTTTTTTCTACAGGCAGATAATGCCTATGGCCATCATGAGAAGCTGGCATTTAGATCTAAATCCTAAATTCTGTGACATATGTTTTTATTTTGAGTTTTTCTTCCTCCCTGATTCAAAGCACTGGCAACAGAAATTGCATCAACAGATTTTTGGCATAGCCATAACAGATTCCACATTACAATGAAAAAAAAATCCCCCCAAAACTGTGTGTGACATTTCCTCTTTGAGACCAGCGGAAGTCCAGTGTATCAAAACATGACATGTCAGACTTTCGATATTACTGAATTGAATATGTAAAAAACCCAAAGTGTTGACATGCTGACGAAGACTGCAGTCCATGGATTTAAGGTTCAGAGAGATCATTAGAACACCTGATTTGACAATCTGCGTAACACAAGAGGCATTTCAGGCGGCATTTCATGTAATCACTGCAATGACTCATAACTGGTAACTCATGGACCCCATTTCACTGAGGATTCAAAAAACTGGAGCTGAAGGATACGTACAACACTCCTGTTTCTCAGAGGTACAATCAGATACTATCCAAAAGCAAGTGTTAGGCATGGAAGGCTGGAAGACAAACTGCAGGGAGGATGGAAGCAAAGTAATTTAACATACTTTCGCTAACGTTAGCATCTCAAGTCAACTTAAGAGTACAAACACACACAAAGCCATATTTTAGGTTGCCACAGTAACAAGCACCAGATTAGAAAATTTTCACCAGATTTAGGTTTTTGTTTGAAAGAAAAAAAAATATCATGACTGTCACAAATTCCCTGGTGTATTCTCTACATCACATAAACAGAAAGCCAGGTCGCAAAAAACCACCTGTTTTCTGTAAAGTATGGGCTGCATATATGAATAACCCATACCTTTATCCCAAAGTACTTAGCCTGACCCATAAAAAAGAGCTGTTTAGTTTCACAAACAAACTGCTATTGTATCACAAGTGTAGAAAAGGGAGAGATCAGCACATAGGGGCCTCTTTCAGTGCACACACATCAACTAGAAAACCTTCTTATAGCTGTAAGGAAAGCAGACTAGGACAAAAGGCATATTTGAGAAAAGTGTTCTGCATGTAGATGACTCCTTCCATTAGCTGAAATGATGGCTTTGATCAGCAGCAAACTACTGACCATGAGCATCTCACTAAAAGAAAAAAAGAAAAGGTGCTAAGGCCAATGTCCTCTGCTGAGCATACAACTGCTTCACTGCTACGTTTCTCAAGCTTGGTGGAAATGAGCGTCTTTTTAGCTCGTCTGATCATATGATCACCTCAGGAGCCAAATACTAGGTATGCTTCCAGGGTCACAACACTAAAAACAGAAAGATATGAAGAACAGTATTTGTCACACCACCCCAACTTACAGATTTATAATGACAAGAAAATAAATAGTCATCCTGGTTAAGTTTCAGCTTTTTTAGAATATCACAAAATAAATTCTTAAGCCTTTCTAATACTCTCCAGGCTCTTTTGAACCCTATTGTGACCCCATCATGAACTGTGATGTCACCTAAGCGTGTTTGCACTGCGCCAGCCACTGTGTCAATGCCCACAGAATCTAAAACCATTCAGAAATGTTCTTTGTGAAAAAAACACCCAAAACAAAAGCCGCTAATTCACCCATCTTCGCCTTTTTTATTCACGTCAAGCAACTAAAAATTTTTGGAACGTCCCATTTCCTAATCAGGATTGAAAACAGCAACGTTGATACTCCTGCAGTATTTTAACCTCAAGTTTTAAGCTCGGAGATTATCAAAGGGCTGTAATAACACTTTTGTCTGTTGTCCAGCTTGACGTTCTTCATGTCTCTGTCAGTTCTGGACATGTTTTTGTCTTCTTTCATATAGTTTAAAAGGGAAGCACTACCATAAAAGGACAGATAAAAGAAATAAAAGTTGCAAAAGAAACACAGGTTGACTGGAGGACAGGTAATCATATTTACAAATAACACTGATTAGATTCTAAGAGTGCTGACTAACACATAGTTAGATACCTCTCATTCATTTGCATGTTTCAGTGCTACTTTACATCTAGTAAGGGTAAGAAACTTAAGTTAGCACACAGACAAGTAGATACACAAATAGATATCCACACTATGGTCAGATCAGTTCAGGGGTGTAAGAAGTAGGTGATCAAGCATTCCTATATTTTCAGCATGCCTAATGAAATGTCTATCATGATAAAAGGATACAAAAAACCCCTTACCTTGACAAAATGAATCCTGCAAAATGATAATTAGTAATAAAAAACTCCTCTGAGCAACTTTACACTTAAGAAAAAAGGACAAGACTGAAAACTTACTTTCAATACTACATTATTAAACCTTTAAAAAACCCCAGTAATTATGTAATTTAAGCAATATTTGTACCAGTTCTACCTGAAAAGTATTTTCCTGATGTAGAAAGTAATTCCAGAAATAGCTGAGTGGCTCATTCTTCCTATATCCTGCCCTTTAGATCAGATTTACTGTATTTGCAATCGTGGGCTTAAATTCCAAGAATTCATTTTCTATGCTCTGTCATGAAATTCTAGCCCACTGAAGCTAAACCTTCAACCTGGGCATTACTATCAAAGGAACTGGCATAACTTAAATTCAAAAAGGCAAAAGAGGAGACATGAAATTTAAGGTACCAGTAATTCAAACTGAGGCTGGAATTTGACAGCTTAAGTATGATCTTTTCCTGCTATCCATCCATCAGAGAATTTGAACCTAAGATCCTTTGCAAACTGTGTCGAGTGACTGACCTTTGGTAGCCCAAATGTCAAAATGCAAGCCAGGTTTGTATTGATACTGTAGAGTTAACATGAAAAGCAATCAAAGAAAAAATATGTATTTTATTACAAGGGCAAGCAGATGCAACAATGAGTACATACAAGGAATAGATCTGTTGAGTAAGGTGACATTTTTACATAGTCACTTTTCAAAGTAGAACTACATTTGAAGGGTTTTTGCATATGTTTTACCTAGAGACCTCTGTGATGAAGTGCCAATATCAACTTCCCTTTCTCTTTAGTTGCCAGTTTTATTTGATTTCTTTCTTCAGATATGTGCCAACCAGTTTCAACTTGTTTAACAACATTTTTTTAAAATCAGCTGCCTTGTTGGAATGTTGAACTGATGCATGTGTGGGTGTGCTTATAATACATGCAAAAAATACATTAAAGCAATATAAAGGCTCTGGTTTAAGCCTATAAAAGCAAAGAAATTAAGCATTGAGGCAAAATACTGGAGCAGACACCTCTTTACATATCATAATACCTTACAAAAACAACGGCCTAATTTTCATAGAAAGTGTTAAGTGGAAGTGCTCTGTTCATTTAATACAGCTGTGGTTTATATGGTTGAACTGCAAAACTAATGGAATATCACAAACCATATTATTCTATAATGGAAGGGCTTTGCAAAGTATTTCATCCTCAAATATCATCATATGTAATAAAATTATGCAATGAAACATATTTGATGATTATATATATTTGATTGTGTACTAAAGTGATGTTCTTTCCAGTCAAATTATTCAATAAAATGTTAATGACATGAGCATAATCAAGCAAAACAATAAGACCAGGATGTCAGATTTGGATGTACTATTAAAGGAACCAAAGCAGCATCCCGATCTGGAGAAACATTAAGGTTTCCTAATGAAGTTAGCTTCAGGCACAAAAGCTTGCCTGTTTCAGGCCCAGACCTCTAAGCTGTCATAAGTAGCAATTAGAAATCCCTTAGGAAATTTCAGTTGTGTTATCTGACCTTTATGTTACATTGTGACTAAAAAAACTATAGGATGAGAATAGACCCTCATATAAACCTAATGATAGAGACGGTTCCCCAGCAGCACATGCCTCCACCTAACACTGGTGATCACACTAACTGTAAATCCTTGTACTTATGATACACACTACTTTGTAGCTCCCACCAGGACAAACCATGGAGTTTGATAAAACATTAAACAACAAATCTTAGGGTGTTCCTTCTGAAAGCCTTTCGTGCTTAATTGGATTTATTTTTGACAACTGATAAAATACCAAATTCGGGTTGTTGTTATCAGGAGAGATTGAGAGAGAAGAGTTAATGGGAAATTTTGGGGAAAACTTTTAAGACTTTACAGGTCTAACAGTCACTTTAGGATAACTGGATGATCACCATCACTTTGATAAAGAGCAGCTACTTGTGTAAGTCCTATCTTGTGTTTGAGTGTGACTTCTGGTCCACGAGCACAGTAACAAGCTGGTTTGCAAAAATAAGTGGAAACACACCAAACATATAAAGAAAACTGTTCAGAAGAAACTTATTCTTCTCTTCCAGGTCTCTTTGTGCCACATCTCTGCCATCTGAATATTTTCACCACCTCTGAAACATGGTCAGATGCTTGTGATCTTCTTTAATGCCTCTGATTTCTAAACTTTTTCCAATACATCTTCTGCAGCAGCTGTCTGAAAGAATCAGTGCAAATTCTTTTGTTGCTTCAAGCGAATTGCCCTAGTTTTCACAGGAAAAGTGAACAAAAAAGCCACCCACAGCACCTGCCTGGTCTTGACTTTTGGACAATCACCACTGATTTCACCTGCCTGAACTGTTCAATGATTTTATGAGCGTGGGGAGAGCAGGAGGGTCATGCTTTGTTTAATCTTTGCTTGGTTTTTCCATTATGTGAAAGGAATTAATTTGTTTAAATTAAACTCTTTCGGTAAGTAGAAGCTATCTTGCATCAAAGACATTTTAAGAGTTCTCCAACTCAGTAATTCTGCTTGCCTCTGCCTGCCTCACTAAAAGAGTGAATTTGAGGGGAAATAAATGATGTTTAAGCTTGTCTAAACCTGACTGAAGACACGTGGACAAAAGAAAATGGTAGTCTGTGGAATTTTTTTTTTACTTTTCTCTTTTTGGCATTGTTTGCCTTTTCCTGTCGTCACTCAATGGTGGATCGAAAAAGTAGTAACTTGAGATTTTACTCATGCAGTACTTCAGCAGAAGTTCCTGCCACTTGGAGTTCATAGGAAGGTCTCATGGGATGTAAACCAACTAGTAGTCAGCGCAGATTGGCCCTTCATGTTTACATACCTTCCTTTTTGTAAAAAATAGAAAATTCCCTCAAACAGTCCTTAGTGATTGCAGACACTGACCTAGCAAGTTGAAAAGATAATGTGCCAACAAATTAAGTGTTAGTCATAAAAAGTTGTCTATGCTCATCTGTTAGAGTAGTCAGGCTCTATGGACTGTTATTTTTAAACACCTGAACACTCAAGAAGTCATAGCATAGCTTAAAAATAAGAGGAATTCCTGCAATATTATACACCCATTCAGATTCCATGTATTCTTTGACATTGCTTGTCTTTGTTGATCCAGGGCTGATTTTTTACAGGTCTGTTTATATGCCTTTGGCAAACTTTGGCAGTATTTGATGACTGTGGCTGCCTAAGCCCCTGCTTTGGAACGGTGGATCTTGTACCCACCCACAGTAACAACTCAACAGCCCACCAGCATGCTCCCCAAAGAGGGATTCGCAGGTGCCCATTAACCACCAAACAAACACCAGACCCCCAAGTTCAGCTTTGTACTCTTGTGGTAGCTAACTCTTGCCCTGACTTTTGCCTGATATTTGAAATTTTCCTGCCAATTTGACCACTTGAATCTCAGTTACTTGAGCACAATGCTTTCTGCATCTTTCGAGCATGCAAGGGCACATACCCATCTGACCTAAAAGCACTCAAAGTACTTCGTCATCACAGTTACAATTTAATTTAAATCAATTGCAAAGCTTCACAGAGAAATCCAGTCTCTTCTAATAAAGACAGCAGACTAACACTAAAATGGTTTTAGTTCAGTCAGACGTATTGCCACAGATATTAGAGAATAACACTGCCATTTCACAAAACAATCCTCCTTTATGTTAGTTTATTGTAATTTGATAAAAAGTACTTCACCATCCCAATTTAAGACTTATTCTTCTGATAATTATGTTTCCTTGACCAGCAATGTGACCACTCACCGGTGCTAAGAGTAACTGAAGCCATGCTCAACATCTGTGCTGTTGGAATACAATGTCACGTGCAGATTGTAATGCATTTCTCCCAATATCAATAGCTAATCCTCATCCAAGTAAATACTTAGTTATGACTATTTTACTAACACTACTGTAAAGGATACAGCTATGACAAAAAAGAGATCCCAGATTAAAGAATTGAAAAGCACATTTGATATAACAGGGAGGAAGGTTTAATATACATTCCACTCCTGATAATGTCAGAGTTAGTTAAATTTATGTCAGAGCTATCAATATGTGAAGATGTTCATCAAAAACAACTTTTGTTTTTTGTGTTTTAATGCAATGAATTGGAATGAAAGAATTGACATTGAAATGGTCAGCTTAGTTTCTGTAACTACAGATTTCTTCTCAAATTTACATTTTTTGTTTGCAATAGTGTGAAACACTTATGTCAATCTATGCTTAATATTATGTCACATAAAAATATACCTATTTAAATGACAGAATGCAAAAAGGAGGGAAAGAAGAAACTCAAATTATTTCATGCCATGCAGACCACTTACTTTTTGTAATTTATATGTCCGCCTTCAAAGTATGTCGTTTATGTTCTAAGGTAAATAAGAAAAGCTAGGTGTATTAAGACCTTATTTTACATTTAGTTCTGTGGAACTCAGAAATTAGTTCAGGGATCAGCAACTTGCCTTTCGTTAATGAATACACAACGCTTCCCACTTTCTTCCATGGACATCTTATTTTGATTCTTGAAAAACAAAAACACTTCCAGTTTCAGCAGAAGATATTTTAGGCACTCAGAATGTATTGGTCAGGTGTCTAAAGCAATATACTTATTTTTTAAAACTCTAGTCATTGTTACTCAAACATTTTTTATCCAAGTGGCAAATACACTGAACAACAGACTGGATTCTTCAGGGTCACACACACAAAAAAAGCTGCACGATGTATTTGCTAAAAAAGGAAATATTTGGGAGGGCTAGAGGGGAAGAACCTCCAGAAAGAATAGGAGTCAACAACAGGTGGTAGATGAAGGAGGAAATAACCCATAAAACCTATTTGCATAAACAAAATAAGACATACTTTTCCATTAAGAAGCTCACAACACTTTTCCTACTAGACAAAACGTTGGCGTTTTATCTGTGGTGGAAAAATAACAAAACCAAACCAAACAGAACAAGCCTGAGATCAAGGCGCTAAGCACAGCCTGGATTCAGAGCCTGGCCTGCAAGCAGCACATGTTTAAAAGAAAGAGCCTACTTTCTGCTGAACAACAGTAGCTTGGAAATACATTCTCAAAGTTAGAGTCAAATGATAAAATTTCCTTAGAAAGCCTTTACCCATCTCCTTATGAAAGGGACTTATAACTCAAAAAGTTGTGGAAATATTCATGTCAGGGGATTACAAATGAAATGAGCAGAAACAAAGATGGTGTGTCTGGGGACACCAAGACCGATGAGCCCTTTGCTGTACTGCAGATGTGAGTAATAAGAAAAAAATGTTCCCTAAACTCTCCTCACAGATACTAGTAGTTACCACTCTATGCTATTTCAATTTAAGAAATCAAAATAAATGATTGAACACCTACTATTTGATAATTTAGTGAATAAAAGTTTCAGGACAGCACTAAATGCAGTCTGAAAGTCCTACTCCTATTTTTCACTGACAGCGTAGCAAAGTATAAAGCTATATATTTTTAATTAAATAAATATTCTTTGGTTTTCAAAGGCAGACAATTTATTTTTGGGAAGGCTAAAAATCTAACTCCAAATGATCAGTCCTTTATATTTTAGGTAGTGGATTAAAATAGTGTCCACATAATGATACAAGCACTCCCTTTTTAAGGAAAGTCCATCAGCTGCGGCAAAGACAGGCAGCAAAATACAGGTTAGGAGGAAGAGCGCGGGAGAGGGGGTGCGTTGCAGCCTGCCTGGCTGCCACCGCAGAGACCCCCCAGGGCCACTGCAGAGCTCCTGGAGAAGGCAGGGGCACACGGGAAATAGTACCCCTGCCAAGGTGGTACAAGACCAGGATGTCTGGGGTAAAGCAGTTACAAAAAAGAGATAAAACCGGTAAGTAACAATTATGTAGGATAACCAGAGAGCGGCAGAGCTCCCTTAGCTTCCCCAGAGACCGATGCAGGGGATATGCTGAACTGAAAAGGGGAAGGAAAACATAGTCCAAAGGAGAAATGCATCTCTCCTCCATTCAGCTTTCAGCTGGAGCTTGGAGGCAGGTATGGCTGGGCTTGCAAGGATGGAAATGTCAATGGCTTGCCAGTCATGCTGGAGACAATAGAGAATCATGCTCACGATATCAACTAACACATCCTGAAATAAATTACAGAAAATCTAAAACACCTCTTTGAAATCAAAAGAACAAAATAATAGGTGATATGGTCACTAACATCAGACAAGTATCCCCACTTTCAAACCACATCATACAGGAACAAATTAAACCCATATGTTACATAAGAAACAAGTGGTTCCGTAAGCAGCTGAATGAGTAAAACTTGGTTTTCTGTAAAACACAGATTTGTGTCCTGCACTGATTCTTTGGCATCTAGCACGGGGTGAACTTGTTTTTCAGGAGAGCACTCAGAGATGTTGAAGTTGGACAAGAGTCAAAAGTTATTGCTAGTAGGGCACACGGGCAGGCGCACACGTGCAGAAAGCACCATCATATGAGCTTTGTTTTCTTAGGAAACCACGTTCAAAAACAATTCCTCAAAGGAGATTTATTTTAAAGCAAAACCTCACCTGTGACATGACAGTAATAAAGAAGGAAATATCACGTATTTTAATAATGGGAGTTCTCATCACATTCCTGGGACAAAAATCTAAAAGCCTGTTTTAGGGATTAGGAAATTTGAAGTAAAAAAACCTTGCTGTAATTTTCTAAGGCCTGAAGAATTAAATACTAGGAATAGAGGAAGCATTGAAATTCGTAATTGTTTTGGTACCCGAGACCAGCTCTCTTAAATTAACTTATCTGAAACTCATAATCTCCTCCCTGCACTGAGTTAAAAGGATCGTGCAGAAAAAAAAAAAACAACAAACAATAAATGGTTCTTCTGTGCTCTCAGTTGATCAAGTGATTGCAATGGGCTTCTGTACAGAACCTGAGAACTTCATTATCACACTTCCTGCAATTAAATCTTCAGTCACATTAGGACATTTGGGTTCAGAGAGGAAATAAAAATTCTGTCTATCACTGAATATATTTTACTCCATAATGATTATGTCTTATTTAGTGTACAACTGTAGGAAAATAAAAAAGCTCACAATAGTATTGTCAGAAGCTAGAATTTCTTCTTTTTTTTTTACTTAGTTCCAATATTTGGAAATTTTATAACAGTTAATTCAAAAACTGAGACTGTGGGAGTCCAGGCTACAAAACTGCCATTCCCAACTGGTTTGAAAAAGTTGCTAGTTTTATTTTTTAGGTTTCAAAATGTAACATTTCAACTATTATTTGAATACCTTTGTTTCATTTTCAATATTACCTTTCTGCAGAGAACACTAGAACAATCTTTTCAATATAAAATAAAAAAAAATAACAAGCTTTTCAATAATTGTACCATTAAAACTGACAGGTTCCCACAACATATTTCAGTTTCAACAATTGTTTTTTTCTTTTTTAAACAAAGAACTGTTTCAACACAATAATTTGGGTGACTTCTTCAACTTTATCCAAGACCAAAGCAACCCAAGTTTCTTGACCACTATACCTCAACATGGCAGTCAAGATGGAATAAGAAATAGTATGCAGTAAATGCAATGTCCCACCCAAAAAGACATCTGCCAGTAGCATGCTTACAGCTACGATTAATCCAGAAGCTGCAGACATACCATTCCTAGAGCACGCAGTGACATGGTTAGGCAAGGATCAATAGTTGCCCAGTTAATCTATTAAAAAGTCTCATCAGCAAAATAGTTGACACAAGAAAGTATTATGTTAAGACTGGTAAAACAGAGATTGCCATTGATTTTAATTATTAATAATCTGAGAGATATTTAATATTGTTTAAGGTTTAATCCATTTCTTTCTAGCTCATAAGAATCAAAAGAAGTTTGTACTAGAAACATAGATTCATTGCTTTTTCATCTTAAAAATCAGTCAGAAGCTATTGGCAAAGATAATATCCATTAGCCAAGAGGATGTGCCTACATAAACATAGGCAAGCTCAAGACCCTACTGTAGCAATAAGAAACTCCAAAATACAGAAACAAAGATAAGGGACTATCCAGTAGTTACAATCTGA
Source organism: Ciconia boyciana (assembly GCF_034638445.1). NCBI lineage: Eukaryota > Metazoa > Chordata > Aves > Ciconiiformes > Ciconiidae > Ciconia > Ciconia boyciana. The sequence goes on from NC_132937.1 coordinate 35,686,591, forward strand.
AGAATTTGCAGCGGCAGGGGAGAACAAAGACCTATATTGATTCTTAGACAGCCTAAGCCTAACAGGAGGGGAGGCAATCACTAATTAGTAAGAGCTGGAGTTACACCAACAATTTTGGTGGAGGTCTGACCATGTGGTCGTAGCTTCATTTTTTCCTGCTCCTCATGGCTAGTGCCATTATACCAGCAATTTCTTTTAGAACGTGCTTCACACATACACTCCACAGAACTGAGGACCACACAGTGTGGGAATTCAGGTTCCTTCTAGATATCGCAAGAAACGTACCACCTCAGGTGTTTTGTATCTTGATCAATGCTCACCTAGCATTATTGTTCTTCTGCACTGGAAATGAGATTCAGTTAGATGTTGAGAAAAGTTTATGGGCTGATTTTCTAAAGCAAGCAGCTTGCAATTTGAGACACAGCTCAGAAACATATACTCAAGACAAAAAGGCTTAATAAAGGTCAAACATTCAGATAAATTCTGCACTTTTGGCATAAGCATTAGGTATATTAGAAAGTATTCAAAAGGACCTTAGTCACTTTTATGCTCAAGTAAGATCAATTTATAGTATTAGACACATCTGCCCTAGGATCTTTAGTAGTTACTAAAGTACTTTAGTAGTTACTAAAGTAGTTTAGTAGTTACTTTAGTAGTTACTAAAGATCCTAGCTTGTTATGTTTACATAACAAGCATGCTCTGTCTGTTACAGAATATTATAAAACTATTATTATTTATTCAAGGATCTGAATTCCCCAGGAAATTATATGGGGCCAAACAGTATTATACAGTTTTTCATAAGCGTTTACAGCAGAACTTCAACTACTTCCCTGTTAATGAAGTGTCCAGAGTTTTTTCTTTCCATGGTTTATCTTAACACCATTATTTTTCAGAAATTAGAAACATGTGACAATAATGACTTCTGCATACTGCCAGAAGCTAAATGCAGTCTTTATAATGAGAAAGATTAATATTAACTTACAACCCAGTAAATCAGCTAGATTCCCCAAACAAGAAATTTTCCACAATCAGAGTTGCAAACGCTAAAGCCTTTAGCAAATAGCCATTCACAGCCCTCAGAGCCAGAGAATACCTATTCTATAAAACATTCAACACAGTACTTTTTAAGAGTTCAAAGTCTGATCAAATAGCAAGCGCTTACTTTCTTACAAACAGGTCAATACTACGATCTCTTCAGCTTAACCAAACAGTTTCCCCACTGCAGCATGTTGGGCCCTAAGGATTTTCGTACTTCTTTGAAACACCACCAAGGTAAGGCTATTTTTAAAGAATATCATAAATAATAGTTAAGCCTTAATCCCCACATGAATAGCACTAAATAAAATTTTATTAGAGCTCCTAAATTCACAGAGTAGTCACTGGCATAATTTAGGGTGTCTAGATTGACAAGGAGATTCAAATTTTCACTGCATGCAAAACCCATTATATATTACATTTTAGAAACGCACACCCACTATATCAGATCCACACATAATTCTACATACACTCAAATACTGTCATGAGGATATCTGCATGTAACATTTTAGCAGAAGAGAAGTATTAACGTTCGCCGTGTTCAGGCCTGCTCACTGTGCTCATCTCAGACTCCCTAGCAATGCAAAAAGCTCTCCCCAAAACAGCTTTTCTTTCAGAAAATGACCTTTTCTTTCATGTCTCCAACTCAAACTACATACACACACAAAGTTCAATGTGCAGCATGTTTAAAATATGGTATATAGGACATCTTGGAGAATGCAGGCACTATGGAGAATCATGTACATGGTTCTTAAACTCACTCCAAGTTTTGCTGAGTTGCCTATAGATGATGCAAAAGCAAGTGCATGCGATTATGTGTAGACAAGGGAGGTGATGGAAAAGATTCATTACAGTTTGCCAGATTTTTTTCTGTAGAAGTTTTTTTGGGGTTTTTTTTTCAGGTTGGTTGGTTTGTTTGTTTTTGAGGCCAGTGCACATCTCTGAAAACAACAGTCAAAAACTGAAGGCTGCTGAACTTCCAAGCGTGGTGAACTGCAGTTGAATGTGGCGGTGCACAGCCACAGAGCATCCTCCCCAGCCAGCGAGCACGCTGTGGGCAGGGGGCTGCAGAAGGCAGCCGGTGCCATGTGCGGGGTGGTGACTGCACCACCAGTGCTGCCTGCAGCTGAGCTCCGTGAGAAGATGACTGATTCCTTAACCCAGCTGTGATTACCGCGTGTCAGCTCCTTCCCCTGGCATGCCAGAGGTTTCCTCTCCCCCCAGTCTGCTGCTCGAGTAATTGTTTGCTCACTTAGTCCAGTTAGAATGATCTGGGCTAGCTTCAACATCAGTAGTATGCTTTTAAAATTTTATTTATTTTATTTAAGCCTACAGATGGAATGGGGGTGGTGAGCATCCACAGGGGTTATGCCATAGGTAGTAACTTGCAGCAGGGGCAGTGGTGGGGAACTTTGGGGCAGGGAGGCAAAGCAGGGTGAGCAGAAGGAGCTAGGGGTGCAAGACAAGCTACCCCTGCCCAGCTGCATGAGAAGGCCAGCAGCCAGAGACAGGGAGGAGGAGCAGGAGGGAAGGGAAAGGCTGAAGCCCACTGGCACATACCCACAGTGACCCAGCACCAGCAGGACTGCTCAGGGTCTCCAGAGCTGGGCTAGGCATAGAACTGGGATCCTCAGCAGGGCTGCCAGCAGCCAGCAGAGCAGCACCATGTCCTACAGCTACTGGAGCAAGCTGCCGGAGCTGTTTGTGGCTGATAACCTCAAAGGGCCGTTACTGTGTTAGTCCCCATCTTGAGGAGGAACCAGCAGCTGATGTCCATCATCGAGCACAAAAAACACACAATTAGCACCTCCGTTGAGAGAGACCTGGGCAACTCAAGTGACAAACACTTTCCTGATCGCTGGCTATCATATTTAATAGAGCACTTTAAGAGTATGATCTAATATATTGTGGGATTTGGGACATAGTGTTACTATGGTTATAACCTCCTTTGCTTTCTTCCCCTTGCAGGCAACAAATGAAAAATAGAGCAGGAGATCGTATTGTTCACGGATATTAACCGGTCCAACTCTGGATTCTCTTAACATAATTCTCTTTCTCCATAGTCAATGAAGGTTTATTAAAGGTTAGAAGAAAATAAATGGTCCTGGGTAGACAGGCTGGGGGATAAGCTTATTTTTGCTAATTGAGATGGAAAACTTTTGAGGCCCAATTCCCACCTTAGGCTGCTTACTAGGTAACTTGCCAATCTTTAAAGCTGTTACAAGTAGATTTATACTACCTTGCCAGACAAAATACACAAGGAATTAACTGGAATGATCACAAATGCATTCTTTTTTTTTTTAAAGAAAAGCAACTTACCCAGTTGCCAGAACTATATTTAAAATAGAACATCTACCAAGAGCTTTACACGGCCCCCAAAATTGCTGTGCACCTATCTGAAACCAATCAAAACAAGTAGAAGTCTATTTAGGAATATGGTTGGGAGATATTTTAATCCATAAATAATATATGAAACTGCCTAGGGAGGATTTTAAAAGGGGGTTTGTTGACATGGGTAAGAAATTTTGCACTAGTGAATAGAAATAGTTGAAAACAATGCAATCTTCTTTGGATAATAGATCATTTTATTGTCCAGTGTAAGTATTGTAAAGAAAACCAAAGAGACTGAAATTATTGGCTCAGTTTAGAAATTATAACATTGAACAAATCAAAGTCAAAAAATAAAAGCCCAAAACAATACTGGGAGATGAGAGGTCTGGTCAGGTTTTAGACAGACTATCCAAACAGCTGGAAAAGATGTTGATTCTCTGAGGGAAATTTGTAATGTATTTGACTCATGTTTTTGTGGAGCTGCGGATTATCCTGAGGGGTTTGAAAGAAGGAACATATGCCTAGAAGTTAAGAACATTATCTGGAAAATGATAGCATTTTAGTATTTTTCCAATAAAGCCAGCAATAGAATCTAAATTTAAAAAAAATGAAAGAAAAAGTAAAACAAGAACTGGTGGGGTGGTCAAAATGAGAGATTACCTATTGACGAAGGGGATTTTTCTGCTTTGTTTTCACAAAATACAAGTAGGCTCATGTTTTAAAAAAATAGGTTTTCTTTTAAAAAAATGTTTTCAGGATTAAATTAAATTTTAAAAAAATTTTCAATTCTTTCCTAATTTTCACAATTTTACATCCATTAAAATGACAGAACAGAAATAAAATTTTTCATTAATACAGCTCTTATTGGCTTGTTTTTTCAAGTCACATATGTACTACACATTGTAAGTGACAGACTACCCTTAACGTGTAATACTGTCTTCACAAGTAAATCTGTTTTATAATGATTATGACTTTACAAACTATTTATTTTTAGAGATTTGCAATATGCTCCCTCTCACCATTTTCAAGTACTTTTTAAACTGGTAATTATGGAGATACTTTGTGTGTTTCTGCAATTACATTTTCTTGTCTTAGAAGCCAGCTTCACGTAATTAAAGATGGGGATGGAATGGCTCACAATGTCACTTTTCCAGACAAAGCCTGTGGTCTTCCCTTTAAAAGGGTGGCTGAAATCTGTGAGGTGTCAAACCAAGATGACTAGTGTGCATCATCTTACTAATTACTTACTAATTACTTACTAATTACTTACTAATTACTAAATTAGTAATAAAGGTAAGTATTTGGAAACTAGTCCAAGTTACTGCTTCTTGTCCCAGTGATAAGGTTTGGGGGTTTTTACTTCTATTTCAGTGATCCAGCTGAATAAATGCTTCAGTGATCCAGCATTTAATATTTGGGGGAAAAAAACAACATATACCAGCTACTTGTGGAAGGATCATACAGAATCTGCAAACACCTCTTGACTAGCAGGAGCCAGTGACAGACAAGCCTCTGTGAGAAGGGATGTGCCTCGTGTACACGACCGATCACAAGGCGGGGAGGGATGCGATGGGCATTCGGGACTTGGTATGGGGCACTGTGCCCCAAGCAGGGTCCCCAGACACAGGGTGTCACACACACCTCCGCCAGCTGCACGGGTATCACTGCCTCACGCGCCAATGCGGCTGACAAGGAAATTAAACTATCGCCCAAACAACCGCATCCAGCCTGATGAGAGCTACAGAGAGCAAGCGAGACTGTGACATTGAGACGGCAAGCAGCACCGAGATCAAATGAATTAGGAGTGATTAATACACAAGGACTCACAATTTCATGATTCTCAGAGCAAGAAACTTGACAAATCTCAGTATGCCAGAGCAGGATGCACGTTCTTTCTGAGTTGGGCAAGTAATGAGAGTTCATCAAGTCACCGATCAAGCTGAAGCCAGCTTTGTACACAAGAAATTTTGATCCCCTTCTAGCATGGGAAGCCTCCAGCTGCACATCCCGAGCCGGGCTGCCGGGGCGTCTGCGCTACCACACAGGGGGCTCCTGGCACAGCTGGGATCCTCACGGGTACGTGGCTAACCCTGCTCTTCGCTGGTAGAACCATACTGGTGGACTAACCCGCCATGTGGCCCACAGGCTGAAGCGTCATTGTGAATACACTGGCAATACCAATTCTGAGGGATTTTTGGCAAGATAAGCACATTGAACGAGGTTGTAAGAGCCCGATTCTGTTCCCAGAAAAATTCAAAAGCGTTTTTGCGATTAATTTTGTTTGGAGGACACAGCTCTGCAGAACAGTAATCAAGTTCCAATTGTTTGCAAGCTTAACAGTTTTAAGGCTGAATGATGAACACATCCAAACCTTTGGGGAGAAATTCTGCTTGCTCTTTTAGTCCAAAAATGACAATTAGAGTTTAAGCGGCACAGTTGAGCAGATCCAAACACCAGTTTAAAATTCAGTCCAGAATCCAGAACATAGCAGCCAACTGAGAAGTATCTGGGGATGTCCAGATCAGTCCAAAGAATTTATAACACAAAACCAGCATTTACTTAATAATCATAATAAATGTACAAAAGCATGTTAATAAAAAGGCCAAAAAAGTCATTGTATTTACCAGAATACGAAATTCTAACCAAATTTTACAGCAAACCAGTTGAATTTGAGAAAGTCTGTAATTTGGTTTTCACTTCACCTTGAAAATTTACCAACTGAGCAGCAGAATTTTAATTTTGAATAGAAATCGAGTTACAAACATGCAATGAGAAGACTTCTGTTAGAGTGGAAGACCTCAATCTATTTGAAAGTCACAGTTTGTTGGTTTTTTTTCCAGCACCAAAATAAAGGAATGCAGATTCACAAACAAAATCTTTAAAACTGAAACGTTTTTCCTATGTTCTTAATTTAAACCATATCTCAATTTTGGATCTGTTACAGAAGTGGAGGCAGTCTTTTTAAGATGAATTTAAACCCTTATGCACAAATATTTCTCCATTTCAGTAATCAGACGGGTCTGTTTTAAGACAATAAGACGTGACAGGTAGCACATTTGCAGGAGATCAGTGAGTCCCTTGGTTGCTCTGCAAGACACAGGTCTAAAGGCAGAGTGACATCAACCAGCCAAGAAGTGCAGTAATCCGCTGGGACTAGCTGTCATGTCTCATTGCCGTTATGAAAGAAAAATGGTAAACAAGGAAGCCAGTCTGCAATTATGAATTTATGGATGTTTGTTAATGAGTATCTCAGACCCAGTCAGACAGCTCCTTTTGGAGTATTTTGCAAGTTTCACAGGCTGTTTCAGAATGGTCCTTCAAAACTGATTAAAAATGCCACCATCATTAGATTATATGAGAAAAAACACATTAATATGTTAACACAAATACACTCTGAAAGCCTGGGGAACACACCCCCCCGTAAGTTTCAGACATCAGCTCTTTCCAGTGGACAAATAATCCAGGGATGAAAAAAAAGAGGAGAGGGAGAAAGGGATTTAATTCATAAAGGCACAAAAAAGAATGACCCAAGAGGACTCTAAGGACCAAATTTAATATATTTCTGGTTTAAGCCACACAGACAAAAATGAGGTATCAGAAATCATATATTGTGATTTATGCTAAAGGAATCCCTCAGAAAAATCCCCAGACAGTCACACAAAAAGATAATGAGGATAAGATGATACAATTTAAATGCAGATCACCCAGACAAACACCCTCTCGGTCATTTAGTAAGTCCAGACAGATGGTTCTTGCAGCAGTTCTCTTACCCTGACTATCCTTAAAATCAGGATAATCACTTGGGTGAAGCATAACCTAAAGGCAAAACCCAGCAAAATAAAGTCTTTTAAAAAAATCTTTTTCTTAATATTAATTTAAGGATTATAAAAAAGCAGAATGCAACTAGAGCAGGAAGATATTAAGAGAAAGAGAGAAACACCGATGATTTATAATGAGTGCTGGTACCAGACAGGGGAGTAGGGTTGGGATGGCAGTGGATAAGCAGTTCATAAAAGTGTCTTGGGCTACAGGTCATATACAGTATTACACAATATCTTTTTTATGGGAGAGATTTACTTGCATACCTTGGTATACATACAGTCCTTAAGAGAGACAGTACAGTGCTGTTTCATATATGGTGTTTAACAGTATCCAGGCACTAGCCCACAGTTGGAGTTTTATAATTGATCAGAATGTATTTCCCCCAGATAAAGCTAATTTTTCCACAATTTTCTGAACAACAAAGGCAAACATCCCCTGAACTACCTGACAGAGCCTTAAGAGCAGTCTGTCCATGAAACAAAGAGGAGCAGGTCACAGAACAGCACTTACCCCCATCAGCTAAGACTCAACTAAGTAAACAAGTTTTGTCTGAAACCGCGTTTCATTTGAGTTATGGGGAAACCCGTTACTACTTGCCCGTTCGATACTTTTGCCTCCTTGCACATTAACCCAGGTGCTGCATGTTGCACGACTCAAACCTATTTCAGAGTAGCGTGCCAGTGAGCTTGTAGATGTGAAGCCATTCTGGTCTAAGGGTACGAGAGGCCAGTTTCCTCCTCTGTGCTCACTATTTCACTTTGAAAAGTCCTAAGAGGGAGGGAGAGCATGACACTGCAGCTGCAATATATTTCCAGTCACCGGTGAATCCCCTCCCTCCAACAGCGTCTCTGCAGACCCTCCATCCAACAGACACCCTCACTGTACTCACACATCCACAAGCTGAGCAGAGCTCAACTGGAGGGCTGTCGTCCTGGCCTAAGCAATTGAAGCAACTCTGACAGAGCCGAAGAAGTGCCGAGTGAAAATGAGAGATCAAACTTCACGTAGCAGTGTTGCAAGTCTCTGCTACACATTATTTTACACGTTCGGGTCACCAAAGCGGCCATCGCTCCAGCTGAGAGTGTTGCAAAACCTTGCCACCGTCTGCTTAGGAAGCAATACTGCCCATACAGTTCAAAGACACGGGGAACAGTGTTGTTCCACGTCTACTCACGTTTAGACATTTCTATGGCAACATGAAAATCATCTGATCCAAATATAAATATTTCTATGCAGTCCTAATGTAAGTGACCCAAAGAGGAGACTGATTTAAGTTTCAAAAATCATCTTAGTTATATAATCACAGCAAACCCTAGTGCACAGCAAGAAAAAAAAAACATATTCAGAGCATTTCACGTGTAATTACATGAATTACGATTAAAACATATGAAGGAATTCAAACATACTAAAAATAGTAATAAAATTCCTTTTAGAATTAAAAAAATAAAATTACTATGAATGATCCAAAACAGGACCAGGGATCTTATATTTGTACAAGTGATTTTATTTTATCTAGATCCAAGATATCAAAGCAAGATTAAAAAAACATTTGAAGGATGCAAGGCTTGCACGTGGCATATCCCAACTCTTACACAGCACTTGATGTAGGTACAAGTGCCTTCCTTTTTCAAATCTCAGATATAAATGGATCCAAGGGGAATCAGATATCTTCTTGCTTAACAGCTGTAGCAGTATATAAAGTTACTGTGCTGCAGATGTTTCTACTGTCATTCCCCCCCCCCCCTCACTTAAGCAAGATAAACTAGTTAATTGTATAAGCTCCAGTATATTTCAGCTCAAAGAAAAGGTTAGTTTAAACTGCCTTCATTAGTAGATCACACCAGTGCATTTTACTTTGCTCAGAAAATAAAGAGGAGCACTCACACTGCTGGGTATGTCATTGCAGTTCAGGGCCAGTAATCAATGTTTTGTAGGGTAACTGCTGAAACAGCTTGTGGCTGTTCCACACAAAACATGACTTGGCTCCATTTTCGTTTTGGTTGTTGCAATTATATTTGGCAGTTGAAGACAGTAAGAAAGATAGCCCATTTTTGCTACCGCAAACCCACTTTCTTCTCTTGGTACCAGGAAACAAAGCTATGAAGATATATCTGCTATTGTCAAAAATACAACTTTTAAAGGAAAATTAATAGTACCAGTCCTAAAGGAGGTTATAATCAGCACCCATATCAGGATTCCTATGAGTCCAGGATTTTAGAAAAGTGAAGTTAAGAGTCTGCAGTGCCTAAAGCAAGAACTATTTCACAAGGCATCAATATTTCTCCATTTTCTCCAATACAGAATTATATTTTCTTGAACTGCTGGTATTTACTTTATTATCAGCTTCCAGAGATATCTGCCAAGAATCATTCATATTATATGGGGTTTTTTCGAGGGGGGGGTGGGTTTTTTTTTCTTGGGGGGGGGGGGGGTGCGGGGGGGGCAGTAAATAGTCATCATAAATCAGGCTTTACAATGGCGAATGTATATATAGTGGACACACTGAAGTTCTATTGGCTTGAGAAATTATATAGTTAAAAGACTTTCCGGCACTGGCATTTTTCCCCCTCAGAACAGGCAAAATTACTGCGAATGGTAGGAGCTGTGCACTGTCTGATCTTCCTATTTAAATCAAAATCTTTATTCCTAACTTCAAGAATGATGAACAACTTGCCGAAGGCATATGACTAAGGACTCGAGACAAACCTTATAGGGAAAACCTGCCTCTACAGTTTTTGATCACTTTGACTTAATCAAGCCACAGAGAATGTTCTTGTCAGAGATGAGCATGGTCTTTGCAGACACAGAGCATCATAAGAAACAAAAGCAGAGTTACTGAATGGAAAATGTCTAGACAGTCAGCAGAAACTTGAGCATTAACAGGAGGCATCAGCATGCCTCTGAGCCATGACGAGAGAGGATTTTGCTCTTTCCCTAGAGAGACTCCTCTCTTGAGCAGAGTTCCCACCTGTGAACAAAACGCATAACCACTCCACAGCTTTCTAAGCACTCTCGTCAGGTCATACCTACTGTGTGAGCTCAGGCCTCGAGTGCGAGCAGTCAAATCCCCATTTTGAGGATGCAGTCACAGTGTTTAACTACTCCCACCACGTAGCTTGGCTGCTGCTACAGCAGCGTGCACAGAGTAAAAGAGAGGGAAGCAAAGGGCTCTAGTTTCACATCCCACCTTTGCTCTTGTTTAGAATAAGGGGATGATAGCATAATGATTCCTGAATGTCCTAAAGAAGGAAATCTAACAGTGTCCTAAATTTCCTAATAACTCAAGCATCAGATTACTTAAACTCTAACTGTCATTTTTGTTTTATAACAAAACCTGTAACTAAATAGCAGTGGAACCACATAGAAAATAAACTGAGAAGAATGTTGATCTTTAAAATCTTTAAGCAAATAAATATAATTTGATTCTGGTTTTATTTTTGTTTCTCTTTTTTTTGTATTGTTTAAAAAGGCCAGGTGGGTTTCCATGAGTATATCTCTTTTGCAAAAATTGATTCTACAGATGTTTATGAATTTAGAAAAGTAAAGCAGTAGTGTTGCAAATCAGGCTTGGGAAAAATCATCATAGACTGTTTTCACCAACTGCACCACAGAAACATTTTAATATTGACTCTTCACCAACTATAAACTATAGGAAGTATCGAGTGCATTAGCTATTTCCTGCTGGTACCAAAAGTTTAAACATTTGTGTGCAGTATGAGGAACCTGACAGTCAGCTGAGTCTACAAAAATTGGTTTTGGGTAGATTGCTTTGGTTACAGGAATGTTATTCAATCTATTAGTGTTTATGTACATTAGCATAATATTTAAATATATTCAAGCTGGTTTTCTTTTAATCTGAAAAACTCAGCAGCTCATTACCACTGGCAGTTAAAATGATGCTAGACTCAGTGGCAGCATGCCTAACCTCAAAATCATTGAGGTTCATTGCAGCAAGCAAGCCTCTAAATCTCCACAATGTCCAGTGGGGACAATCAGAATTGTGCTGATTGAGAGGAAACTACAACAAGGATACAAAAGGGTCACCACACCTAAACAAACATTGTGGCTGAAGGCAATTTCAAACTTTCTATGTTTTGTAAACTACAGAGACTTCTTTTTCCAAGGAAAAGCAAAATGAGGTTCAAGTCTTTCCATTTATTTTCTCTTAAATCATCTGGTTTTCTAGTATTTATTCTTTATGCTCTGCCAAGCAATATTATAATTTACAGAAGTTTTTGCTGATAGAAAAAAACCTGGAAGCCCTCTCCAATGCCAAGTGACAGCAGTTTAGAGAGTTTAACTGGTGAGTAATGCACTGATGAAATACCACAATGCAATTTTTTTTCAAAATATTTAGGACTTAGAGATTACTTGCGGAAATGGTAATGTTTCCTAACAAATCAAGTGTTTCAAGAACAGACCACCCAAATGTATTATCATAAAAATATGTCAGTTACTTAATTACATGATAGAACAACACATTTCTACTTTACTTCTCTTTTTTACTTTTTTTTTTTTTTTAAACAAAATGTATCCTCTCTAGAGAGTAAAAGGTTTACAGCAGGAGGCGGGTTGAATTAACTTTGCTAGTAACCAACTTCCTCATGTTCCAATTATTTTGGAAATAGTTTAACTTGAACCATGATAATGTACATATAACACAAGGGAATGAAAACACTACCCCTTTTCCGCATCTGAAATGGCTTTACTGAGACCACCTACAGTGACTTAAACTGTACATACTTCCAACTAAATTTAAAAATACTTGTATTTGTTCAACATATTTTATATCATTTCAACTTCCCCCCACAGATTGGTCAAGAACTACTGTATTTCTGCAGTCTGTGCAAAAAGGGAGACATTTCTTGAGCTACTTCAAAGATTTTACAACAGACCGCCTAAATATCAGACTTCTCAGATTCTCAACCAGTCTACTTCAAGAAAACATATAACTGAACATTATTTAACCAGTAAAATGTGGACTAGAAATAATTTACATAAAAATTAATCTGCATGATGATGTGCTATCCTTTATTTACGCCAGTCTGCTAACTCCCAGCAGTCAGCCATTCAGACCAGGTCTCCTACGTTTTAATGCAAATAAACACAGTTCTTATTAAGACTTCATAAGGCCTTCACAAATACTGTCCTAATTTACACATATATTACTAAACCTCTCCCCCATATCTTAATTGTCTTTTAAAATGAGTAAAAATATTTTTCTAAAATGTATGCAGTAATAATATGCCTGAATGTTCAGCAAGGTATCTACCAGCAACATGCCTTAAACACCAGGATAGCCTAGTGAATATTAAACAGACACGGACTGTATTTTCTATTCGAGAGCAAAGTGCTGAAACAACTACTTTGTACTTCACTACCTATAAACCATATTGTGTGTTCATCACCATTTTACAGAATAGTGAAGTCTACTAAAGGGACTATCAGCATCTGATGAGAAAGCAATATGTATTGGCAATTCAATAGAAAAGGGTAACAAAAGGACAAAGTATTTAAACAATTGACTTTCACAGCAGATAACTTTAGTGGGTGTCATAAAATGTGCTATATCTGTAAAAACATGAACATACTGAAGGGGAACATGGAATAAAACTGGATCAGAGGTACTCTGGCAAAGAAAGCAGGGAAAGAATAGGGATTTTGTAAAAGAATTCAGCCCTGGTCCTTCTCCTTTTCTGGGCAATTACCCTACGTTTCCTTCTGGGGCTGTGACAAGATCTTTGGTTTTTAGTTTCTTATTTTGTTGCACTGCAGGCCTACCATTTATTTTATTTTCACATATTCAATGGATGACTATGCACTTTTCTTGGGTGGCTGTCCCATTGGTGTACTTTTTATGTGAACCTGAATTTGAGGGGATCCTATACCTCATCTGAAACTAATCTACTGCGCAAAGAAACTTCTACTTATCTCCTCGCTGCACTGAAACTGTTTAAACCAGATGTGTCAAAGTTATTCTGCAAAAAGGGGTTGAATTACATGTTTAATTATGCCCCATGGAGCAGGTCATAAACCTCCTGCTATCACTGACAAACTGTTTTTGATCCCTCTTGAAGAGAAGCTGCTTTGGCCCAATGACCAAACACAGAAAACAAAACTATAAAAATGAAAAAAAATAATGTTTTAGACTTGCTTTGTAAACACAAGGAAAATAATTGGAGGGGAAAATGGTATTAGACATTAACGTAGTATTGACTGGCAAACAGTTGGGCAGTATAACAGGACAGAAAACAGCTAGCAACGTGGAAACAGAACTAGCTCAGGTTTTCACTTATTGGGAGGTATCCCACTTCCCAGTTTCTGTAACAGAGTGACTGGAAGAAGTTCCCACCCTTCCTGTGTGACAGCACAGTGCGGCTGCACTGTAAAACGGATCATGAAGTCACCCTAGAACAAACATCTCTTTCTGAAAAGAGAAGGGTGCATCAAAGGATGCAGAATTTCAGTGATTCTGTTTACAGCATCTCCACCCTCCATCTCCAACACCAGGGTTAGTACAGCTATCAGAAATGCAAATTTGCAGCTTGGGAATGAGGAAAAAGTGGCCAAGGACAGGGCTGGGGGAAAAAATGAAAATTTAAAAAAAAAAAAAAATCAAGCTGGCTCATTAAATCCATTATGTAACTTAAACTTTCTCCATCAACCTTTTCAACCCATGCATCACTGGAATTGTTTGAGAATTTTTCATACCTTACTGTAGTACATAGCTCCCAATTGATCAGCATTGCTTCATATCTTATTTGCTGTTGACAGCCTCCCCTAAAATGTGCTTATTCTTAATTTATTGGGTGGTTCACACACACACAAAAAACCCAAAAAACCCAAACCTGCAATGAATACGACCATTTATTATCTGTACTACAGTATCACATGAACATACGAACAAAAGACAAAAAATAAGGTTGAATAAATTGGACTAAGTTTACATTGTTCAGATAAAAAGTTTAGTAACTTAAATACTGCCTATTCTGGTCATGAGGTCTACTTGCAACACATCTTCAGGTAACAATTCCACTCGACTAGTATGAAAGACTTCAAATTGATGAACATAAAAGCAGAGCTGCAATGTAGCATTAGATTTAACAGCATCCATTCATGAGATGTTAGTTTCTAAAATCAGGTGTCTTAAAGAACAAGAGTTAAGAAGAGGAAAGATAGCTGTCCAAATACAATGATTAGATAAGCTTGTAGGCTGAGGTCTCTTTGACGGAACTAGTTTGCAGTATAAAACAGAGACCAAGGTCACTATTTCTACAAGTTGCTTGGGAGAACGTCATCATTTTTGCTAACACTGATGGTTTGCAAGACCTTGGATCTTAAAATACTGCTTTTTGAACAGTTCCTGTAACAAATCCTGTGACTTGGGCTGGTACAATTTAAAACCTCCTAGGTTTTGAAAGCTTTCTATAGACTTTTCAGAGGCAATGCTAGCTAAGACCTTATTAGGCACCTAAATAAAAGACCTTTGCTTTTCACCAATGAGGAAAAGCAATACCATTTTCCCATGCCATCCTATTTTCTCTCTAGTTTCAGTGTTTTATCCACAAGCTATCCCCTGAGACCTTCTGCTAACAGCAAAAAGCTGTATGTTACAACACCGAGACAGAAAAGACTATGTGAAAATGACCTTAGGAACAGAAGAAAGAACAGAGAAAGAAGTGCAAAGCATTGCCAAGGGTTACCATAAGACTTCATGCAAGCACTACTGCCTAATGTACACCTGTGGAACAGAACCTTTCACCCAAGCTCAGGAGAGCTTTCAACCTGAACTCAGCTTGATAGCTTCAGCGAGGCTTCCCTCAGGCAGCGTACCCCTTAGCCTGTGATTCGTCACAGCTAAACTTTACCACTCAGGTATCTGCTACATACCACGGCGAGGCATGTAAAATTCTCAATTTAAGTGATGCATGGGTTGAAAAAGTTGAGGGAGAAAGTTTCAGTTATGCAATGGCTTTTTACCAAGGCTGAAACCTGTGGCCTGGCAGAGCACCTGCCTTGAGCAGAAAATTTTGCCTATAATTCACTGGTAGGAATCACTGATCCCACCCAGGTTCTGCTCACGGGCATCAGGGAACCCCAGCAAAGGGAAGAGGACCTCTGGAGCTCACTTAGCGTAACTTCAGGCAGGACGCTGGACTAACACCATCACCACGCAGGCCAGCTACAGCTTTATCTCCGTGAGTCTTGAAAACCTCCTAAGAGAGACTCCACAGCCCCTCTGCCCCAGTGCAGCCATGCTCTGCTAGGGGAGATTTCCTTCCTGATGCCCAGCCTGAGCCACCCAAGCCACAACTTCTCACTATTCTTACATCATGTCACCTGGCTCTACTGAGAAGAGTTTGATTTCACTGTCTTTCTAAGTGCTTCTCAAGTAAGCAACTATTCTGATTGCATTTTAGCCTTCTGTTTGCCAGACTAGAGAAGCCCAGCTCCCTTGTAGCCTGTCTTGGTAAAAATGTGGCCCCTGGCCACTCTGGCAGCTTGCCACTGGACCCTCCCCACTTTCTCCACATCCCTGCTGACCTGGGGACCCCCCAACTGAAACACAGTTTCCACAGAGGAGGACGAAGGGCACAGCAACTTGCGTGTGGCTCTGCAGAGCTGCTGCTAACACCCAGAACAAAATTTGGACAAGCCGCTCATGGTGCTCATCGCTCATGTGCAATCTGTGCAATGAAAATGTAACCAGAAAGAGAGAGATCCAGATGGTAGTGGCTAGAACTGAAATGTAATTAGTTCAGTCAATACAGTAGTGTATTTTTAGATCTTCCACTAGTCAAAACAAGAGATGTTGCTCAAGCAAATTTAACATTGCTTAAAAAAAAAAAAAGAAAAGAAAAAAAAGAAAAGAAAAGATTGCAAAAACTGTATGCATGTTAATTCTATAGAGACTTTTTTCTGACAACTTAGGCAAGAGCTGGAAAGCATATTTTAATTCATACAATGACTAAACATACAAGCACTGCCAGAAAATATGATTTGGAACAATTCTTGGAATACAGAGGTTCATCTGTTTTGCAAAAGAAAGAATCAGAAGCACATAAGTATAAGCAGTTATTTTAAACTTGCCTATTAAGCAAGGACACCAATAGCTAACAGATGCGGTTATTTGCAAATGATTTCAGCAAAACATACATACTACACATGACAAGACTTTTTTTTTCCCCCCTTAAACTCTGATTGAAACCTGTGTCCTGGTAGAGACATGACAATAATACAAACCTGCCTATAAAACTCAGCATCTGTCTGCGGAGTATTACACTACATATTTAATTAGTATTGCAGTAACAGTATCTTTAAGATGATTTCACAGTAAAGTTGGAATATAAAAAAATTAATCTAGATTGCCATTTCCCAGAACTATTTAAACCACTCAATAGAAAACTTGCTTTTGTTGGAATTTTTTGGTCTGGAATAATAAAAACTGTTTAGACTCTGAAGGATCTCTTTCCTAAAAACAGACCTAACTGTTTCCAAATACACCTCAGAATACTGAGGAAACTCAAACCTTTGCAAAGCAGTTTAAGCACCATGGTTTTGATTATCATTGACACATAACACCCATTACATTGTTTGGGTCTGTTTTGATAAGTGTTACACAAACATATTAGGAGTGAAAACACAAGAGGAAAACGTATCATCTGGGAGGAAAGAGAGGAAGGAGACGCCAGCCGAGTAACAAATGGCTACTTCATGTCTCTAGCTGTGTAACTGGCAAATTTCAAGCAGCAGCAGTCAGGGAGCAGGTACGAGTTTCCAGAAGAAGGGCAGCTAAACCGAACATCCAGTTTAGCTATGAGGAGGCCATCACAAGGATAAGGTACTGTAAGGAGAGGCAGTGAGGCTCATATCGAAGAGCAAACAACCTGGTGAAAAGCTAGGTGAGTGCTTTCTAGTGATAAAACAATACAGTTCTTAAGTTTAAAATGAAGACCTTGACTTTTCTAGTTAACAAAAATAAGTGCAGGGGTTTTTTTTGGAGGGGGAGGTTCTTTGTTTTGTTTTGTTTTTTACTTTGCTGTATTTAGGGTGCCATAGGACCAACACCAGGAGAAAAAAAAAAAAAAAACAAACCACAAAACAAAAAAACACCCAAAAACCCCACCCCATGGCCCTAGAATATCAGACAAGGCAGGAAGGAACTGGGTTCTGCATTTCAAGAAGTGCACAGGGTAAGCTATGGTTGTTTGGTTAGGTTTTGTGTTATGTTGCATTTCAGTGGTTAGAAAACTTCAGTGGAGTGGTGAAGATTACCACTGGCTCAATGCAGAATAGCAGTGGTAGCCAAGATAACAGTGATAAACCACTTTAAAATGTCCAGTGCACCACAGGAGAGTTGCGTTTCAACGACATGAAAAATACATGACAAACCAACCATTAAAATCATTCATTCAAAACACATTGGACAGTTTTCATGGGGCTGGTCTTAAGATCATGGACTTATATTTATTTATTTAAGCATTTTTGAGAAGTTACAAGCCCTTTTGTTCATAGGCTGAACTACGATTGCTTTCTAAATTACTGCAAACACAATTCAACTTTCATTTTTTTAATCTTTTGCTTTCACTTTTTGCCTAAACAATTTTATGAAACGTTCTTAGTTTCTGCCACCTTCCACCCATATTGAGCAACCTAGGACTGTTAACCAGGATAGAGTTTTCAGGCTGAATACAGCGTATTCGACATTCCCCTAATCCTGCAGAACCTCCTCCGCCTCACATCTGCAGGGCTGGAGTGTTGCCAGTGGCAGGTCTGTTCTTCACGGCACCATTCCTTCAGTGCCTGTAGGGATTTCACTGCTGAAGATAATTCTGACCATATCTTACTAAAAGTTGATGCCATTTGATGATAGTTTGATAGACTGTGCACATTTAATAAAGGGTCTTGCTTAATTTCTGGAATAGCTGGTGTTCTGAGTAATAAAGAAACAAAACCCCTGATTCACACTACCATGATTACTAGCAATTTTGGCAGCTTTGCAGTTCAAACCCAAGGCTGAAGTGGCACAGGAGTAAAACCACTGTTTCCCCCTCCTGCAAACTGGCTTTTGAAGTCATGGCTGTAACACACTGGGCAGCCAGCTTCTGGGCATAAACACAGGACAGTTTTTAGGACTAACCACCATGCACTTTCCACAGACTCTAAACTAAGTTTAAAATAATATTTGCATCAAGAGAAACTATAGCTGTAAAGAGAGCTAATTTTATGCTGGTATGGTTGGAACATTGTACCTGAACTTGCTCAGAAAGTATATACTTTCCTTTAATACAAAATTAGCTTTGGGTGTAACTATTATTTGTTTTTCAGCAGAACCTACAAACTATTTCTATTTGCTAGTACCTAAATGTAACAAAGAGATGCTCTCCACACCCATGAAGTTTAATTTTAGGAGTCAGAGGCTCCTGAAAAACCCAGGTGAGCCAACAGCTGGCTCTCATCTTCCTCCAACCACAAATGGAAAGGTGGAAAGTCCTAAAGAAGGAACAGCCCTAGTCCTGTTACTCCTTCTTTGCATCTCTTTTCCCTTTCTTCCACTCCATGCCAACCAACCACCTCAAACCCAGTTACATTCACTGTCTCCCTCTCAAGAGACTAGTGGCCCTTTCTTTATTGCTGTGAGAAGGTAGTCTTCATAATCAGGAAACTTCCTTCACTGTAGCTAGTCTCAGATCTGTCTGAGATTACCGATTTTTTGCTTGTTTGTTTTTACTTTCTGGCAGAACTATACAAGAAGAAAGCCTACATTTTAAAACTTAAAATTCACTTGCTAAATACTGTTTGTGGTTACTCATTTCTTCTGCAAGATTATCATATTCCAGGCTTTCACTGCTGCTCCATTTCTACCAGATGCTGCAAACCACTAGGGAATATTCTGATTAATATTTTTTGTCATATGAGTAAGAGAAATAAACTTTTTTTTTATAAATCAGTTCCCATACTTCATCTTTACTTTTCACTTTTTGTAAATTAAATTTGGAGTATTTTTTTCAATTTGAACATTTCCTCTATTTCAAATGAGGAATTAATGGTTCCATAGGTATTAAACAAAAAATTTTGGCTGAACTGCTAATAACTGAATAGCTGAGTGTGTGTGTGTGTGTGTGTGTATATATATATATATATATATATATGCACAAAAAGGCAACACCCTGAGGCTAAATTATCTTTTCAAGAAGGTTCTCCTTTATTATTTTTATCATGGTAGAATTTACAAACCCCACTAGAGACTGGGGCCCCACTGTATGATATGCTGTACAGACATCTATTACAACTGAGCTCCAGCCCAAGAGACTTCACAAATCTGTATTTCTCCTACGATGCACATAAATACAATGTGGCTGTTCAGTTCTTCAAAACTAGCCTGGATAACACCCTCGAGAGCACAGACCATCAAGCAATGACTATACTTCGAGTTTGACTATCCACGTATTTTTTAAAAAGAGTAGGTAGCACTTCAGCTTAAAAACATTTTGAGGAGCACTGTATTAAAAGACGAACATCAAATGGACTTTGACACTTTATAAAAGAAGCCCAACTAAAAATCAAGCAAGTTTCTAACTGCTGAAGCAGTCAAAAAGCAGCGTGTTTGCAGTGGCAAACTTTTTTCCATATGGGAAGAGGTGGGCTAAATGTTTCAGCCCAGCTTTAAACCAAAGAAATAAAACTGGCCTCTCATATTATCAAGAACAATACCAAATAAAATAAGTTGGTGGGTCTTCTCTATTTCACTCATCCCACAATGTTTCTCAGTACTGCACATTCACAATGACAGCAGCTCGTCTGACACACACACACACACTTGTTCGTTATTTTGTTTTACTGCATTGCCCAGCGCGCAGCTGTTGGCTTGTACCCATTGCAATAGATGCTGCACATACAAAACAGAAGCTCAGCCCCAGAGCTTACAATGCGTGTGTAACAACACAAACAACAGATGGATGCAGACAATATCTAAAAAGGAGATAAAGCTGGTCAGAATATTCTCAGCACACTGGCAGATGAGTGGGGGTTTTTTACACATATATAAACCAAAAATATATATATGGCAAGTTTCTTTGGAGTATGGAGGCATACACAGAGGATGAAGATGCTTGTTTGAATATTAGGTGAGCAACGGAATTTACCATCATAAATGGAGTTAGATGAATACTACACTTCACACAGGCCTACAAATGTTCCTATTTAAACACTTCTTTTCATGAGAAGTGGAGTCACGAATAAAGAGATCTCTCTCTCTTAATACGCAATTCGATTCCACTAGGAAACCCCAAGCAATCATTCCTCTTTTTTCCAAAGTGTAAAAAAAAGAATCAAAATCAAAAACCCCCAATACATCAACAGCATTTATCAATCAAATGGGTGCCGTGTATTTCTAAATATTGCAGTGGCAGTGACAGGAATATAAAAAAATAATTTTAAGAGCATATGAATAAAAAGATTCACCACAGTCCTATTGTGATGACTGTTTACAGTGAAGTTACTGACAGATTCTCTCTGATCTGATTTCAGACTTGTATCAGTAAGCTACTGAGTAGGCAACCCTGTAAGCACGAGTCCTTAAGGTACACTGGGAACAGAATCTAATGTAAATGCAACACAACTGTTCTCCAGTTGAACTATTGTTCACATTCTTGCTACTTCCCAACCAGCACCTCCTGTTCAGTTACTAAGTGCTACAGTCCAAAATTAAGTTCATGGCACCAAGGATACTAAACCATAAAATGTTTACCATGAAATAATTTAAATATTAAAATTATTAAATAAATTAGCAGACCAAGGTCACTGGGATTGGAGAGGAAAGGTCTGCCACCTTGCTTTTTCATCTGTATACTTCCCCCTCCCTTCTCTTTCACTCATCTCACTCCTCTTCCACAATCTCTCCAGAACTCAACAGGAGATCAAAGGATGCTCCACCCATTGTAAATCAAGCCAGAGGCTGCCAGGCTGGAGCACACAGTTGCCGGCAGCAACTGCAGGGAAAGCGAACACAACTGCACTTGCATCAGCAAAGAGGTTAATAATTTTTAAAGGGTAGAAGTCACACGTTCACTAGTTTCACAATTACAAAAATGGAGTCTGTGGTTTAGTCACCAATAACAAGGTTACAACATATCAAAGTACTCACTTTTTTTTTTAAACTCAGAAGCCTGTTTTCATTGCTCTAGGAAATTACTATTTTTTGAAACCCGTTAGTTCTTTTTAAATGCTTAAGTTTATATTCAGCATGATTCAGTCTAATTTCTATTATCATGTCTGCAAGTGTAACAATATCCTTATCCTTTTCAAGCTGTTTGAATGTGGGATTTTTTTTCAGCGTTTTCTTTAAAAGTTTAGCTGGCTGCTTTATAATTTGTCACCTTTTGTCTTCTTTCAGCAGTATGTCATTAAGTCTTTAATTTGGCGTTTCCTGTTGTCTGCAGAGGGATATATGCTGTTTTAAATCCAAAGCACTGCAGACATAGATGGTGGGTAAAATCTGTGAACCATAAGTAAATTCTTATAAGGAACATACAAAAAAGATTGTTCTTCAGTCAGACTTAAGCCATTACTTTCTTCAAAAGAAGAAAAGACACAAGTTAAGAAAAAGGCACCGCCAAAGACCTTCTGCCCAAATGTGCATCTCCATGAAGTTTCCTGCTGAGTGCATATGAATGCACTGCGATCTGGGAAAAGGATCCAAATAGGATTTCAAACATCCAAAAATTTTAACTCAAACATTTAGGTATTTCACCATGCTGCTATTCATTCATTCACTGATTTTTTTTGTCTTAGTTTAAAGAGATGCTAAACAAAAGAAGAGCTCTACATGTATTTACATTCCAAAACTAAGCTCCCCTTACCACCCCCCTAGTCTGTCATCCCTTCATAGCTAAACAAACCGTAAAGTCTAGCCCTATGTTCTTGAAGCAAAGTCACAAACACAGTAAGAAAAAAGTTTGGTCTTTCCAGAAGAAAAAGACGAAAATCAGTTTTAATCTATTATAGCTGCCCATGTTGTTTTGACTATGAACAGCATCACATTCAGATAATACATGCAGACTAAACTGGAAGAGGAGTGGGATCAATTTCTTTACTATTTTGGCTCTACTGAGCTTTGCTCTTTGACAATTTCCCAGTCATTAATACCCTTTCCCGTCCTACTGCCAAGACTGGCTCTTATATACAAGTGATACATTTCGCAAACTATTTTGCAAACAAAACTGGAG
The DNA here is from genome assembly GCF_034638445.1 of Ciconia boyciana. Classification (NCBI taxonomy): domain Eukaryota; kingdom Metazoa; phylum Chordata; class Aves; order Ciconiiformes; family Ciconiidae; genus Ciconia; species Ciconia boyciana. Next base: position 35,709,007 of record NC_132937.1, read on the forward strand.
GATAAATATTTTACCATGTAAAAAGTAGGCAAGAACAACTGTCGGCTCTCTGCAGCAGAGGGGTTTCCACGGGGGGAAGCCTGACAGACCCTGCCACCTGCATCGCATTCAGCACGCTGCAGGGCCCTCTCGGGAGCTGCTGAGTGCTTCGGCCAGGGCAGGTCACACGCTGCAAGCACCAAAACCCGCAGGTTTTCCCCATTTCTGACACAGCAATATTTTTCACACAGTATGCAACATACGGGCTAGGGTCTGTACCTTTCCTGAGGAGCTAGGTATCTAAATAACATTAAAAAGGTACATCATCCCATTGGGAAACTCCACAATACTTCCTATTTGTGCTGAACGCTTACTGGCATGTGAGTTCTCTGCTGCAGAAGACATAGAAATATCCCATTTGAAGCAGGGAAAAGCATGAGAACAGTATGGCAATGCGCTACTGGATTAACAAGGAAGTTCCTTCAATCAGAGAAGAATGCATTTAACCCACTTTTTGAAAAGGATTCATAATGAATTATGCTATCTTCTGTTTGTGAATCATATTTTGAACCTTAGTATTGTATGTACAGTTGAAAGCTTTTAAATACGGGAATTTTACTATAAAGCAATTTAATCTTATTGTGAACATGCAAAATTACACATTAGAATAATATATCTACCTAATAAGGCCTCTTTGATGAGCATGGTAAACATAATTTTGAAGCACTTACACAATTACATTTTTTAATATTAGAAGGACCTGTTGAGATTGTAGCGACAAGGATGATAAATTGAATTGCATCCTGTTCACAGTTTCAGTTCTTCTGGTGAGATATTGCTGAGCACCACCTTCTTTTTGAGCATTAAACATGCAACACCACTTTTCTTAGGCTGCTGCTAAAATATATTAGACTACTGTTTCTGACTGTGTTAATTATGTGTGTTTTGCTTTGTTATTCAGATTCATCCTTAAAGGCTGAAGGATTCCAGGACCTGACTTTCCACCTGGCTTATTTGAACAAGTTTTGGCCTCCTCTGTGCCAAAAATACAGGAGTTTGATGTTCTCAAAAGTTGTACAGGTTGAATTTATTTCCCTGTATTCTGCTATCCAGTATGAGGCAGAAATTTATAATCAGTGTTTGTACAGCATATTTAACTGGTCATGCCCACCACTAAGTTATATTCATATAATTTTTGAGAGCCTTCACTTCTCTCTTTATTACTTCATACATACAGTTAAAAGGTTTTTGGAAGCTGTATGCTGTCACAAACTCAAAAGGAAAACTCTCCTAGAAACAGTCAAAACTGTTGTAGAGGCTTGTCTATGCGGGGAAGGGACTGTGAAAACATAGAAGTACTACAGCTATTCCATCCCAACTCCCCCATGGACACTCTTACTGAAAGCTTTTCTGTGATTTAGCTTAATCAACTTTCAAAGTGGACTAAAAAAGGCACTCTTAACATCCTCTCAGAGAGCTACTGCAGAATAGCTATTCCTTGATACTATTTTCAGTTATTTCTCCATGTAGACAAGCCTCAAGTGATACCTTTCTTGGCATACTTCCCAATGTTACATCATCCACTACAATGCTTCAGTCTTTTGGAAACAACTTTGTGGGCAGATCCAGGTATTCTGCATTCCAACTCCTCTAAACTCTTCTGTACATCTCATCTACAGAAGGCCTGGTCTATATAAACAAGTATTCATCAAACATTTGTAGAGAAAACATGAAGCCTGAAGCCTCTGTCCTATTCTGAAGGTTTTCACTATCATCTTTCCTTCGTACAAGGAAATTTTCCATCCAAATTAAAAAGAAAGTTCCCCAACTTTTTGTGTATTTTTTTTTAAACAACAAACATCAAGAATCTTGCTGTTTCAATCTACGAAATGATGGGTTTAGAATTCCAGAAACACCTACATAAACTTTAGGTCTCGACTTGAAATTGTTCTTTCTCCTCACCTTCATAAGAGGAAATTACTGATTCTGATATACTAGTTACATTGATAATCCAAAACTTAACATTGTGCATTAAACCTGTTCTATGATGATAGAAAACGTGCAACTGTGCAGATACATCCATCAGCAGAGAGGCTTACAATAATTTTAAGATAGAAAACAGCAAACTCTGGACTCCCAAGGGAAAACAAGACAAAACAAAATGTGATTTCACACTTCATCAAATGAAGAACTAGAGAATAGGTAAGCAAAATGTCTCTCCCTTTTCAAAACCAGAAGAAATTCTGCCAGGCAGCCAAATCCAGCCAAAGTAACAGAACATATCACTAAATAACCCTCATTTGTCATGTAATACCCTGTCTTATCCTTATCTGCCAGCATTATCAATATTACATAAAAATGAGTTTATTTATCTTAATTACAAGCAAGTTTGAAACTCTTAACGTGGAATTGCAATGGTTACTTGGATTTCAGATATATCATTGAATATATTGCCATGTACATTTAAAAAAGCATCACAAATTCTCCACAAATAAATTCAAGAGACATTGGCACATCATTGTTACTTTGGCACATGCTAACCTAAGTTTAAGCACACAAAAAGCAGGCCTGCTGGAAATCAATTATTCAGTCTCAGAAGATGGTAAGGCTAAAAAACGTAAACCCATTTATTAGAAAAATGTTCCCAACATGACAACAAATGAGGCACTGCAGAAAACAAAAGTGTTCTGGATATCATCACAAGGCTCTTCATGACCTGGTTAGAGAAGATGCTCAAAGGCATGACATGGGGAGCCTTGAAAAAAAATACACAGAGTCATACTCAGTGACAAAGTGATTATTTTTCTGGCCTGCTCCAGTCTGCATGTTTTCCATCTGCTGTTTATTCATTCTCTTCACCTTCATCCACTCATCTACATTTTGTTAGAAATAGACACATTTAATGTCTAGCTGTTTTACAGTCTAGCTTCAGTCTCTTCCTTCCCTCATTCCACCCCGAACTCTTAAAGGTTTCTGAATTTTTCTAATGGCTGTTTCCTACATGATACAACCTGGTTGCTAAAGTGAAGATGACTACCATAGCAGTCCTAACTCCCAGATCTGATCACTGAAGCTTCCTCTTCTAAAGGAGGTATGTTGAGCATCCAGCCTGCCAGCCACATCCATTCCACTAAACCATTTCATCTGGCCTGTAGGATTTTCATGAATTTGTAGATGTAAGAAAACATAAAGCACAATGCAAGAATGCAAACCCAAACTAGCCAGTTGGCATATGCTCTGTGAATAAACACACCCATACCATACACCCATACCGGCAGAAAGCCACGTCCTCGGCACTCACCAGAATGGACATGGCAACCCAGAGAGAGCTCCTATGAAGACATGCAGCCATCCAGGTCTCAGGCTGTAGGGAGGGCCAGAGCCTTTCACTGGTAACAGATGGCAGTAGCGAGAACAGCTGTGTGAGGTGTGACCAGGTGGACGATCTGCTCAGCCTGGTGGCAGAGCTACAAGAGGAAGTAGAAAGGTTAAGGAGCATCAGGAAGTCTGAGAAAGAGATAGACTGGTGGAACCATGCTCTGCCGTCCCTGAGACAGAAACAGGAACAGCCACCAGAAAAAAACCAAGATCAATGGGATCCTGTATCCTCCCCCCACCAGGGTGAAGGCAGTAGCTTAAAGGAAAGGAGTGAATGGAGGCAAGTCCACACTTGGACCAGCAGACAAACCCCCTCCTTGCCCACCTTGGCTTTCCGGGTGCCTCTGTACAACAGGTATGAGGCTCTGGATGTGGAAGGCCAGTCAATGAACGATGTGGACGACGGTCCATCTACACCAGAGGTGTTGCCAAGGTCAAAGGCCTACACCCTGTATCACAACCACCTCCACGAGGAAGAAAAGATGGGTTACAGTTGTAGGCAACTCCCTTCTGAAGGGAACAGAGGGTCCAATATGCTGGACAGACCCTCCTCTTACGGAAGTCTGCTGCCTCCATGGGGCCTGGGTTGGGACATCACTAGGGAACTTCCTAGCCTGGTACAGCCCTCGGACTATTATCCTCTACTGCTCTTCCACGTGGGTGGCAATGAAGCCACAATGGCAATGTCCATGGGCAATCAAAAGAGATTTCAGGGCCTTGGAATGGTTGGTAAGGGAATGTGGAGCACAGGCTATTTTTTCCTCTCTCCTTCCAGTTGCGGGCAGCAACATTAGAAGAAACAGGCAGACCCAGCCCATTAATACATGGCTCTGTGGCTGGTGTCACCACCACAATTTTGGGGTTTTCAATAATGGAATGGCCTACACAGCACTAGGCCTGCTGGCGTCAGATGGGATTCACCTTTCACAAAGGGGGAAGAGGGTCTTTGCTCATGAGCTAGCAGGGCTCATTGACAGCTTTAAACTAGACTTGAAAAGGGAGAAGGATAATATCAGGCTTGCCTGTGACAAGCTGTGGGACAACGCGCCAAGGTTAGAGGGGTGGGTGCTAGTGAGGGCCCTCAGCTTGTTGCCCTGAGACGTGCTGGGTACTCTGCAGCACACTTGAACTCTTATGGAGATGAGCCAGGGGCTCCTGAGGTAATACGAGCCAACGGGGAAACACCAGTGAAATACCTCAAAGGAATTAAGGGGTGTTCCTCTAAGAGGGACACATGGCCGACAGCCCAGCTGAAGTGCCTCTACACCAATGCGTGCAGCATGGGCAACAAACAGGAGGAGCTGGAAGCCACCGTGCTGCAAGAAAGCTACGACCTAGTTGCCATTACTGAAACTTGGTGGGACGAATCCCATGACTGGAGTGCTGCTATCGATGGCTACAGGCTGTTCAGAAGGGACAGGAGAAGAAGGAGGGGCAGAGGGGTTGCTCTCTACATCAAGAAATGGACAGATTGTGAAAAGCTGTCTCTGAGGAGCAGCCACGAGCAGGTTGAAAGCTTATGGGTAAGAATTAGAGACTGAGGCAACAAAGGGAACCTTGTGGTTGGTGTCTACTACAGGCCACCATAGCAAGGGGAGCCTATTGCTGAAGCCTTCTTACTCCAGCTGTGGAGGCATGGTGCTTGCAGGCTCTCGTCCTGCCTGGGGACTTCAACCACCCCTACACCTGCTGGAAGAGTAGCACGGCGAGCTATAGACAATCCAGGAGACTCCTGGAATGCATCAAGAGTAACTTCTTAAGCCAGGTAATAGACAGCCCTACCAGAGGATACTGGACCTGTTGGTCACCAACACGAGTTAGGTGATTGGTGACGTCAAGATTGAGGCAGCCTGGGCTGCAGTGATCATGCACTGGTGGAGTTCACGGTCCTGAGGGATATGGGACAGGTGAAGAGTAAAGTCAGGACCCTGAATTTTATGAAAGCAAACCTCCAGCTGTTCAAGGAGTTAGTCAATAGGACCCCCTGGGAAACTGCCCTCAGGGACAAGGGAGCAGAACAAAGCTGGCAGATCTTGAAGGATGCTTTCCATAGAGTGCAAGAGCTCTCGATCCCCAGGTGTAAGTAATCAGGCAAGAAAGGCAAGAGATTGGCATGGATGAGTCAAGACCTGCTGGTCAAACTAAAGGGCAAGAAGGAGATGCACAGGCAGTGGAAGCACAGACAGGTATCCTGGGAATAGTATAGGGACGCTGCCCGCTTGTGTAGGGATGGGGTCAGGAAGGCCAAGGCATGGATGGAGCTGAACTTGGTTAGGGATGCAAAAAATAATAAGAAGGGCTTCTACAGGTAGGTCAGCCAGAACAGGAAGGTCAAAGATAGCATACTCCCTGATGAACATGACTGGCAAACTGGTAACAAAGGACGAGGAGAAGGCTGAGGTACTCAACAACTTTTTTGCCTCAGTCTTCACTGGCAGCCTTTCCTCCCACACCTCTCCAGTGGATGGACCTCAAGGCAGGGACTGGGGAAGCAAAGTTCCTCCCACGGTAAGAGATCAGGTTCATGACCCCCTGAGGAACCTGAACATACATAAGTCTGTGGGACCTGACGAGATGCATCCCAGAGTCCTGAGGGAATTGGCTGGTGTAGCTGCCAAGTCACTCTCCATGATATTTGAAAAGTCATGGCAGTCAGGTGAAGTCCTCGGGGACCGGAGAAGGCAAAATATGGCACTCATTTTTACAAAGGGTAGAAAGGAGGACCCTGGGAACTACCGACCTGTCAGTCTCACCTCTGTGCCTGGGAAGATCATGGAACAGATCCTCCTAAGAAGCTATGCTAAGGCTCATGGAGGACAGGGAGGTGATTCAAGACAGCCAGCATGGCTTCACCAAGGGAAAGTCTTGCCTGACTAACCTAGTGGCCTTCTGTGATGGAGTGACTACATCAGTGGACAAAGGAAGAGCTACGGATGTCGTCTATTTGGACTTCTGTAAGGCCTCTGACATGGTCCGTCCCCCACAACACCCTTCTCTCTAAGTTGGAGAAATATGGATTTGATAGGTTGACTTCTGTGGATGAGGAACTGTTTGGATGGTCGCATCCAGAGGGTAGTGGTCAACGGCTCAATGTCCCGATGGAGATCAGTGACAACTGGTGTCCCTTAGGGGTCTGTACTGGGACCAGTACTGCTTAATATCTTCATCAATGACATAGTGGGATTGAGTGCACCCTCAGCAAGTCTGCAGATGACACCAAGCTGAGTGGTGCGGTTGACACACCTGAGGGATGGGATGCCATCCAGAGGGATGTGGACAAGCTCCAGAAGTGGGCCCATGTGAACCTCAGGAAGTTCAAAAAGGCCAAGTGCAAGGTCCTGTAACTGGGTTGGGGCAACTCCCAGTATCAATACAGGCTGGGGGATGAAGGGATTGAGAGCAGCCCTGCGGAGAAGGACTTGGGGTACTGGTGGATGAAAAGCTGGACAGCAGCCGGCAATGTGTGCTCGCAGCCCAGAAGGCCAACCATATCCTGGGCTGCATCAGGTTGAGGGAGGTGATTCTGTGTCTCTACTCTGCTCTGGTGAGACCCCAGCTGGAGTACTGCGTCCAGCTCTGGAGCCCTCAGCACAGGAAAGACATGGACCTGTTGGAGCAGGTCCAGAGGAGGGCCACAAAAATAATCAGGGGGATGGAATGCCTCTCCTATGAGGAAAGGCTGAGAGAGTTGGGGTTGTTCAACCTGGAGAAGAGAATGCTCTGGGGAGACCTTATAGCAGCCTTTCAGTACTTAAAGGGGGCTTCTAAGAAAGATGGGGACAGACTTTTTAATAGGGCCGGTTGCGATAGGAGAAGGGGTAGTGGTTTTAAACTAAAAGAGGGTAGATTCAGACTAGACATAATGAAGAAATTTTTTATAATGAGGGTGGTGAGGCACTGGAACAGGTTTCCCAGAGAGGTGGCAGAAGCCCCATCCCTGGAAATGTTCAAGGTCAGGTTGGATGGGGCTCTGAGCAACCTGATCTAGTTGAAAATGTCCCTGCTCACTGCAGGGGGGGTTGGACTAGATGACCTTTAAAGGTCCCTTCCAACCCAAACTATTCTATGATTCTGTGATTCTATATGAGTCAGAAGTGGCACTGCCAGGCTTACTCTTCCTCTAACCTGAAAAACCTTTCCAAGAGGTCACTGCTGCTTCTAGGTTCAAGCTGGCTTGAACATTGTTCCTTTGCTGTCCATAACTATTGATTGTGCATCAAACCAGCTGCCAGAATCTTGTATCTGTCTCACCATTTGAAACAAATTTAAAGCTGTTTCTCTAAAAGCAAGTCTGCAGCCATTAGCAGTGAAGTCCCTCCATATGCTAACCTGACAACTCCACGCCAATTATCATCCTCTGCTCCTGAAATTTCAATAAGGTTGTAAAAGCAAGCACTCAGAAGTGAGGAAAATGTGACATAAGGCTGCTTATGCAGTCTGCATTTTGCCCTCTTAATTGCCATTAAGATACCAAAATAACTACACACATCAAATCCTGTTTTCTGTAAAGATGCCTCCTTGATTCCATGCAAGTGAGCAGCCTCTGGAGAATGAATTCTCCATCTCTACATGCAGGTTAGACCAAATGAAGAAAGCATAACCATGCAATTTGCCTGACACTCTGTGGCTAACCAGCAGAGATCTACTTTTCCATCATCCTGTTAGAAAGACAGAAGCTCTCAATTTTAGTTTAATTTTCCTACACAGAAATCCACAATTACCAAAAGGCAGTTGATCTCAGTGGGAGCAATGCACAGTGCAAAAGAGGGTGAGAAACCTCTGTTTTGGGGCTTTATTCCTGGTTTAAAGGCCAGGCTTCAAAAGGTGTTTAGGCATCTTCAGAAGAAGGAGGACACTGGGGAGGATTCACAGCAGAGTAGCCTTGGGTAGGTCAGAATTCCTTCCTCAGTAATGAGTGATTATGAAAGCACAAATTATTAACATCAGTCAGCAGACATGACACCTGATCTCATGCTCTTCTGATTACCTGCCCCAGGACACCTTTGTCTGGGCCAAAGGGTATTTAGAGGGAGGAAAGCAGCTGCAGCCGTAGCCACCACTATTTTATCTGTGTCCTGTCTGGAGTTTAAATTGTGTGTGTCATACTGACGCAAGACATGAAGATGGTTCAAGTGTTGTGCTAATAATGCTTAGTGATTTTGGCAGGAATCCAGGAACACATTGTACAAAGGAAAAGCTAGACAGACTATGACAATTTTCAACGGCTTATAACTTGAGCAAGTCTCCAAAACTTTTCAAGGAGCTAGCAAAAGACTCCCTTGCTACTTTCTACCTCCCTTTTGCAGGAAGGGAAGTAAATAGAAATAGCTGGAAGTAAGAAAGAGCTTTTCAAACCAGGAAGCATTAATATTGAAAGAACTACCAAAAGTACAGCAAATTTGCAGTTCCCGTGAAAAATTCAGACATCATGTCCACAGTAAAACAGCAGTAAAACTCCTTTATAATAGTCAGTTATCAGCCTGCAAAACCCTTATGTCTTCATCTTGTAAAATCCCAGTTCTACGGTTCTGATAAGGCATTTGTAAAAATGCCAGAAGTTGTTTAAACGTGAAGGACTTCTAATGTGAACTTGTTTTACTGGTAATAAATCTATCTATCAAGATAACAACTTAGAACAATTAATTGTATAGAGCTCCTCATAACTCTGAAACATCATGTACACTACTAGACATAAACAGGGCTCACCTGAGTCTTCAGGAGACTATCACTATCTCACTTTATACGACAGAACTCTTAATTACACAAACTTTCGTTACTTGCCACATATACTTTTGCAAGGCATTTTAATTCAGAGGGAGAAAAAAAAATCAATTTAGTTACAGAAGTAATCAATTTAATGACAGGAAATTCATTATTGCCTGATAGTCTGGAACTGTTGGCCAAGCCAGCAGAAAGCTGAGATTTTCAAAAAATGTTTTCTCTATATAAGCCTTGAATCAACCTAGTGAGAACCTTAAACAGACCTGGAATCCTTCTGTAAACTTTTAAAGGTCTTGCCTGCAGGAATACATTTGCACGACTGATATCATCATCCCAGAGTTGTGTCTACTCCAAGCTATAACATTGACAAACACCGGGAGTAACTGTTCCCAGAAAAGAAACTTGTTTAGAAGTTTCAAATCCAGGTACTTTAATGCCTGGTGAGTGATCTTAAGCAGTTTCGGAACTCAATTCTCAAGAGAAAACTGTGACAAAGACAAAAGTTGTTCTGTACTGTGCAGAAATGGGCTGTGAGAAAGGAAGTGTCAAGATAATTCAAGCTATGGACTGATCTCCACCAGAGTCCAACAGACTATTGATCTATTGGTCTTCAACAGCTCTCCAAATTAAAAACGTAAAATCCCAAGACAGAGATTGTAAACGGCATAAAGCAAAAATGCAGCACTTAGGATTAATAACAAATACTTCAAAATCTGTGTCAAGCATTTAGTTTCAGATAAGACAAAAATTTCCTCTCACATTTCTAATTTGGCAGGACATGAAGCACAGGCAATACTCTTAACACCTGTCGTACATAACTCAGTTCTTAAAGTGGGCTCTGTTTTGCACAGCAGCAAGTACATTAGTTTTTCCTTTTTCCTTTTTTTTCCTAAGATGACCATGACTCTTTCTCCCTAAATAAAAAAAAATCAAAATGAAATCTAGAATAAAAGCCTTAAGCATTTTCACATCTTTCCCCTATGAATTTTTCTATACAGAAAGAGATGATGAAAGAAGCAGGGATCTATCCTGTGGAAAAATAGATAGTAAACAAATAATCTGTGGGGAGCCTATAGTATCAAAGTTCTTCTCTGGGAGATAAATGGGCCATAATATGATCACTGAATAAAGCCCATGAATTTTCAGTCACCTAAGCAGACTAAGCTTTAACTGGTTTTCTTATAATTAATGTATTTCCCAACATCCTGTATCATACATCAACTCTTTGTATTCATTTGAAATCTGACAATTTTATTTTTAAAAAAAAGCTTATAAAACATATCATGCCTTGAAAATGCAACTCTAGCACAATAGATCTGTCTTCACTCTCTGAATTATTCACAGACAATATCCTGTTAATCTCAAAACAATTTTATTCTTACAAAAAGCAAACAATACAAGGGGGGGGGGGGGGGGGGGAGGGAGAGATGGGGGGTAGGGATCCCATCTTGTCCTAACCAGTCCAAAGCAATTCTACATGGGAAGATTCCTCTAGATATTACTTAGACTTCCTTAATGAAATTCAGGTGTAATCCCTAAGGCTCTATAGCAAAGAGTATCTTTAGCTCAACGACAGAATATGGTATTTGCCAAAAGGGGATTAATTATGTTTAGATGTGTCTACTATGAATACCAACAAGTCTAGAGCCACTATTCAAAATACATTTCAAAATTCACTCAATTTAAAATTCAGTAAGGAACAAAATATAAACTGTTTATAAAATACACTGGGAAATACTCTTTAAGATTAGAAAGACTTCGTTTTCATTGGTTTAATTTTATTAAGGTCAATTACAATATGAACTCCTGCTCTTGCCCTCTTCCAACATTAATGTAATAGAAGTTTTCTAAAATGACCTATAGCAAATGCCAAGCATAAACCTCTATGATCAACTCACGGACACAGAAACAGATTCCAAACTTAAATAGCAAAATGCTTTTATGGACCATAGAAAATACTTACGGGGAGCAAAATGTTTGATTCTACTCCCAGATTGCCACAACGCAGTCTGTGGCATCACCCACAGAGGTTTTCCACTGGCACACAATGGGGTCCAATAAACCTTTGTCTCTCAATTTGCTCTCTCCCACATGTTTTTACTGAAGAGAAAGCTTTATCCACTGATGCTATTTTGGTAAGGTTTTATATTTCTTCAATAGTTTTCATGCTGTCTAGATTAGGTGCAAAGCAGAGATGCAGTCAAGCCCTACATCTCTTTTGACCAAACTTATTTCCCAGCAGCTTCAGTCTTCAGATTTTTTTTTTCATTATTATTTTATTTTTTTAATACTTTCAGCCTGTCAATCCCTCCTTTCCCACCTGGGACCATAATGTACTCAGTACTCAGAGCATTCCAGTAGTCCACGGGGTCTGAGACTGCTATTTGTTGCCAGACAGAGCATGTGTATAAGAAAAGTAAAAATACTTTAGAAGTATTTATTTTTACTTTAAAAGTAAAAATAAAAAAAGGAAAACAGACAAATAGCTCTAAATGTAAAGCTGTGAATGGACATCATCCTAAACAGCAGCCCTTCCCTTCTTTTGTTTCAGGAAGGTAAGGAAGATGATATATCTGGGCTGCACATTTCAGACAAATATCCTCAAAACCAGCTGATATTTCACTTTCAGATTTTTGAAATCCTGAAAATATTGAGATATTGCACTTTGGAAGTGTAACAGTCATTCTTCAGAGAGAAAGTTAACCCACTGACAAAAAGTTCAAATGAGATATCTATAGAACCAGTTAATGCACGTGTTTTTGCACGGAAACTTAGTGCTGAGAAAAAAGGTACATCACCTCGAAATAAGAGCAATCTAGAGCTTTTCCAAGGTCGCTCAATCAACCTGCTATTTTCTTACACAGGTACTGTAAAAGCTAAAGCAAGTTCCAAGCCCAATAACCAGTAATACACTGCCTGAGATCCTAACATTGACTGTAGTCCCATGCTGTATCCCTATCTGTATCCAGATTTTAAAAGGTTTAAAATGCTAGGGGAAAAAACCCCACAGAAAAATCAGTGCCAACAGTCCTTGAGTATCCTAGCACAAACTATACATTCTTAAACTCTCTATTTACTGACAAAATGAAACAATGTCTTCACTTCCTTCATCACTTTAGTATGTTTTATTATTCTTTTGTAAACACTTCAGATTCGATCCTCTCACCTGATTGTATGATGCACCCCCGTGAATGGGGTGGGGGGTGGGGGGAGGGCTCTCTTAAACTAATAGAGCAGAAGAAGCCTCAAATAGAGCAGATTAAATACTTGTCTAGACACAGAAAATCTAATTTAACATTGAAATGTAATTTGAACAAGCTTTGGACACAAATCCTTAAGGTGAAGCTAAGATGCAAGTTATATGTTGCATCTAAGTTAATAATTGTATTACAAGCCCATATTGTGAATATTTTTTATTACACACGCTACTAATGTAGGGAAGTCTGACTGAAGTGGTACCTGATGTATTTTAAAATTTACAGAGAAAAACCTCTGTATTCCTGGCCCACCTAATTTTTCAGCTTTAACAGTTGATCTCTCACCATAAACCTTTCCTTGCTATAGACCTTCGTGAAGACACACAATGACCTGTGCTAATAATGGCTTTTGTGTATAATGGAGCAGCTGATCAATTCGGAATTGAATTTGATTTTAAAAACAAGAGTAATAATACAATTCATGTACTTTCACTTAACTAGCAGGATAATGTATTCCCTGTGATACAAATCCACACAAAAGCAAATAGATAAGTAGTCAGCAGGAAAACAAGACAAATACAGTAGTAGCTATTACCTATGGAGTTTTTTTGCCTCTCATATATATGAATAACCAAACTGCATTCTGTTAACAGCAGTGTTTTTCCCAGCTCCTGTGCTAATTTTATAGTCTAACTGTCAAGTTCTAGGAGGAGAGGTTTAATACAGATCAAAAAGCAGGACCCTGCTCACGGTTTACCCAAACTGGAAAAGGAGCTGCGAGGGTGAGCAAAAGGCTAAGACTGTTTGCTTCAGCACTGTAACTAAAGAGGCGCACCTGTAATGACAGATGAGCTGACCAGGTGAAGAAAAGAACCCCATCCCTTCTCTCCTCCAACTGAAGGTCCAGAAATAGTTAACCTAATTCATGCACATGTTTGAATGTCAAATTCTTCAGGCTAATGTAACACAAAAAATATACATGTGATTCTAATCACCAAATCCTTTTAGAACTTATAAATTGGTAACGAATCAAATTGTAAAAAGACTATTAGAACATACCACTTTTCATTTCTAAATACGCATAGAGGAAGCTTCTGTCACCCAATTCTTGTACCAAACACGCTTTAATTTTGCATTTATTCTCATTCTGACAGCTATCGTATGTCCCAGCTTGCTGTAAAAAAAACCCCTCACAAACATTGTAGCAAAAAAGGATGCATGTATTTCCAAATTGGAAGCAACAGACAACTAACCAACCCATTCCAAGCAGTACAGCCAGTAAAGGTAATTACACAATAATGTAATATGTTAAACCCAATATCAACTAGTTTTCACTGGATGACCTTCAAACTTCTAAAAGCAACCTGCAAAGGAAGAAAGTTTGTACACAGAGTCTTATACAATGACTAAAAGAGTAAAAACATTACTCCCTTACTATTATTATTCCTTATTTATTTAAAGGAGTAATGTACTTACTCCTTTACTATTTATACTGCAAGGCTGGGAAGTTTTTATAGACTCTTTGCATCCTTTATCCAGTTTATTTTAATTACAGTATTTAAGTTTTCATTTTTGTTTTTGCTGAAGAAACCTCCTCACGTTTGCCAGGAGTAAGCTTGGATTTTCACAAGGTGTTTTTGATGCAGGCTTGTACAGCAATAAACGAGGAGTATTTGGGATGAATCCCAGTAGCATGCCACAGTTTATTAAAACTGTGGAGAAATCAACAGGAGCAAGACACTTTTGAAAAAGGCAGGCAAACCCAAAAATGAGAGGGAGAGATGAAGCCAGGCAGCTGACCTGCCCTCCCCTCGCCCAAATGGGGCACTGGGGGAAGGCGATGTCCTCCTCCTGGTATGGAGATTGTCACTTTGTCTTCTTTCCTACTTCCCTAGGACCCGGTACCTCATCGGCTGTGTCTGGAAACACATGTAGTGAGTAATAAAAGGTTAATGAAAAAAATCCTCCTCTTACTAAGTTTCAAAGCATCTTCTTTTTGCCAAGGTCAATAAGAGTAACAGTCCAGGCTTGAAAAGAGACTACCCTGTTTTTTACATTTTTAACTAAAAGCCCAGGCCAAATATGTTTGATGGGAGAATACAGGCAGGAAAACAAACTGGAACAAGCTACTTTTTAGGGGATGATGGGGGGGTAAAGAAGAAAAGTTTCAAACCATCCTTAAACAAACAGGTCAATAGGATATTTTTGTGCAAGTTATTTAAGAAAAAAACCCAACCAACCAAAGAAAAAAACCCAACCCAAGCTGTTCTAGTTACACTTACAAGGTCAGTCTCCCACGTAGACAGAGCAAGGCTTTCCGTACAGCTCTGACCATTGGCATCTCGTGCTGCAGCCCTCTCCTTGTCAAGGGCACCTGTGGGATTGACTCTTCTCCACCCAGCTGCCTATTTCCACAACATGTGCAGGAACTTAGTTGTCTCTGAGATATTGCCATCAGGATCTTAAGCATAAACCAGCCAAACAATTTTAAAAGTCCAGTTTCAAATAAAAGCTCAGACTAAGGCAAGAGGGATGCATATTCACAAGTGATTGTGCCCCATGAAAACACTAGCCTGTGCACAGACTGCACAAACCTCTTGCCAATCCATCTTCTCTTACCTGGATAACTACAGCATTGTACTGTCTTTATCTGCCCATCCTGACACTGCACAGTCTTCTCGTGCAAACATCCTGCAGCCCAAATCCTACTCCCAGACCAAAGGCATAAAATCTAAGATCTGTTATCTCCAGTTTTCTACAATTTTGCCCCTCCTTATCAATTTACAGTTATCTTACAATAGACACAATTCTTGGCAGTAAGGATGCTAGCTGTCATCTAGCATACCTTCCACAAAAAGACAATGAAAAAAAGGGAGGGCAGGGGGACTGCATGTTCTTCCAGTAGTTTTTCCTGTAAGGATGACTGAAAGTGATGGAGAGGAGTAGTAATTCCCTCTGGAAACTCCAGACATGATCCCAGAATACTGCTGCTGGGTATTGCTGTGGAAGAGCTAAAAACCTAAATGCCATCAAGGTTACACTTCTTTAAAAGCTACTGTTTATCTGCATATTCAAAAGGCCTTGCTCCTATTGTGCCATGCGTGGGGCAAGGCAGAGCTGTAATGTGCACTGCCCCAGCCAGGCTGTCACATGTTGGGCTCCGCACACATAAAAAGAAACAAACCACACTAGGACAACACAACAGGAAAAAACTTGAAATCCTCTAAACTAGTAATGAAAAATAGTGAAATAATCAACTGTGACAGATCTTTCAGTACTATTCAGGAACTTGTTTTTTAACAGCACCCAGAAACAACGCATACGCTGTGAAGATGCATTTTTAGACAAACTGAAAGTTCTCTCTCCAAGCAGTATAAGCCAGAAATACAGTTATTTCCCTGTGTTTTGCAGACACCTTATAGAGTTTTTCACAATACTGTGAATGTGTCATATGGTCAATCATTCTCCTTAACTGCGATCACTACAAAACACAGATTCAGGAGTAAATATACTCCCCAGCTTGAGACCTTGAAATCTATGAACTCCAGTGTTTCATGTAAGAGCTACTCTGGGAGAATAGCTGTATGGACTTTTAAACTGAAATGCTCTGTTCTCAGAAGGATTGAGTCCTGAACATGGACTGTTCTAGTTCAATTTGTCCTAGAATTTATTTAAATCAGCATGTTCTTAATCAAAGCTTTGTTTTTTTTTCTGCTGACAATTTTGCTAAAGTGTGCATGACTTTCCATTTTACACTAAGCATTTTTAAAATGCACTTTACAACTTATTTTTAAAATGCACTTTACACTTTTTATAATGTATACAAATACATCTTAATAACTGAAATTGGGAACTGAGACCTCACCTCAATGCCGCAAAAGAAATAGTTTCAGTCATTATATAGCTTGTTCTGTTTCTGGATGCTGAAACAGACTGATCATTAATTCCCAAAACAACAGCTGAATGCATTCACGATTTTAAAAGGACTCCACCCTCATAATTATGCCAAGTGAAAAGTACTTTCAAGTTGCCTGTAAAATGGGGGGGAGGCTTGAGATTTTTGTAGCAGATTCTGTATAAGCTGAGGAACTTCCCAAATGTTTTTTCATACTATTATATGCATGAATTCATTTTTTGTAGTAACATTAGAACTGCTTTTCTTATTTAAATGGTAGCCTGAAACAGTAAATATGTTGGAAAAAATGTCAGCAACTGAGATGTTATCTTAGCAACTCTATTGATGCCCTGGTTTCTCAGCCTAAAACAGGCCAGCTACTGGAACAAACTTATGTACACCTAAAAGAGGGTATCAGCATTTGTGAGGAAACAAGGGTATTAAACTAGGTATCCATACAACTTGTAGACGTACTTTTCTTGTTTGGAAAGACACTGGACTATCCAACCTACCTCATAAAGCTTGGCATAACCTAAATATACCATAACACTATATGCCTATTTATTTAGCCATTACAAAACCTGTCTACCATCTTCCCTCTGCTTTCCTTTTTTAAGCAGAACTGAATGCAGCTCAGTGACACTTTGATAATCTTTAGTAAGAAACACATAATTTGATACAGATGTATTTATTAACCTTTGCTTCAAGCTAAAGCTCAAAGTCTAGATTTTTTAGCACAAAGTTACATATGAAATGCTGACTTCATTTAAACGACAGAATAATGATGGAAAGTAGAGAAAAAGTATTAGCCTGGATACATCACCAGCATCTTGAAAATTATAGTATGTTAAATGATTATGAAGGACAGTGCTTGACAAGGCTAAGAGATAGACTCATGTAATTCGTTTCATTGCAAGTTCGTGCTGATGGCCTTAGAACTATGATTAAAAAAAACAAAAATCATGTACATACATATTATTGTATATATATATAATATATATATGCAAACATTTTTTCCAGATGAGTCAATAAATATTTAAGAGTTCATCTTCTATGACAGAAATATACGACCTCATTAGAAAATCTGGTTAAACAGAAATAATAAATACATAGAAATGAGTCATTTCTAAATAGATATTAGGAAACTAGCATTCTCAGACACTGGAGAAGAAACTTATCCAGTACAATGTTTACTTCTTTAGGAAGTTGTGGTCAAACTGTAGATAAAAATATTCTCCCAGTTCATCAGATAGCATGAGATGCAAAAGTGAAACAAAAAAGGATGGTCCAAATCTGACAGGTAAAGGAAGCCGTCCTCTGCTTTTCCTCTTTCCAGAGAGCTGAGGTGTCAGAGAAAACACTAGCATGACTGGAAGATATAACCCATTCTTTTTATTGCTTAAAAACAATAATCATATAATAGCTGATGTGACTCCGATCAGTTTGCTGCAAAATATCTTCTGAGCCTCAGTAAAAGAATTTAGCAACCTTTGTAAAACTATCAGAATGATACAGCATGTGTCTGCCATTAACAAAACAGGGAATAGCAGGCACTGAAATCTTTACTGCATTTCAAATTAGTATGAGATTTAAAGTAAAAATATGGAACCCTGACTTGCATACATTTAAAAAGAGTGATCCCTGGGAAAAAAACAGAATGGCATTCATTCACATTGACTAAACCTTTTTGATTATATGGGATATCTGGCTATCATACTTAAGAGAGAAATTATGACAAAAAGGTGATGACCAAATTATATCATTAAATAGTAATTACTGGTAATAATTGATGAGGCAGAATTAGAGAACAGGGGTATCTCTTAATATTCCCTGCAGCTAATTGTTCCCAGCAACTAAGGAGAAAATTTAAGCCTCCACACAAAAGATAGCTCCAACTGCCTTTTTTCCTAACCATTTTGATTGATGGAAATCTGAGTATATACTAAGACGACCAACAAATATATTCCAAAACTAAAGTACAGGGATTAACTTGTTAATTCAGAGAAAAAACATTTAAACTTATATTCTGTGGTATTCAGCAACATTCTTCTCCCTGTCATAATTTTGAAAGACTTCAAAATGCACACCCTATGATTGTCCTCATTATAAAAGATGTAGTTTTATATGATATTACAATTACAACTTAAAAGTGTTTGGCAGAGATGCTGATAGGTATATTTATCTATTTAGCTACTCTTGTTCAAGCAAGATTTTCTGCAGATTTTCCTTTTTCTCTAGTGTTAACACCAGTTCCCCAAATAGAATGGATTTGGTCCATCCAGTTCCCTTAAAATCAACAAAATATTCTGTTAAAAAAAAAAAAAATCTATCTGCCTGAAGCATTCAGAGTAAAAAATCTACTTTTTAAGGAAATATTCTCATTGGTGATAGTAAGGTTTTCTGGTAACATAAAAAGCAAGCACTTTAGGGTGGTGGAATAAACTATGGTGGTCTACATATTTACCTCCCTATATTGCTCCTAATGAAAGCAGCAGAGGTTTTTCCAGTGTGACAGGTCCAGCTACCTGGGACCAGGGAGCTTCAGCCAGCAGTTATGGGACCAGCTTCAGACAGCAGTTACCATAGAACCTGGACAACTTTTCTTTAGGAAAGCCTGTAAGTTTGTCATGACACCTCTTCTTCCCCTTACCTCAGCCAGCTTCTTGGCTTTCCTCGTGGAACTACTGGGATTCATTTCTATCTGTATTTTGGAAACACTGAAGAAAAGGCAATTAAAATGTGTCCAAACAGCTACAGCAAAGTATCTTGAAGAACATGTTTTTTTGTGTCACCTTCCCAACACAAGACAACTTCTTACAATAAGATTCTAGTACTTGTCCTGCTCTAATTTTAAAGGTTGTAATTCTTGAGCTTTATACCATTTATCTTCCAATGCCTTCAGTATCATTTGAGAGAAGAATTCCACAAAATAATGACAGTATTCCATACACAAGTTTCTCCCCATTGTTTAATGTCATCAGTACTAATTTCAATCACTACACATATCAGAGCAATCCCTTCTCTTCCTTAATATTCTTCAATAATTTATAGACAGCTGTTTCATTCTCAGTCTACATGTACCTAAGCTGTGTATATCAAGCCCCGCTACTCATTCCTCACAAACTGGTACCAGCATCCTCTCTAATGTGGGGTCAATTTGTATGCAAGAATGCAGGCAGTTATTGTCCTGGCGCTGAGATGTTTGAAAGCATCTGGGCAAGACAAGCAGGGTGATCTTGAATACTGTTGTGTACGATTATACTTCATCCTTGGGTAGGTCAGAGATGTTTCACTTCCTGTGTGAGGTTTATTGGCAGCTATTACCAGGATTTTTTAATATTTTCTGAAGGCTTCAGTTACATATGCCTTGTGCTAATACCTCCCAGGTTTTTTAGAACTTGTTATGGATATGTTCCCAGAAGTTCATTAGCCATTTGCTCATTCATTAGCAGTAGCAGCAGTATATTTAAAAGAATCGGTTAATAAATTGCATACCTCCAGCTTACAAATTTAGGACTAAAAAACCCTGACTCTTTTGGAGAAACACACAATGACACAGGTGATGTCTACATATTTTCATACCCTGTTAGAAACAAGCCTTTTCCAACGTTGGCTATTTCCAGGAATTTTCTTCAAAACTCGAGGCAACTACTGTTGTATATTAAAAGCCATAGCTATTATTAAAATACACCTTTTTAACAGGGTGAAGTGCACTTTTGTCAGTCAGATAAGAATCAACTCCATGACTGATTACTAAAACATTTCATCAGCACTTAACCCTTTAAGTCTTTGATAATTGCCAATTTTGGAAGCATTTTATTCTTGTGAGCCAATACTTTCACTAATAATGAACTGATACATAGAAGCAAGCTGCAAGTAGTACAAATGACTCTTAAGTATATATGCTTTTCCTCACTCCTATATCCTCCATAAGCTGGTCATTTTCCTCCCTTGTCAGTTTATCCTTCTTCGTCTCCTGGATAGCTTTCAACTATGTGACAATGAAGAAATCAAACACCAAAATAGCAGCAGCTACATATCCTCTGCATGACAGTGTAATTTCTTCTGCCTTAAGGCAGTGTCTAGCACTGAAATCATAGCCTGTTTACTTCTAACTGGTGCTATATTACACCAAAGACTTAACTCTTGCTTATATAAAACTTGCACAAAGACCAATTTACTCACAATGGTCCTATTTAGAGTTTAGAGTCCAAGCCAGCAGTTCCTTTTACAGCCAAGGCAGTGACAGTACTTGGACAGAACCCTAGTTCTCATGCAAAAGTACAGAGGAGCTTAAGCCCTACTGCTACTTGTATTGCTATAAATAAGAAACAAGAAAGTGAATGTCGATGCACATTCACTTTTTTTGGTTTAGAAGCTGTTTAGAATGGTCACAAGTTTAATATTTTAAAAGAAATTATCTTCAAGATTTTTTAAAATAGTTTTTATACCTAAAGTCTAATGTATTTGAAATAGATCTTTCATAGGTTAATTAAAAAGTAAACATCTGTATGAAGGGGTCTCAGAAACCAGTATTTCTATGCTCATCTGAATTGGGATGCATGAATTCTGATAACCATATGAGAACCAAAGGGGGAAAACCTGAACTAAAATGAGCAAATGAAAATGCAGTAATAGATACTGTGACTTCCAAAAGAGGAAGAAAATAAAATGGTTAGCTACATATATTTTATGAGCATCTGCAGAATTGCAAGGTATTAGCAGACAGAATCAGAGAGCTGAGAGGACAACAGCATTCATGCAAAAGTCACATAGGTTGGAAGAGCAGCACTGTATGTGCACTGCTGTCTAAGTAATTCAGAACAAATGAGCAGTTTCACCCATGCCCACGGAGCTGTCTGTCGCATAACCAGATGAAGTTGCTAGTGACTACCTGTTCACTGGCACCAAGTATGGAAGCGTTTCACACAGCAATTCTTTAGCCAAAATGGTTCCTTTAAAACAAACTTTTCAGATACATCTGTAACAGTGAATTAAACATGTCCATGAGTATATTCCAGGAAACTGAGGCCAACTGGTACAAAATGACATGTGTCTAGGGTGGTAAACTCCCCTAGTCTGCAAAACAGAGTGGCCTCACAGAAACTGCCTTTTGGGAATGAACCCTGGAACACTGACTACCAAACAGTGTCCAGGAATTAGCTCACTGGTTTTGGCATCAAGTTAATCAGGATATTTTTCTGTTAAACTTTTAGTTTGGACATAGCTAAGGAAATTCCAAATGTTCCCAGGTCCAGTCTGCATCTACACAGAGAGAAGCTGCAACCCATCAAACCACCTTCAGCTGGTACAGGGGAAATAGTTCAATGTCATGCTAAATAAAACCAGGCAAAATTGGAGCCCAAAGCTGGGGAAACAGATACTACTTTGTTACTGCAGTGAGAAGACAGGTAAGGAACGGCATATTAAAAACTGTTTGTATCTCTGAGGAAAGGGTCTAGTTAAAAACTTACGGTTTCCATCCACACAATGCAGAGGCAAAGAAACGACCCTATCCCTGTGTTCATAACCTACATGGTTATTCTACTTAACATGGTTATTCTATTCTCCCACATCAGATGACATGGTTATCCTATTTTGGGGGAGTTGTCCTATCCTACCCTGTTTCCTCAGCCTGGCAAAGAGGTTTCAGGAACAAGCTGGGAACAAACGATGCCCAAGTCACCAGCCAGGAACAATTAGAAAATAATCATGACCTTCACACTGATGAAGCCACAGCCTCAGTGAAGGGTGCATCTCACATCATGGAACAAAAGGAAACACTCACAGCCATGGCTGACTCACACAAAGTGTGCATTTCACGAAACCGTGTTTTTGCTGGGTGCATTTCTCTGTCCTTCTGCATACAGTTTAGGTGTGTACCTTGGGCCATATTCGATGACATTCCTTAAGGCTGCACTATTTTCATACATAAGACATTTGATGACAAAGCAGAATAAAGCAGGAGTTTCTGCATCTCTGCACTGTACAAGATTGTCCACTATACTAGGAAATTCCACTGCTGTATTTTGGCAGATCTCTGTTTTGTCATTGGTTACAATCTATCCCACAGAAACTGGCTTAATTAACTTATATAAACTCAGTTTTCTTTAGCAAATTTTCGATGCTTGGAAGGCAAATTTATCTAGCATTTTTTAACATCTAAAAATCTCCTACAGTGATGGCCTTTGTCTGTAATAATTGACAGAAATTATAAATAGTGTGCAAAAAAAATTCATTCTAATTACAAACATTATCTACAATTACTCTATACAAGTGTTTTTCTATTGCTAGCCACCTTAATGAACATTGCCTCCTAGTATTAATCAACATAAAAAAAGGTTTTTTACATATTACAATAAAGATTATATAGCTATTTTGAAAATAAAACCCTCATCTTCTATAGGTGTAAGATGAATAAACAACTTCTGATTAAAGTTATCTTGAAGAAAGCACTGATTTTATGGCATATTTCCAATTCTCAGACTAACAAAACATGCAATTCATCTTCTATTATACCTGAAAATTAGGACCAATTCCATAGCTAGCAATGGGGTCCTTTAACCCACCTTCTATCAAAGAGTGTTGAGAACTTAGCTTCAAAGGTCATTTCTACACAGCAATGCAATTTCATAAATTACATCATGACATTACTCTGAATAGATTTTAAAATAAATGCTTTTAAAAATCAGAGTCCGTTAAAATTGTTCTTACTCTCTAACCCTTCTGGAACAACTTTCTCCTTTTTCAAGATATATCGTGAAAAATCTTGAAAAAAACCTGAAACTCCAAGAGTGTCTCACGTAGCCATCTCTAACTTAACAAAGTCAGTCTATTCTAGTGAAAGAATGCAACAAGCCTGATCAGACAGCCACTATCAGAAAGTGTTTAACTTCAGAGCTGCAAGCCTAATCTTTTGCTGTCTAGCATGCGCCAATTAAGCCCCTATAAAGAAGACACAACTAGATTCACAAAAAATTTCTGTTTCAAATTACCAGGTCACAGAGAGCAAACACCACGTATCATCAGGATGACCTACTATCTTTCCCATTCATATTATAACACTCAGTGTCTCCCATCCTTATTAGTTTGTATTTCTGGGAAATATCTAAACCCTTTAAATTCATCAACGCCTACAAATGTCTTCCATCGCAATGTCTATTTGGGATTGCGAGCGTTCCAGTTTTCACTTCAGCCTTTCTGATCACTGAAATCTGACACTTGAAGAACAGTTTATAGCAATTTTTTAACATTATGTTACTCATTTATAAAATTTGGAATGTGTATTTTTATAGAATAAACAAATTATACAGCATAAAAAACCCCAATTAACTGAGACCTTAGCTTACAAAGTATTACACCCTACACCTAGAAGGTTAGGCTGATAAAATGGAAATATGACAGTCTACTGTCTGACATTGTTATGGATTAATCTCAAATTTCCGGGGGGGGGGAGAAGTAAAGGGCTTTTTCAGTAACAGAAGATTAATTTCTGTGGTCAAAAAATGATGTTTTAATTTAAATACACTATTCTAAGATTTTAATTTTTCTTTGTATTAGAAAAGCTAATTTCTGTATTTAAACTCTGCGCCTTCTGCTTGAGACAGGGGTGCCATTCCTCAGGTTTTGGTCTAATTATTTTAAGTTCTGTGCTGAAGTACAGCAATCATGAAACAGAGGTGGTGATACAATTCACGCTAATTGTAAAATACCACAACAACATAAGTTCCTATATTAAGACCACCTTATCAGTGAGTCTTTTGCTGGGTCACAGGACTCAATAATTAACATCAAGGCTCTGACACTGAGTAAAGCCTCAGCTTTCATCTACTTCAGATGATCTCTTCAAAGCTTCATTATAAGATTTACTTGCACTAATTAAGAGAGATCAGAGTCAATTAGCTATCTGCAGGCTGCCCATCACATCACAAGGCACCTATGTTTGCAGTGATGCTGCATGACAGCAAACTAGATCAATTAATGTAACACAACACTTGTTTTCTTCCCTAAATGTGCATCTCCAGATTTTGGTCACCTCTGTGCAAATATTGTCAAGGCTGCTAAACCCAGCACAAGCCCAGTAACGTTAAACCTCTTTACAAATAGGAATTACTGTTTTTTCTAATAGTAATGACAACTTCCAAAAAGCATTAAGAAAAATAGCAATAAGAAAAACCTTATCAGTGTTCTTTTAACATTGCAAAACAAAGGATCAAGCTTCCTGCACAGCTACTTTTTTAACTCCAGAAGGCATTTAGGGATAACAAAATAATAAAATAATTAACATTTTCACACTGCAGTCACGCTGCAATCTCTCTGTAAAATGCATCTTCACCTTGAAACTAGGCTGGACAGTAGTAGCAAGCACGTACCAAGCCCTGCATTCAGACCACAGAAGAGTTTCACTTCGCAAGTGACTGCACTGTGAGTGCTGAGGCAGCATTGCTATTCATCTGCCAGTTCTGTACTTCGCAGAACATTTGTTTCTTTTAAGACAGTGTAATCTTCTGTTCTCTATTAATTACAGGTTCAGTGACCAGTAGTAGAAAAAGTCTCTACATAGTATATATAAAGCTAACAACTTTAATTAATGGCTCCATCAGTGGCTCTAACAGTGGCTCCATCCCTCAGCTGAGCCAGGACATGCCGAAATTAATGTGACCTTAACTCTGCTCCACGAGAATATGCACAGAAATGCAATCCCAAATTATAATATGTATTTTGTGCTAGTACATCACAATGACCATTACATAGGTATCTCCGAAATCTATCTTGAAGGCAGACCTGAGCTTCCTTTGCCTGGGCTTCAACCGCGTAGAGCTAAGTCGTGACTTCAGACCAAGAGGAGAATACCTGCAGGGGTGTGCTGAGCGCCAGGACTTCCCCAGCTCAGTGCCACACTAACATGACTGCATGACTCCTGGTCTGCTCAGAGTATAGTCATAGTCTTCCTGCAGCTGCCTGGAAAATACTGTGCAGGCATACTTTTCATCTTTGGCTGATTTTACGTGTTATTTCTTATTTGATTGTATAAGATATCTATCTTGATATCTTAACTTTTCTTTGGCGGGATACTCAAAACTGGTTACTGCATAAGACTTCTGAGTGCTTTTTATTTTCTTAGCTTTACATCATATGGAAATGAAGCTAACTCACATTCTGCATTTTAAATGCCAGCTCAAGTTCTCTTATAAGAGGGGCCCACTGAAATTTTCAAACACCAGAAAAACGTTGAGATGTCACAAAACCACTGCTTTAACCAATGAGACTGAGTTTATAGAACTACTACTCAACATGCCATGGACGTTCAAATCACTTGTATATTTTTTTAATCAAAAGATTTAACTAAACTAAAAATTATTTCCTGCTCATATTAATGTACGCGCATACCTGAATAATTATGATAAATATTAATATTGCATTAATAGATGTATACGTATATATAACAAATTACAAATGATGCAATATTGATCATGATGCAGATTGAGTAAGGGATCAAAGGGATCTAGTCAAAACAAATGAAGGGCTACATGAGGTGAGATGCCTCCAGTCACAATAATTGCACATGAATGGCTTCTGAAAGGAGTAAGATTAATTACACATACACCTTACCAAGCTCTAAACTGCCCACCGGCTTCACAACTAGGGCAGGGGCAGATGACTACGTGGAGCCTGCCAGGCTGACCACGTGCATTCCTCCTCTCCTGCAGGCAATGGCAATCCCTGTTCCAGCTCAGACGACTAATTAAACTACATCTTTAAAAGTAGTTTGCTCTCTTGAGCTGATTATGATTGTAGGTTTATTAGTCCAAGACACGTGGGAAGCATTACATTCATATACAAACATTTCCATTTTTGCCTCACTAACCAAATCTTGTTCCAGGAATGGATCACTCGCTTTTTCTCACTAATCCAGAACTGACAATAACGCAGATCATGCCTACACCTCTGTCCCTCCATTTCTTAGAATTAAGCTCAAAACAAGTGGACAGCTCAATGAAGATTTCTGTCCCAGGAAGCAAGACTAAAGACATCCAAACTGAGAGTGGTGAATAAATTAGAGGTAAACGTATTTTTAAAAGAAAAAAGATTGAAGCTGAGAAGATCAAGACTGTCTTAAAAAGGGGAAATATTTTCCACCCCTCAGCTTATTAAGGATGTCAAAAATTTAAAATACCTTATTAATTGCCTCTAAACCTGATCAAGTCCTTTTCTTCAGAAAAATGAAATCTCAAAACCCACTTTGCAGAGAAGACTCTGGGCTAGGGGCTATTTCTTAAATATTTGTATTTGGGTTACCTGTTTGGCTTGGTCATGCGTGCACTTGCACATCACTTCCCTTTTCATGCCTACAGAAAAGCCAAGAACCCAAGAAATCACCCCCTAAACAAGCCCAGGCTGTGTGAAGACCACCACGGCATGGCGGAGAGGACAGCCAAAATATTTCTGTTTCCAAGGCTTTGCAACTCTCCTGGATAGGAAACAGCTACACTGCTTTGTCTTGCACTTTCTATTTTAATAAACACACTCACATTTAGCTTTAAGTATATTTTATCCTATTTAATGGAAGTAACCATGATGCCATGTATTGGCTATAAAACTAGGCTACTCAATACTCAGTAAAGGTTACTAACTTTCAGTAGTGTTTGCTTCACAGACCACTTTCACACCTTACTTTTCACAGTGATACAGCTGAATCAAGAAAATGCCAATTACAAACACTTGCTTTTTACAATACTGAAGATAAAGCATTAGGTTTTGCAAAGTTCTTCAGAAATCTGAAGAATTTGCAAAACATTCTCTAAAAGATTTTGTGTTTAGAGCCCGACAAGCCTGCCCTCTGTATCTCAGAAACACCTGCCCACTCCCATCCTTGACACACTGCTGCTCCACAAAATCAGCCAAAGCAGTGGCACTGTAGCAGGCTCTCATACAAAGGAGACAGCCAGAAAAAAACAGCCAAGCAACTAGGTGGAACTTCTCCTTGGGAAAGTGGTACTACTTTGGTGTTGACACTGTCCTTCACTGAGCACAGAATACTCCTTCTGCAAGTAAAGAATATTCAGTAAAAAAAAAAGAGATTATAGAGTACAATAAAAAGGATGAGGGACAGCAGGAGGGACATAGGAACCCCGGGAAAGAACCACAGGGTCAGAAACACCACCAGAAAAATCCTGCCTCCTGTCTATTTACCATCACACATATAAAACCAAATGAAAGTCAGAAGAACAGGGACAAAACATCTTAAAAGTTGGGTTTTGGTGATTCCCCTACCCTCCCCCACCCCCCCGCCCCCAAGTTCAGCTGCACCGTGAAAGAAGTCAAAGATAATACAGCAATTACGCTAACTACAGTTTCTTGAAACACCTACTCCAGGCTTTGATCACTGGACCCAAATCCCTCAGTCCAGTTCTGTATCCCATCCTTATTCTTGCAAGGGAACCTAAGCAGAGATGCTTTCTCACACCCAGTCAGGCGCTGATTCTCCTGCTCCTCGGAGCTGGGCAGAGCAGCTGCACAACTGCAACAAATGCAACTGATCCCTTCAGAAAACTTTTTCCCAATCATTTTCTAAAACCTGAGACAAAGACTTCATTTTCAGAATCCTTAAAAATGGTCCCGAGAATCTTTCTTGTAAGACCATATTTCCATTATTAGTAATGTTTAAGAGAAGCTAATACTATTGAAATTCAGGGGAAATTCATACTGAAAGATATATTTAATCTTACTCTAAAAACTTCTTGAATGGACTGGATTACATTCACAAGTCTGGAACTCATGATTCAGCTTCCACCATTCATGTCTGTCATTTCTGCCTTAGTGCAAAATCTTTCTCAATTTGCCCAAGCGAAGTCTGCAGTACTCTACATTTTACTGAGAGGAGGAGGACTCTGAAGTTTTGGGGTTAGAGAGATGGAAGAATAGGATGCCTGTTAACTGGTCTTTCTTTTCCTGGATATTTTGATAACATTAATTTCTTCTCAGTGATCAAAGGGAAATGGATAGTAGAAATTTTTTTTTACTGTATTAAAAAAAAATTACTATAGATTGCCAAATCATTAGAAATCTCTGAGAGGAGACATATTAATAGTTTTTCACTTAATTGCAGTTGCTATAGATCAGTACTCGTGCTTGGTCTCCTCCTCCTCCTGTTTTCCCTTTTATATTATCTGGGATCAGCAGATTAGGTAATCAGTCCTCAAGCATTCTCTTAATCCTCTAAAAATCTTTTGTGCTTCTCAAGTTCCTCTCTCCTTTCCTAGCTGTCTTGTCACCCCTCTACGTTAAGCTGGAAAGCAGTTTCCTGCAGGATGCCATAATGTTAAACAGTCATTACTGGCATGACAATGTGATTTTTCCTATCACTAGCTGAGTTTCCAGTGGCTTTAAAAAATTAAAACCAAACAAACCCCCCACAACTAACCTCCAAACACCCAAACTCCCAACAACACCCAAAACAACAACAAAAACACCCCCACAAAAAACTTTCTTGGCAGCATTAAGGGGATACTGCTTGGTTGAAAGCAATACGATTTGAAAATATTGGGAAAATTAAGATTGTTTAATCTACTGTAAGCAATAACCACTGCAAATAAAAAATAAAATAAAATAAAATAAAAAAGACTGATTCTCAAAGATAAATAAGGTCTGGGATTTCTCTGATGACTTCTGAGCTACCCCCTCCTTAGTGACCTCTCCCTCCCTCAGAGAGGAAAGGAGAGAAGATTAAAAACAAGATGAATCACACAGCTAGACTGAAGTGATTCTGCCCCAAAAGTTTTTGGCTCAACTATACAACCCTGTGCTGCAACCCATTAAATGCTTGGCCTGTATGCAAGAAAGAAGCATGAACATAGGATTTCTTCTCAGAGTAAATTTGTGCCTAACCACTTAAAGCATCTCTGTGTGTCATTCACTTCCTGCCACATCTTGAATAAGACGAAGATGCTTTCCGAAAAGCGTACTCTTTCCAGTATAGCAATAGAGGATGTCGGTGTCAAAGGTGATCAAGGTCTCCATATATTAAACCACAGATTTCCTTGTGTAAAGTGAGATTCCGTAAGACCAGTATAAAGACCAGACCTGAAGACCAGCATGAACGTGTACATCACAGTGAGTCAACTCATTCTTTATAAAGCACAGATCTTTTCAGCACATGAAAATTCATGCTGGACATAACAAAATTAGGCCTCTATTATAATCTCAATCTCTTTTACCTCCATGTATGTGGGGCCAGATTTTTCATGCGGTGTTATTTTTGTATATGTCAATCCTCCTGCCACTTTTTTACTTCTCTAGAAGGATGTTATTATCCAAACATCTGGATCTGTTCTTTTCTCTATAATCTAATGAGCAATATTTTATGGGCTGTATATTCATCTAGAAATATTGTATATGTCTGCAGTTACATACACTGTATTGAAGGTAAGAGAGAAAAGGATACTGCTTATGTTCTTTATACCTGATTGTGTT
Organism: Ciconia boyciana; assembly: GCF_034638445.1. NCBI lineage: Eukaryota > Metazoa > Chordata > Aves > Ciconiiformes > Ciconiidae > Ciconia > Ciconia boyciana. The sequence continues at coordinate 35,738,650 of NC_132937.1, forward strand.
TTATGTTTCTCATGATGAAGAACAGGACCAGCAAAGTCTACACACATTATAAAGGCCTGTTTAAAAACTACTCACCTCATGATCTAAACTACTTGCAATAACAGATTATCTGATTAAAGGCTCCTCTAACATAAGTAGATAAATTTATCTTGCCTACAGGCATAAATGAGAGTGCATCTGCAAACTTACAATAATGTTTATCTATTGGTCTCTTTCACAGCTCAGTAACATACACTAAAGAAGCATTTTAATAAATTCATCTGCCTTTTGTACTTTGGGGGAGGGGGGGAGAGAAGGAGAAAATGCAGACATCTCCAGTTTTCATGTAAGCCAACAATTTAAAAGGGGTCTATTACAGTACACTTGGCTCCTGACGGAACTACTCGAGAACCTGTCATATGGCATGCCAAGTTCTTTTAAACTCTCTGAACAGGTTTATTATTACCGCTCTACAAAGTCTGCAACAAGTCTTGGCAGACCTACCACTCAACAAGAGGAACACTAGACCAGATGTGTTTAGAATCCAAAAGCGCAAAGTTGCCATTTTCCATTTACAAGTCACCTTTAATCTTTCCAACTAACCTTTCAAACTATAGTCAATCCAGGGTCTTGTCTACTTTAGCAAGATAGATAGATGGAAATGTAATGAGAGAGTTCAGTTGTCAGGCTAGCTCTTCGTTGGCCAAAACCTCTCTTCTAGTATGTTAATTAGTCTTCTGGTAAATGTAACTGAAGACAAACTAAAATGACTAAATGCTGCTGGGCTGTAAAAGTACAGTGCACAGATATACAATATTTCAGTTGACGTTCACTGCAGCACTGTCTGGAGGATATAAGTAAACATACATGCACGCATCCAGGTTAATTCTGAATGATCTTTCCTCTCCTCCTCACTGCCACTTCTCATCTGCCTACCAGAAAACTTCTGGAACAACAAAACTCTCATGTTAGAAGTGGCCAGGATGTCACTGATACTGACTAAGTGATCAGTGATAAGAATTTCAAAATGCCATAATCATTAATTTTCAGATGGTGATGTAATTTAATAATGTAGTAACACTTACTAAACTCTGTACTTTTTTGAAAAAGTTTCTAGCTCCCAGAATTGAGACAGAAACAGTTTAAGAAAGAAAATTAAAAACAAAGGTTCTAGAGCATAATTGTGCAGCAAACAATGAGTGCTCTAGAAAATTCAGGACATAAGTAATCAGAGCAAAAAAGTTTTTTTCATAAAAAGCCATGTATGCCAGTGGCTTGTGGAGGCTTAAGGCTTCTCAGAGGTTTATAAAACTAGATAAGATATGAGCAACAGAAAATATCACTATTTCACAAAGTGCAAGCATCAATATATATTTTAAGATTTACATTAGCATTTTGTAAAGAGAAAACACATACCTCCTCACCTGGAATTCTTTACAAAGATACTGTTCTCTTAGAAACTGAAGCAATCAAATAACAAAGAGTACATTTGAGTAAATTATTATAAAGCTGAGGTAAAGTATTATGCTGAATGCAGATTAATAAAGGAGTGAATTAATCCCTGAAATACATTGCCTGAAGGAATATCACAGATGACAATGTTTTTTGGTGATGTGTGTCTTTTTTTTAAATAAGGGGGTGAAAAAAAAATTCACACCCATCGTTTTACTAAGGATTAGAACAAAGGGCAAAACACCAAGAATCAACGAGAAAAAAATGTGCTGAAAATTCTAAAATAACTTCCTAACCCCAAAGTACCCAAATTTCAAAAAATGTCGATTTACACTATTGAAGAAAACTTATGTCACAAGGAATAATTGTTGAAACAAATTTGGGGTTCCTTTCAGGGAACAGAGAGTCATCCATGGTGCAAATTTCTGGCTGGTTATGGAATACCAAGATTCCACAGTGCTTCTCAAGTGCAAGAAGCTGCACCTTCATCAAGAACAAAGAGAATATCTTCAGAAAATGTGTTTCCCCATATTTTGCATGCTACTAGTTTTTCATTAGACAAGTAAACATTAAGTAACTTAAAAAATTAGACAAAAATTGTGTACTTTAGGAAAGAGCTCAATAAGATGATCAGTTCCCAGAAGCAGCTAAGAACACACCAGAGACCTTTGATTTTGGTGTTTGGTTTGCTTGTTTTGAAAGGGCAGAGATCTTAGTAGAGTAGCTGTAGCACTGTTCAGTGAGCGCAGAAGTTCAAGCAGCATGGATCAATGTTAATCCATGCTCAACAAGCATTTTTAACTAAGACCCTAGCAACTTCAGAATGTTTTGAACTGTTCACCAACACCCAGCAAACTTTTCTGAAGAAGCCTCCCGACTTCTTTCCTGCTTACCACCAGCATTTGCATGAGGGTACTCTGCCATACCATATCCACACAGCCTATACCTTTCATAAGTACAGCAGTGTAACATCTCAAAACACTGAATTAGTATCTCCATTTAGATCGGATGCATTGGTCAGAGAGACAAGTTGAAATCTTACAGTTTAAACAGCAAAGTTTACAAACTAGGAGCATGCTCCTACAAACTAGGGAGCATCTTTCGACCATTTCAGCGAAGGCGGTTTCTAACAGGATGGTAGCAACAACTGTTTGTCGCGTTACTGTGTCTAGCATGGTAACCCAATTTCAGGACATTATGTAGGCATTCTACTTCTTTCCTTGTACAAACCAAGATGAATTGCTCAAATCAGGATGACCTTACGGAAATAAGCATCATACAGTTGGTGTTCTCACCAGCTTATGTACACCTATTCTCATCTTAATGACAAAGATCAGCAGTTTGAAAGGTCATGACTGAGACCTCCCAGGATGATGAAGAAGAGCTGCTAATCATGCCACAAGTTATGCAACTGCTGGGGGGGAGTTCAAAAACCAAAGCAGATTGCTACAAAGACAGGCCTATGTACAACAGATAGATATCTATATAACTGTAGGGATAAATACTTGCCTGTATGCACAGGAACATCAGACAGAGCCAGACACCCTTCTCCTCAGGGGAAACTCAGAACCATGAGACACTATGTGAATTTTGCTCTACATGACCACCACACACCTTCCTATATACCTCCGAGGTGAACACTGGGATCTGACTCAGAGATTGATGAAAGCCAGATTATCCATGTTAATATTCTGGTAACATTATGTCAATAGGGTGAAAGTATAAGCATATAGGAAACTAAGGGGGAATATTTCTACGGATCAGTGCTTCCTTTGCAAACAAAATTTTGGGATAGTGAACTCCTTGGACAGAAACTCTTTTTGCAGAGGAATTTTTCCATTCAGGTCATGTAATACTAATAATCGATAAATAACTTTCTGAGGACAGCTGAAGAACAAACAGCCAGTGCAAAACATGACATAAAATGGGAGTTGTTTCTTCCGATGATATGATGAAATATTCCAAATGACACAAATGTCCTCCTACAACTCTTTCTGAACTTAATGCCAGGACATGTTTGGTTACTGCTTGTCAAGTTAAGTTCATTTTCTCCTTTCAACAAGCACCTCATACAAAAAAAATCCTTATTAATTAATGTTATTATTCCATAGCAACTTCCTTTACACTGTCACAACAAAGATCTGTCCCATAATAACGAGATTACGTAAAATATGCATCCTCCTTAGTTGTATAACGCCACCTAAAATGGTCTTTACATAAGCTTCTTTTACTAATGAATTTTTTCTGAACATGCCTGTCTTTTGGACAATCAAAAATCTGAAGTTGCTTTCCTCAGTTTAAGAAAGCTGTTTTTATGGTCTTGCTGCTCCTTAACTCCTTAAAGGACATATTAGCATTATTCAAAAAGGTAGTTGATAAAGAACATTTAACTGTTTAACAATACTCAACAGACACTTGATTATAGAAAGACATGTCAGTGCACATATGGCAGGCGGATAAATTATGCACATCTGGATTACTTCTGGCAAGAAACACAGCTAAGTGTCTAACGCCAAGTGTAGCAATCTGTCACTATCAATATGTGCATTTATTTAAAAGACGTTAAGGATTAAGGATTCAAAGTCATATTTTCTATTTCTTCATAAATGTTCCAGTGCTTCATGAGACGGCACAGGTGACAAAACACGTTGCTTAAATTGCCAAGGGCTGTATAAACAGGGATAATTTTGAACTCGCCATGCATATAGGAGTAGCCAAATTTTCAAGTCAACTCTATTCTTCATTAGTTTATACTAATATCTAGCATGTAAAGTAGGCATATAATCAAGTTCTGAATAGCCAGCCTCAAAACTTAGCTGAAAATAGTTAAAACAATTTGGTAAGTTCAAAGAAAATTAAACAAAGTGAAATTATCAGAAAAGTTGCAATTACAACCTCATTTGGAACAGTAATCGCTTATTTTTAGTGATAGTTTAATGAGAAAATATGACACCCCATATCTAACTTTCTTGGCCAAACCAAAATAACAGATTAGTGGTAGACAGAGGTTATGCCATCTTGAAAGGCAAGCATAAAAGTGAAGGTTGAGAAGTCATGCTTGTTCTTAATTTAAATCTAATACAAGTACACAAAACAGAAAAACTCCAACAGATATGGATTAATATTTGCCACAGACACCAACAGTTATATAAAAACAAATTAGGTGATTAAAAAGCCAGAGCTGTTTTTCTCAAAAGACAGTATGATCAACAAGGCCTTTATAAATCCAGAAGTATTTTAAAAATATAAAAATCAAGATCAGATTTTGTGGCAAAAAGCCTACTTGCTTTCTTAGGCATTAAAATCATTCAACTCATACTAAGCACAGGGGTGAAGGGAAAGAAGTGGGACAATATTAACATTGCCTACCATTTTTCATGTAAAAAAAGCTATAAAAACATGACAATTCCAAGACTGCCCATTGCTTAAGAGAAGGTAAAAACCCCTTTGGCTGATGGTGCTGTTTCTTTGCTACAAGAAATTCCTTTCAGCTTTAGCTGAATGATCATATTAGACTCATCCACAGTCCTCTTATGATTCATATTTCTGAGGGGAACAAAACCTCATTCTGTCTCATTTACACTGGCTAGATGTACAGAGATACAACATTAAGCCTGCATAAGTAAATTTAACTCTTATATTCAAATGCTTGACTTCATTAAAAAAAGTTAATTTTGGTGTGTTTTGTATGCAACAGAGTAACTCATTTTCATACTCTTATTAATATATCAATACATGAACTATAGAAAGGTTTTGATTTACAGTTGTAATAGAGCCTTAATTATATTAATAAGAAATGGAAATTACTTGAGATATATAATATTTATTCCAAGTACCTAATCAAATTTCTGTTAATATTTGCCATACCAAAATAAAACAATTTTGGAATATATTTCAGAACCTAAAACCTTGGCATGTTTTCTATGAAAGTAGTCACCATTTACATTTTATTTCACACACACCCCCCAATACACACACACAAAGTTAAATAACCAGCCACAACATTTTACATTTTAAAATCAGGAATTGATTCACCATCTTATTGAACACTAAATCTGAAGCTAAGAGCAAGTTTTAACCTAGCCAAACATGAAAAAAAAAAGCTGGAAGAAACCAGCAAAGAGAGAGTTGAATTATTTCCCTTCCTGATAGGCAATCTCTCCTCTGGTAGACGAGAAAGTATCACCCTGCTGGGGCTGTTGGGACAAGAGATTTCATACCAGTCACAGGACAAACACACTAGCCAGCAGGAATTCACACAGGTCTTTAAGAGATTCACTTATGATGGCTTTTTATTTGTTTGTTCATTTGTATTTTCCTGTTGGTTCACTTCTTAGTGGATCACATGCAAAATTTCATACAAGTGTTTTCCACCACAGAAGGACTTGAGAAATTCTACTGACAAGCATGCATAAAACCATATTTTAAGCAGATTATTAATTGAATTGAATTGAAAATCTCTTAAAAAGGATAAATGCAAAGGGTTGCTTACAAGGACAAAATTCTTAAACAGCTCTGAAATGGGTATACAACAAGCTGGACAGTGCCACAGGTTAGGTATAATACAAATCGACAATACAGTGTACACTCTTTATTGGGCACTTGACATTAATTACTTACGTGCCAGCTAAAATGAATAGACAGGGAACTTTATAACTTCAGTTGTACCGTATTTCACTTCAAAATGCTTTCAGGAGATTCACAATAATTTATACTGTGTAACAGTGGCTTTTTTATTGTGTAAACGTGTTCAGACTCAATCAACTTTACCTCAGTGTCTAGATACACTGCAATGCCTTGAACATTGAACTCTCTACCAGCAGAGGGGGACCTCTATTGTGATTTCTTTCTTTCAACGCACTCCAAAGACAGTCTCCTAAATCTATTATTTAGCTTCTAACGCATTCTTTTTATAAACCTCATATATAGGACTGGGCAAATAGTCCTATTTCCCATGGGCATTCAAGACAGAAAACTTACAATTGGCTGATTGCTCTTTTGCTTTGATCACACCATGAGACAGCATTTCTAAAGCTACTTCTAAAATTTCAACACATACCGGCATGACTGTATGTTAAGGGAACTGTATACACTCAGATTTTTCTTGACCCTTCTTTTAAATGACCTCTCATCAGTTTACGTAACTCATTTCACCATCACAACCTTTGGAGCTTTGTTCTTCTATCAAAGAAATCAATGTTTTTTCCACCAGTACTTGGGTCTCCAAGTTATTCAAAACTACAGAATGATAACGACTTAACCATTGTCGTTATCATTCTAGAGCATTATAAGACTTTTCTATATGGACATAAGCTGGAGTGCAGAAATAACCTACTTCCACAAAGTCAACTGTAGACTTGTGCAGCAAGTCCACAGCAAAGACAAGAAATGAACCTGTATTTCCTAACACCTCAATAATTGTAATGACTTCTCCCACTGTAAGTAACAGTTATATCTCATCTTAATTTCTCTCCCTCAAAAGCCCTCCTTGGATTAAAGCAAACTGTATGTGTTATCAAATGAAACAACTGGTAATTAGCTTGTATGATGAAAAAGAATTATATTAGGGTATTTTAATTGTCAAAAATGTAACTTCTTTCTCCTGATACCAACTGAAAAATTGGACAGTGGGCATTCAGTGATTTTGCTGGAGAGTCATCAAGTTGGAAACTTTATACATAGAAACATCTTATGACTTAAAAAATTTTAAATATACACAGTTTTTATTTCATTTACATTGCGAGATGTTACCCACAAAAGATGCTCTAGGTTGGAGTTTATCATGAAATAGTAGTAGCAGATACAAAACAAGAAATACAGACCTAATGTAATTCAAGAGAAATATTGTAAACAGATTTTTCCACTTCTTTGTTTTTAATGGAGCTATGATTAAAAGTAGCCTTAAAAAACCACTCCAGGTAAAGTTCTATTTTAAGGGGTAAACATTTTAAGAGGTAAAACACTTTTCTCACTACAGGATGAGTGTTACGTAAAAAAAAGACCCAAGTTCCTTGCTAACTTTGCCAAAATCTAATCTGAGTGCTTGACTGTGCCATTACGTTGTGCTCAAGCAAAACTTTGATCATAAATTCCTTTTCAGAGACCAAAATGAATGACAATAGGAAAGCAGGTTTCTATGGCAGGGCAGCTCTGTTAAAGCTTTCAATAACCATGTCAGCTCCCAGGGGCTTTAATTTGCTTCTGTGGTGGCCTTTGTTTTTATCTTTAAAGAATTCAGTAACTACATGACACACACGTACCTAATTTTTTTTCAGTATTGTTTGGTAAAATTTTAATTGCTCTCAGACACACATTTGTGAGGGGTGATGGTCACCGGAGCAGATTTGCAGTGCACCACAGACAGGTGAGGCTCTGAGCTTCTGACAAGGAGTCCCAAACACCGACAATTTCAATTATTTTGGGGAGGCAAACAGGCAAGCACAGCTCTCATTTTCTGCTTTTTAGCATTCTTCTTCCAACTCAATGCTTGGTGACATTAGCTAGCACACCCTGTCTGTAAACATTCTTTTCCCTGCAGAACTAGTTTCATGGGGAAAAGAAAGAAAGAAAAGGAATTTTCTAGGACTCTAGTTTGCTTTTCTCCTCTTCAGCTCTTCTCCCTTGTTTTTTGCCTGTTAAATTTAAGATGAAATACTTGGGTCTGCAAAGACAAGCAGAAGATTATTACTGCATGACAAAAACAAACCTTGTCTTTTCTAACAATAGCCTGCCAGCACCAGAGACAGACTACAAAAGACAAGTGGCTTGGCCCTTCCAAGGCAAAATTTTAGATACTAGGTGTAAATAACAATGTTTCCCTAGTGCTATGAAATACAAAAAAGCTGATACGGCCCTAAAATACAGTACCATAGCACAGTGAAACCTTGCAGGATCCAGTACTCAGTGCACAATTTGAAGGAGAAGTAGTATGGGGTTGCTGGAAGGTTTTTGGTATTGATCCATGATTAGCATAGAAAATTATGATGATGAAGTTTTATTTTGGAAATTATCCTCGGTGCCTCAAAGCTCATGAACAGAAAGGTTATGATGGTGGTATCCATAACTCTTCCTCTGTAGGAACAGCAAGTATTCTACTAAAAGGATAGATATATAGAAATCCAATTTAAAATCAGAGAGGTTTTAAATAATAAGGTGACAAATCCAAACTCTTTCCAAAACACAACTATTTTCAATAGCCATGAAGTAGAAATTTGCTCAACAAGAACAGACTTCAATTCTCCTCTTATCACCAGAAATTAAGACTTTCAGAGTGCTTTCAAGTAAGATAATTATAGACATCACGGTGATGAATAATTGTTCACATCTGTCTCAGCAACAAAAGCTGCAGATAAGAAAACATTTGTCTTTTTCCCAGCACTGCACAAAGCGGCCACCTAAGCAAAGTCTGAAGATGCAACAGACAAAACTTTGAGAAAGGTTGTGAGACTGATGGTCCTGATCAGATCTATCACTGTTGTAGAGGGAAAGCAGTTGTCCAGAGTGCAGTCAGATGAAAAATGCTAAATTTGTGGAATCCTGTGGTGTTTTGCAGGATTTCTAGCAGAGTTTTCCTGCATTTCTACAGAACTACATTGGTTTCTTGCTGAGTCTTTTGTGGAGCTCAAGCTGCAAATTCCTTTAATAGGTACAAGATTGCCACACTTTTCAGCAGTAATACTTTATACCAATCTTCACAAAACTTGCATAAACTTGACTCCTGAAGAGCCTCATCAGTCCAAATTAAGAACAAAGTAACTGATGAAGCAACAATTAAGGTCCAAAAAAGAGAACTGCGAATCAGATTTAAAGCTTTCTTTTTAATCTCTGGAAAAATTCAGAATTTTATCAAAGCTTGCAAACAACTCCACTATACAACCCAGCTGAGACTACTTTCGCCTGTTAATACAAAATTAAAGAGTCGTTATCTATTAGCACTTACATTCTGTATATTAACACTTAAATTCTGAATATTAGTACCTACATTCTGACTTACTAATTCTGAAATATTTCTAAGCAGGAACATTTTTTTTTGCACACAAGATGAATTAAAACTCCATTAAGAACATACAGTGAAGCAAAAGAAATGGAAACAACTGAAATAATCTAAACAGTAACAGAGAATTTTAAATCTACAAGATAGAGAAAATTATGGTCCTCAATGGGTATACTAGCAAAATGACCACTTCACTATGGACATTCCACATATCTAAAAAATATTTTATAGGAATACTATTTTTGCATTCTTTAACACCATAGCTGAATGAACAAGGAGGAAAATGATCACACAAATAGAGAATATTGAATCACCATAGGTCTAAAAAAACATTAAACTCAGAGAATGACACAACTCTTTCTAGATCAGACATCCCTAATAAAAAGGTAGTGAAACTGACTGTACATATTGAAATGAATGAAGTATGCAGAATAATTTCTTTATAACAGATAACTAATCAGGAGATACTCTATATGATCTATCTCTTGGTTAACTCCGGAACACCATTTCAGAACTTGACAGTGCTGTATTTATTCCCAATTATTACAATAAAAGAGAATTCAGACTGATATCAAATAAATCAAAATCTTTTTCAAAGGGTCAAAAAAGGTTTTGAATGACACAACGCTCAAGTGTCAGAGCAACATCACTGTCTTTCAATTACTTTGCAGCTATTGCTGTCAAACAGGTTACAAAAGGACAGGTTATGTAAGTACACTAAAAATTGTATTTTGAATATAAATTCAAAATTTAAATCCAAACTTAATTCAAAAAACAAAATTAATTTTCAGTCATACTAAAATAATCTAATGAACATTGGCACATTTTTCCAGCATTCGACTTATTTTAGTCTAACAAATGACTACCATAGTGAGTCCCTGACTGATAATCCTGAGCAGGGCAAGTCAACTCTTCCTTCATTGCCTGATCACAATATCCAGACAATACATACTGTATTCTCAAGCATTTTCAGTTACTCATTGCAGGTTCTCATAATACTTAAAATTGTACTTTTCACACCACAGAAATTTAAATAATTGTAAAGCCCCAGGACCAGAAAACTGCCATACTAGTTTACTGCTTAAATGATTTGCATAACTTCATTAGTCAGAAAAGATAATACCATGACCGTAACTGTAACATATGCATGGTGCAGGACTTCTTATGACTGCAGTTCTTATGACTGATACCACAGTTATTTAATTTGCATGTATCAGGGTCTATGTATATAAAAGCACTGTGATGTTGGCTGAATCAGAGCCATCTTGGAAAAGGAAAAAAATGGAAATATTCAATGATTAGAGTGATAGCACCAGCTGGGACACCATAGTCTTGTCTTCTGTTCTGTTTGTCCAAACTTTTGCATTAAGCTCTTAATTCCTGCTTCAGATTCAAACTCTCATTGGAATCACCAATAATGAGATGGCCATTAGCTTTGTGGTTGTAGCTGACAGTCTAGCAGTGCTTAAATTTCTGTAAAATTAATAGCTGACTATTTCCTTAACTCAAAGATGACAAGCAAATACATGAAAAGACTGAGACGTTCCAATACTACACTACTAGTTCAGTTGAAGACCTAAGTACGGGGAGCAAGATGCATGAAACGATCCAGACAGCCTTCTGCCTAAAAACCATGAAGGAAGGGGCAGTGCAGTCCGAGATGTAACTCCAACTGACTCTAGTACGACAATTTATAACTGAGGTCTCTCTTTAATTCAGTTTTTGTGTGTCTGAGAACAAAATGGAGTGGAAAGAATAGAAATATAATTATGAATCTGAACCTTCCCAAGAAGGACAGTTTTGCAAAATATTTTGCATCCAAGCAGCTAGATTTGTAATCTCCCCTCAGCCATGGTTCTACCAGGACAGTAGTCAAGTTCCTCCTCTTTCATTGTATCTGTTTTCTCCCTCCAACCCCTCTCTGCCTGAACTGGTTTCTCCAGCAGCGTTTTAAGGCACAGTCCTTAGCTATCAGGTCTCCTCCCCAGCAGAGTATTGGTTACGGCTGCAGACTCCAAATTACATTTTTATCAAGCGATACTTAACATACACTACTCATTTCATCTTCAGATGCCTTATGGAGATTCAGACCCATGCACATCCTGATCAACAGTACACAGAAAGAGGACTCAAACACCAGACCATGACTGAATCAAACTGACACAAGGAGGCTCCATGTGCCCCATTGACAGACATTAGATTTTTAAATTATCTCTCAGCCAGGTTCTACCAAAAACGGAGATGCTGCTTTGCTGATCTACCCTTTGAACACAGCTTGCTTCTGAAGCATCCATCCCCCTGCACAGGGGTCAGGGACTTGATGATCTGCTGCCTTCCACATGCACAAAACACATCAGCCAAATCCTGGGCCTTATTACCTGCAAGAGCAGACCCTGTAAGCTTTGACCCAGTTTGGCCACTAACAGCCATCTTCCTAACTCAACTGTGCTGTCAAGTAAATGTCAATAACCTAACATGTAACAAAACAAAAACTTAATTCCATGTTCCTGATTTCAAAACAGGCAGTTCTTCAGTCAATAAACATTCCTTCTACACTACAAGTAAGTGAAAGGTGACTAACAGGCAAAAGACTTTTTAAATGCCTGGAGAGTTTGGAGAGGGTTTGCAAGGAATAAGCTTGCCAGAAACTGCTGGCAAGCACACTCTCTACAACAGCCGGCAATGGGATATCCAAGCATGCATTTTTGCTTCCTTTCCCAGACCATAGTATTACCACCCCCACCTTCTTATTTAAGCAGGGGAAGGGTAGCATTATTGAATTCATTTTCTTAGTTAAGCAAGATTTTTTCCTATTGCAGAGAAGGAATGAATTCCAAAAGGAGGGGTAGCCAAATACATCTGGGGAGCATTTTAAGCCCATTTTACAGTTACTAAAATCTGAACTGTCAGAGCCCATTGGCATAGCATAACACTTCATGTTTATGCAACATATTAGCTACTGCATTCCCAGTTTAGAACATTTAAAGAGGTATATTTTTCAAACATAGCCCGGAGACACAAATAATGACTTAAGAGAAATGTAAGAAGGCACACCCATTTTCTTTAGTAAAAGAGCACCTGCAACTACTTTCATAATTTGTTTCTCCTATTTTGCTAAACCTTAGTGGTTGCATCCCACCCATGATATGGACTAAGTCATAACCACCTCACACCATTAAGGATTTTATAGTGGATAACCTGCAGGAACTGTAGCTTAACCTGCAGGAAGGTACAATGTTTTGCTGAAGGTTATATATTGCAACATATAGGTAAACAGAAAAAATTTATGTTGCATTTAGTACCTATATCAAAAGTTAACACCTCTGTCTTACAAGAAATGCTTTCTTAAAAGGCAATTATGAACTGGAAGGAAAATTTTCCAAAATTTCCCCTCTTCTTTTGTGAGCAGTCTTCCTGAACCAAGCAACAATATTACCATCAAAAAAGATCTTAAACTTTTCATATAATACCTGGCAAGTTTATGTCACAACAATTTACATGACGGCAAACTTTCTGTGCTTTTTAAAAGAATTTCCAGACACCAAGCTGCAAAAACTATTCATATCTTTAAGAAAGCCAACAAGAATACATGAAAATTTACCATGTTCTTCAGATGGGTAAGTAATAATTACTCTTCCACTGCCTGAAACTGGTAGTATCAGTACATTAATCTGCTCTTGGATTGACTTTTGTTTATAAGCCAATTTTGAAATACTGCTCCAGTGTCTTGATTCCTAAACAAACACCATCAAAAATTAGTCCAGTGAGATGGCATTAGTCTCTTCTCACTGACGAAATGCTTTGTAATAAGCAGATTGGCAGCGATGACTTAATTCAGACACACTGAGTAACTGAATAATTAAATTAAATAGAAGAGCTAATAAAAAGTGCATAGACACTGCACAGACAATGTTATTTAGGGAATGGGAAAAGTCAATGTAAAGAGAATAGCAGTAAAGCTTCAGTGTGTTTTGATTCAGTATTCTGATTTGTTAAATATTTTCCCATCATTTTATGCCCTAGTAAGTTTCCATCGACTAACATGACCTAAAGCTACAGAGAAAGCTAGTCAAGTGCAGAGTTTTCTAGCATGTGTCTCCACCAAGTTGCTGCAACTAAACATCAGTTAAAATAATTGAGAAAATGGAAACATACCCTGGCAAAATTCTTTGAGACTAGTCTTTGAATCTAGTAACCACTAAGCTACTTTGGACACTATGCTGTTTCAAAATAAATTAATTCTATATCAAAATTCTAATAATAAGTGAATTTTACAACATGGTAAAAACAGGAGTGACAGACTGGGAAAGTCACGGAGAAATGCAGCACTGTATATAGAAAATGTACTTTGTTTCCCATGTTCAACTGTCATGTAAACTTCATTTTATCAGGAGGTGAAACTATACCATATGTTCACTGCAAACAAAAGAGGATCAAGATAAACCAAAAATAATCTGGCACCACATATTAATACATAATCCAATCCAAGTAAGAACCAAAAGTTAATGTTCAACATGATTAGCCTGACATCCTATTGTCTTCTCTTCCTTTTAACCAAGAAGAGACGCTCCCTTAACATCAATGAAATTATTTCAGTGATCAAGGGGAGCACAGTTCCTGAAGTCAGATAAGAAAAATTCTCTTAATTACGGTCAGCTGTTCTCAGACATTTAATTTTGTATATTTACTAGTTGTAATGAGACACACAAAGATCAAGACAACAAACTCTGTCCATGTAGTACAATCTAAAAGTTAACACAGTTGTACGCCAGTTGTGGAAAACTGATTTTTGACAGCCAGCAGGAGTAAGAATCAATTAGTGAAACTTCTGGTAGCAGACAGAAAAAAGTACCTTACCCCTAAGACCACCCATTTGTTTTATTACCTGCTGCTTCAATGCACAATGATAATATAGCTAAAAGGCTGCACTTCGATTTTTACTAAAGCCAGCCAGATCAGAAATAGCAATGACAAGAGTTTGCTATGAGTTAAAGGCTATCAATGCAACAGCTTAAAAGGATATTCTGCATGGTAGTTGTACTCTTCAAATCATTGAGATTCAGGCCACTGCCAAATAAGTGAACAAAACAGAAGAGGAAATGTAAATTCAGAAATAGGTAGCGCCAGCTTTTTCTTTTTGCAATTGTGAAGCAGCAATAAAAAATTTGCAAATATTAACCAAAGACAACTGAGTACATTAGCCTGTCTTAAAGACAGGCTGTCAAGTCCAATTCAAGTGTTAGGAAGCAACATTTACTATTAGGAAAAATAATTATTCAGAACATAAAGACAATGGGTTTTTTGGTCTCTGCATTTGTAAATGTAAATTTAAGATAAATCTGTGTTCATTTCATGGCCAATGGCATGAAGATTAGTGTTTAATGTTCACTCCAAGAGAAACAATAAAAGATATGAGGAAAAAAAATCATAATACACTGAAGACTCAAAATCTACATTCCTGGGAAACTGGTGCTAAAATTTTATTTATATATATGCATGCATATGTATATGTGTATGTATTTACGTATATGTATGCATGTGTGTGTATTTAACAAATACAAAAAATTATATATTATACAAACACGCGCACACATACTCTCTACAGATCTCAAAATAAGCAGCACGGGCACATAATTAAGGGGTCCCCAGGGCTCATAAAGAAAGTGCAACGACCTTGTTAGTGTTTGGCCTTTCTTTCGCACCCAGTCTCATTGTAAAACAGTCAAGCATGAAAGTACTTTAAAAAGCTGGTTTTCTTTTTATATTTACAGCATGATTTTATAATGTACCTTTCATGTTTTAGAGAAGCTGGTACTTCTGTATATCTCCCTGGCAAATTCAACAAGAACCACAAACTTTCTAATTTACAACTTTCAGAAATCTGAATGCTTTTGAATACCAGGATTTTCAACTTTGCAATTTAATGACAACCCTGCCTTTGGCCTTTCCTGACCTGTTGTGAAGTAAATCAGGCACACTAATGTGGGCTAACAAGTCTTTTTCACACTGTTCGATCACCCTGCATCTTTTTTCTCCACAGACACCGCCTCTCTCCCACTCTCTGTCTAGCCATCCTCCCTCAAAGCAAACAAAATGGTCACTGTAACCCTGCATTACTGCTCATTAGATCACAGGTTAGTCAAGTGGAACTGCCCAAGGTTCCCAAAGGAGAGCTATACTTCAAAAATCTGTCCATGTCAAATGAAGAAAAAACCCCTGAGCGTGGGGTCACCCAGATCAATGATCAAAAGAGACTGAGAATAGTGGAGGGAAAAAAGAAAAAAAAGCCCTTTTTTGTTAAAAGCAGCCTTCTGTATAATAAATCAGAATACAAAGATACTAAGCTTTTTCTCCCCCTTAACAACACTCCATTTTGGCTTTAAAATGGAATACCTTGTTTTCCAGAAGATTTTCTAAGAGTAAGATTATTTTTTAAGTGCTAAGAGTGAGATTTCAATAAACCTCAAAATTACCTTAAGAAAATTAGCAAGAGAAATAATAATGGAAAATATTGGGGATTTTCTCTCCATCATATAAATATTTAATTATTTAAAGATGTAGTTAAAATCAATTTTCATTCAATTATGACTTTAATTTAAACAAACGATGCATTCTGAACCTCGTGAGAAATGATGCACGTCGTATGTCCCCAGAAAAAGTAGCCCACCAAAATTACACAGTTTGAACTCTGCTGGTACACGACAGATGTGCAGGCACGTGCAATACTTGAAGAATGTGCAGTACCATTTCTGTAGCCTCTGTTCATCTTTTAAGAACATATAGCAATTTATTAAAGACAACTAAGAAAACCACAGAAAAGTCCAAAAGAAAAAAAATTATTTTGAAATAACATAACAACTTTACCTGTAAGTAATGAATTTTGATACACAGAACAGACCAAATTACTCAATGAAGAGTAGTGGCTGTTTAACAAAGTTCTGTGCACACATGTGCTTTTGAAAGCAACAGTGGATAGTCTCTACTTATGCAGAATGAATGAAATATGACAAGATTAACCTACATAATGCATCTTAAAAATCACATAGATGACTCTGCTTATTCAAAATGAGTTATGTATTTTTAAAACAACAAACATACAGTGTGCCAGCAATGAAGACACTGTTGCAGCTAAGGGGACCCCAATGTTTCCTGCAATACTGGTGACAGAGCATCTTTTCATTTACAACTCTGAAAAGCTTTATTTTTCTGCCCCAGAGAGTAACTCAAATTTCACTCTCTTTCTTTCTTTATCCTCAGCCGTGAGTAAAAGGCATAATTAGGAAAGAGGAACAAAGGTATCTAAATTAGAACGGAATACTTGATAGTAGATTTGTAGTTAATACATGGTCTGTTGCAAAGGTATTACTGCAACAGAACAAAGCTATAGGAAATCAAAGGAAAGAAATCCTTAAAATACTCAGATGTTTCATACAATTTCAGTAAATAATTTCTTAGCATTTATTACCACAGTTAACATAAAAAACAAAATGAGAATGCAAATGGTGTCATAATAATTTATGAAAAAATATTGGAAAAAGTTTACAGAACAAACCTGTATTAACAGACAGACAGATGGGACAACTTAATTTTAAATAAATAATGAAATTATAGCAAATATATAACACTATATGCAGTAATTCCAATTATCCTCCTCTATACATATGTGTGGATGAGATGGACAGCCTTTTAAGAAAAACTCATTCACTAATGCAGGTTGGGGTTTTTGTTGGTTTTTTAACAGTTTGCTAGATGCCTTGCAGTGCGTATTAATACTTGAACAAGGAACTTCAGCATGCATTAACTTTTAAAAAGTCTACACACAAATATAGAGTCTTTAGCTTTAAGACAGTATTTCTGACCCTTGCAACTCCACATCTGAGCAGAATCTGAACAACCAAAGATAACAGAGATCAGAAAAGTAAAGATAGAGAAATTTTGTGTACTCATCGCCATGGATTATTCAATGCACTGTTAATACTCTATTCTTGTAAATAGTAGGAGAAAAAATAGAATGACCTGCATAAATCTGAATAATACATTAACTTACTTGCAAGAAAAAAAAAATTGTCAAGTTTTGTCTTTTTTTTAATACACTTCCTAGTTTATTTGTATGATACTTCACTAGTCATTCTTTTCCAGACTAACTCAAAATTTCGGGCTGTTCAGATTCCAGCAGAACAAGTTACTGTTTCATGTCAGACTGCTATAATAGATTTTCTAAACATTTAAATTATTTTGAGAAAACATTTATGCTTATAAAGATTCCAGCATGACTAATGATATGCTGCAGCATCAACAAATCATCATTAGAATAATGTCATTATACTCAAAACTCTGCTTCTAGTCTTATGAAGACGATTGTTCCCAGATGCTGGAAAGTGGATAATTCATGTTTCTTCAGGGGTATGTCTGCATCTGCTGCTGAATCACTGCAAGAGGGGGATGGGAGAACGGTTTCCTCATTTTGAACCAAATGTCATTATGCACTGGACAGAAGAGATTTCTGAAGGAATAATGGACACTGTTCCCAGCATACATCACTACAGAAGAAGGCCTCCAAAGGACTGCTTTAAGCAAAAACTCAGCAGTACTGCATCCTCATCCTCCCTGAACTGTGGGACCCTTCACCACTTTTGAACTTGCTGAACTCCCCTCCATTCTTCATTTCTGTTTCAACTCCCGATTGCTCTCTACTCATCTCTTCTGCTTTACTGCCAGTAAAGTCTTGGGAAGTGTCAGGGTGCACGAGATTTGTCACCAGTTCCCTTCCATTCCTCCTGTTACTCCTTATCTCTGGATTATCCCATTTTCAAAAACTACAATTTCTTGTTCAACACTCAAGCTCATAACCTGGGAACAATCTTTGATTTTCGGCTTCCCTCACACCCACACAGTATCAGAGATTTTTCCAGAAGCATAATGGCTTGAAGGAATTCCAGAGGAAAAAAACAGTTCAGAACTGAGAATGGATAGGAAAGGATTTAATCTCACCTTATAATAGTAGGTCTTTCCTTCTTGGTCTTTGACAACTGCAGCATTGTCCCAGTAACATGCATCCAGAACGCTGATGCAAAGATGAACCTTTCCCTATCCTGTCACTTGGAAACATGTCATTGTTTCATGAAGTCTCACATGTATGCCATCATCTCCACATCCAGAGCTGCATGGTTCATTCCCTCTCATAGGAATTTTACGTTCATCCACCTAAAGCAGTTTCAGCCTCTGATGGGCCAATGATGGATCCATTTTCAGTTTTGCTTTCCCTCATGCTACAGCTCATACTCAAGAGAAATTCCCCTCAAGCATCTTCAGAAATGCTGAGTTTGAAGAGGGACCAAAAGCATCCCATACCCAAGCTGAACTCTGAGCACCTTCTATTTGATGCAGGTTTAAAGAAATTCTGCATACACGTTCCCAGCAAACTCTTCCAGATGTTGAGAATTACAGACAATATTAATCTACGTTACTTCACAGTGCAGGTAGTGCTGATGCAGCTGAAAATTTTCTACTTTTGAGGTACATAATTAAATTCCAACTTTAAATACCTACACAGATATGAAATGGTTAGATTTTCTCCTGCTCAGTTACTCTTGAACCTCCCTGGCATGACCAATAAAGACGCTCATCATGATCTCCCATGCAGTGTGAGCATCTAATTCCCACAGAATGGACTGAGACCAGAAATTCATTTCATACACTGCATGCCTACTCTAATGTAATGAAGATTATGTGAAGATCATAATCAACCTAAGAAAAAATTTTTTAAAATTTACTTCTGTTATACTGAGTACCAAATATAAATTATATAGAAAAAACTTCAACTATGCAAAATGATCAGAGAGCCTCTTGCTTGGTAAATAGAAGGTTCACAATATAGTTAACTTCCCTTCAAACAATAAACTTATTTTAGCACTAAAGACATTCTGGTACTTTCTCTTTTTAAAAAAAAAAAAAAAAAAAAAAAGAGAAGGCTATGTCCTCACCTTTTAATAAGCAGCAGCTTGTATTCTTGCACTCAAGAATTCATTCTAATAAATATAAGAAGGATGTCTGAAAGGAAAACACATCCTAAATCACTTATACAATAGCAGAGTTTTCACAAACTTGATCCAATGAATTACTAAATACTTTTCCATTCATTTTTACCTGATGCTGAGACCTTTTTTATAAAAATTGTAGAGTTGTATTTGGAAAAGCAGTTATATAGCTATTATTTTGTTCCACTTGAAATAGTTATTTATTCTGAAAGAAATACATCTTCTCTTGCTCATGCAAAATGTCTCAAACAGTAATTAAATTTTCGAGTACTCAGGAATTCCTCTGAACAGCAGTATCACAGACATAGAGGCCCAAAAGGATCATAATGATCATGTAGTCAGATTTGTATCCAACAGGCCTCAGGACTTCATTTAATTCTCTGCTAAAGCCCAGCAACTTTTGACCAAGCAAAAAAGGTTTCAGAAAGAACTCTAAAAAGCTGCGCTCTTCTCAGCTCCATCAGTCTTTAATGAATACTATATAAGCATTCATTAAGTATACAAATATTTATGAAAAACATTTACTAAATGATGAATACAGATTTTTGTATCTGAAAGCATTTTAAAGTTTCTCTAATCACTTCGCTTTTTATTTATATGGACTATGCTCTACCTCCACAGACACTATGTTCAGTTCTGCAAGTGCAACCAACTCCTTCTCATTGAATGACATTTTCTTTTTTCTTCCTTAGCCAGGAAGACAACAAGGACATTTACTTTTTAAAGCACATAGTGAAAATAAACACTTCTTTCATACCCCTCTCTCAACCCCAGTAAAAGTACTTGCACACCTACTCCAGAACCTTCATTGTTAAGTAATAGGGAAAAATTATTTCCCATAATTTCCTGTATAACCTTCCTCTACTGAGGTTCACTGTAGTGGGATAAGCAAAAAAAGGTAAGTGAAAAAGGTGGCAGGGAGAAAGGTTCAAGTCTCACTGGGTTTTAGAGTTCCACATCACGGTTTTTCTGCACCAGTACCACTTCCACTCTCATCTTCCTCCCACCTCTCGTTTGTGCCTGTACACTAACTTATCCAATTGTCTGAGTCTGTTTGAAAATAAGACCAGGAGGAAGGAGGGTAGTAGTTAAGTAATTTTTATGCCCAAACCAATTCATCACATGGTCACACAAACAGTCGGACCATCACACCTAAAGGATGGGAGAGGTGAAAAGGCCAGCATGCAAGCCAATACTGCTGATAAAAGAAACATCCAAGTACACCAATCTATATACATATAAAACAACCATTTGCAGACACAAAAAGTGCTTTAAAAATCAAGTTACTGATGTTGAAACTATACACAGTAATACTCTTCAAAATCTACTCCAAAACATGCAGCTTTTTTGCAGACCTGTACTTGGCACCATTAGCTGCAAGGGCCATTCAAGAGATTTACTCCTCTAAGGACAGTTTGATGTTGTGAAACTGGTGTATGCAGACAGTACTTCCACTCCTGTGTCTTAGCTACTCTAACTCCTGTTCTTCAGCTCCCTGTACATCATGCAATATGTGCACGTTCACAGATATGCTCAAGCATTTTTGTCTGTATCTTCAGGAGGGTCATTCCAATTCAAAGTTTTTAGGGGCACTCTTTCAACTCAGTTCCTTCCAGACTTACTTCTTTGTCAAGACCAGGACTTGGAATTTACTATTCAGAGATATATTTTTCTTTGTTAAATGGGCCACATACCTTGGTACAGCACAGTTATTTGTAAGTTGTATTATTCATCTAAAAATTATCAACAATTCCAATTCATCTTTCGATCTAATGTATTGGGGATTTTATCTCCCACGGCTTTGTTTATCGTTAAATATAATTGAAACAGAAATCCATGTAAAGAAAAAGTGTGCTTACTGTTTGGATTCTTCATGTCACCTTTTTATAAAGGGATTGTCACAAAACGTAGAGCCATTCTAGACAGATTTATTTGCAAATTCTTAAAAAGAATTTACAATTCCTTTTCAGATCATCTTAATTTTTTCTTTGCTCACCATTATTTCCTCCCATGCCAGTGACTCAAAGAGAAGAGACAAATCCAGCTTCTTCCAAGAGTCTCAGTTTCTCATTTTATTTTCTTTATATGGTCACTTGCATTTTGCAGTAATAAATATGTACTACTCAACTTGCTATTAGTATGATCATTCTAGCTATGCAATGATTAAAGCAAACACTACCTGCTAAATATTTACATTGAACACAGTTTTGCAACTGTATGAAATTGTTTTGCTGTTCACATCTAGCTAAGACGTGGATCTACTCACAGATTATTTTTATTTAAATTGTTTATCTTTTTATATTGTATTTTATTTACATTATTTCATTTTAGGATCTTTTTATATCTAAATCACCTTCCTAACAGATCTGAAGAAATTCTTTAATCAGAACAGGAGTTCCTATGAATCATATAAATAGGAGTTATTTCTGCATTGTTCTAAACATGGCAAAACTAATATTTCCTAAACTTCAGTTTAATAATGTCCTCCTCTCCTGCAAATGTGTTCATAACTGAAGTCTGACAAATAGCTGCTCTGTTCCCGCAAAGGCCACAGTTGTGAAGGAAGCAGCCAATACTCAAAATAGAGGAGTCCAGCTCCAAAACAATCTTCAAATATCAAGGGATACACCTTGGACGAGAAGCAGTATTTGCAGTGAGGGGATTGCAAATATTAAGGTCATTAAGGTCACTATGATCTCAAAACAGGGTAGGAATCCATATTTTGGCTATTTGCTGCAGTAATCTGAAGATAAACCATTTCAGAAACAGTTTCTTAAGGAACTAAAAATCTGCCCCCGATTTAACTTTGCTATGGATGTCCCTGTCATAAAGTACACAGATTTGCAACAGCTGGTGTTTTAAGAATTCAGATAGGTGAACTAATTTGAGAGGCTTGACTGGGGTGAGGACGGGACAGACTGCAGAGAGCACTTCCATTTACACTCTGTGTTTCAGGCTAAGTTTTTATAGTACCTGCTGCTGGAGGCATTATCTGCTCAAAACTGTTAGGTGAAGTAGTGCGTACTCTCTGAAGCTAAACCTCCTCACGTGTCACTGTTCAACGCAGTTTTTCCGATTGTTAGTAATGACATCTATAACCGGTACATTGAAAGGGTTTCCAAAAAGAAACCATTTCCCCGTAACTAGCAGAAACTACAAAAGGCATGAACTATGGCAAAATAGTACGAAGACGCCAAAATAAAAAGAAGTAATTACATCCTGGAATTAAGCCTGTCATATGTAGCCAACTCAGACCGTAAAGCATCAGCAGGCCCAGAAAGCGCAGTTTCTAGAGCGCTCCAGCTCCCCAGCACCAGTTAGAGCCTCCACAGATGCTGACAAACCTGGACATTCTCCTGCAACGGTTATTTAGCTTTAAGACACTTAAGGCATCAAGAAGACATTGTTTATCTACAAAATTATTTCCAGACATAAACAACAGAGAAGAAACTGGCAGAGTAACAGCTATTAGCCCTCACATCCCTAAGGTGGCTCTTTTCACAAGGAGAGTCACCCTCCACTTTTCTGCTAGCAGAAAACCAAATTAAACACTGTCCGCAATTCAAAACACAAATGCCTTTAAATATTCTCAAATAGATAAATAAATCACAATCTATGTAAACATTGGATCAACCTTTCACACTTGGTTTTGAAAATATTGTTTGTAATTCAAAGATATTTTTAATCTTGCTCTGTCGAAGAAAAAAGGAAAATGGGAAAGACTTCCCTGTGGAGTTTCACACACCCATCTGTACCACAACTTTAAAGTAAGACCTGGTAAGCAAGAGCAAAAAAGCACTTGTGATCGGCGCACTACATAACCTTTTCACCTCTTTTTTCCTCACAACAATATTTAAAAAGATAATGTAATCTTAAAATACACTAAGAAGACTTTCCCTTCACTGCCTACTACTAAGTCTATATAAAAAAGCTCTAGCATTTTAAAAAATGGGAATTTAGAACATATCTTCAATGATCTGCCCTGGCATTAGAGGTCAATAGTTTACATGTATGAAAGAAATGTATTAACTGCGTGCACTTTTGGATAACTCAAAGAAAACCCACCAAAAGCTTATACTCTATGAATGTCTTCACATATATGATCTTAGAATAGAACAGTTCAGTTGGAAGGGACCTGCAATGATCATCTAGTCCAACTGCAATCTTCAAAACAGCCTTAAATATAAAAACCAAAGAAACTCCCCAAAATGAACATGCTGCCAAACATGTAGCTGCTTCACCACTGAACTGGCAAAGCTTCGTGGTTCGACTGGGTTTCTCCTTTGGTCAGTCCTACATTGCTTCCAGAAGTCCTCAACAGATTCAGATGAGTGTTTGCTCAGCATAGCCTTCTCCTAAAATACAGTGGCTATGGACAACTTCCAATGCATCCTATCTGAGACTCCTAAATATTGCTCTGACCTGGGAGGAAAGCAACTCTCAGTTTGCATACTGGTTCAAATCACAGGAATCTACTGCAATATCCAGCTTCCAATATTATTACACAAAGTAGCATACATTCCAAAATAAAAATCAACAAGTTGGTAATCATAGTAATGCTGCTGTTCCCTTGCAAAGCAATTTACAGTCCTTTTATCACCATAAATCTCCTGTAATATTTTAAGCCTGTAACAGAAATCTGACTGATTAAAAACACTTGTTATAATCAAAAGCACTTTTGTGATGGAAAACCAAAAGCACATTCCAACCAAAAGCAAGATAGTTATTGAAAAGATATATATAATTAGCTACACTGTTTTAGAATTACACACTGTATTTTTGAAACAGTGGCCAGATGATATGCCACCATCCTCCCATCTCCTGAGTAACTAAATTTATTTTTCACTTGTAACTATTTTTATTTACTAATTCAGGAGGTTTCCAAAATGGCAGTCAGAACTGACTTACATATGATTAATTCTTCATTATTGCGATTTTAATATCAAATAAGGTTATTTTGCAGCATACCTATTGACTCAAACACAATTGCCTGAGTTTCACTGTCTGGTTAATGCATGCAGTCTTTATTTCAGCATGGCTCAGCTGAAATCACCTAGAAGCTATTTGAAAACACTTAAATATGTGCTACTGTCACAGGAACAACAAAACAACTTACAAATATCTTTGACATGGGAAGGTGGAATAAACACCATAGAAGTTGACATAAGAGAAATAAGAGGTACGACATTTAAAATTACATCTTAATTTATAGTTTCTAGAACGGTCAAATTTACTTTCTTGATTTCATTTTAAAATTAAAAAAACTAGGAAACAGCCAACCAGCAACTGAACACAGGAAAAAAGGATTACAGTTACTGATTAGTATTTCAACTTATCTTCTTCTGTAATTTTTCCTGATCACTTTAATAATATGAAGTATATTCTCCAATCATGCCTGCAAAATGAATTAGGTTAAATTACATTTCATAAATTAAACAAGTTATTTGGATATTCTTACAAATAGCCATTATAGTTTTGAATTGAACTATTCATGACATTGCTTAATACTTACAGCATGCAGCTTCTACAATATAATTTCTACCTAAGCAATGCATGCAGAAAACACATTAAAAAAAAAATAAAATTCTGAAAAACTGAAGCAACTGCACTTCACAACAATAAATATAACTAACATCTGTTGCAGAAACTGCTTGGCACTTGTACAGTTTTGTGAAGGATTTTTGTTGTAGATAAATATTTTTTTACAATTCCTATTATGCACCACTCAACTCAGACATTTTCTTTAATTATACTCCAAGGGGTCCTTTCATATCCATTAAAAAAAGGCAATTTGTTGTCTAAAAGAGTGCATACATACTTATAAATTTCAACTGTGATTGATCTGTCTTCTGACACATAAAAAAGCAAGGAAATACCTATAATTAATGGACTTAGTTCTGCAAAAATGTCTAATAAAACTCTTAATGCTTGACACATTTTTGTTAAATCCTTAAATATGCTCTTTTTGAAATAAGGAATGGTCTTATGATTCAGCATTTTACTTTCATTTCACATCTCAATAATGAGGACAACAGCACAGCAAAGCCTTTAGCAAAGCATGAAATTTCCATTTTAATATCAGCAAAATTGACTGAATAAGGCTCCCACTTTGCATACAGAGCAAGCACAGGACATCATTTTTTCATGGACAAAGTAACAACTTTGTGACATTATCCTTCTTTTTTTTTTTGTAATTTTGTTTTCCACTATTCTTAAGTAAAGAATTTCAAAGACATAAACTGAGCTCTTCATACAGGGTTAGTTTTTTTAATGAAAATACGCATAAGCTGTGCACATTTAACAAAATAATTGTATTCAGCATTTCATAGACTCAAAGTAGCAATCAAGACTTGTTTGCTATGATAATACACTGGAAGATTTTTTTTTTTTAAAGAGCATGCAGTAGAAACATATTTAAATGTTACTGTAAGCATACAAAGATCTACTCCTCTACTGAGATATCAAGTAATTGGTAATGATGGATGAGGAGAAAATGAGGGTACGGCCAACATAAGTGAAGAAATGCTAACTCTAAATACACAAAAGATTCAGTTCAGGCCCAAAAGTCTATCCACGTGGGCTCAGCTGCAAAATGGAAAGCTGCATGTATAATTTGCTGTAAAGCAAACTAACTGGCATTGTATTCACTATTCTTATTAAACCGGACAAGGAACATTTCTTAAATGATATTTATAATCAAATTTCTCAATTAACTTTAAACTAAATTGACCATTTTAAAAGGAAAAAAGTAGTAAAATAAAAAATACTTAAATCATGTAAAAAAAGCATTTCCATTGATAGAAATTGTAATCTGTATTGCTCTACGAAAAAAGTAAAAATCAAAACAACATGGATATATTTGGATGAATAAAATGAAGCCAGTTGTGTCTCAGGATATTGTAATTTTTTAAGTGGAAAGTTTAGAAATACATGCTTTGCTTTTACATTTCACAATAAACTAGAAGAAATTTATAAACTGATATATAAAAATCCATATTACATTTCCTTTTAATATTCACTACTTGTTCCTAAATCTGGTTTTAGATGAACAAGACCTAGAACTTGTAGATACTACCCCTGCACTTCAGTTTACCTTTTTATGTAACTTGATACACTAAATCCAAATTACTTTCCCCCTCAAGCACAGATTCTTGGAGGAAAGGATGAACAATTTAATAAAACATTTTACAGTGTAGCTTACACAGTTCTCACTTATTCTCTTCCTTTCATATTAAAAATATCACTATAGTCCAGTCACATTTACACTTCTCCTTCTTAACACATAAGCTTAACTTTTTATCCTCTATTTCTTTTGGCTAAGAAAGGAGGCATAAATAGCAATAAAGCAGTACAGAAACTACATACAAATATACTGTACAAATAGCAGTTAACCTACAGATCAGTAAGTTTTGCATTGAATTGAATTGGTATTCTTCAGAAAGATCATATTTTAGACAAAGTGCATCTAAGAAAGCAACAAATTTAAATACAAAGCAGCAACACAGTAAGGTGCTGA
Organism: Ciconia boyciana; assembly: GCF_034638445.1. NCBI lineage: Eukaryota > Metazoa > Chordata > Aves > Ciconiiformes > Ciconiidae > Ciconia > Ciconia boyciana. Next base: position 35,765,627 of record NC_132937.1, read on the forward strand.
AAGTCTTCACTCTGCTGTAATAAAAAACACCACTCAAAAAACAAACAGGAGATTTCACATACAATCTTTAATAGGAAGAGTCCTTTAAATGACATTATGAACTGAATGACATAACCAAATTTTAACTTCTTCCTACAACTTCAGAATAGTAAGTAGAGCTTCTCATGAAGAATCGGTAACTTTCAGCATTTCCTCAAAGGTATGTGACATGATAGGAATGTAAGAAAGACAAATTTTTCAGAAACTTAAGAGCAAAAGGTATGCTAAATAGAATAATTATATAATTTACTATGTGATAGCTACAAATTAGACAACACCATTACTCCTTAAAAGAAGAAAATCAGAACATTAAGGACTTCAGAACAGGAACGGCAACTCTGCCCTCACATCAGTACATAGCAGTTCAGAAAGAAAGCTTTTACATAAAAGACAACCTATGGCTGCAATCTATTCCTTTAAGCAGTTGCAAAGAATGGAGTAATGGGGTAGTGCAGGATTAAAACTAATAGCAAATAAAAAACCAAGCTAAACAAAAAATCACTGTCCCAGAAGCTTTTGATAAAAGTATTTTCTCCCTTAAGCAAAGTACGGTGAAAGCAGGAGAACTGTTTGCATCCAAGTATCACTTGTCTGTTTTCCAGAACAACTAAGCCTGTATAGAGAACATTGGACTAAGTTCTTAGGGTCTGGGACTGTTCTTGGTCTGCGTACTTACAGCGAAGAGTAACTGAGGCCAGTCCTTAACTAGGATGTCAGGGTAATAAATAATACTGGGTCAGTGGTGTGCAGATAGTAAATACAAACAGGCAAGATGCTGCCACATTAACATACCTCTTGTACGGAGCGAGCTGCTGGCTTGTCTTGATGATTGGCCAGTATTAAAAACGGCAAAGTACATAACTGTGGGTGCTGGAGAGCAGAATGCAGTTCATTCCTAGCAGTTTCTAGATCATCTTCAGAGGAGGCACTGTCTAATACAAATATTACCCCTTGGGATCCTTGGTAGTAACGACTCCAGTATTTCCTGATATTGTCAGCCCCTTTCAAGACAATAATAAGAACTAATTAAATCAAGAATAACTAAACAGATTTAACACTTGTATCTGAAAATAACCCTTCTACTTAGAACAGTCAAAGCAATGGACTAAATTTTCTCTCCTAAATAATCATCATTGAAAGAATAAAAATGAAAAAAAAGGAACCATAAATCCAACACACACACAAACATCAAATTGACATTGTTTAAATAAGGAAGGATTTGACTCTACAGTTTTCACCCCTGAAAGTTTCTGCTCCATTAATGAGTACTGGCAGAACTACCATGCTTCCAGTGCCACATAGTCTAATCCAATACCTTCTCACTGAAATATCTTGGTACTAATATCTAAACCTTTGCCCATTCTTTTTTACTTAGCCCTGCAGGTCCTTGCCATAACCTGTAGCTTCTGTCATGGCAGTTGCTAATTTCTGAACATGATAAGGTCTTTCAGCTCATCTCCAAATCACCAGGCAAACACTTCATAATTGGGGAAAAAAGGTGTCAGGAAAGCCTATTAAAGTAATTAGACACTTAATGAGGAGAATGGTGATACAATAGTGAGTTGAACAGTGAATGAGGAGCTATGGTGACAACGTGCAAAGGCATTCATTTCAACTACTTTTGCTCTGTCAACCACACTAAGGATTCTGGAAGAGCCCAACAGTAAACACAAGTGTACAGGCTTATGTGCCACAGTAATTTTTAGGACACAGTTCAGCAGCACTCAGCCATCTCAACAGAAGCGAAGCAATAAGGTTATCTATAGAAAGCTTTTGTCTCCCCTGGAGAGCAGCATATGTTGTAAACATTGAGGTAGGAAAAAAAAAAATTATTTGACAGCTGTCGAACTATCTAAACTATGATCTGGATATGAGCTATTCTTTGTATGTCTGAATCTGGCTCTACACTCATGGGGACTAACACTAAAAAGTGAACAGCAGCAGCAATACCCTAGTAGAAAACTTGACTTGTCTGCAAGACAGTGATTTGCAGAAATGTGCTGAAGGTATCCTTTACAGACACTTTTCTTACTTTGAGATAGGGAGAAGTGAACTTTAATGTAGACACAGATACCAAGTGCTGACAATAATAAAACTCCATTTTTTAGTGAAACAAAACTACACAAAAGTTCTGAGCAACATGTAGGCACAAAATGAGAATTTAATGCAACATAATTACTGTAACATTAATATGATACTTAAAATATTCACTTAATTTATACATTGTGTAACAGAAAAGACAGTCACTAAACAAAGGTGAAGAAATAAATATCTAAAAAAGGAATTTACACCATATACTTTAGACATCCAACTCAGAGTATTCAAATTTTGCCCCAGGGAGTTACTGTCTTCTCTGTACTAGCCACACTGGAGCCTTAAGCACTTCGTTTCTGTATTCTGCACCTAGCACAATTTAGGTGGCTAACAAATGCTGTGAACACACACTTTTTCCTACAGATAATATTGAAGTCATACCTGAACAGTTTTTTTCTGCAAGAGGTCTAGAGAGTTGATTACTTAAAGGTAAATGGTCATGGGATTTAGTCAAGACCTTGCTTAATTTCTCTATTAATTTAACCAGACTCAAAGTAACTGCACAAATAGGACAGGTGTTTCATTTATTTTATCATCAACTTCTGAAGATCAACATTACTTATACAGAAGAGTGACTGCATTGAAAGCTAATTCGATGTTTCTGTATCACTGGAATATCTACCAATTGTACTCATAAAGAATTTAATAGCATCTGTTAGATGTCCCAGTCTTTCCAAACAGCTGTCTATGTCAGAACCAAGTAGAGCAAGTTGCCAGAAGGACACTATTTACATAGCCGCACACAGCAGTGTTGCAGGCATCTGAAGTATCACATTACATTAAAAACTGGTAGAGAATCATTTTCAGTTAACTCAAAGGCCAACACCATAATCAGTTCTTTGAAGGTCTTTTTTTTTTTTTCCTAGTAACATAACATCTGTCTTATTTACTCTAAGCTTCAGCCAACTACTTTTCAACCACATGTTGCTGCCAGACCCTGAGTCTTATCTTTGTAACCATACTATTTCTAAAGAGAAAAACTGTGTGGTGAACTGCAGAGCATTTGACTTCTTGTATCCAGGCTCATGGAAGAAAGCAGCTTATGGATCCCTACACAGGACACTGAAGCCAGAAAAGCAGCACGCTGATTTGTTGACCTTACGGTCCTGTCTTTTTGGTTCAGGTTCTTTAGCTGCTTGACTGTTTCTCCACATCAACTGTCCCAAAAGAAACGCCACCAAAGTGTAGTAGTCCTTTTCCCTCCAGCCCTGGCCAGTCATCATGGCATAGTTATAAGAACCAACTAATAATGTCCAACAAAACTTGGTATTTCCTTCAGGATCTTCCATTAGAATAATGACCTGCTCCGAACATGCTTACACTTCAGTTCTGAGGAAATCAGAGCCTGAGGTTTAAGAACAAAAAAATTGCACTAGCAGACAAGAAAGAAGACTGAGAAGGTCTGTACCTTGGGGTGCCATTTTAACTCATTTTTCTGGCAAATGCGCTTGAAAAATAATTCTTGGCATCAATAAGCTATCAGCAACTGGAAATCACTATTTCTACAAGACAAATAAGCTTATATTCTTTTGCCTTAACTCTTCATATCCAGGGAGCATAAGCTGCTCTCAGCTTCTTTCTCCAGAGATTAGGTAGTATGTGGTGGTGCTACCGTGGGCAGGAAACACTGGCCTGTGAATAGTGATCCAGCCATCACACCTTATGGCATGACAAATTCAGTCTTATAGAGCAAGCAGTTGTTTTTAAAGGTCCAGTTTAGCACAGACTATCCTATGAATTAATCTTTTCACCTATTTCAAAGGTTTCTCAGACAGGGAAATTCAAAGTCTGACTTCTTTGGCAATCCAGAAATTAATGTGCATCCATTAAACATCCTCAGGGTCTCAGAGACGGCTGAGATGATAGATAAAACCAGAAACTTAACTGGTACCCAAAATGTCCTATCAAACAACAGTAACACACAAGATAAGCATTTAGGTTTGTCAGCCTAATATCATGGGTTTCTCTAACAGCTTTGCAGGCTTGTGGCTGTTTCTTCAACCACTTTATGCCTAAACTAAGATGAAAAAAGGAAAAGGAAAAGGAAAAGGAAAAGGAAAAGGAAAAGGAAAAGGAAAAGGAAAAGGAAAAGGAAAAGGAAAAGGAAAAGGAAAAGGAAAAGGAAAAGGAAAAGGAAAAGGAAAAGGAAAAGGAAAAAAGATAACTAACTCAGGTAAAAATCTCCAAACCATCAGAAAAACATAACAACAATTCAAATTAGACCTAGGGAACATGCTATGCGAAAGGTTCACTAAAATTTGACATTCAGTGTAGTATTTTCCTCAGACACAGGCAAGAGCCACTACTCATGCCTAGGCATATGAATTGTTTCCCTCAGCAATGAACCCACAGGAGTGGGTTGAGTGCTGTGATGTGACTAAAACATCCCATTTACAAATAAATTGGGGGGGAATAACACACGACCCACACTACAATACAATCACACTACTTATTAGAAAAGAAAATATAGTATTCAGTCAAACATAGGCTTGAATTTTTTTATAAAAAGAAAAAAAACAAACCCTCTCCTTATAGAGAAACAACAGGGTGCTGTAATTAAAAACTCCAGTCATTCAGCATTACTACAGGGCAGGTTTATTCAACTAACTGTTCAAAATTTTAGAAAGTTTTCATTTGTAATTTTTAAAATATCAAATAAATAAATTGGTTTTGATTATCAACCAAGGGTATAGTGTGTCCATATCAACACTGTTTATGATTTGTATCACTGCCAATAGTACCCTCTCAAATGCCCCTTGGAAGCTGGGGGGAAGAGTTTGAGACTTATGTGCATCCAAAACAGGTTGCACAATGATGGACTCCTGTAAATACTACGCAAAATGCAGAACTGCAAACCTTCTTTTCAACTACGAATACTTCTGTTTACATCTTCATTCACAGCAGTTTGAGGCTACCTTCACTTCCCTCCTTTTCAGTACTTTCAGGAGAACAGAACACAGCATTACAGAAGAGAATCACTCAGAGCAATTTAAACGTGTCAACTTTGTTACTTGTCAAACTTGCAGCAAGTCTCCGTTGAGAGCACAATGAATGTCACACAGTCCTTGCTTCAAGATAGTCTAGCCTGTGCATGAAAGCTCTTGTTCACCTCAAAATACATCACAGCTCCGGAGAAGTTATAGTCTCAAATCCAGGGAAGAACTTTTTTTCCTTCCCACCAAAAACAGTTAACCTAGGGCAATGAAAGAATGCAGGCTGCAAACAGTTTTTCTACCACTTCAAATATAACATCCACTCACCTGAAATAAACACACCTACCTATTTTGAAGGTTTTAGAGTTGATTAAAAATTATATGAATAATTCCTCTACTGATATTAAACAGACCATTACTAATCAGCAAAAAAGTGGAAAAGATGCTAAGGAATATGTCAACTGTGCCACAAAATCTTTTTGCATGAAAGACTAGCCCATGGGTAGGGGAGTAAGAAGAAAGGGAAGGTAAAAAGAAACCTCTTGTCTGTTCTTGTAAAATCTTTAAACACACCCTACACTCCCACCCCAAGAAAACCTTATGAAAAGAATTTTGACATAACTATTTCTAAAGCTATGTAGGGTTTATAACTTCACTTCCCATCATTTCCTCACAAGGAAAACTGACATATTTTCTTAGGTAATCAGGAAGATGCCTGAAATCTTAGAAATCTTAAGACATTTTTAAGAGATGTGGCTGCTCCTTATCTATCTCAAGCATACTCTCTGTTTCGGTCTCCCAGTAGTCCCCTTGAAGAAATACAGCATACAGATTTTTTTGTTTGTTTTTTTCACACTAGCTATTTTTCAACTTGTTAGCTCCTTTTTATTACAAATAAAGTTATAAATCCTTTCTAAGATACCTGCTTTGTATGTACCATGCAATTTGTCTACACTGACAGCTACATCCACACACAAATGACACAGAAGTTTCCCACGGGTGTAAAGTCAGCCACCATTCGATGCGTATTTTGTATTGCTACTGCGTATCGTTAAATGGCAATACAGATGCTAAACCAAAACCCTCCTCAAGGTTCAAAACTCCCAGGACTTTACTTCCTAGGGTTTAAGATCAAGCGATCACAGCCTGCTTTCTCTAGCCTTTCAGGCAGTGCACTCCTGCAATCATACACAAAGCATGGCAGCAGGAAATTGGCAGGATTTTTTCCTGAAAGAGAAACATTTTGAGATTACTACATCAGCTATAGTCACTGCAGCAATTCCACAACAATCTGAACAAACAGCATAAACGGGGGGGGGGGGGGGGGGGGGGGAAGGAATTAATTTTCTGCCTTTATATTCAATTTATACAAAAATCATAAATATACCTAAGTTTATTGTGCTTATTTTTATTTTTCTTATCAAACTGAATTATATGGAAACATCTCTGTCACTTCTTGTCTGCCTTCCACACTTCCCCAGTGAGATTAATCTGGAAGTCAAGCCTTCAGTATTTTCCCTATCAGCTAACTTAAGTGCCGTCTCCAACTTTGAATCTCCACCTACTCTGATATTTAAAACTGTTAGAACAACATTCAGGTTGCAAAGCACTTCGAAGTTTTAAAAACATCGTGTTTACACTTGCCTTCAGAAAGTCAGTTTGATCTACTTAGGCGTGTGTGTTTTCCTACCATCTTAAAATAAAACACGCAATTTGACACAAAAATCTCCTGTTCTAGTCAGGAACATAAAGTTCATTTTAAAAGTTCATTAAAAAGTCTTACAGATTATTTCAAAAGGAAGATAAGAAAATATGTGCCCTGCAATATGTTCTAACATTTATTTAAGCCTGAAGTCTGAAGCTTTAATAGTTTGCAGCACGTGGCACCCCACACTAAACTGGACTTCATGTATGAAGCCATTCTCAAACTCACCCGTGCTTCACTTTTTTTTTTAACGTTTGGGGGTTTTTTTGTTTGTTTTGTTTTGTTTTTTAAAAGGCACAAACACACAGTAAGTCCTCTAGGGCTAGCAAAGAATGGCTGGCAACAAGAAAATCATCTGCCAGTTTCCTCTGTACCCATTACTCCATCTCTGCCCTTCTTCCACCTCTGCTGGAGGACTCGGTAGCAGCCAGGATCTCAGAAGCAGCAGCACAACTCCCCAGGCTGATGACTGCTGCCAGCACCCAGCAAGGCTCAGATGTACCCTCCTCTGAGCGGCAGTCACACCTTTGGTAACAGTGCAGGTAGTCTCAGATAAAGCTCAAAACACATCTTTCCCTATGGCACTTAAGACTAGTAGGCATATAAAGAAACCAGCAAGTCTACCACAGCTGTGTATTTCTGTCTGTCTAGCCCTTCTGCTGACTGGCTCACAAAAGTTTAAATCCACTTTAGCCTTTGAAAGGATCAAGGCCTTTTCTGTCTAGAATCAAAAATACAAACTTTTTTGTTTGTTTGGGAGGGCGTTCATAAAACGTACGTATCATTTCTGATGCTGAACTAGGCTGCTACACTCCATCCTTTGATTCAGCCTGAAGAAAGTGGAGTTGCAAATCCAACAGGAGACAGAGGCGTTTTAGCAAACCAAAGGTTTTACTTTTCTCTCCACAAAACATCCCATCACCAAAACAACCAGCCCCCCACCCCACAAAAAACGTAACTAGGAAATTTTGTGTTTTGTTTATCATATGGCACATAGCTTTGATAGGTGTTGCTTGCATGGCTCCTTGTTTTGAATAAAATAGGAAGCGAGTTCTCTATTCACACTGTAAAAACCTAATTGTAGAAAAAGAACAATATTTCCAAAGAACAGTGGAAAGATCGCTAATGCTGAATCCTTATCAGAGCTTCCTCAGGAAGCTCCTCATGTTAACAAGATCTGTAAGCAGGTGTAAATGATCTCTCTTATCTATGAAATGAGGAAAGTGTGACAGAGCCTGGGCTTAGGCACCATTTGAACAGCAGGCTGAGTATGATTGATAGCAAACAGATCTAGCTTTAATGCTTTCGGAAGCTGAATGTCTCTGTGCAACTCACAGCTTGGACAGCTCATCAGGGTCATCTAAAAATTTCATCTGCTAAGACATTCTGCAAACTGTTAGACGCAGCTATGTCGCAGATGGCATTGCATGCACTCCACAACCAGATTTTGTAGAGGTGTCAACTGCCTTTTAGTCAAATACAGTACAGAGATTTTATTGCTTTGTGTTAGTTCGTCCCTGTGAAGATGACTTAGGCTGGCATTTACTTGTGGGATCGGTTTTCTGATGACTAACTAGATGAAATTTTAGCTGCTCTGCCAGGCTATGTTGCTAGAAGGGTGTTGAGTACTCCCCTCTGCCTCCACAGAGCACAGGAGGTGAGTGGTTTCCTACAACTATTCACATTTTAAATTCTAATTAATTGCTTAACATTGTTTTCTCCCTCCTCCCTCATTTTTTCAGAAGGCAAATACTACCTGACAACTGTTGCCATCTTCTCCAGGGGTTCATATTTTCCATTCAACTTGGATTGCATGACAGTGTGACTCCCCCTCCTACTCTCTCTTCTGCCCTTTACTTCCAAATGAAGGCAAAATATGCATGCTTTATTTAACCAATCCTATTTAAAGTTAGTTGTTCTCAAGCTCTCACCTAGACAATTAATTTAGCTGGCCTAAGAGTGTGAATTTATGACTTTGGTCCGGAAGCTTAAGAAGGAACAGCAGTGGGGAGGACAGGCCTCATCTCTTCTCCTGGGCACGCTCAACCGCCTGGAAACTCGAGCTTCCCTGATCTTAACCACTCTGCTCTTGCTAAGCACTTAACACATTTTGTTTTAAATGAAGATTCAAAGATGACTACACAACATGTTGATTCTCTATGCTTGTGAAAAAGGCCTTTGGGTAGATTACAAAAATGTAACACAAACATATGACAATACATTTTAGTACATAAAACAGAGAATGTTACTAAACCCTATAACATGCTGTTAGTATTTTTAAACTTGGTACAAAGAAAAAGAGCTGTTCACATCCAGAATAATTCTTTTAAATTTGACCAGGCTCAGTATTTGGCATCTCACCAGTAGTTTCTAAGCCTGCATTTGTAAGATAGCAAACTAAATTATAAAATAGACTTATTCTAAAAAACAACTGTAAATTATCAGTTGACCTCCAGAATGGGCATATAATCTTGATTTAGGCCTGAATAAGTATCTACATCACAACAGACAAGACAACTCCGCATTCTGTTTTGACAGCATTACAACAGCAAATGACTGAATAAACACACTGAATAAATGCTGGTTTCAGCCACTGTGTCTCCAGGCTGGAATTTGTTAGAACCAAAGAAAAAGCTTCCTATTGCCTTTGCACCTTCATTATCTGTCTTGAGAACAAACCTCAGCATTCAGCATCCCAAACTTATTTCAGCCAAACACTGTTAGAACCTTCTGAACAACAAATGTTATCATCTGCCTTATTGTTCTAGTCTTTCCCCACTCTCCTGTATGTTCATTGTACACAATTGCACCCTTAGTTCCCACCAGACGTTGCTGCACCATAATAGGAAATCATGAAATCTGTAATTTCTTTCTATATCATTACTCAGATGAGTTGCATAATATAGAGAGATATTTCCTGTTATCCTGGTAAGAGTACATTCTGAAAGAATGTGCACTAGGGCATGGTACATCTTCACACTAATCTAAATTACACACACTATTTTATGGACTAATTTTTTTGAAAGAAAATGGTAATTTTTTTTTATTTATTTCTCAGGGAGCAGGAAGGGATAATTGGTATATCAAAATAGAAACTTAGAGAATGGGCAGTTCAACTTGGTCAGTAAATAAAGCAAGAGTTCCTTTTCAAGTAGCTCAATTCAAGCAGACCTATGTTTCATTTGAAAGCTATATATATTCTCACTTCTTCGGGATCAAATTTAGTATTTTAAACAAAACATTTAACATTTATGAAATTGGATTAAAACCTTGTTTTATTGTAGGAAGACAGCCTGGCTTAGGAAACAAACACAATAAAAACAAAAATCAGAAACAGGATTTTTAAAAAATATTCTAGTATAATGTACTTCAAAGAAAAATGTCTACAAAAAGGGCACAGCAAACTTTGTTCCGTGTCCCTAATCCTAAAGGCTGATGAAGAGATAATCAGACCAGGAAGAGACAAAAGAAGAGAGACTGTTTTCTATGCATTTTGTCTGAAAATTTACAATCCCTGCAGAAATGAAGAAACAAAACCTGGCTTCATTAGCAGCTCCAGAAGGCAACCAGCACAGTAAAAACTAGGACCATCTTTGACCTCAAGGAAGGATACTGCTTCAGCCAAACAAAAATGATACTACGCAGTCAGCATCTGTTTCACATAACTGCTTGGCTGCTGAATATAAGAACCTTAAACAGTATGACTTCTGCTGTAAGTTTTTTAAATATCAGCTGTTAATACATTTCTGTACGAAGACATATGAAGCTTTCAGTTACCTAAACGTAAAGCCAATTTTAAAACAGAGTATCAAAAATTAAAACTAATTATAACTTCACCCGTTGAATAACATGCAACAACGGACAGTGACTGTTAAAAACAGATGCCTTTCTACCTTCCTCCAAGTTCCCAAGATCAAACGTCTGGACAAGACCTCCATACTACAGTAAAGAGAACTTAGATCACAATACCGTAACAACTGAAGGCTTCTCTTCAACACCAGAACCAGAAATTCCAAAATAAAATTTAGCAGTGATTAAATATGTAAGATGTTTTTATTTTTTTTGTACAGCAGCAACAGTGAAACCATGCATACTCCAGAAAGCTGAGGCTTTACCTTCATCAAACAGGAACACAATTCTCAACTAGAAGACTGAACGCTGACCACCAACTTTTGGAAGAAAGACAAACTTTTGGAAGCTTGCCTTAGCTCCCTTACCTACGCAATGAAAAGCTATCAGAATTGGCATTTTTCTCCAATATCTCATAGAAAAAACAGACGACACCATTTCTAAGTACAGACATGTAAACATCCATAGTTAAAGGGAAAGGAAATAAAAAGGTGGAGTAAAAAAATTCTGACAATCCTTCTGTCTTTGGGAAGAGATAAATGGGTGAAAAAAACCCAAATCAAATATTCTGGACTACTTCAGGACATCCTGCCTTGAAACATCAAAGCACTCCACTGAGATAAGGTTTCTCATAACACACATACCTGCATAAAATAGAAGTTGCATGATCAGAAAAAAGGTTAAGGAAGGGACTTTAACGAGGATCTGCTATAGAATACTCAGATTCAATTCTTGATGCAAAAACTGCATTTACCTATGGGAATTATATATTTCATAGTGATTAGGCAGCAGTATAAACTGGGCTGCAACTGATTCACCCTATTTAAAAAAATAAAATCCCAAAAGTGACCTAAGTGCACATTATGAAGATAACACACTCAAGCAGAACCAACACTATCCCTGTGGAGTGGTCCCTTTATCAAAGAAAACTTCTGCCTCTTTTACAGGATACATGCTCAAACAAGAACATGCAAGTTTAAATCCATGGGCCAATGGTAGTAAAGAGGAAATGCTATCCTTTTAATATGTGCTTATCTCAAAGCCTGCTTGAAACAGTTTCAGATAAGACAACCATCATGAAATTTGATCTGATCTCATGAACCAAGTTAACTTCTACCACAGAGCATTTAAGAGAGGTTTCAACATTGCTGAAATTCTAATGAACATCCTCAAGATTTATTCTACTATATTTACATAGATAATAAAGATCTACAGAAATTCTAGAATATAAAGAAAATCTAAGTGTTTTTTTAATTAGAAGAACATTAGATTAAATTAGACCCCACAAGCACTCTCATTAGGAGAGTGTTTTCTTCCTTTTAACAGAGCTACCTCTTGATCACTTAAGACTCAGGGTCAAAACTGGGCTGCCAAATAGCCTACCTGTATCCAGACAATTAAAAAAACCACAACCACAAAACCACCATTCCTCCAAAACCCGTCAAATCCAAAAAGAGTATAGATCTCAAAGAATGTAACTTATTGGAAGTTGGCTGCCTTTGCAACACTTTCAGTGATGCAGCAAATATATAGGTTTTGCCAAATGTTCACATAGTTACCTGAGCCAGTGCTTGTAAGTGAAAGCTTATACATAAATCCAGGGAACACAATTCCTTGAGCTGCCACATGAGCCATACTACAATTACAGTCCAGTATTTTTCTATAACTTAACCACTGCAATGCAAAAAATTACACTAAGGAGATATACCACACTTATCCACCTTCTGCTCCTCCTGCTTTTTACTTTTGTTCTTTGCAGTCAACATTTGAACAACTTTTCTCAACTTTATCTGATGTAGTGAAACACAGGTTTTAAATTCCAGCCACATTGATTTATCATTTTAAAATTTAAAACAACTAACAGTTTGGTATGATGAGATTTAGACACTGTATGTTTTTATAATCAAATTAATAAATGCTATACCTCCAAGTTCTTTTACGTTCAAGATGGCATTCTGGAATGGCACCGCTTTTATACTAAAACCTAAGAACAGAAATAGAGAGTATTAGTAAGTTATTTGTTAAAGAGGCCATTCAAAATGAATTGCATACATTCAGAAAAGACTACTTTTTTCATCAAGAACCAGGATTTTGCATGTGAAATTCTTTTTCAATATGATGTTTAAAAATATCAGTTATAAGGGGGGGGGAGGGGGGGGGGATGTGGAATAAATCAGTATCAGCAATGAAATTTGCAATGGTACTATTAAATAGCTGGCACACATAAAATTCAGCACAAAACTTCCATCCAGGCCATCTACCATTTGGTAAGGAGTTAGTACAGAATATACCTTTATAAAACCCATCTTTTAATGCATGTGGAACTAAAGTCTGGATTTCAGACTACTAGTAATATGAAGTGATTCTTCTGCAATTTTTAGGAGACGTGGAAGACAACGTGCAATTCAAATCACTGTTTTCTTACATTTAAGCTTCACAGGTTTTGGTTACACCTAGAGTATTAATCCTGTCTATAAATGTTATTAACAAAAGATCCTTTTACAGACCTAAGTGGTATGTATTAAAATATTTACAAGCACACTAGAAGCATCCATGAATACTCTATTAGCCTGTTATATACTTAAAACTAAAAAACTTTTTAAAAGGGTAATGTTTTCCCTTAACTGAAAATTCAGACAGCCAATAGAAAGGGAATGTGAAAGGCTCCAAGCAATCCATCAAGATACTATATACTAAATTCTGCATGTTTGGTGCATACATACATATAAGTGTATATAATAGTTTGTACAGGAAAAAATATGTCTGCTCTTTCAGCATAAAATGTCCAGATAGACATTAAATTTATTTCCATCTCGCACAAGTAGTTTCAACATGATTACATACCTGTGAACTGAGTAAAGAAGTTTTGAAAAAATGTGTTTCACTCCAAGTTTATTAGTTATCATTTAATAGAAACAAGATATTTTTTCTCCCAGATCAGACCAATAAGATATTCCAGTACTCCAACCATGGTCAGTGCTAGATGCAGGAGAGGAGAGCGCAAGAAAATGTGAAGGGAACAATTATGAAATATTTTTGCTGTTGTTGTCTTAAAACAAATCCTAAACTTTTCCTAGAAAGGAGGAAAAACTGGAATGGACCTGAGTGGCGTTGATAAGAAAAGCAAAAATACAGGTTATAGTTTGAAAACTGAGTGGAGAAGTTGTCACATTGTATTCTTGGATTCTCAATAATATTTTCTGATATAGCACAGATATGGTACATATGGCTAGATTTATTATAAGCTGAATAGCCTAGATACACATCATTCTGGTTTGGATGCTGCCTAGTTTTCTCCAGAGTCTGTTTTCATTCCTCAAGTTGCCTAACTAAATAATGATATTTTGTTTCAACTATCCAGAAACATGTAAGAAATTTAATTTTAAAATTAATCATATTTTCATTATTTCCTTTAATAGATCTATACTGCTATTTACATTGCTGTTACTATTTCTTTCAGGGTCTAAAGTGTTAAAGTATAATTTGCACTAATTCCACGTGAACTCTAAAGATAAAGCTCAGGATATGGGAAAAAAAAAAGAAAAAAAAAAAGGCTGAATTACTCTACAGTTTCCTTCTAATTTTTTTCAGTTAGGCATCGGCACCTTCTCCACAAAATGAAGTGTCAGATCTCTTTAACATTCCCAATAACACCACTGAAGGTAATGGGTTAATTATTCATTCCAGAAAAAACCCAGTATTTTCTTGTACCTGTTTTATTTTGTTTACTTACAGTTGTATTAAATAACCTTATGTTCTTGTAATTTAAACAAAGATACACTGAAAACCAGTTAGGGTTGCTAAGGGACAATCATAAAATTCAAGCCCATGAACCACTGCTACAATATAAAGCCACGTAACTATAAACACAAGTTACTCGCACAACACTCACTACCTGTTCCCCCAGCAAATCAACGTTAGTAAATAGCTGTGGCCACAGAACCAGATTTCTTCCATCTCTATGACCTAATCTGTCCTTCTTCTGAACTTTGCAGCCAGGTATTACTTCTTCCTCACTCTACATGTTTATTTCTGGTTTTTCTGGTCCTGTTTTGTTTTTTGTTTGTTGGGGGAGGGGCTAGTCAAAATACTCTTTTCAGTATTAATTAGGCATTCAGGTTAATCTATATCAGCATTCATATTCAAATGGTTTGGACTTAAGATACCTTTTAGTTGTGATTGTTGTGTATCTTCTCAATGCCACTAAAACTTTCTGTAAATTGATTCTCTGATCTCAATCTGCCATTACTACATAAACAAGTCTCTTTGCTGATCTAAAAAGCAAGGATTATCATCAGAAATAAACATTTCCATTACACTTATTCTTTTGGTTGCTAGCATATACCTCAAAGCAGTACTGACCAAGTATAAGAAGAAATAAATCCTAACAAGTTTCAGAGCATCACTGTCCCATTCTATTTTATAGCACATTCTCCTCTTTTCTGTCCATATAACAAGACTGCTTAAAAACCAAAAGTAAAAAGAGAAGGAAGAAACCTTTTAATGTGTGTCTACACTACACTGCTACTGTATGTTTCCAATGGTTCTACTTCATTACACCACAATGTATGGTTTGACTTTCAACACATTCCAAAATTATATGTTTTCATGGATATTCCCCAATGTATGACCAAACACTGAAAGAGTAAGTAGTGGTAGCTTCAAAGCAATCTGTTAGGTACTTTCAAAAGCAAGATGACTAAGCTGAAGTTCTCTACCACCTTTGCTATATGCTTCAAAAGTTACCTTTGGGCAATGTTACAGCACACCATGGAATAAAGGCAGCATCCTACCTGTGGTAGACACTATATTCTCCGGGCTTTCACTGCAAAGCTGTGACAGAAGACTTGTCTTGCCAGAACCAGTGAGGCCTATGCAAACCAAGTCATATTCAGGTCGGGGTGGTGGTGGTCCCTTGCAGCAAAGTGCTCTAAAACACTGCCAGGGTAGGGAAAAACAAAGAAAACAAAAACAAAAGGAAGAAGTTACTTTTTTTTGCAAATGTTTATTCAACAAGGTTCTAAAAATCAAGTTTATAAATTTAAAAGCATTGGAGAGAAGCAAATTATTATTCCAACTTACTATTTTGACAAAATCAGCAATTAATAGACTGAGAGCACCTCAACTAAAATCTAGAACAGCTTTGTAAGAAAACATAAATATACCTGTTAACTTTTCACCTAAACCTCATGCAGCTAGACCAAGGAAAGTGACATCCATTCCCTGAATAGCATGAACAGTGCACAAACAGCAAGACAGGCACATGCCCTACTCAACTCTGTGGTTGGGTATGCATGAGTTTGCTTCCTGTGCTAACTTCATGCATACCTGGTGTGAACATCAGAGCAGCTCCTGAGCAGCTGCTGGCCAGGCTCACCCTGTTGTCACAGGAAAGAGTCAGAGTACTTCGCTCCACTGATGTCCTTCCTGGGCTTGCTTTGACATGTGTTTTACCTTACAATATCAGCTGTTAAAGAGTACAGCTTGTAAAGAAATAAATTTTGCTGGATATAGCTCTGGTCATAAATATGCAGATCTCTCACTTTCCCTGGACAAGTATAAATTAATCACAATATAAAGAATAAAAATCTTTATTTCTTAAGAAAAAAAACACAAAGCCTACTTTAGACTTCTGCTCATGTCTCGTAAACAGCATTGCCAAAGTAAGCCAAGCTCATCCAAAAGGTCCTTTATGCCCTTAGTAAGGTTCATCAGACCTTTCTTTATATGTAATATGGAAAATTTTTATGTAAAAATCGACAAACATACCATTCTGGGAAAGCCAGGAAGTTTACATTTAAGGTATGGGGTATAATTACCCACTGATGTCCAAGACAGATCTCCACCACCCCAATATATATGAATACCTTTTCCCCCAATATCTGCCACCTTCATATCAGAGGAATACATCTGCTATAACAAGGAAGGGAAAACATGTTTGCGCAATGACTCCTCTCTCACACATTCTGTCTTTACATAGTCCCAGCTCTTTTTTGCCATCTTAACCACAAGCCAGTCACTGCATTGGGTAAAGAAATCCAGTCTTTATAACCTTAACCTAGTTTGTCTACATGACTACCCAGGATCTCTCATTGAGGGCTACTGGAAGAGCAGAGAAATTGAACAGACGTCTGTAAGGCACTGTTGCAAATAGTGGGGTCTAGCCCTGTGAGCAAGTCATCCAAAGAGGACATGATTATAAAAAGACAGCTCACTGAATGCAGAACTTCTATTGGATTCTTTCCGTATAGATGGTAAGTTATTATACATGCTGCCAAAACAGTCTTCATTGGTTTAAAGAAGCAAAAGATAAGTTCAGGGAAAGTTATGAAATTCCTTCAACACCTTTTAAAAATGTGAAAGGAAATATTTTAGGAGCAAAAACATTGACAGCAAGAGTTAAACTGAACAAAGGCAAAAGATTTTAAAAATAAAAGCTTTGCCTTTATTAAAATTTAACTCAATTTTTTTATTTTCAAGGAGGTTTGCCCTTATATGTGTGACCACAGTGAAAAGGAGTAAACGTGCCTTCTAGCTTTATTCACTGATGTCAGCTTATACTTACCTCACAGATTCTAAAAATCCACAGCAAATATTCTACTCTGGTACTTAAGTGAGAAAGGCCAATTGAGTTCACTGCACAACATAAGCTCCTTCAAACAGAGTTTCCACTTAATGGCTATCAGGCTGAAGGCCACATAAAATTCTTCAAAGCTTGCCAGAGCTCCCGAGGCTGTGTGTCAGGCCCTTTGCAGCCAGTCTTTAAAAAGGATTAAATTTGTCCCCATCAGCACGGCATTTTTGCGACAACATCTTGATGTCATATTGGAAAACATAAAGGAATAGACGAGCTGATGAAACTCTGTGCTTCTCTCTGTCCAGACACTGTGCCAGTTCTTATGCAACCAGACACGACTCTCATGGCCCTGATGACATTTAATAACCTGCAGTTCTGTCAAAGATAATTATTGCTCTTTCTAGAATACATATTGTCACGGTTTTTGCCTCAATCGGCAACCAAGCACCACGCAGCTGCTCACTCACCCTCCCCCGGTGAGATGGGGGAGAGAATTGGAAGAGCAAAAGTAAGAAAACTCGTGGGTTGAGATAAAAACAGTTTAATAATTTATGATGATGAAGATGATGATGATGATGATGATAATAATAATAATAATAATAATAATAATAATAATAATAATAATAATAACAACAACAACAACAACTAACGGGGGGGGACGGGACGGGACACAACGACACAAAACCCAATAAAAAAAAACCCACGTGATGCAACCGCTCACCACCCTCTGACCGATGCCCAGCCCATCCCCGAGCAGTGATCGCTGCCCCCGGCCAACTCCCCCCAGTTTCTATACTGAGCATGATGCCATATGGTATGGAATAGCCCTCTGGCCAGTTTGGATCAACTCTCCTGGCTGTGCCCCCTCCCAGCTTCTTGTGCACCCGGCAGAGCATGGGAAGCTGAAAAGTCCTTGACTAGTGGAAGCACTACTTAGCAACAACTAAAACATCAGTGTGCTATCAACATTATTCTCATACTAAATCCAAAACACAGCACTATACCAGCTACTAGGAAGAAAATTAACTCTATCCCAGCTGAAACCAGGATGCATATGGAGGCTCTGTGGGTGACAGAGGGGCTCTGCAGGCTGGTTTTGTGAAGTTCAGCATCTCTTTAGTGCAGATTCCTTAAGTCTACCTTAGTCTGGACAATCTTTACGTGCTGTTGATTAAATGTATGATCAAAAATCCAGGTCAAATTGCATGCCCAAAGCAGCATATGTAGACCGGCTGCCCACTCACTCATACTTCACCAGTAAGCACAGTTAGGTATGAAAGTTCCTGACATACAGCAGACACAGAACCCCAGAAGACAGGGAATGGCTCCCTCCAGACCACTCTCGTATTTTATTTTATATGATTTTTGTTATGTTCATGGCTTTGTCCTTCTGCAAGGCTGATTTCCTTCAGTAGATATTTTTGTTTGGTGGGAATGAAAACAGACTTTAAATATTCTAGCTTCAAAAAGCTGCTGAAATTTAAGCTGCTGTGTATAGCACTTACTACTGGCTGACATAAGAAATTCTACAGCACATTTTAGGGGATGCTTGTAACAATGTATTTAAATTTTATAAACTCATTTCGCAATCCTCCTTACTCAAGCTCAATGAACATCTCTTCCATTGGAAATATCACTATACAAACAGTCTGATCACTGCCTTTCTGTTCTCTCAGCAGCTTAAAGTTACTTGGCCCCTAACAAAGTCAGGGCTATTTAAGCACCCATTACAGAGAATAAACCTCTATTGTCACAACTTTGGCAGCTGCATCTAGTAGCTGCACAGGATCTGTGGAGAGTAGAAAATTCAGAGGTCATTGACCACGCAAATAACATTGCATCCTATATTCAGCTTTTGATTATGGACAGGAAATGCATCCTGAAATATTTTATAAAGCATGGACTAGAGCTACACCATTATTTAAGATGTTGTCACATATTACAGTGCAGTCTGAAATGCACAGAACTGCAAGAAATGTGCATTAGTAACTAAAGAAGCCATTCCTGAAATCCAAACCACAAATATAACAAAAACATTGAGAGAGTTGTTCAATTCACAACTAGCGCTCAGTCCTTTCCAAAACCGGTGTACTTTCCAATCCATTTGGACAACCCAAAGGGCATAAGAGAAATTTGAATTAACAGTCTGACTGGTCTTGAAACACTTGTCAGATATGGACCTGGAAGTCTCTTTAATTGATTCCCAAACCTGACTGGCTCGATGAGTGACTGTGCAATAAAAGGCTGCCTTTTAGGTATTATAAAACAAACTCTGAACCCAAATGAGGCCACTCAGAGGGAGAGTTGGAGAGGACAGAAAGAAAACATTTGACTTCCACAAATATAAGGTCAAGCAGAGCTAGCTGGCATAGTCACTGAAATGTTGTTTGGGGTATGGTCATGCATTTCAGCCGCACTACTAGCAACAAAAGAGGAACAACGATTTTTGGAGCCCTTTCATCCTATCAGGGTAAGACTTTACTTACTTTAAAGGGAGAGACATGTCAAACATAGTGTCAAGTTTTCATGATTTTTGAGAACATCACACTCGAAACCCTTTATAGCCATTGGATGGGGAGAAGAAGCAGGCAAAGAGAGGCAGGCAGGGAGAGTCGGGAGTTAATTTATCTTATTTTTTTTAAAATGAATAAGCAGATTTTAAAGTACTGAAAATAAAACAATACAGTATCTTGAAAAAATGTATGCATTTAACCAGTTTTGGAAAAAAGCATGTGTTTATCCAGGAAACTAGGAGTAATTAGGTGCTGCAGTCTGCAGAAAGCTGTGCAATATTGAGCACCAATGTTATTTTCATTTTACTTGTATGTGTGCACGCATGCTGCACGTGCATGTATAATCATATGCAAGAGCTAAGGGAAGAAGTTAGCCAGTCCTACACCTACTCAGGGATTTCTATCCCAACCAGATGATTCCAGTTTTAGGTGGATCAGTATTTGAGCTGACAATCCTAGACAGCGTCCCTTTAAAGCCCTATGGAGATTTCTTCTGGGAAATGCATTAAATATTGTGTCTATGGCAGGGGTGGCCCAACACTTCTGATATATGTGCCACTCAGAGATCACAGATTGAAGCTCTGGGCAGCAAACATCCCTGAATTACTACTCTGTCCAACACATTATACTGCCTCTGGCCATTGAGTCTGTCTTTGCCTACTCATTGTACTTCTCGTTTCACTCTCCTTTTGGGGGTGAAATACTCCATTATTTCTGCTTTGTTCTGGACCCATCTCTTGTCTGTTTCTTTTGTTGCCAGTATTTAATAGGGACAAACAGAAGCAAGGGATTTCATGCTTAGTTGATTAAACACACACACACTCATGCAAAAATAGCCTTAGTGCAACATTAATGCTAACACACCAAGCATTCAGAGCTCTTGAAATCCAGAATTAAGGCTGAAAGCTCAACCAATAACTCTGCTCCCCTCCCCCTCTTGCTTATACTTATAGATATGGTCTCCCTTTACATTTCATTTTTCAATTAAGGTATCTTTGAATAAACAAACTTCTAGTACCCAGCACACACTTATAGCCAGAGGACTGGTTAATCATCTGAAGCTGTTGATGAAAACTCAAGATTATTTTAAAAAGTCAAATTTACACACAGCAGGCTCCATAGCTCTGATGTTGTATGAGATCACACAAGTGCAAAGAAATCTCAAACCTTGAAGAGATGATGTGAAAGGTGGCTGAAGAAGTTCAGTTATAATACTAAGGATAGGAAACAACTGGGAACAGCAGTGGAATAAAGGAATGCAAATAATAAAATACTCAAGGCACCTGAATGAAATTACACACAGCTAGGAGAGAGGGCAAAAAAGGGATATATAGATAAACTAAATTTTAACTGTATGAATACCTTAACGTTAAATTAGTACAATAGAATCTATGCATTTGACTGTGTGAGCTAAAGCTGCAGACTCTTCAGTTTCCATTCTGCTGCACAGGTGGTTTTACCACTACAAAAAAAGGGAGGAAGAGGAAAAAAATACCAATTTTAAGACACACAAACAGTGACACTGCCTTCATGTTTTCAAAACATCAGATTCATGAGGTTCATCTTCATCTATATGACAACAGTAATGAGGACAAAACCTAACAGATTGCTGTTCATTTTGTGGCTACCAACAGAGATGAATGAATACTCACATAGCCACTGCTATCCTGAAGTGATGTTGAGGACAGATGAAAATACTAAAATCATGACCAGTCACCTTCTTTGACAGCCCACAGCCTCATTAAACACATTCAACAGTGACCGCTATAGTCAAGCTCCTCCGTCCCAATACAGACTGACGATCCAAACTCCAATAGAGGGGCCCCAGCTGAAGGCCTGCTAACCTACTGCACCACTCCTCCCACAAGACAAAGTAATCCTCTTGTTTAACCTGGTGAGTCTTCACGAGTGCATGGTCAGCCCACTGGTTGAACACAAAAGCACTCTTCCTCTACACGCGCCTACATGACTTCAATTTTATATCAGCCTGTGCTGCAGGAAGACAGACAAGTATATGGCATTAAAGACAGGATAATATAAAATGGGACAGAGGAAAACAAATTCTCAATTAAGTGAGGCAGTTTTACAGAGCAGAGTCCTGGTGATGTCCTACCTTATAGAAATGTGACAGAACACTAAAATAGCAACATATTGTTTGGAGCAGGAATCTCAAATTCTCCCTTCAGACCCCTAAGAAAAGAAATAAATTTGGATTCATTGGTTGCAATTATTCACGAACCCCTGTCAAAGACTCCTCAGTATTTCAGAGGAGACACGCTTCTGGAGTCTCAAAATAAGCAATCACACCTCAAATAACTTTCAACATCCCTGTGTAGTCACCAGCTGAACAACATATAAGACACAGGCTCAAGTACCAGAACCAGACAAATGACACAGCTGTATTCATTCTTCGCCATATTTGACAACTCCGCTACCAGCAGACAAGGCTTGGAGGAAATAGGTCAACAAGAAAGAACTGGCTGACTTCTAACAAGCCAGATATGACACTGCTGTTCAGAGCATATCACTTCAAAAGACTTCATGGTCATGATGCATTCTTGCTTTGAGTGACGATAATACAATCACAGTGGGTTGAATCCTGTCCAAAATCCAGAACAACTTTTGGATTTCTCAAGAAAATAAAGTCTTCACTATCTTAAGGATAAAATAAAGCTTTCAACTCAGTTTTTGATGGCCAAGCTGCTGGCTGCCACACTGCACAAGGATGAAGGTCAGTATCTTTGTTTGTACAGGAACTGGGCAGAAGGCAAGAGACCATTTGTTTTATCTGATATCAGAGGGACTGCTCTGGGGTGAAGGCTTCACCAAGAAGTTCAGGGCTTTAGGAACCACAAAAATTTGATAAATGCAGCCAAAAACATAACTTCCCTGGAAGAAGCTGTAAGGCAACAGAAGTCCTTTCCCTACTATCAGCCAAAACAAATCACAAAACCTCATGTCCAAAGTGGAAAATGAGTCTCTCTGACCTTAATCTCTTGCACACTCCCTATAAATGAAAGAAGAGCAAAACCAAATTATTACTCTCCACTCCATTCACACTGTGCTTGAAGAAAGCATAAAGAAAAACAGTATCAAATTCTGGATGTACTCAGATATTCAGTGCAGTAGTATGGTTTAAAAGCCTACATAAAATAAAATAGCACACAGCTATGATAAACCAATGCTGAGTCAGCAAAACAGTTAAACATATGCACAGGTGCTACTCTGAACAGAATACAATCACTTCACTGCAGTGTCAAATCAAGCTCCAAGGGGGTTGTCGGACACTTCTAGGTTTCATCAAGTGTAGAATTATTGCTCAAGTTGTTTCCTGACAGTTTGATTTCCATTGGTTTTGCTGCACAAGGATGTAACTCATCTCTTTCAATCCATCAGTCCATCCACATTTAACAGCAAGAAACAAAGGCAACAAAAAAGATGAACGAAAGCCTTTGCAAACAGTTTGTTTCACAACCTAAGGAAACACAACCATACTAAAAAAGCCTGAAGAATCATTGAAAATACCGGCAAAAAAGGCAGTAGCAGCACCACCAAAATGTGCAGAAGTTAAGCACGTGGCACTTCCTGTCACTTCTAATTTCTACTAAGGATGAAAGATTTTTTTTTTTTTTTTTAATACCCCCCCCAAAAAAAACCAAACCAAAACCAAACCAAACCAAAACCAAAACGTTAGAGCTTTCAGACTTGCTAAAAGTCATCCCTTCACAATTTCTGAGCCAAATCATAAAAAGCTTTTTCATGATTCATGTGTGATACAAGGTGGGTTACAGAACACTTTTCTTCAGCATAGCATGAACAATTACTTGTATTCTATAAGCTCACGTGGGTTCACAAAACCAGAAAGAAGCATATAGACCACTTGGTGTTCCTTGATTTTTCTAATTAAAGCTGACTACGTCACCTAAATGCAACAGCACACTTTGTTTCTTTCTTCTCCCCGAAAACTGTTTGGTACACAAGACCCTGGACATCCATATTTGATATTCATGGCACACAGTACTACTTCTGTAATAATATGAAAAAGAAGATTTATGGAAACAGAACAGCGATATATCCACATCCCGTGCCCAAATGGGGCAAAGAACCTCAAAGAAACAAAATTAGAGAAATACTTCAGGTGCAAATAGAAATCCCGATGTACACTAGATGAAGAGGAAGGTAAATGAAGACTTGCATTGTATTCCATACATTAAAAAAGAAAAGAAAAAGAAAAGCTACTGCTGCTGTCCTACTCTGAAATTGCTAGGCAGATTCAAAGTACACTAGGAGAGTAAAACCCATCACCAAGTGTGAAGTGAGATTTCTGCAAGTTACAATAGGATTTATGTAGCAAAAGGGTCTCAAAAAAATTCTGTTAAGTTAAAATAAGCACAAACAAATTCATGTGAAACATAGTTGGAAAAAGCACAAGGAATGGCCAAGTACGACAAACAAGAGAAGTGTGCCCTCAGGCACAGATAGCCAGAAGATCTCAAGGGTGATTCAGGTGACACCAGTGAATACATCCCTGAGAAAAGTAACAAGATCTGAATTCTTCCACCCACTGTATCAGTAACATTACAGAAATAGACAAACTCCAGGGAATTTTTTCCACCCAGCTTCAGCCAACGCTTTCAGAGTTGTTGGGGATCATTATCATAACTAATCAGCTCCTGGGCTGTGTGCGTGCCTCTGAATATGAAAAAGCAAACGAACCTAGAGAAACTCCAAGTGTGTTTTGAGGAAAAAAGAAGAAATATCTACTGTTTACTTAAGACAATGTTTCCTCTGAGATTAAGCCCCAGGATACATCTTGTTCTTTTTTATGAAAGATTTCAAAACTAACATTTACCATCAAATCTGAGAGAAAAGAGGAGAAATC
Organism: Ciconia boyciana; assembly: GCF_034638445.1. Taxonomy (NCBI): domain Eukaryota; kingdom Metazoa; phylum Chordata; class Aves; order Ciconiiformes; family Ciconiidae; genus Ciconia; species Ciconia boyciana. The sequence continues at coordinate 35,790,219 of NC_132937.1, forward strand.
TCTAAGGACAGCAGACCAGGCTATTTTCTATAAAGTCCAGTCTTACTGAACATGTTCATAGCTGAGGCAGAATAGTAAGTACAAAGAGATAGTGGGTATCAGTCAAAGCAAGAAAATCTGTACAAAAAACCAAACAGGAGAGAAGGACCCACTGACAAAGGAAAAAAATAAAAGAGTTTTAGAATTATTTTGCAAAATACCATAGAGCAAAATGAAACAAAATTATGATAGTGTGATGGAACATTAAAAAGGAAAGTACAGTTTCAACTGTCACTTTTAAACCTACCTGCTCAGGGGTCCCAGCTAATAATTCTCTCTTTTCTCATACAGTGCAAGAAGCACACCATAGCAAATTTAGGCATTACCCAACCAAGAAGTTAGCAAACCAATGAATGTTTGGTTGCTCCAAAATTATCAGGAGGGAAGGGAAAGAAGAAACCAGTAGAGACTGATGGAAAAAAAGTTACTAAAATAGAAACAGTCTATGCAGTTAACATTTAAATATAAGGGTGGAAAGCATTAGTAGTGTACATGCAGTTTAACAAGAAGTAATGGGAGGATTTAGATAAAAGGAGGAGGTGGACAGAAGAACAAGGGTAGCTGGATTTTGCAGGCAGCACAAGTCTTCTGGCCAATGAATTCTTCTCCTTGGAACACTGAAGACTGGACTGCCTTCTAACACTAGAAAATGGACTAAGAATTACACTGGCATTGGTGGACATGCAAATGGGAGATCTAACGGGTGTGCTCTATTACCAGTTCATGGCGTTATCCATCTCCAGCATTGAATTTGAAGCATTATATAGTAGCAGGGCACCTCTTATTCATTAGGCTCCCTATGAACGATTTCGCTCTTAAGTGCCCTTTTCATTTTACTTTCCCAGTATGCTGTATTTGCAAAAATAAGAACCTCTAAGAGGATATCTATTTTGACCAAAAGACCTAGGTAATATGAAATATATAGTAACATATACAGGAACCTCTCCTCCCCCCTTATATAGCATAAGATTTTTACTTGGCTAGCACAGCATATTACTACTGTGGGAGGAAACAGAAGACTGACCCACACAAAAAAATTAATCCAAAATATACAATTAGAGGAAGGCATATGAATCTCAAGTACTATTAAAAATTTTTCAAATTTTAATCAGTGAAAGCGTCTTTGAATGTAAAACAGTTTTTGCCTCAATCAAACTTCTAGTGAGTTAGCTTTGAGAAACTTCAGCCATTGAAAACATCTCATGCTCCAACAGGCATTTTGCATTTCTCCTCTCTCCAGTTGCAAGTGTGCCTTTTTTCTCCTGTCTATATATCTAGATCTACCACTGAGTTTCTCAGCTGTCACCAATCTGTTTGCTGATGAAGACTCTATTGGCTATTTTGTTCATCTAGCACTGTCAAATTTGTCACTGCTGAGCACGCATGGATCAAGGACTACACAGCCTTTAAACTGTCTCAAAGAGAAAACCAACAGGTGCTCTGCTTGTAGTGTTTGAATGTTTGGGAAACAACTCAGTTTGAGATGGGGATTCTCAGGTGACAGGGAAGGGAACAGATCATACACAGCAATGGGTCAACTACAGATAAAAGCTGTTTTCATATACTTGCACTGTTAAAAAAAGCAATCCAACAAAAACAAACAAACAAACTAAAACACAAAACCCCACACAATCACCATACTAATCTGTTCAAACAAGAATTTTTTAAATAAATATTGACCAATACCTATTCATCTACTTGGGGGGGGGGGGGGAAGAGAAAAGGTAAAGAATATTTTGTAGATAAATTCTGGACACACTTAGAGGTTAAGCTGCCTTTCAAAAGCCACAGTTGAATTTAACTTTTTTGGGGAAAAGGGGGGCTGGCAAGAACCAGCTTTATTTTTTGTGAAAACACAGATTATTGTGGCCTTGCTCACAAAACAGCCTGCCATACGGCTATGCCTACTCCCAGCTATGTCAGCATGCCCTCCCTGCAGTGCAGACAGCCCAAACCAACAAGTTTCTCCTGGGTGAAACTACAACCACTTTTTATCAGATAAGGGGCATGAAATACTTCAAACCACAGGAAGGTATCACTATGCCAGAATTTTTTTTTTTTTTGTGGGAAAGATCAGCTTTTGGTCTCAGAGCTGCTGAAAACCTTTTGAGGGGGTTCAAATTTTTCTCGTTTGGGTAGGTGCAGCATCCAGGCAGCTCTAGCAAACACACGCTTTTAAAGGGAGTAAAAGCCTTCAGCCTGAAACCTTCCTGTGCCACTCCTTTCCCAACGCTACCGCTTTCACTGACAGTGTGCTGGGCGTCTGTTTTTCCAGATAATTATTACACAATAGTTCCATAAAAATGCTCTTAAGTTAAAAAAGCAACAGGTTGTTACTTAAGATATACCTTATGTTGATGGAATACGATCATAAATCCAAGCACAAATAAACTCAACATGCTGTTCAGATAACTGAGCACAGCTCTGGGGTGCTCAGTCCCTCATCTGCTCTACTGCACAGCTGTGAGAGATTTCATACTTGTTCTAAGGAGGCTGCAGACACCTCAGTAAGAACTGACTCACTGCTTCTTTCTGGAACAAAAATTTTACCATTTATTCTAGATCAGCATAAATCTTGCCAAGCTGGGAAACTCCTCCTTTTGCTGGCTAGAGAGAAAATTTCACTGAGGACCAGGGAGAATTGCCATAATTATGAGAGTCTATCAGAGAAACATAAGCAATCTGGAGCTGGTGGCATAATTCAGAGTGAGACAATGAATAAAAAAAGGCTTAAGAAATGGAAGCGAGCTGTCTTTTAGAGACTAAGACATACGATTAGTTGTAAAAGCAGACCACTGGCTTTAACTCAACCTTTTTGTTTAAAGTATTTTTAATTTTTTGCATTCACTTCCCTAAGAACTGTCAGATTATTAAAGAATTTTAATAAAGAACCGGAAGCTTGGATTTTGTAATATAAAGGTATGATAAGGAAACAACTTTTACAGTGAAACTTCAGTAACTGCCAATTACCTACATATCATTAGATCAGTTTTTTTGAAGCACAAGGGATGTACAGAGTATGAGAAGAGATGCACACAGTTCTTCTCATGCCACAAAGATTTTTCACTGAAGAGGAAACATTCACAGCTCACAAGTATTTCTCCAAAGCAATTTATAATAATGAAAAGATACAATAAAGCACAGGATATATCATACCATTTTATACATTTTATAAAGAGTGCAGCACAGTTTGATTAAGTTATCGGGTAACAGAATTACGAAGTGTAGGACTTAAGAGGAAACTAACTGCACTAAAACGTGTCAAATAAAGATTACAGTAACTGAAAAAGCACTGGAAGTATTTTACTTTCTGAAGTAATAATAGTATAGTCCTCTTTATTTGAAGAAATGTGTAAATGATCACATTTCCTCATCCTTGCAAGAAATTCTTAAGCTCATGTTATCAACGAAAGCATACAATCGCAAATTATGCCTTAAAGAGATCAATGCTTACTCGGGAAGAAATGGCAATCTATAAAAGCAAGGGAAGAGAGACATTTGAAGAAAAAGAGTATTTCAGAACAAATGTCTTATCATAAACATTCATGAAATTAAGAGATATAAAACCTTGGTTTCCTAGTGGGCTGCACAAGATCCTTATCTCATACCTAGCTGGAATCATGCACATAGATAAACCTTCACTTGGTAGGTTTGCAGAGCGGAGACAAGAACAAGGTGCTAGTGTACTACTATCAATCAAAACACTACCTCTGCAGAGCAGTAGAAAGCAAAAACTCTGCCCCAAACGCGACAGCTCAACAGAGTAAGACTTGGTAGTGGGGCATCAGCTCTACATACAACCTCCTTGGACTTGCACAGATGAGCAGGAAGTAGAAGGGACTTTCTGGACAGATACTGAACCAAAGGAATTAAAAAAGAGGAGATCCTCCAAGACTCCAGTCAATTCCAGCTCTGCAGGTTGAGAGCAGAAGGATTAGAATTTGAAGTAGTTACTGCAGAAGAATGTTTTCTAGGCATTTTTCATACAAGCAGTTTATAAAGCCTATATAAATGAGAAAAACGTGTGGTTTGCAGTTCTCTGGCAAGAGGCAAAATTTCTGGTGCCCAATGTAAAGTATGAGCCCTTATGTCTCCAGCAACAGAGGAGCTGAAGCACCTGCAAACCGTGTCAGGCCGCTATCCTCAACTGATGAATGCCAAGGAAATCAAGCTAAAAAATATGGAGCAACATATAAAAAAGTGTAAGCCTGAGCATTCCTCAAGCCTCATCCAGTTAGGCAGAATGCTGAAGCAGAAATTCTCCTGCCACTATTAACTACACCGCTCAAATCTGAAAATTTGTTAACAGCTACTGTTTTCCTATTGAATTTTCCAAGTTCCTTACCACAAGAAACTAAAAAACCTCAGATCTTTTAACCAATTAATTGCACTCTCTAAACCTGGAGATACTTTGATGGAAAAGAACAGAATACACAGGCAGACAGTTCAAGATGAAGCAAAGCATAAGAAATTCTAGTGAGCATATGCCATCTCAAGTTCACAAATCTAAATGCATTTTCCCAAAAACACTGAAAGGCCTTTGATTATTATGAGGCAAACTGTGACTTCCAAATCTAATGTGCCATTGCCTAAATTTTTAAACTGACAAACTAGCAGCGAGTTGGGTTATTTTTTAACTTTTTCCTTAGAAACAAGCCAGCAAATTTTATTAAACCTATTTTTAAATGTAGCTAGCCTCACAAAGTTGAGGATAATGTCAGCCTGAACAGTAAAATTCAGCCAAAGAGCTGAAAAAAAGACCTAAGAATACTAGCAGGAAGGGGAAAAACTATGTTGTTATTAATGTAGTACTTCTAGTGAAATACCACTGAAGTCCAATGTGATCCAAACCACAGTGCAATGTGTGTAAAGCAGCAAAGACTGTAAGTTCCATACACTGAAGAGAAGTAACAATTATATGGCTTTTTTTAATTATTTTGTTCAGACGTGGAATTTGGTTTGGGGACCGATTCAACCCATACGTAGTTCAAAAGAAAAAGAGTCCTTCAGCATAGAAACATGGTCTGAAAAATGACTGGATGCAAATCTCAGTGCTAGTTTTCTTCTTAAAGGCAACAAAAAATATGAGAACATGATTGCAATGTCCGTCTAGCACAAGGCAACTAGAATAATTTGAAGTAGTTTATTGTAAGAGGACACAACTGAGCTTAGAAGTCTCATATTTGACTGTTGTCCAGAACCAAGAACCAAAATGAACTATTAAGCTGTAGTCTAAATGTTTGAAGATTTTTCAGCTGGTGACATTATGCAGCCTTAAATGGCAAAAACAGTTAAGTCCTATCCCAATAAAAATCCTAGGAAAAAGAATCTTCTACAAATAAGACGAAGATAAAGCTCCAACAGACCATAAATTGATTTGGAAATGTTCACATTAGAAAAATCACACTGACAGCAATAAGCATAGTGTTGAATAGTATGAAACCAGGTAAATATTTTTGCACTAAGCATACATATGAAGTCCATTGTAAAAACATTAAAACCTACTTGGACTTCCAGGCATACTGAAGCATTTTAATGACAAATGTATCATGATTCTTCTTCCTGCCATCTACTGCTTTTCTCTTCTGCTAAGCCTTACATTCCAGGCTAATAGCAACATATTTTCTACTCCAATCAACCATACTATTCAGTGGTATTTCCTAGAAAAATTTTTCTTGTGTGTCAGATAAACACAGAAGAAAATCCTTCAGGGACAGGTTGATATACCACAGATTCCAGTTGAAATAATACTGAAGCAAGAAATTAAGAATTTCCTTAGTGAACCTACCAGCATAGAAAATAGGGTAAAAGTATAGACATTTTAGCAAAATTTAACTGTATCAAGAATGTGATTTGGATTCACTCCATAATTTTAAAGCTATGCGGATTCAGAAGGATCAGAAAAGTCATGCTGCGTGAAAGATCAACTGCAGTAAAAGCAAACTGAAAAGATCTACGCAAGCAACATTAAGGTATTGCACCATTACACGATTATGCATGTTTCATTTGGAAAAGAAAAGCAGCTCATATGTGGAATTTTAGAAGAGCAGTGTTATTTTCGTAATTTTCTGGTTAAAAATAATTTGGTGGTACCTGACTAGACAAAAAGAGTGACAAAAAAAAGTTACCTTGCAGGTGTCACACAGAACCTCATTAAGGGTAAACAAAAACATATTATTTCCCTGAAGAACTGCTGAACTTCTATCAACAATTAAACACTTCCTTAAATCAAACTGCACATAACAAAGAACTGTGTGAATTTGCAGTGCAACTCATCTATCAGTGTTCTCATACAATTCTGTGCTGCCCACATTTGCAGGAATTAGACCTGCAAGTTTCCCCATTTTTACACATGTTCAAAGAATTTAACATTATTAGACTGTCATAAATGACTTAAGATTTTTGGCAGGCCATCTGCTGTAATAGCTTTGAATTTCCCTTAAGTGCTTAACTGTGGATGACTTATTTTAACAAGAATTAACACTACCTTGTGGCTCAGACAAAATCTAAACTCTAAACTCCTTTGCATCACTAAAATGCCAAGTGAAGGACAATGCTATATATGTAGTATTTGCTTAAGGTAAATTAAGATGCATGATGTGTTACATATATTGGACATTCTTTTGATCTTAACTTGAAACTATTAATCCTTCTAAAGCAGAGTAAGACTGTGTCCATATGCTTGGTCTGTGTACTTTGTATCTCTGGTCAGCAGAGTAGAACTCCAGAAAATTTTAGAAGAAATACTTTGCCAGTCACAGTAGGGTCAAAAAACAAGCAATATTGCCAACGCTTACCATTCCACAAATTCCAACTATACTTGAAAAGTCATGCCAGTCCTATTCTGCATTCCAAATTTCTGCAATATTTATTAGTTTTAGTGTAAGAACCATCATGAGCAGAAGACTGATTGGCTTGTAATGTTTCCTGTGTTGGCTGCACTCTAGATCTACTTAGTTACTGTAGTATATAGAAGAATTTAATCAATCTTCCAAGAAAGAATCTCAGCAACTAGAGCTATTTCAGTGGCTTATTAGCTACTTACTAAAAACAGACTTAATCACTGACATCTTAGGACAGTGAAAACAAAAACCAGATTGCATGGATTTGTTTTTAAATAATTTGATGTCATCATTTTTGCCATTATAAATTGATACTGAAAACGAATATTGGCAAAGAAAGCATACATCCTATACCTTCTTGATGCCTCCATTGCCCATGCATAGGAAAAAATACTGCTCTGACTAACACTGCAGAATCCTCCCGTTCCAATACAGACAACAGATGAGAAGATTTAAAAAATGAATAAGCAAAATCTTGTATATTCTGTTCTGTCACAGGGAGCAATCTCAGTCTACACTTTTCAAATCATGTTTTCCCCTCAAAAAATACTGACATAATGATCCTGCAGCTTTTAGCCACTCTACACTGTTTATCACGTGGCAGAAATGTCAGCCATACCCTTTAGCATTTTGTACTTACTGGCTTGGGCATTGTCCACGTCGTGAGCAAATAGGCACAGAACTTTGCCCATTCTCAACACATGGAACTTGGGACTTGGCGGCAGGGTGGAAAGTTTCACTCAGAAACCTGAGCAATTAAAAGTTTTAGAGACGTTCAACATCATGACGGTGAAGTCTCCTGTAGTATTTCAGTGGCTTTTCACACATCATCTAGCAATTATACTTTTCTCTTTACCAGTTGAGCCAATATTCAAATGATTGCTTATTACAGAATTTTTAGTTCATAAGTCCTCATACTTCATAAGGAAGAGATTTTAAAACACTGCAGCAAGTTCCAATTGTTTTTTCTATACTTTTATATAGCCTAATAACACAGGAAATTGTGCTTAATTCACTTCAGCCAATGCTTCCATCCAAGCACCCAGAGAGAACTATTTCAATACTGAAAAGCTGCTATTGCCCTGTTGTGCTTATCCTACAGTCACATCATGCCATGTTAAGCTGTACTTGCATGGTAAAGGCCAAGTTTTCATTTTCAGTATCAACACACGCTACACGTACATGGGGCCCATCAAAACCCACGTATGAAGAAGAAGGGAACCTTACCTATGGTGTAGCCTCATTCCTTCAGTGAGGTTTGCTTGTTTGTTGTTTGGAGGGGAAATATCTTTTTTTTTTCTTTTGCAATTGCCAATTTTAGACACTAGTAGGCTACGGCTTCCAAATCAGACTACTGAAAGGACTGCCACACCCTGAAAAGCAGAGGAGGGATTCGGTTTGGTTTTTTAATTGGGAACTATTTGTAGTACTCCTGGATGCTTACATAGTAACAGTAGCTAAAAACTCTTGCCATCTTTGGCTGCCCAGGAGACTGCACCCCTTCTCCAGGAATGTGGATTCAAGCATAGCTATCCATGTATTCATCACCCCTAGGCTGAGTATCACCAAGTGTTACACCCCAGGGATGAGGCGTTCCGGCTGAATCAACAGGCAGCCTGCCCTGCGAAGTGGCGCGTGGAGATTGCTCACCCGCACCCGGCTGCCCGCTGGTCTGTTACCAGATTCTTTCCAAGATCTGGTGCTTGATTTCATGCTAATGAGTGGGAGTGGATCCCTTTCCCCATGAATTTCTGTGATGATGGCAGTCAAGAGATCATCGGTATGGGCCAAATCAGGGGAGGGAGGCTCATTTCCACTGCAGCTGACTTCAGCAGCAAAATACTTGTGGTGGTGTCTCAACCACAAAACAATTATTAGTTCAGCAAAATTTCCTTTGCAATAGCATTGTGATTATAGGAAAGGTTTCAATGCCTACAAAAAGAAAAATGGAAAGCACCATCTCAGAGCACTATATTGAGTTTCAGCAGGCACTCACATCACATTACTCTGTATTTTGAGCATGTGTGCCTGCAACATTTTTGTCTGAACAAAAAATGGTATTTAAGAAGTTGCACGGAAAGCTTATGAAAAACACAACAAATACTGCTTTACATAGAAGCAAGAGCAGGGAGGGGCTAAAAAAACTGTGATAGATTTATTTCACCCAATTCTGTTGTTTGCCAGTTGGAAAGCAGTTAACACAACAGCGGTAAAATAAGTAAGTAGATAAGTCAAGGCAGAGACCATTCCACAGTTTAGATTCCCCATGTCTTCCCTGTCCCAGCTACTCGTAGTTTTCTGCTCTATTTCAAGAAGCTACTCTCTTCAGTAAACAGTACTTTTTGTTAGTCAACTCCTGTATTAAAAAATATTTTGTGGCCTTGATGCTACATTTTTAAACCTGGCTATTCATATGCAGCTCTGCACATCAAGAATGCTATTGTACCACTGCAGAAAAATAACTACCTAAGGCACAGGCTTTAGAAAGCAATCATTGTAGCTCCTGTGCAATACAGCAAAAGCTCCAGTGCATCCAGACCAGGCAGAAGAGGAGAATGTAACATTGTCCCTTTTCAAAACTGGGTGTTTACTGATTTAGAAATAAAACAAGTAATGTACCTTACACAGCCATAGTAGGCCCTAGACAGGTCAAGTGACAATGTGGAGCTACACACAAACAAGTGATACTCAAGCCCTTTCAGAAAATGCACAAAAAGAAAGCAAATATGAATTAAGAAGTGGATTCTTATTACTTCTGTACATTACGTATATGCATGATGCGAGTTAGCCTAACGTAACTCAGTGAATCTTCACACACAGGTTAGTGCTTACTTACCTAAACTGTTTTTAGATCAATTCTAATTAAGCTGCAACTTCTGCATAGACTAGACTGTACCTCAGCATGTACTTACTATCAAAAAGCCATATGGAAACAAAACAGAAATCTATGAACAGAACTTGAAAACACCACTTACCTACTTGATAGTCATTAAAGAAAAATCTACCTGGAGAGCAGAAAGAATTAAGACATCTATTTTCATATAGCTGATTATTTTAACATGAATTTCAGGCTGCCCTGCTACGTGAAAATAGTAACATATTAACATGTCGCTGTCTTCTGGTTCTGTTGGCTTTTTAGTGTCTTTGTCAATGCCCTAAGTTTCCTATGTGAAATTAAAATCAGTCAGTCTCTCAACTCTGAGCCCTAAATGCAGCAGCATATTTAAAAAAAAAAAAAAAAAAATCAATTTCCCTTTGTTACTTACAAAGCCACTCTGATTTCCTGCTTCCAGAACAGGCATTTGTTAATGCAAATGCATCAGGCGTCACATTTTTTCCTTATGTTTCAGACGACAATATTGCCAAAAGTACAAATTTCTATTTGTTCAAATTTATTTTGTACTTATACTACATGTGGCATTCTGAATGTGCCAACTCTCAAAAATCACACTGCAGTCTGAGTTGCACCCTCTGCTAAAAGAAATCGCACTTATAAAATCTCACAAGACCACAGCAGTACAAACACAGAATAATCTTCGAGACAATCTAAAGCAATTGAGATACCCGGATAAATGTCTTGGGAACTTTCTGAAGGGATACTTCCAGCTGTAAATGGAGTAAGGACAAGTAACAATGGACAAACAGAAGCCTGAGAGGTTCAGACTGGATATAAGAAAATACTTTTTCCCCATGGGAACAGTCCAGCAGTGCTCAGAGAGGCTCTGCAGTCCTTATCTTTGATAGTTTCTTCCACTTGGTTTTCGAGACCAGAACTAAGCTGAATAAAGCCTTGAGCAACCTAGTCAGACCTCGAGCTGACCCTGCTTTGACCACAAGGTTGGACTACAGACCTTCCAAGATCCCTTCCAACCTCAGTTGTCCTGTGAAAGCAACACAAAGTCTACAGAGCTCTTCTCTGATCTTTCATCTACACAAGTCTTAGGTGACAACATTTTCCAACAACTACAGTTTGTAAGTTGACAGCGCCCTTACAAAGCTACCATCACCGGGGAGGGCCCTCAAAAAAGCTTGAACAGCTTATTGATTTGAATAGTCTTCCACAGACTGCCCACTCCAATGTAGGCATGTTGTTCACTGCCAGTTTTGCTGAGGTGCTCAAACCCAAGCACCCGCATCAGCTTAGTCACAGGGTGAGCAGTCACTGCCCAAGTTACTCACTCTTTACCAGTGAAAACATCTCTAGAGGTGTATCACAATGGGGTTTGGGTTTTTTTTTTGCTTTGTTTTGTTTTTACGGTAAGGGGGGAAGAGAACATTTTCCCATATTAACTGGAAAGGAATCACCAAGCAGCTGCCTGTGCTTCTGGGAGAGCTGTGGGACACCTCTGAAGGACTGCCAGATCTATTCGGTATCCTCATTTGCGCACTGAGCAGGTTGCCAGATGGAGTTAAAACAATACCTGAGGTTTAGTTTAAATTCCCAGCTGGGCTAGCTAGCTGGGATTTAAAACACTGGGTTTGGGTGTGAGGGTGGCGTGCGCTGACAAGGGAATTAGGCCACGGCTTTAAAGGACTTCTCTTCTGATGCAAGGTCAGCTCAAGCAGCTCTGCTCTCCCCCTCACGCTATTTTCCTTGAGGTCTGAACAGATGCAGGCAGCAAGGCACAGGGGCAGGAACCTGAGGCTGCACTGCAGCTGGGGTGTGGGTGATGGACCCGGGGCCTCAGGAGCGGTGGCCCAGCCAGCAGCCAGCGGCAGAGTGCCCTGGCTCCGCTGTCAGGGCAGGCAAGCTGCAGATACCACTAGCACCTTTGGGCTGGCAGGGACAGGCTGGCCTCAATTTATTCTTAAAAATCAGGCTCCTCTCTCAGCTGTTCACCTGCTCTTCACCACTTATTCCACCCCTCTGCCTCCATGCCTCACACAGCAGTTGCCACAGTCTGTTTCCTCCCCGCTCCCACTTCTCCTTCCTCATTTTCAGAGGAAAGGGGAGATGGCAGCACCTTCTTTCCTAGTTAATCACCTGTCAACAAAACCTCCTCAAAAATATAATATGACAGTGACTCCCCGAAGCACAAAGCCCATCAAAAAGTTCTAAGTCTTGCTGCTTGCACATCTCCAGAGTTAGGTAGCACTGGTGGGCCACCTCTTTCTAGAAGGGAGCATCTCTGGCCATTCCGATGGCAGTACCCAGCACTGCCAACCAGCAGCTCCTAAGCTTTCCTTCTCTACTCCAGCTGCACGCTCCTGGAGCAGACTGTCCTTCACTATGGCACCAGGGGTCTTTGCCCCTCAGAAGTGACAACAGTTTGTAATACACCAACCACGTGAGTTTGGGCAGCACCACACACCATCCTGCTGGGAACCTGGCCAGGCCAAATATTTTGTTATTAGTTCCTCTCTTACTCTTTGTAAGTTTAGGCTGCCCCAAAAGTGAGACTCGGGGGGGGGGGATGATGGACACAGGGACACCAAAACATGGAAAAAGCCCACAATGTGCACCCTTTAGCCCATCTCTGATAAACTCACTTCCAATAAGCAACAAAGTTATGTTCAAATCAGTAAGCCACATGCATTGAAGTGAGCGATGCTTACATAAATACTCTTATTGTCTTGCCGTAGAAGTAATGATTCTTGAAAATTTAAACTGTCCATGTAAAATATTTTAGTGGATTGAGACAAGTTAGGACAGCATGAATTAAGACTTCATCCCAAGTTTTCACCATATCAAAATAAAACCAGAATTATGCTTAAAGAAATATCTCAGTTCATAAACTTCAAAGAAAAATATCCCATCTAAAGCCCCCAAGGCTGGGTAACATTTTTCAATGCACTATGAGCAAGGAACAAAAAATAACCCAGTATAACTTAAGAGTCTTGAAAAAAAAAATACTACCTGTATTTATTGTATGTAGGTACACGTTTCACAACATGCAGTTAAAACCAGAATAAAACTACAGTGAAGTTAAAATGCTTAATCAACTGTTTAAATGCTGTATTAATTTTAGTTAATTTTAAGTTTATATGGAAAATTAACTGGCTAATTAAAATATCTCAATGCAACATATACTTATTTTGATAAAATTGGAGCACAGGAAAAAAATCAAAACCAGGAATGTTTCTCTTGTTCTACTTAAAGACAGGCAGAAAATGATGTTGCCACTGAGATGTGGAAAGATACAATATGGAGACAAAGTTCGACAAACTATTAGTCCCAGTAGCCATAGATAACATCCCTAAGAAAGAAAAAAAAAGAAGGGAAAAAAAAAGGAAAAAGAACAGCTCTATGCCTTCTCCACATAAAGGAAAAGCATTCTTATTCTGCTGTTAAAGATTTGTTTCTCTGATATCTTATATTCTTTTCACTAAAGAACCTGCACAGAGGAAAGTTGTGTAACAGTCAAAAGTGTTCAGAACACATAAAACACAGAAATCTACCCAATAAACAAAGATTACACCATCGCGATCTCTGACCATGGATTTGCAAAGAATAAACTAGCTGCTTTTTCCAAGATTCAGTGGCACACTGCTGCTGCGTAGCAGAGAGGTTGTAAGCCCCCAAAACAGCACGCAGGGAGCACATGCATATTTTGCAGGAATAGTGAACTGCCTGCTTGAGAACCAGCTCTGTTTTCCTGGAGCTGACTCTTGTCAATTAATATTTACATATTTACTTTTTATTTACATATTTACCAGGCACATTTACTTTCTTCCAATGTCACAAAGCTCCTTCAAGCAAGAAAAATAGCAAGAGCAGAGGACAAAACTGTCCATAAAATGGCTTTATATTTAATCCAATTTTTGTTCTTATTCACGATCAGTAATAATTATTCCTAGCAAACAAGGGAGAGCCTTTCCAAAGCACATACCACATACAGACTTGCAAATTAATTCAAGTATTCTGTAAAATTGTTTCTTCATTAAGTGGTAGCATTCCCCAAATATACAGTTTACTATAACATCTGGATCCTTTCATCATCCCATTAGTCCCTTTGCTATGCTTGAAATATCCTTATAACAGGGAAACATTTTCAAAACATGCTCTGGCATGTTCAAGCCCAAAGCTCTCCACTGCAATTCAGCTATTTGAAATTTACACCACCTCTTGTTTCCACCATCAAATGTACCAGCATGTCCAGCTTAATTTAAAATTTCCCCAATACTACTGCTTAGCATTCCCACTGCAATGCAAATTACTGATGCCCTAAAAAAATAAAAACAAAAAGATACCTCAAAGCCCACGACATTTGGCTTGTTTTAAACATGCTCTCCTCATAATCATCTCTCCCCTGGTTAACCATCAGTGGTTCTTACATTGCATAGTAGCTATGACCCCTACATTTGAGGTGGCACGATCAAAGGAGCCCTGGCCAGACTTGGAAAAACATTTCCACTGAGAATGGACATACTGCCTGTCAAAAGGTTATTCCCACTGCGTACAGAGAGCAGCTCATATTACTCCAGTGTAACATGAAAGTGCAAAATCTAGCCATAGTAATCCACATACATGTTTTTCTTTCCAAAAAGGGCATATGGGAGACACTGACTGGAACAGAACATCCGTATTATCATTTGAAGGGAGGGGATGGATGGGCAAGGGAAAGCTTCCCTAATCAATCCAGCTGTAAGAATCAGCCTCTTAAAAAAATACTTTAAAAATTCTGCCTCTTACCACAGCAATTACTTCTCTTCAGTTGCTTTCCTCCCCTTTAGTTAGAAATTTATATATGCAAATATACATCTACATGTAGATAATCACACACATACACACGATCAGACTTTACGCTCTGCAGAAGACAAAATAACTTTGGAGGCGTAAATCTTAATGTCAATGACAGGAAGGCTTTGGTGAACCATTACCATAAATCTGACAAACGCTAATTTGATGGGTGGCTGTATCTGTCTGCTGCAAGACCAGTCTAGACAGTCTATTGAGAAATCCTAAAACACAACTGTTTGTTCCCTGTAACACCATCTGGATATGGCAATAAGAGCCGACCCAGTGCCATTCACACATGGATCAAAGCACATGCTAATGCCATCATGAAGTCATACACATAAAAAATTCAATCTGAGAACTCTATGCAATTTTCCTAAGTCCTCAGTGAAGAAACCTCAGACTTAGCGCAACTCAAGCTAAGTGCATGAAGAGGCGGAGAGGGTGGAAAAAAAGAAGAGAATATTTAATGAGCTTGGCCTTCCCGAGGAATGTTAGGCCACCCATTGTATTGGAAAAGGCTCATGTCACACTTCAGTCATGGCACCCATCAGGGTGCCCCTTTACAAAAATTGATCCGGAGGTTTTTGTAATTACCTGTTTCAAACAGAAAGAGTGCCCAGAAATACAAGAAGGTTTCCGAGGTGTAAATCTTGCATTTTCTTATTTAAGACAGAGCTGGCAGAATTTGCAATATTGCAGACAATATTGAAAACCCCTCTCTCATTAAACTGCACCGTGGCACCAGATCAAAGCACCAAGGGCCCCCTATTGAACTTCTCTAAATATTACAAACATAAGAGCAAGTCTGGCTATGCAGAAACTAAAAGTAAAGCCAATTTGTTTCTGCCTCCAAAAAGCAAAACATGGCTTCCCATGATACAGCTTAAAAAGGTAGAAAAAGTACTATATAGCTATACTGCAAACCTTAAATTAACAAAGCTTCATTCACTCCAAAAAAAAAAAAAAACCAACAAGATTACTGGGGTTTTTTCCTGCACTTCCAACAGTTTCTGGGGTGCTTTTTAAACTACTGCCCTTCAAGAGGTCTTGTAATTTTTGTTTAATGTAATGCGTTATGTAACAAATTCAACAACCTGCACAAGACATTTAGCTTCGTCACAAAATCCACCATTTTTTTTTTTCTGTGAAGTATCTGCTAATACTAAGTTTCCAGCAATTATATTGTTCCCAGCCTTTTGACCATTGAGACTGTATTTGCCATTTAATTCTGTTTTATTTTTATGATGTAAAAGTTTACAACAAGCAGTGTTTAGTCTTTCTGGAAAAACTATAGTGTGACACCAGTTTGCTGATACTGAAGATGTATCAAGAAAGAAGGCAAAGGCAGGTTTTATCAACCATTTTGATACAAGCTCCATCTTTAAAAATTAATATCCTACCATTAGTCTTTTTCTCTAGTCTTCTGAAAGTAATCTAAATACTCATATGGAGGTATTTCATATAGAAAACATTTGGGCAAGACCACAATCCTAGCTTGCTAAATACTTTTCTTTGTAAATTAAAAAATGACAAGTGACAAAATTTATTTCTTCCATCATGAGGAGTTCAATGCAAGCTAAATAACTACTAAAATTGCATTTTAAACTTTTATAGTCTGATGCTAGTAATTTCCTTATTCTCAAAAGGCAGAACTAGCATGTAAACAAGAATGGCCTGTCATAAAATACTGCATCCCTAATATAACGTTTCATAAAATTACTGTAGAGAAATAAACTCCTCAGTTCCTTTACAGAACCTGCAAAAATCCTGTAAATTCGCACACAACACACAAAAATCACTGCAACTAAACTTCCAAACACAAATAATTTAATAAAACTCTCAGTCTAACTTGAAAAAATATATCCTTGTAAAAGCACAGTTACAAAGCTACAACAGCTATACTGTGGTGCATCACTGAAATACAACTGTAAAAAAAAAAAAGTACACTCTATAGTCCTCATGATCATCTAATTCAGTACTTCTATGGAAACTTACAATTGTCTTAAAATTTAAATATCTAAGCTCTGTATATTGTTTTTAATAAAAACTTCAGAAGAGAAACAAGTTCAGACTGTTACGGAGATGAAATATTCTGAGGAACTTTCTGCTAACATGCCACCAGAAGGGCCAATTCTAGTAACTTTTTTTTTTTGTGATATAGATTGAGTGCAATTACATTTTTTTTTTCCTAGAAGATTAACATTCCAACAACAAAAAAGTGGGGGGGAACACGACACAGGGACAGAGAAAACTTATTTTTGCAATCAGATGACTCTTTAGGACAAAAAAAAGTGGCCAAGTAGTCTTTCCGTTCAAAGTGTGCTCATGGATAAACAGAAAAAAATCTCCATGAAGATTTCCGGTACTAGAAAAGCCACGAGAGACTGGCCCTGACTTCAGACTCAAAAGACTGATAAACTATGAGTCATCAAGTTTTCAGACTGCAGAGGTGTTTCAATATGGGGACGTGGGAGATTTACAGGAATGAACTCTGCATCACCACCCAACAGTTGTTTCTGCAGAAAGCAAGTAATTCCCCTTAAAGAAAGAAGTTAGGAGCATACACACGGCAGTGGCTTCTCACTGCATTTGCAATGGCATTAAATGCCATCATACTAGCGTTAGGGTCTTGCATGCGTGCATCATGTACAGACAAACGGACAACCGAAGCATCCGCAGGCATTTAGTATCCTTAGTACCCGTAATATTTATGAATAAACACCCATAAGCTCCTGCCCCCTCCAAAGTTCTCCAGGGGTGAGTGCCTTCACAGCACTAACGTAACTCCAGGTGGAAGAGCGCCTAAGCTACCCAGCGGAACGCTTCAGCAGCGGGCAGGCAGCGGCGGGAGCGGAGGGAAGGGAAGGGAAGGGAAGGGAAGGGAAGGGAAGGGAAGGGAAAGGCAGGGCCGGGCCGGGCCGGGCCGAGCCGGGCAGGCAGGCGCTGCGCAGGGCCGCACTGCCACCTGCCGGCCGCGCCCGCCGCACAGGCCCCGCACACGCCGCCCCGACGCGCCTCGGGCTTCCAGCCGCCGCCTCGCCCCGGCGCCGGGCAGGGCAGCGGCAAGGACGGCACCTTGCGAAGCCAGCCTCGGGGAAGGCGCCCGCAGCAGCGGGCTCCTCCGGTCACGCCGTAAGTCTACGCGACACGAAAGAGAAGGCCGCGGCTGCCTCAGTGGCACGCGTCGGGCGCGGGCAGCGCAGCGCAGCAGCGCGGCGGCCGCTCCGCGCAGCGGCACCGGCGCTCGGGGTCACCGGGCGGCTGTGCAGCGCCCGCTCCTGCTCTCCCGCCAAGGCAGCTGTGCCCCCCCAGCGCTGGCACAGTCCCTTTTCCATTTTTCAGTCCTTTTCAGACATAAGAAAATCTGTTTGTATCCTGAGAAGCTATCGACTTGCACACACACACAAACATTACAAGGCTACACAAATTACATACCCCGTGTTGTAAGCACAACTGTCATTAATTTTTCAAATTTAACATAGCAAATTTATTTCTACCGAATGCTACCGGCTAGAATCATACCTCAGTTTAAAACAAAGCGTGCAGATAAACCATGCAGTAGCTAATAAGGTATTTCATTCAGCTGCTTAAAAGAGTTGCCAGGAAGTTACTGACATGCCTAATTCATTTCAATCACAATCTTGGGATGATGAATTTAGTTAAAAAGAAGCACGAGGATTTATTTGTGCCACTGACTTTCTCACTGAAATAAAGTAAGTTTGTCTGGTAAGTTTTAAGGGTTATACTTAAGAATTCCGCTCCAAAAGTGCTTTTCCAATTAACCACAAATTTGGGTCCCCTAGAAACAGGCACACTTAATTTAAAGAAAAGAGATCACGGATTTTATTAATGGAACACATCTCACACGGTATAATTATAATGATGAAACTACCGAAACTTAATCTGTAAATACACTGACATTCCATTATGAAAAACAAAAAAGTTATCACTGTTTTGCAAGGTACAAATAGCCATGTAATCACTTCAATCATAAGGCAAGTGCCATGTAATTACAGTACATAGTTATTCATGTCTCACAGATTACATGGCAATAAAAACAGGTTACCTGTTACAATATTTAGTAATTTGGAGTTGATGATGACAGTTGGCAGATGTTGAAGATAACTTTAAAAAGGTGAGAATAATTGTGAAATCTGTAATTACGATATTGTGAAGTTACACGCTCAGAGGGTTTTGGTTTGCTGTTGTTTTGTGGTGGTTTGGGTTTTTGTTTTTGTTAGACAGATTCTATCAAATGTGAATGACCTTTCAAGAACCACAGGTGCAGTCTGTCCCTAGAGATCTGCAGAGATGTTATAGGTATGGTGGTCCTGGAACTTCTTAAACAGAACAATCCATTATCAAAACATAACCAAGATATCAACATTTAATTTTGCATTGTTTCACAGAGCCAAAGACCACCCGAAGATTTTGCCCTCTAGCCTTAATCTGGTTTTGCTGTGTAGCTTCTCTGGCATATTCCTCTTTCAGTGATACCTTTAAGATCTAAAAAGCTCTCCCAAAAGACCTCTGCAGTCACTCTACCCCTCTTTCTTGTTAAACAGTAATTCAGAGAATGTTCAAATATACTTGCTCTGCAGAACCCACAAAAGCAAGCCACAGCCTTCTATTTTCTATACCTGGTAGACAAAAAGAAATACAGCTGAACTAGAAAGCTAAAAAGACTCAATTTTCATACAGTTCCGATCAGGAAGTGCTGACCACATTAATCATTCTCTCTTTCTAACAGATCTGGGAACTGATTTTAATCTGCAAGTTGCTAGACTATCAAATTCAACCTGGAGAATCCATTGGGAACGTAAAGAAACTAACTTTCAGATGTCAGGTGTGATATATACAAATCATTACCTTTTTCTTACAAGCTACATTCCCTTTTTTACTTGAAGTCACCAATTAACAAGAGCCAAAGGCAAACACTACCTGTAAAGAACCACTTTTTAAATCTTGATTTTAGAAGAGCAGAATTTGGGAACTGAAATCTAGATGATGCTTCTCTTGGTAGTTCCCCCTTTTTATATCTGAAGAAAGATGATCAGCTTTGCACCTACCCTGAGTCACCTATGAATCAGAAACCTAAGAATTAATTACTTTACAGCTAGTAAAAAGAAACACGCACCTCCAAAAGCAAGACTCTTCTCATTCTAAAATGAATGTCTAAGGTCACAGGTCTACTTCTTCTATGTTTAGATTTAGGAGAAATAAATGCCACCTGTAGTAAAGAAAGAGTTATCAACAGGATGCTCATATTGAAAATTAGTTAGGCTATTTCATTTTTCTTAGGCAAAAGATATTAATTCATCCGTGGCAGCCTGATTAAAATCTTCTTTCTTCATTAATAGGGTATCAGTTGTCCCCCTCAACACAAGATGACTGGGAGTTAACACTGAAAGAAAATTATGTAAGTTGCAAAAGAACAGAAAGAGAAATGAGTAGCTAGAATTGTTAAACAGTTTTTAAAGTGTCCTCTTCTGGTGGAAAAAAAAAATCCATTATTAGATGGAAATTGCTGACAGTAACAAAGAAAAACAGAAGTGTAATACACACATCTGTCTGATAAAAAGCAAACAACATTCTTATGATGATGATGAAATAGTTTCCATTCCAACAGTAACTCAAAAAGATGTTAAACAACAGCTATTAATTGGACACTTCTATATCAGCAAAGCTGGATAACTTGGATGCAAGCATGCTGAAAGAGATGGCATAGCTACTGGCTGGACTGGTAATGCTTATTGTCATTAAGGTCTGAAAAACTGGAACTGGAAAAGTTCACAAGAACAGAAAGAAGTGCTATGTCAATATTTACAAAAGACAAATTGGATGCCCTAAATAATTATAGGCCTGTCAGCCTGAAGTAGATTTTGTGAAGAAAAATAATTTTTATGTAGTGAAATAGCTGATGAGAGATTTGATTATGAACAATTAAATTCAATTACACAATGAATGCCAATCAACAGGTCTACAGACAATAGACTTACTGTTTTTAAACTGGGTTTTAAAAAGTATGTCTTTATGTAATATTCTTAGTCTTCTGGAGTACACTCAGTTTGGCACTGTAGGACATTTTGCTTAACCCATAAGAACAATCCAATATCAACAAAGCACTTTTAAAATTGTATACATTTATTTGATTTATGGACTCCAGGATATACCTGTAAACAAGGAGCTTTCGCCGACCGATGCATGTCTAGTGTGATCCCATGGGACC
Source organism: Ciconia boyciana (assembly GCF_034638445.1). NCBI lineage: Eukaryota > Metazoa > Chordata > Aves > Ciconiiformes > Ciconiidae > Ciconia > Ciconia boyciana. The sequence continues at coordinate 35,811,010 of NC_132937.1, forward strand.
TGCCCACGCTGTCTGACATTTAACAGCACCCGTCCCAAAGAAGCCCAAGATCATCAACAACAGAGAAAGAACATTGATATATAATGAAAAAGACAGCTTGCTGATACATTACTAGGCGTCTAGTAGCACAGCAACATCATTTGGAATAGATGCTCCTTGAACAAATCTACAGACCATAATCCTGTTTCAAGCAACTGGATGTGCTTGGACTGGACCTTCTTGGAGAGAAGGTCGCAGTAAGCAAATCACAGGCCATGTTGACTATTCTTAGCACAGGTAATGGTAGGTATAACAAGAAAGCCAAGGGTGTGCCTATTTGCATCTAGAAACAAAAAAGACAATGGTATTTTCTGCCCTGCAAAATAATGTCTCTGAAAATGCTTTTGGGCATGGTAGCTAAATTTTCACGGGGCATCTGTAAGCATCAGTCATAGCCTCAAAGGACTGATGTCTGCTTCAGAGATTAGGGAATTACCAAATTGGAAAAGAAAGGTTTTATGATGTCTGTAGTTGACACAAGAATAATTCCCATTGCACTGCTGTCGTCTGTCCTGATGTCCCCAAAGAAGAGTGTTCAAATATGCAGAAAAACAGAATCAAAGAGGTCAGGGAAGAGTCATTAGAATGAGTGAAAGATTAGAAAAAAATCTCTGATAATTCAGGGCTTGTGGAACTGTTAATATTTGCCTTATAAAAAAAGAAAAGCAAAGAAAATCTTCCTTAAAACATACAGAAGAGGATCAAAAATGCAACAGGCATTCATTAAACACCCAAACATCTTGCCCAGACTGCAGTGGGTTTTCTACTACTGGAAATATTCAAATCATGATTAGATACTTTTACCCTCACCCCAAAAAGTTGTTTTAGTTTAGAGGATATCTGTAGACTTTATTATGAATAAAGACAAGGTAATCAAAACAATACCTTCTGGATTTACATCCATTTATTTGTACTGGATAACCAACAACCGTGGCTTTACTAAAACAGAGAGAAGACAGTAGATGTCCTCGAGATGAGGATTTCCGTGCTTGGTTCCACAAGTGCCATCGCGTGCTGTTCAACATCTCACAGTGCTAGCAGAAGCCTGTATTATGCTGATGCATCCCAGACGTGGAGATCAACTCACATTCAGCGCAGAAGTAACTCTAACAGGGACAATACAGAGTTCACCAAGTTACAACTGCTACAGGCTGAATTTGGCTTATTGCACTTAAGGCAGTTCAGTCAGAGCAAACGGCACAAAGTAAACACAGTTCCCCATTTATAACACAGCAGCCCAATCTCTTCAACGCTGAGAGAGAAACACCTCTTTCAGGAGACCGGTGCACCTAAGGCCCAAGAGGAAAAGCAAACCTTTCCATGGAGGTGACGGGATCTCCTCTGGGGCAGAGCAGCAGAAAAAGCTTCCTGCTGACCTGGCCTGTCACAGGAACTGCAAACATGCAGAAGCAGAAATCACTTCTGCAAGAGGAAGAAGAAAAGAAAGGAGGCAGAGGGAGAACAGGAACACCCTTTTCTCATTTTCCCTTTCCCCCCCTGCTCCAGCCATGAAGCCAGCAGCAGGAGCTGGTTAAGGAAAGGCAGGAGATCCGCAGGTGTTTAAGTGAGATGGTTGCTACTAGAGGCCACAGCACGTTCCTTTGTCCCTCCAGCTGAACACAAGTGAGGAAGCATTTTGCTTGTCCACTCCCATGTGCCAAATGGAGTAAGCCTGGAGGACAGAAAATGACTGCCTACCAAAAGATGGACCATATTGACTTCATCTGGCTGTCCAGTTCAGAAAGCTTTGTATAAACATAAAATACTTGCTCCATGTTTGGTGCATCTTACCAAATTCCATAGAAAATGCATCCAGATTTCTGTGGAAGAAATTCAGCTTTGCTTGCAGGCATCACTGCAGAGAACTTCAGATCCAAGAGTTAAGATATGGTGTTCGCCTCCCTTACATCAAATAGTAAAAGGTTCTCCAGGCTAACTTATGCTGCTGCTCACATGCATGCAATCCCTATGATTTTAACGGATGTGCCCAACTGACTGAGTTCAGTGAACTGTTCTGGGAGAGCCCAGAAAGGCACACAACTCCAGCAGTATTTTAGTCAGTGAAGCAAGCAGAACCAGCTCCTAACACACAGGGAGCAGATAGTTTGTCTTAAACAGTAATAGCTTTTACCTACTCCATTTTGAGAAAAGAAGTAATAAACTATAAATTTTTCATTTAGATCCAAGAATAGTCTGTGTGTGCATGCAAACAGGTCTGCAAAGTCTGCACTAACTCAAGAATTGAAATGGTGTCTGTAGGTGACTGTTACCAGGTAGCAGTTTAGACAGCTTTTATTCAAACCAGTGCAGTAAAGAAAATTCACCTTAAGTGCGGTAACCTTGAAAAGGATGGACAGTCACCAAATTGTCATTCAGAAATAAGACAAGATCAGTTCCCGCTGAAACCACGCTTCCTCTTCCAAGCTGGGAACTTATTATAGGGAAGCCTCACGACTGAGAAAACATTTCAGAGTGTGTATACACACCCACATTGGAACAGATTACCAATTGTTAGGCTAGTGAAGGCAAGTGTATTTCTCTAAAGCAATCCCTTCTCCTCTCAGGAGATAAATCTTATGCAAACAATACTTGCTAGCAACGAAAACATAAGATATCAACAGCTTTCTAGTTTGTTATGCTATTTAGTATCAAGTTTGTACCAAGCAAAGTGTGGGAATGAAAAAAAAAAAACGGAAAAATGCACAAAGTCATTTGTAATGTTATTCAGGTCAAATTCAGAACAGTTTAGTTAGAAAAGCCTGGAATGGAATGATTCTGAACTAAAGGAGGCCTTTAAGAGTCTTGGAGATGTTCTCATGAGCCAAACAGGCATAAACAGAAGAGAGTCTTAAATATGAGATAAATCTGAGGTTTAATTGAGCCAACGTGGATAAAAACGGAACAAAACAAAAAACCAAAAACATACTCTACCTGGCATGCATGTCTCAACAAGCCACAATGCAAATGTTGTCAGGCCTCTCCATGTAGCAAAATGAAAAAGATGGGGCTAAATGGACAATACAGTATTCTAAGAAAATTCCTCCTGAAAATTGTTTACATTTAATAACTTGCATATAAAAGTTGTATAAACCACACTTTTTCCATAACAAAGCTTAAATATGTTACCTGAAGCAATTTATCATCAAGCTGAAATCAAGTTACTGTATTTGAGATAGCAGTTTGCAGACAGAAGATGTATGCTCCTACCTTGCACAGTTTTATTTCACTATTTAGGGATTATTTAGCACACATTAATGACACAGAAGGTTCTTCAGTTCCCACGTGTAGCAAATAATTCCCATCTGGAGTATGGCATTTGTCACTTACTAATCTGAAAAGACCGAGACGAATTCATCATCTGGAAAAACCCAAATAGTAATGCCCAGAAGTATGATAAAGGACATCTGAGAACAAAATTTGGCACATATTCCTTACAAAATTTGTGCCTTGATGACTGATGATACCGGTCTCCTAGACACAACAGCTCAGTCCAAGACAAGGCTCCTCCCTGGAGCATGAAACCAAAAAGAAAGAAATAAAAGCTTATGAAAATTTCTCAGCAGTTTACACTGAACCAGGTGATGCAAAGTTGACACTGGAATGCTTCCTTGTTTAACATTCTGATTTGGACCAGATGCTTCTAGGTCTAATATCAACAGTGCATCAACTTCACATGAACAAGGAAAAAGCCTTTAAACATGCAGGCAAGACTTCTTTGGAAAATGCCAGAAGTACAAGAGCATTCACGGAAGCCTCATGAAGATTGACGCACTTTCACAAGAGCAACAGTACAGTTTTAAGAGAATCTTCTGAATATTGAATATAATCTTATGAGGAAAGGCTTCTGTTATTAGGAGTTACAGCAGTTAAATAAAGGTTATCAGAAAAACAGAGGACCAGCATGGATACAGAAGAGATTACTGAGTCAGCCAGCAAGGTATGGAAGAACAGCACAATCTGAAACATCCCAAACCTGTAGGAGAAGCAAAATCAATGCTTCCCTTTTGCTAGCACTACAGCTTACATAAAAATACAGGAATCATGTGAGCAGAAAAATAACTCTATTAACAAAAGTAATCAGTTTTCTGGGCTTAAATCTTTAGATCAATTTAGCTCCAGCATCAAAACTTCACTGAGTTACAGTATTCGACCTTCAACATTTTACTTTTTGTCTGTTTCTGGGACAATCAGCAACCAAAAGGAGCTAGAAGAAACAGATGATAAAGCAACAGGTGGGAACAACCCAGAAGGTCTAGAAGATACAAAGGGATAAGGCTTGTAGAAATGCAACTTGATGTTCATAAGTCAAGTCTTCACTCAGCAGCTGCATGAATTCTCTAAGGCCTCCACTGGAGGTAGTTTTATAATCTCTCACAATATGTCTCAATACTTCACTATTCCCTTTCATAGAATCTGAAGGATTTGTATTATTAAACATTTTTTCAATACATTGTCCATTAGGAACAGGACAAATATGAACAGAACACCCTTGATCACCTTCCTCTGTATTAGCTGTCCTTTCACTATTTTCTAGAAAAATCTGAGAACTAGCCTCACCTTGCATTACCTTCTATAAATCTTGAGAACAATACTAATCCAACTTCTGCAACGCTGCAAATAAGCTGAATGCAGGACTTCACTGTCCTGCTACAAACACACATGCGGTGTTGGTTCATCAAATCATCTATCAGGTGCTGTATCGGCATTTACAGTGAAAGTAAAGGTTGATGACCTTTTCCTTCATGGTACATAACAAGGGCATGCATGGAGTGGACAATTTTCAGTCTATATAAACTCAAACGGATGCAGCAAAAGGTTTCGTGAGACAACTAACAGCTCACTGCTGTCAAAAGGGTAGGCTCACCCCTTTCTGTGTCCCTTCCCAGCTGCATATTCCTGCCCCTTACATGCCACCAGCCCTTGGTGCTAATCTCATCCTGCATATGAGACCATTCAGTTCACTGAACAGTTGGAAAACTAACACAAGGGTGAAAAAAATAAGCCAGTTTGCTAAACTGGCAGAAAACCAAACAGGTCCTGGAGAGTATGACCACCACGTACACACACTTTACCCTCCATGCCAAAGCAAGGGGAAAAGGGGGTTATAAACCTTGGAGCACGGCTCCCCTTTCAGCAGTGAACTGGTTCTAGCAGTTCAGCTGTCCCATGAAGCCTCATTCTAACCATTCCCTCATTTTACAGGTTTGAACATTTATCTAGAAAAGAATTTGAAAATATCATGTGACAGCTATCCATAACATTATGAAATAGGTAGGTGTTTCAGTGAATCAACAAGGTCTCCAGGCTCTAGCTCAGAACTGCCCAGATACTTTTTCTAATTCTCATTCCCTCAAGTCTGAAAACCTACTCACTGTTTAACAATGAAGTGTTAACTAAAGAGTTAAGTACTCTGGTTTTTAATTTGCATTTTTTTTCCCAGATAAAACCCATTCTCCTTCTCATTGGAGCCCCTGCTGGATTTCAGTGCTGGCCTAACTTGTTTGTTTGCATCCTGAGGTTTCCTCTAGGCTCTGTTTGTTCTCAAATATATCTGGAATCTTTCTTCTTTCTTTTCTGTAGTCCTTGGCATTCATCAGCACTATGTCTTCATGAGCTTTGCAATACAAGACCTAAGGTGAGACAATTTAGAATCTGTCCCCCCAAGGACACAACTCTCCAACCAGAAGGGATTTACATTGGTTCTCTTTTCAAACCAGACAAATCTATCTTCCTGGCATGTCTTTTTCTGGACTGCCTAATAACTTAGTCAAGATAATGGAAATGGCAGAAAGGCAAACTGAGGAGTAAAGGTGTCATAGCCAACTACTCCTCGCCTCAAAAATCCTGCACCTATTTCAAAGAATTAGCTATGTAAAAACAACTCTGCCTTGAAAAGTCACAGTGACAACTTTGCTCTCTCTCTTCTGTAAATACTCTAGAATCAGAAAACAAAAGATGGATAAGGTTCCTTCTCCAAGGAAAATTGCACAATGATACAGAGATGAAGCAGTTCTGAAAACAGTAAGAAGCATCAATTACTTCAGTAAGCTAAAAAAGTGGCTACTTCAACAACAAAAAGAAGAATAAATAGGTTTTTTTTTCCCTACACACAAAATATAGTAAGACAGCAAAAACCCACCATTATAAGATACTATAGAATCCAGTAATTGACAAGAATCAAAGAGGTTCTAGCCATTTACACAGCAGCGAGCACACTCAGAGAGCTGCAATGCTAGGAAAAAAACAGACGGATTGTAAGAAAAACAAAATGTTTAAAACCAACCTTTAACCATTAGGCATTGCATAAAATCCTCATAAACATGCAGATTATTCCACGTGTTCACTATGGGAGGTTTTTATGTTTTGACTGAATGTTGGAGACTATGCTCCCAGCTGGATCGCAGGTACAAAGTATGACAGTTTTTATGTTTTTATCTCCCACACAAATGCTACAGAGAGTAAAAGCTCTACTGTGCATTACTCACATGCCACAGGCAGTGTGCTTCTAAAAAAATCAAATTAAAAAAACCCCAAACATAACAAAACTAAGGCAAACCATACAGAGCCTAACAGCTGTACAGATCTGCAAGGCAACCGCCAACAAACAGACCACTGCAGACCCTCCCTATCATTTGTCTTCCTTTTCTCCCCAGTTCAGGCAAGGGGGAAGATTGCTGTGGGTTGTCACCCTCCCTGCAGAGCGGCAGCACTCTTGGCTTCCCACAGGATGAAAGCCTAGAAATGTTGTGGGCCGCAGGTAGAAAGGTTGCCACCGCCACATCTCTGGACACCAGGCTGAGGTGCCCACGCACCCAAAACTTCCACTGTGCAGAAAGTGCCTAGTTTCCATGAGGTGCTACACTGAACTATTTCACATGTCCCAAGTGAACTGCTCTGACCTAGCTCTCACTTTCTGCAATGTTGACTGCCACCAGTGAGCTACCCCCAGCCTCGCAGGCTCTCTGTACTCTTCTATACACAGTTTCTGGCCATCCCTGTTCTCCTTCAACTTACAGGTACTCCTACTTCCAAGCTTTATTCCCCGCTCCCTCCAGCTTCCTGTACCTCAGGACCACACAGTCTCCCAGTAATTGCTCTAGGTCCTCTCAAGCCACTTGGGTATCAGGTTGCCCTATATTGTACTGAAGGCACGATAACACTAGGGAAAAAACAGTGGGGAAAAAACCCCAAACAACCAAAAGCAGCTTTCTCTCCCCCATCTGCCCCAGCTTCAAAATTCACCTTCCTAAAGTTGTCCCAGTCTCCTCTCACCCTTCTCTGCACACTAAAACTTCTTCGTCATACCCTCCCCACTGGTAGGGATCCAAAATCCATTCATCCCCAGTAGGAATGAGGGCTCCGTGTCTTAAACCACAGCTTAAAATTTAAGTTTGTCTGCAAGCAGTGTTTTCGTAACAAAGTGGCATGCCAGGTCTCCACTGAAACACGAATCCTCATCTAACTACAACTCTGAATGCTTTCCAGCAGCAGTACAGCTGCACCTGGGCTACAGACACATAATCCCACGTTTTACAGGTATAGAAAGTAGCCTTATGGTAAAGCATGAAATAGCGACAATTTGAAAGCGCCGAGTAAGGCAGTGAATTGCACTAATGAAGTAAAGAACACAGGGGTTTCCCTCTTCCTGCGCTTTTCCCGGTCTGGTGCACCGTGTGAGACAGCGCGGGGAGCAGGGGAGCAGCGCAGGCAGGCGGGGAGTACGGCGGGGAGCAGGGGAGCACGGCGGGCAGGCGGGGAGCAGCGCAGGGAGCAGGGGAGCACGGCGGGCAGCAACGCAGGGAGCAGGGGAACAGAGCGGGCAGGCGGGGAGCAGCGCGGGGAGCAGGGGAGCAGCGCAGGCAGGCGGGGAGCAGGGGAGCACGGCAATAGAGCGGGCAGGCGGGGAGCAGCGGAGCACGGCGGGGAGCAGCGCGGGGAGCAGGGGAACAGAGCGGGCAGGCGGGGAGCAGCGGAGCACGGCGGGCAGCAGCGCGGGGAGCAGGGGAACAGGGCGGACAGGCGGGGAGCAGCGCGGGGAGCAGCGGAACAGGGCGGGCAGGCGGGGAGCAGCGCGGGGAGCAGGGGAACAGAGCGGGCAGGCGGGGAGCAGGAGAGCGGGGGGGGCAGGCGGGGAGCAGCGGCGCCCTCCCGTGGGGCGCGGCGGAACGGCGCCCCCGGCAGCCCACCGGCAGCGCGCCCGTTAGGCTCGGCGCTGCTCCCGTCACACGCTCCGGTAGGGCGTGCAACGCCTGGGACACACCCGTTCTTTCCACAAAGCGTTTTGTGCGTCTTGGTTCCCTTCTCCGTAAGGGCCGGGGGCTGAACAAGGCGACGGCGGGTGCACAAGTACCCTCTCTGCTCTGAACGCCCCTCTGTCCTTCTACCTCGTCCTTCACACTTCTGTCTGCTTTGCCAAAGCCCCAGGTCGAGCTTCCAAGAGAGCACAGCAAACTGCTTATTCATAAGACACAGGGAAGGGATGGATTTGGTAGAGATCGGGGAGGGGGGGACACACACCACAGGAATTTAGGTTCAAAACAAAAATCCTTTGGTTTTGGTTGGGGGTGGGGTGGGGGTTGGGTTCGTTGGTTGGTTGGTTTGCAGTTGTTTGTTTGGTTTGCCCTTTTTTTTTTTTAACAGACTTTAAAAAAAGGTCCCTGAAAATACATTAAATTGATAACACTTGTGAACTGCAATCCCAGTGGTCTGCTACCAAAATGCAACTGACTTTCTGGAAGACTGAGAGCTGGTATTCAGGCAAAGGCTGCTTAGGAGACTCACCTGCAGAATTCTCTCTATACCTTTGCTGGAGTGCATTTGGCAGTGTACAACTTCTTAATCTGCAAAATAACAGTTTGCTAAATACGTTCTTAAGTAATTTTCTAATGCTGTTGTCTCCTAGCTCTTCCTAACAGAACAGATCCATAACTCAAAGCCATATCCATAACACAGGGAATTCTGAAGTCAACTACAGAAATTGAGTTTAACTCCGGGATGTTCAGGAGATTCAAGACAACCATACAAACCCACATACTGTATATACCAGAGGAAGCACTTTGGACTCTGAACACAGAAGGAAAGTGGGCAAGTTTTATTAACATCTGCTAAAAATTCTTACCTGGTCTCTTGGGTCTTACCTGTCAGTATCAGAAAACAGCAAAAGTAAAGACAAAAATTAAATATTTCCTCCCAAGAAGTGATAGAAGCCTGAATGATCCAATAACTACCTTGGCTTTCACTTATTTAAACCCAACAATGAGGTATCATGAGTATCTGAACCAGCTACACACCTTAGTCATGTTCAGGTATGTTCTTTAAATTCAAGATTATAACCATGTTGAGGCAATATAAGAAGTGGTCAGAAAATAAACCAAAAATGTTGATGTTTTAGAAGACCTTACTTGAAGTTTGCCTCTGTGTTGTTTTAGCTTTAGCTGCTTCTGCGGTGTTACAAGTTTAAGACACTTAATCCCCCTCCCCCTCCAGAAAAACTGCTGTCCTCACTACTGTGCCAAAAAGATCACTCACACACTGTCCGTGAGGAGAATTTCCAGCCGTGTGTGAGAACAGAGTCAGGGGTTACATGAGAGACTGTTACCCACAGAAGGGTTGCACCCAAAGATGGTGCTGGCTGATCTCAATGGTGATCAAGATGGGGGAGGTCCCAAACAAGTGCAAAAATGCCAATGTCATGCCATCTTCAAAAAAAAAAAAGCCAGAAGAACTGCCCAGGGAACTACAAGCTGATCAGTGTAATTTGGTCCCTGGGAAAGTCACAGAGGAAGACCTCTACGAGAGGAAAAACATTACAGTCTGCTCAGGCAGACAACTTAGATGGGTAGAAATTGCCTTAGAGGTAGCAGTTAATGGCTCGTACTCTACCTGGACCACAGTAACAAAGTGGAGAACTACAGGGGCCCAACCTGTGACCTGTCCTGCTTAACAGCTTCATCAGTGACCTGGGAGGAGTCACTCTTGTCAAGTTTGCAGATGACACCAAACTGGGGGGAACGGCCGATGCGCTGGAGAGCAGGGCTGCCAACCAGAGGGACCTGGGAAGGGTGGAGGAACAGGGTCTTGTGCAGTTCAGCACAGAGAAATGCCAAGCCCTGCCCCTGGGAAGTCAGAGCCCCAGGCAGTGGTCCAGGCTAGACACTGCTTGCCTTGGGAAGCAGCTCTGCAGAGAAGTCCTTGGGGCCCTGGGGAACAGGGAGCTGCACAGGGGCCACCCTGGGGCTGGCAGCAGTGAAGGCCAGCAGCATCCGGTGCTGCAGGATCAGGGGCATAACCAGGAGATGGAGGGAAGCAATGATCCCCCTTGACTCAGCACTTCGTAGACCACACCTACTGAGTGCTCTGGTTTTAGCTCCCCAGTCCAGGACACTAACAAACTGCAGCAAGCCCAGCAGAGGCACACCAGGATGCTCAGGGGCTGGAGCACCTGCCCGGCGAGGGGACCCTGAGGGACAGGGGTGCTTCAGCCTGGAGAAGGGAAGGCTTTGGGGGCACCTCAGAGCCGCCTTCTCCTGCCTACAGGCAGGTCACTGACAAGACAGAGCCAGGCTCTGTCATGGTGGCTGGATGAGAAACAATGGCGCAAGCTGAAACAAGACAAATTCAGACTGGAGATAAAGGGAAACTTTTCTTCATACAGGGACAGTGCAGCAGCAGTGCAGGTTGCCCAGAAGCACTGTGCAATCTCTGTTCTTGGAGGTTTTCAAGACAGTCTGCATAAAGCCCTGAGCCACATAGTCTGACCTCCTTGGTGACTCTGCTTTGAGCAGGAAGTCAGACTAGAAACCTCCAAGATTTCCTCCAACCTTAACTGTGGCGTGACAGTGTCTACAGTGCTGTCAAGCTTCAATGCAAAACTGAAAGCCTAGTGAGGTCTTTAACCTTTCATTTACATTAATCTTACCTGTTAATTTAATAAGTGACCAGAATCTTACACAACAAATCCAATCTGTAAACTGCAAAGCCACTGCCATGGAAGAAAAACACAGAAAAGTTTGAAAAACCTACTAGTTTGGATCCACAAGCCTGCATGATTATCATCTTCCACTCTTTTGGAGACTGGGGAGGAGGGACCTTCGTAAGTACCATCACGCTGCCGGTTACGTATGCTCATCATGTTATCCCACAAGTGTGAGGTCGTTTACCCGGTGTGGGAGATGCCAATATACACACAGGGCAGAGGTATTTTTATTTCATGTCTGCACAGAGATGGGTACTAGGCGGTAGCTCCACAAAGCTAGCACACAGTTCGGTCATACAGGTACAGTATTTATACAGTCTAGTTATGCATATGCATAAGTAATTACACAAAGCAGTTTTCTATTGGTCTACATTCCTCTTATTTCGACTTCAAGCTACAGTGCTACTTTAATATTCTGCGCACGCCCAAAGGTGAGGGGTCTCTGCTTGGGCCGGTGCCTCCAGCTCGAGGGGTGTGACTTTTAGTATTGTAATGAGGATAGTTTGTGTGAGGGTGCTTCTTATCACACTTCTACTAGTTGTTTCAGATGGTTCCCAAAACATCTTAATTAGCTTGCATATTTCTTCAGGATGTGCTTCTCTCCCAAGGACAGTAATTCTTGTTTAGATGTTCCAATTTCCAGCCTGAATCCCCCTTATCAGCTTTATGTAAGTTCTGGCCTTCCACCAGCTCCTGTTAGACTACAGTTAAACTACAATCAGAAGTACCAAGAGAATTGCACAACTCTTCAAGTAGCTAATACAGTAACAACAAAACAAAGTCACATGTGCCAGAGGCTCAGTGCTGCCCCACCTGCAGTTAGTATAAAACACAAATTCAAGAAAATCAATACTGGACAAAAAACACATAGGTTTTTTTGGTCTAAACCTAAATTCATGCTTTTAAATAGATGGAAAAAAAAAAAATCCGTTCCATAGATCACAGAACTTATCACAGGTGGAGTATAAATGAGAAGACCTGCATTCACCTGTATCAGAGAAAACAGGAAGCAGATGTGCTGCTTGCCTGCAGAGTGATAATAAAGCTCCTGTGTAAGCAAACAAAATTGCCAATGCAGCAGCAAGAGGTACATCACAACTCTTAAAAAACAACGCAGGACATGTGAGAGTTCCCTCAAACCACCCAACTCTTTAGCAGAGCCCTGATGTTTACTTTCAAAAAGGTCTGCTGTGTGCAGTCCTCATGCAAGGGATTACTGAACTACAGCAACGGAGGGCTTGATTATTTTATAAGTAAACTGAATAAAACTTAGTAGCGTGTACGAAGTTCTTTGGATGAAAAGTGGCATATGAAACAGCTGGTAATCCTCCAATCTCCTTAGGAGGGAGGGAAGGTTCAGAGTGAGTGCAGTCAGCTACAACCATGCTCTACAGCAGTCAGAGAAGGGGATGCGAGAAACAGTTAATAGTTTCTGAGATGGCTGTAAGTTATAGGAGTCTCATTTTTTAAAGAACAAGTGGAAGAGACTGCATAAATACCAACCTTCAAGAGTAACTTTGAAAACCCCAACCTAGCATTTCCGTAACAGACAAATCCTCAACAGTTTGAGAAAGGCTCACAAAGAGGAATGACTACCACACAACCATTTTAAGTACTGATAACTAAAAGAAGGTTTTTTCAGGTTTACCAGTTATTGGGCATTATATTCCCAACCCACAACAGAAACTGTTATATAGATTCCCAGTGTTTGGAACAATCACCGTCTCATCTAGTTACTGACCTCGACTCTGCAGTGTCCAACATCCAGAAGCAGAGCAATAGTAACTGATCAGCCCCACTTGTGAGTCATCATCTTGAGCTCCATCCACGCTAAGGTACAGTATCTAACCTACATCCATCACAGCCTGGGCGAAAACAGATGTTACTGGGAAAATGAGAACTACTAGGGGAAGAAATGAAAAATAAAATTTAGCATTCGACCTTCCTGTTCTTCACTCAGATGAGATTCTATCTACACATGAATTTAAAATTCTGCTCAACTAAATTAGTAACTACATATAAAAGCATTGCAGGACATCAACATGTTAAGACACAGCAGAAAGGCTATCTTCTTCCATAGTTGCACGAAGTCTACACACTTCCCTGTTTTTCCTGTTGTACTGTCCACTGTATGTGGCCTGTACTAAAAGATCCTAAAAGCCACCCTTTGTATAAAGTTCTCTTTTGCCAATGGAAAAATTGTCCCAGATACACAAGCAACTGGCGGGGGGTGGGATTTGTACAAATATGTACATGCACGTATATGATCATTCTTACAAATCAGTCTATCACATATGCTCTCTAGATCTACTTATCTATTTTTCCCTTCCCTTACTCTTTTTTTCTCCCTTTTCTGTTTTCTTTGCTAGTTACAATAAGTTTTCAGGCATTCTAAATACACCAATGAAGAACTCCATCTGTGTATGTGGTAAAACAGCTTTACATATGGCAACACTGGAACAGTACAAATCTTAACGTACTCTACAGTATTAATAAAAATCCTAAAAATCTTTTTAGATTCCCCCTGGGGAAATGCCAAGATGAACAGAAGCATGAGAGGATGGCTACTGGTTGAAGGAAACCTCAATTTCCCTTCTTCCTTCCTCCTACCCATTCCCTTTCCCTCACTCTGTGCATCCTCCCTCCTACAGCACAGAAGCAGTAGATCAGACAACTATCTACTGTCTTTTATTATCTACTGACAATTATATACTCTATGTTCAGTCTTAATTTATCGCTTTCCTGCAGCTGCAAGATTGCATCAGGCAGAGACCTTTAGGGCATGCCCCAGCATGTGTTGACTACCAACAAATGTTGGGGACCGTAAGACCTCATTTCAGGATGTCAGGACACGGTGATCAAATCCAGTTCTACTCCGGATATGAATAAAAATCCATGTGCATAACCCGCCTCTTTCCAAGCCCAGCTTTTCCACTACAATGAAACAGTGGGAAAATGAGAATTTTCCATGCTCTTTCCTGTTATACATTCTATTTTACTTTCTGTTCTCCAGAAATTTCAACATAATGGGTTTTTTTTCATTCTCTCCGAAGATGGATATGTGTAGTTCCAAATGCAAGAGCACCAATCATTTACACAGCACCGACATTTGCCATTTGCACACAGATCCTGGGCAGAGTAAACGAGCACGATCCGTGAATAAAATTTAAAAATGGTTTGCTGTCACACTGCTGCATTTTGGTTATATGTCATTATTTGGATCAATGTGTGCATTTCTGGCCTTCGCTGAACTCTCTGCACACCATACTATGCTGGATGATGCCAGAGGACCAGCTGGTGTCATAAACTAACTTCAGATTTGAAGTGACAAAGAAACATCTTTGGTAATGATGTTAACTTGTCCTTAAGTCTTTTGACAGTGAAGACATGGGCAGTGCAACAATCCTTGACTCACACAGGACAAATCACAGCAAATTCATCTGTCATACAATTCTGTAGACTCTGCAACATCATTTGTTGCAGAAATTTGAACAAGGCAAGGGGTTTTCTCATTACAAGCAGAAGACCGCCAACTTGGTAAACATAATTCTACCGCTGCTTCAGCCACAGAGTGGCTCTGTTAGAACACTTACACACTTCAAAGATAGATGCTATTTCACATACCTAAGATGAGATGCTGGAGTGTGATTTAGAGAACAACTAGTCACTGCTACAGTCAACATTATGGATCCATACAGGGAATGGATGGCATGCTCTATAAGGCTGAAAATTCTGGAAGAAAATGAATTCTGGAGGAAAAAATGAGTGTGAGTCTGAAACTGGACATTAAGTTATTACACAGTTTAGACTTCAGATACTTTATGCTTTGCTCCATAACTGAAGAAATTTCACAACCTCACAGACATAAGATTAAATAAAATTCAGCATTTGTGAAGTACACAGACACAGTAGCCATGACTGCCACAGAAAGACCCATAAAAGCATACTCAAGGTGGATTTTCAGAAAGCTTTCCACAAAATTCTTCAAATACTTAGGAAAACCAAGTGGTCATGACAGAAAAAGAAAAGCCTTGTATGGACAAGTACTTGGTTAAGTAAATGGTCAATTCCTGCAACGGAGGGAGGCCACTTGCAAAATTTCTCAAGGATCTGTGATGGATCTGCTGTGAGAAAGGTGAGCAGTGAGCAACATCCAGTTATTCAAAACAGTACAGACTATTCATGGAGGGACACTGTGAGACTGAATAGACAGCAGAATGGCAGGTGACATTCAACAAATAAAGTAATTTACATAGAGGGAAAAAAACTGCAGTCCTAATAAGCTGATGGGGTCTAAGCTGACCATTACATTACTCAGGAATTAGATTTTGGGTTATGATAGTCCCATGAAAGCAGCAGTTTGGTCCTTGATAGTTCTCAAAAAAATAAATCAAGTGTTAGAAGTAAGGACAGGAAAATCATCGAGCCATTGTATAAATCTATGTTTCAATCTAACCGTGTTTTTACCTAACACTGTATTTTTTATTCCCCTTATCTCAAAAAGGGTAACAAAACTGAAAAAGGTTCCTAAAAGGACAAAAAGGATGATCAAAATATGGAATAGCTTTTCCTTCAAGAAGCAGTCTAAGCAATCTTAGGTCTTTCATTCTAGAAAAGAGAATTTTGGAGAGGTCTGACAAATTTACGAAGCTTTAAGTAGGTTCTAGAGGATGGTGGCACCAAGTAACTGCACACTGTCTCTTCCAGTACAAGGATTAAGAGCTACTGAATTAAGCTCATCAGAGATAGCTTCAAAAGGACAAGACGTGGTTCATCATGTAACTGGTAGTTCACCTGAAGAACCACCAGCTCATTGCCAAAGGAGGCTGTGGATTCTGCCTGACTGCATGAAGAAACTGGACATATTCACAGATGCAAATCTGCTGTTGTTAATAAGGACATAAACCACAACTAACTCCAAAACGGCCTGCACTTAAAAGAGTTGGAAACTTGTAAGATATCAGGTAACGGCAGCACATACACTTTTCCTGTTCTTACTCCTCCACAGGCATTTGTTTATGGCTATTGTAAAGCACATTACTGGTCAAGAGACACACGTATTTGGACTGACCCAGTATGGTCATTTTTGTGTTCTAATTCTACCTTCAGAAAAGTGTTCAAATAGCAGAAAAGAACATGAGGCAACAACACCTAACTCTGTTTTTCTCCACAATTGTTAACAGCAGCTAATTAAATTACCACCACCCATCCTGTACAATGAATGACTCATGGGTCCTATGGGGAAAGGAAGAGGGAAAACAAAGCAATGTAAGTAATTAAAGACTATACCAAAACACACATGAAACACAGAAGGCAAATTAGGCAGGATTAACTTGTTTGTACATTTCCCAATCTACGATAGCTTGGCTTTGCCACCAGATGGTTCTAACGTCTCCTGTGTACAACTTCTGTTTCTAAAATGGCATAGATAAGTTTCCAATGGTCTGGAAGAGTTTGATATACAAGTCGTCTGATGGAGAATGCCACTC
Organism: Ciconia boyciana; assembly: GCF_034638445.1. Classification (NCBI taxonomy): domain Eukaryota; kingdom Metazoa; phylum Chordata; class Aves; order Ciconiiformes; family Ciconiidae; genus Ciconia; species Ciconia boyciana. Next base: position 35,827,513 of record NC_132937.1, read on the forward strand.
ACACGTCAAAATCAGTGGAATGGAATATGTGAAGAATCTCACCTGCTTCCCTGGAAAGAGACAACTGCATAAGCTATCAGACAGTGCTTTAAGCTAAACCAGCTGACCTTGTACTCAAGCAGATATGGGAGCACTTAAACTACATTCTAGCATTTAAACTATATTATAGCTAAGCTGGGCAGACATACCTCTCTCTATCCATTCCAGGCAGATCAAAGGTGTATAAGACCATAGCTATAGATGTTATTGAACCAGAAGAAATCAGATGTCAGCACATTGACACAGAAGTGTTTTGTCATCAGTACCAGAACATCACACACATCTCTGCTAGTTACAAAGATACTGCTGTAAAAGTTATTCTGCATCTTCTGCATTGGATCATAACCAGACAGGGATGGCTGATTATGTGTTAAAACTGGGCTGAGTTTACTAAAAGATGCATCTGTCAAAGGGGAGGCAAGATTTTTTTTTTTAATCCTTGTTCTTTCCTAGGACAGAACCTTCAGAAGAGAGTAGAAAATGCTCAACAGGGCTGGGTAAGTATACATAGACTGCAACTTCACAAAAGCTGACTGCTTTTAGGGACAGACGTTTAGGGATTCTGTTTTAGCAGGAAGAGCAAAACACTAATTTCCATATAAGTTTCCATGTCTGATGGTGGCTGCTAAGAGAAAATGTACAAAGGAGAGTTGAAGTGTACATGTATAGGACCATGAAATACAATAGGTTATATTGGGAAAATCTAAGGTTTAATATCTTCTCTAAAAATGTTTGCTGTTCAGTGCAAATATGATTTAATCATATAAATGTTTAATCCTTCAAATGCTATTAAATTATTAACTCCAGAACTATCTTGTAGCATAATGTTCCACTAAATACTATGAAAAAAAAGTGCAACATTTATTGAAAGGAAAAAAAGAAATCTGAAATGTAATGTTTTTGAAAAAGATAATCTAGGAGCATCTGATTTATTGCCTCTACAAAAATTATTCCTTTTCCTCTTTAATGTCACTATTCTAAGAAAAGAGTCCCAAATTCTGCAGTGGCCTCTGAAATCAGATATTCAGAGAGATTTAAAAATTGTCAGGTTTTTTGTTTTTAAAGAGAGCTGGAGGTATTTTATTTCCATAGCATTTTTAGAGGAGAGATGGGAAAAGACCTCTGTCACGCTTTAGGTAAAGGAACAACAGTTATTTCTCTCACTGCATCACTATCGCATTTTTGGCATCCATGTTTGCTTTTTGCTCAAGTAAAGAAAGGGTTTGTAAGCTTTACCCAGTCACTGCAGTCCACTTTCCTGAATTGTCATAGCTTTGTCACTTCTCAGTTTGCACGCCAAGCTAACATCCTTGAAACAGTTTGCTGAGTTACACACAGAGACACGCACACCTCCAACCCCATGGTTCTGGCCTTCACATGTAGTTAATTCATTCAGCGTGCATTCATGCTGCACCAGTCATTTATTTCAAATTCACTAAAACACGAAGCATTTAATTTCTGAGTGGGTATAGATTTCTCCTTTAGAACCCAGCTAATCTGTTCTCTTTTTTATTGCAACATACCCAATTTCTGGGTTTCATTAACTTTCTGCGTTGAACTGGTATGTAGGAAATCTCTTTGTGTACAGTTTAGACAACGAAATTGATTTACAACAAAATTGGTTTACATACCAAGACCATGTCAGACCATGTTTTTATAACACTTAATTCAATATCATCTGCAAGAGCCCACTTCCTGTAATGAATTACAGCTTTCAAGTACTATATTGATATCATAACTTATGCCACAGTCTGTCCAACTTCTGTGTACCTACTCATTTAGTATCTGATGAAAGACAAAATAGCATTTTAATATTCATTTTTATGCCCAGAGTCCATCCGTCAAAAGATTCAACAATATAAAGCAAGATTTAAAACACATATAATTCACAGTAGCTACTGAAGCACTTATCCAGGGAACAATTATCTACCTTATTCTGGCAACAGCTCAGCCACTTCAGGACAAGGGAGTGAACTTTTACCCCTACATCCAGAAACTGCAGGTGTTTCTCACTCTCCTGACCTGGAAGAAACAAGCTGCTACTAACAGTTAAAGGTAAGCTAACTAACCATTGGTAATGCAAGCTGTCACTGGACAGCGCTGGGGAACAGAGAGGACTATTTGAACACAGATGCATACAAAAGACCAACTGAGTCTGCAAATTTTTTTGAGAAACACCAGTATAAGTTTAAGGAGAACAGGTACTCTTTGCTTCTTTTAAATTCTCTGTGAATTTCTGGAAAAGGCTTGGAGACATTAGAAAAAAGAAACTAACGACACATTCAATAGCTGAATGTCCACTTGAAAACTAAGGGCAGAGAAGGACCACACAGTCTCCCAGTATCCAAACCCACACTCCTGGAAGGGAGAGGGGAATCACGAGCATTTCTCACATAGGAAATCAGTGGGTTATAATCACACTCCCAAACTTAGCAGGATTTTTCTCAGTAATTTTACATGAAACCACACACACTGCGACTAGCAATCTCTTCTGAGTTTTAATAAGCAAAGACTGCTTTGCAACCATAGTGTGTCAAGCCACCAGTCAACATCTGCGTGGTATAGAAGCATGCAATCTTCATGGAATAGCTCTGTAGGATGTGTTTTTTGTGACCAGCATGCAGCACACACAGTGAGCAGCAAGACAATGGAAGCAGACAGCGATTTAACAATACGTGGTATGAAACAGTCAAATTAGCAATGCACCAGCACTAGCCAAAATAATGACTGTAGCTCAGGCAGAAAAATGGATCATGTTCAGCTGAGTAATTTGCTTACAACAAGTACCGTCACTGCTTCTGGTACTAATTTTCCAAACAAAGTGCAATTATGCCATAGCTAAAAGACGGAAATAATCACCAGAGTATTCAGTGCACTAACCTGTATGCCATCAATTTCACTCAAATATTACTACAAAACAGACCCCAAGACTTCAATTACACTAAATTACTTCAGCCACCAAGAGACTTGATCAACTGCCACAAACTGAGAATGGCAGTATGAGGGTATCATCAATGCCCAAGCTCCACATTTAGGGCATGGGCAGGTAAAATACACTGTCCAGTGGGCAAACTGCCTCCCAACATACTGGAAATTAAAGAAGCAACACACTCCAGACATTATGACCTCAGAAAAAACATCTTCTTGATCTCAGATCTACCAGTCCAGTTGACTTCAGTGACGTGAACCAGAGACCAGGAAAGCATCTAAGAACATTGAGACCACTATCCACCATACTCCACATTCCTTCCAATGCTTCAGAAAAGGCTACAATAAAACTAACCAATTGCTCAGCACAAGAATAAGTATCTTCCCCAAATCCCACAGATGACCGGATAAACTCCTGAAACACAAATCTTCTCCCCCCTCTCCCTCCTTTTTTTTTTTTTTAATATAAAGCTACAATCATCAGATTTCATGGAAATTTTCTCTGACAATACACGTTATCAGCTTCTGAGAACCACAGCCCTTAATTTAGGGAAAGTTTTTACTCACTATAGATTGAAGAAAACCTAACAACAGTGCACATTTGAAAAGCTATGAATAAGGGCTCACAGAAACTTCAGAGAGAGGCGTGAGAGGTATTCAGCACAATTTAAGTATTAGGTAGAAAACACCTTTGGTAAACTCAAGATTAAGCATTGTGCTGACTCTTCCCACTTTCAGTGGGAATACAGGACTAGATAGAATCACTGTTGAGTCACTAATTTCCACCTTCCACAAGAGCAGATATCCACAGAAAGGTCCAAGATGGACTGTCTCAAATAATCTTGAACATCCACTTTGTCCTTCTCCCATCCCCTGCACACATCATGAGCTGCAAGTCATCTCCCAGCTCTCCACAGTAGATTAAAGATTGCCTGTATAAAAATTCCAAAGCCAGAAAACCAACATTTCTCCAGAAAAAAAAAAAAAAAAAGGAGAAATTACCAATGTTTTGAGCTTGCCAACACCAGAACAGGTCTTTGAGGAACAACTTCTTTCTCAGTCAGGAAATGTGGTAGGAAAAAAAAACAGATAATAACTAGAGAGCTTTTAGCAGTCAGTAACTTACAGAAGACAAAGCCTCACAACTCAGGGCTTAGACAAGCAATTGGCTTAAAAGGAGGACCATTAAAAAAAGAAAAAAAAAAGGGGGGGGCTGGAGGGGGAACAGAAGCAACATCATAGAAATTGCTGGTAACATCTTGCAGACCCTGCACTTCAGGAAGTAAGTATTAAATTTGTAACAATTAAAAGAAAAAGAAACCACCATAGAAAAGGCAAAGGAAGGAGGAGTGCACACCGCATGCATACACCTCTTGGGTCTCAGAACCCTCCCCAAAATCCCCTATATATACACAGAATAGAGGTGCAGTAATGCAGAATGATTTTGATCCTCAAACAAACCAGCTTAGCTTGAGTATCACAAGAGACCTTCCATTTAGACACAGTGCAAGAAGTAGAAGGCTGAAATATATTATGTCATCAAAGCAAGAGGCTGAGTGAAGCAGAAGCTGAGCCATGGACATGCAAAAATAAATACATAAATCACTAACACCATGCGAAGCAAATGTAGAAGGCAAAGCACAAAGTCCTTACCAGCACTGACAGAAAAGGTGATCCTGGCTCCCCTCAACAATTCAGATATTCATATGAAAGTGGTAGGCGTTATAAACTAGTCCTAACTAGATGGAGAAACCACTTCTGCTAAGACAGGATGATCCATGGGAGAAGGAATTAGACAGGATATTAGTACACCTGTATGGTTAGCCAAGCATAGTATTGCTGTGAGAATGATCTCAAATTTAACCGGGAAAGACAAATGCGTGGACAAAGAAACATTTCAGAGAAAAGCTAGTTAACTTTACAGAATAAGACAATATAAAGCTTATGGGAGAATACAAAAGAATGAAAATGTACAAAGCCTGTTGTGTGGTAGCACCACTCAAAGTGAGAAACAACTTGATACAAACTACTCTGCTGACAAAAAAAAACCCAAACGAACAAAAAAACCCAACCAAGCCCAAATTCACACCCAGTGTGTTTTAAGTCTGAAGACAATCCAGTGATTCAAAACTAGCCTGTCTGAACAAGAGGTAATAACATACTATCAACAAGACTGACAAGCATTTCTCTCCAGCCTTCACACAAAGATATTTCCCAACTCCCCTATGACAGCCAATCTCGGGTTTTACTATTTCCTTCAGGTTACATCAACCATGATTTGCCCTCAAGGTAGGACGGTCTCTCCAAGATAAAGATTAAACAAAGAGTCAAGCTTATAGCCAGAATTAGAAGTGGTTTCACATTCTGCCACTGCCCTTAAATCTCTGTCTATGGTACCTTCAAAAAGTATTTCCCTGTTGCTATGCAGAATGTGCATGTCAGCAAGAGAGATTCACTATATGGAAGAGACCACAGAAAAGCTTCTGAGCAGGCACATTTAAACAAAACAAAAATAAATAGTTTAAAAGTGATAAATTGGTATTTGTTACAATAGACGGGCATGCAATTTTGTGGGGACAATGTTCAGTAGACTTGTGTTCACCTGCAGAATAGGAATGCTCTAAAAAGACAGAACCCATACAGTTATTTTATTAACATGGTATGTATGAGAAGTCTCTACTCCAATACTTGATCACCTTCTTGCTCAACCATTCTGAATATTTTGTGAAGAATTAAGAAAAATCTTAACAATTTTTGATTAAGAACAATACATTTCAAAAACACCAATTTAAAAAAAAAATGACCAAACACATTAGTGTTAACATAGAGAAATTACAACACCTTGGAACAAGAGTTCTTTTTTTTTTTTTTTTAATGGAATTAATTTATCTTAAGCACTGTCTGGAAACTAATGAAAGAACTCTTTCTAAAAGGAAACTACATCTCTCAACGTACAAGAAGCTGTGTGTGAGAAAGCTCCACCAAAAGAAGTTTGTATTGAATTATTATTTATATCTACATCCTGTTTAGCCATTTAGGAAAAAAAGTTTAGTTCATGTTTTGTAGACCCCTTTGTGTAAAGCTTTAAAAAGGCTTCTGCTAAAAGAGGGAGGGCCCCGGTACCTATATCCTCCAATTCACACTGTGTAGCAACTCAGAACCTTCAACCTGAATTTCCCCAACAAAAATAAAGCCATCCTTATCGTTTCCTCATGAAGCAGTTGGTTTTAAGCTTTAAACAAAGAAATATAAGGGGGATGTTGAACTATTAAAAAAAATAGTTGTGTTATTGTTTATAGGTCCATGTAACTTCATCAAAATATTTTGACTGAGCCAAAACCAAGCTTTGCCAGAGAAGGCTATGTTCGTCAAGCAGTAACTCTGCACAAGTGTTTTTCTACAGCTTTCCACATGTTCCTGAGACTCATAACCTTTGAAAGAGGTAGGACTGGGCACAGAGACTGACTAAGGACCCTTTTCTGGCTTAATTACAGCAGCCCTGCACTGAAATAATTGAGGTTTGCTTGCACTTTGGACGCCTACTTGAAGTGGCAAGCTACCTCAAGAAGTTACGGCTTACATTCAGGTGCTCCTCAACTTCAAGCTAGTTATGCAAGGACAGCATACACTCTCACGCTATCTTACAAGAATGTTCCAGAACACACATGCATGGTCTCTCATGCCTAGGTATAAGGTCTTTTAGAGCCTGAATCAAACTTAATTACTGAAGTTAGTCTTCAATGAAAGTACATGCTTCCCCTTTACATGCACATTTCTGAGAGCAAATGCATCTGGATTCCTGTCAAAGATGAAATACAGAGAGTCCAGCCAAAGCAGAGCAGGAGATGAAAAGCACAAGTGGAACCCCCTCATCCACACGGAGTGAGCACAGAAGGCAACAGCCAGCATTGAAATAAATTAACCAGCACAGAAGCTAAGCAGCACAGAAGCTAAGCAGCAGTAGAGCAAATTTACTCTCATTTCCTGAAACTTGAGAACATAAACTATTAAAGCTGACCACTTTTATTTCATAGCACATTCTGAGAAACCTGGATAAGGAGCCAAAATGAGTCCAAAGCATTTTTACAGCACAGAAGGTACTCCAGATGCAGACACTCATCAGATACAAACTAGCATAGGACCCCTCGGTCCCCATACATAATTGCTTTTAATTTCATTTATTAGATTGCTGGCTGACCAAATAGAAGGTCACTAGAATAATCCTGTATTTCACCACAAGAAATATGATTTGAAGTACAACTCATATACTATATTTCTGTAAGAGAAGACCAAAACAAGCCTTATCTGCCAGAGCAGAGGGGAGGAAAAAAAAATACCAGTTCCAAAAAACACACCAAGCCCAACCAGCCCTCAAAAATACTGAATCACAACAGTTACATCCACACAGATAATGTTTCTTTAAATTATCTCAATGTCATGATCATTGTAAAATTCATTTCATTTTATTATACCACCATTCTGCTTTCAGGCTTTTTGAAAAAAACACATGTATGATGCTGAGTTCTAAAAATATAACGTTTTCTTTCACATTTACAGAGGTACTTCTGAGACAAAAATTGCATATAGCCATCTGCTCAAATTATTAGATAGTTGTCTCACGTGACACCACACTTAAGCACCTGGCTCGTGCATACTGGGGCTTTATTTTAAATAAAGATGCCATTCAAAATTAAATATTATAACAACATATATACTAATAAATACATAACAATACAATCTATCTCTGTTTTAATTCTATGGTACAGGAACTAGCCCAAAACCAATTTACAAATGTTGCTCAAAAAATGCCAATATTTTGGAAATTATTTGTTTGTATATTGTTTGGAAATTAGTTTTCATTCACGTGGTTTTCAGCTTTTTGGGTTTGGTTTTACCCTATTTTGAGCATTCATTCTACACTTCCACCATGTTGGGGGTAAAAAAAGTAGGTTTTTTTTTCTTCTCCCTAAACAACTTGCTGCCTCTTCTCTTTGCTCTTGAACTTCATTCGACTTCTGGTTGTTTGTTGGGATCTCTTTTAAACAAGGGAATTAACATTAACTTTCCTGTAAAATGCAGCACTCAAACATTAATTCCACCACATAAAACAGTTTGGAACTGCTGCTCAGAGACTGTACACAGGCATTTCAAAGTTAGGAGATTCTAAAACCAGCTACACAGTCTCTTGTCTCTTAAACATACTGAACCAGCTGGATCTAACATAGCTCCACTTTGCCATTTTGATAGTGACAGCACTGAAAATCCTGTTGTTTCGTGAGTATCGCTATTTGCCCCTTCAGCTTCCAGAAGCAATCCAAAATTGGTAAAGGAAATCAAGAAACTGTCCTCCAAGAAAAATTACTAAACTTCTAACAGATTTTTAAACTTTTAATTCAAATGCAGTCGCTAAGTAGGACCGCATCATTAAATGACAAATTAAGAGAAAACCTAGGAAACTGATAACAGTTTTGTAACTTAATGTTATGTTAACATAACATTAGATTAGGAAAGATAGCAAGAACTGTCTTCAAAATCAAGTAGTATCTAGAGCATGACCTCTAAAATTAGTGCAAGATTTTTCATTACAAAAGCACTTATATTTGGATAAACCCATGATGTAGAGCTAAAAATTCTCCTATCAGAGTCAGAACCTGCATATGACATCAACTTCATAGTTTCCAAAATGATCAACAAAAAGATGCTTAACTTGTAAGTATCCCAGAGCTATCTGTTTCACACATGGTAAAATACCCATTTTATTTGCTGGTTTATCTAACTCACTGGTTTATCTAAGAACCTTTTTGACTGCCACCCCACAGCTTTTTTACACAGTAACACAGCATTACTGAAAGCTGAAGCCAAGCATAATTTGGAATTTTGAGGGTGATCTAACTCAACTTATCCTTCAAAATATGTAGCTATTTGTTCTTCAAGAAAAATCTGTCTCTTGGAATATTCATGTTTTCACTATATTTTTTGGCATTCTGATGGTGGTATCTGTTTCCTGGTGCACATTCTATGGTTACTGAAGGCATCTGAAAATTTAAAATACACATTATACTTCATTTATTACATGAACATAAATCAGACAGACAAGATGCAGAATTTATTACAAATTATGTGCTCAGGTTAATATAAGAGATTAATATTTTTTTTACAACTGGAATGTGGGTTTCTAAAAGCTATGAGAACCTACTTAAGCAAGTGCCTTTTGGATAAACTCCAAAGCAAACAAATGTGACAGAAGAGAAACTTTCTAGGCTGCATATTAGTCTAAACAGAAACTTGCAAATAACAGTAAGTAGAAAAGTGGCCACCTTAATTGGTTTGAAATCTGTACTTTGTTTACTCCTTCAAATGCAGCAAGGCAATAAACCATTTAATTCATTTTATATGAAGCAAGAAACATCCGAACAAACACTAATCATTTAGATTTACAGTTTAATCACCATAACCATATTAATGCTTATGCATAAAAAGTTAATTAACCTCACCCTCTCTAACTTAAGCAACAAAACATACTCTCACTGAAAGTCCTACAGGTCTTGCCTCTTTTTAAAAGCTTAACCAAACAGGAAATAGTTCTACTAGACTATAAATCCAACCAGGTAGATTGTCCTGAATCAATTGACAAGAGCCCTAGTGCTAACAGCCAGTCGCCTTTGGCGGCACGCAAGCACAACGTGAAGGAAACTTACAATTTGTTCAAATTTACCAGTTTTTAGCTGTAGACAGAAACAGCATTATATTCCATAAAACTCACATCTATTTACTCAACCCTATAAATAGATTTCCAGGTTTTAAACAGCAAGTTCCTTATTGTTAAATCAGAAATAGAATGAGGTCTCTCCTTAAAAGATCATAGTGAACAGCTGCACTGGTGTTAATTGGTCTGTAAGTAATACAAGAAGTTAAGGCCTGAAGTCTTAGCCATAGCGATTCAAGTTCACTGATAACCAAATACCATTCAACGATGGAAGCATTTCCAATGCTTTTTCATTCAAAGTATACTATTCTTCAGGGGAGAGAATCTTGTCACAATAAAAATCGTATCTTTCCAACTGCTATAGAAGAGGTGCTGAGTCACAACCAGGAAGTCTCTTAAAAAGAGGAAAGAAAAAACATTGACTCTGTTTCATGGTTTCACCCACTGTTCTAGGAACACCCAGGTATATTTATGTTGTTTCTATTGTCCAATCAAATCAAGTGCTAACACTGGTGAAGCTTATGTTCGAGGAGTCTTTCCAGGTATCCTTGACAGAGGAGTGCCTACCCAGTAAATTATCCTCATCAAGCAATTTAATATGTTCAGCATGAAAATAATAAGCAGCTTCTGACCCCTGTTTTATTGAAGTAAGTAAGTAAGGCAAAAGAACAAAGGAGAGCTACATAGCAGCATCTCTGAATGGTAACCTGCCACACAAGTAACTTCGCATTCTGGTTGTAACTTTGCTCTGTACAGAATGACCCATCTGTTAATTTACAGAAAGCTGAAAAAGCATGTGACAACCAATTTTCAAATAACAAAGGAAGAAGCTTTTCTCCCTGTTTGCAATGTGTAAGATAAAGAAGAGCTTAAACTGTAGCAAGATAGATTAACAGGACATTTAGGCTAGATCTTAGAAAAACAGTGTGTAGAAGAATAAGGTTAGTTGAGCTTGGGAAGAGATTGCCAGAAGAGATTATGGAATCTGCTGTGTTTTTTTAGAAAACCAGTCTGGTCAGGGCTGGTTTGGCCATAGCTCATCCTTCTTCTGAGGCAGGGATGAATCAGATGACTCTCACACCTTTCAGCCCTATTTGTTACGATTTTATCGTGTGAACATGAAAAACAGAATGATTTGTGCAGAGGCAAACTCTGTTTCTGAGGCTTCTTATACTTTACCAATCCATGCCATGAAATCTTGCATCAGCAGCACATTAATCCATTAATTCACCTGTCTATAAAGCACTTTTCTCAATCAAGCCCTTCTTTAAAAAGGAGGCATCTCAACCTTGACGAACCCAAAACGGCCATTGAAAAGACCTTTACAGAAAGACATTCTCTGGTATCCCAAATAACTCTTGCAAAGCTCCACCAAGAATCAAAACTTGCTCTTCAAATAAGGAATCTGTTTTCAGCACAAAACACAGACATAACCATCAGAAAGTAGCTGAAGTCACTTTAAGAGCTAAGGAATACAGCAGTGTCCAGAGCCTACACAGCAACACAAAGACCTGCAATAGTTCAACATACTGAGCATATAGTAGTAAAAATTTGTATACAACTTTTATAAGTAAATAAAATACTTGGCCCCACATTTGCTATGCACTCCCTCTTTTCAGTTCTCCACTGAATACTTCTTCCTTATTAAGAGCACAAGACGTTCCTTACAGCAGTTGTTATGGTAAGCAGGCAACACACACGCTGAAACATAACACAAGTTTTTTTAACAAAAATATTCTACCAATGAAAGGAACAGGAAATCAAAAATAGAAAATCCAGAACCCTGGTCACATACAATAACACAGTTAGCATCTATGTAAAAAAATGGTTACTTAATTAGAATTGGATGCTAAGAGAAAAAAGATGTCAGCTTACCTGGCACACCTATCTCACCTAAAGAAACCTTGAAAAGTAAGCTTGAAACAGGTCAGAAAGGGGTCAGAAACCCAATGGTATTCTTTGCAACATTATTCAAGAGATACAGCAAATTACTAACATCTTCCTTCCTCAGGAAAGAGCTTCCTACACTACAGAATTTTAAAAGGGAAAATCCCTAACTCACACAAAGCCTATCTTTTCTAAATCCCATGCTAGAATTCACAAACAAATTTGCAATTACAACGTATTTTTTCTAATTATGTTCTAATTTCAACAGTAAAAAGAGCAGAAGGCTAATGTCAGAATTCAAATGCCCACACGTCAATCACACAAAGCACCATGATTTGGAACCACAAGAACTTGTCTAGAACTTGCTGTGGAGCATCAGTAAATTGTTTGCATTTTACACCTCAGTTTACCCTCCTGAAAAAAAAAATTAGCTTGTGTCTCTTCAGGAAGTTTGAAAGTTGAGCCACTAGCTGCAAGATTCAGGAATACAAGCAGATAGAATATTAAAACCATCATGAAGAGTTCCACAGGCATTTCCAAATACATTCAGATTTGATACTTACTAAGATCTTTATTCATGTTCTCCATCTGAAGCTGATTTACCATCCACTAGATTATTATTAGAGGGCAATAGCTTACGTAAGATTAATCCACATTACATTACAGGCTCAGCAGAACACACACCTAAACCCTCAATTTCTTTTATTGTGGTTTTCTTGCTCATTATCTGATAGTCCTAGAGCCTCACATTTCTACTGGCTCAGCATAGCTCACTGCACAGCAACTTTTCTTTTATATATATTTTTACCTTCTTATTCACGGGGTATTTGGATTTAGAACTCCTTTTTACAACCCCAATGTTATTCTTGCCTGCAAGGCTGAGGCCCGGTATTTGGGGTTCTCATGCTACTGTAGCCTCTGCTTTTTAATCTGGTATGTCAAGGTGTGCATTTCCACACTTGAGCCCTTTCAGAGTTACCTTCTCGTTCAAGGTCAAGTGAGATGTCACAGTGAAAAGCATTTTAGAACCCTTGAAACCAAGAGTTACTTCCCTCTATCATCCCACAGGATGACCCATCCTGCTCTTGTGAGCCTCTTTCTTAGTGGATTCATTCTCTTCCATAGCCAATAAATTCAAGCAGAGAAAAAACACCACACAATTCTTATAAAGAGCAAGGCAAAAGCATCTGAAACACAAACCTTGATGTCAATAATCAAAAGCCTTTGTCAAGTTTTACTCTACAGGTTTGTTCCACTTACCCTTCATCGTTCCGGGATCTTTTGTCTATACAGATTCAACTTCACAACAAATCCCACCTTGTTTTGCACGCGTAGACAAGAAGTGTATGTGGCACAGAACTTGCACAGTTTCCACACAGACTGTGTTTGATACATTCCCTATCTGCCTGTAATCTGCTTGTGACAGTGGAGACTACGCTGGGAATCGAACAGAGTATCAACCTCTGTCAGGCCTCTAGGTATGATGCTATACAGAAAGGTTATTACTTAAGAATATATAATCCAGAGAAATGCACTGGAATGTCTTCCATGTAATCCAAGATGACAACAAAAAGAAGTAAGCATATCTTCCGGAGTACACTAACACAACACAGGCCTGGCTAAGAAACAAATTCTCCCATGTTTTGGAAATGCATGCAGTGTTAGAATCAGGGAACAAATAAATAATCTTCCGTAAGTTGAAGTGTATGTTGTCTGACTACACCACAGTGTGAACAATGGTTAAAAAAGCCATTATTAATGGAATTTGAGGGAAAGAGATTTTAGCATACGATTTACCCACAAATGTTTTGTCTGCACAAACACCTTTCCACCACCACCACTCACCCCAACAAACAACTGGAGAAGTTAAAACACTCTGTGCTAAAACTGTAGGAAATTAATAAAGCAACACTAAGAAACAAGTCTGAGGTACAAGGAAAGTGAGTTGTACAGAATAAAAAGCATTATTTGTGTCAGTGGTAAGAAGTCTGATCTAACAGAGAAGGCCAGGATGAAGTAGAATGACATCAGAGACGTGAACAAAACAAACGTGATGCTTAAGGGACCATTGAACAGGATGGGAGTGTAGAAAATAGATAAAATAATGAATAACTGAACTGTGGGATGAAAGAGAAAAGACAGTGACAAACATTAGCAGATTACACTGAGGTAATTCCATTAGCAGCTGAACCAAAAAAACTAAAACATGCAGAACCACACCACCTGTTTGATGTTCAGGAATTTTGAGGAGGCGAGGAGTTAACGCATGTTTCCCAAACCAGGTAACCAACACATTGCCACAGAACGGTCAGAGATTAAGAGCATTTGGCTTCAACCTTGTGCTGGCTAGAACTGCTGCAAATGAAGAAGAGATGCAAGACTGCACAGAGGTGATTTGTAACTCACTGTATGAAGTAGAGGATGTGATTGCACACACACACAGAGTGGTGCATGCAACTGTTAGCATAATCATAGGGCAACCTCTCACCACAATTTAGAATTGCCCAGCCAGACTTCAGGAATCCTTGCAAATTAACTTGCTTTTTTGCAAACCTCATGGCTATGCACAGTCCCACCCTCTGGACTACAGAATGTGAAAGAAAACATTCACTTTCACTGAAGAGCCATTTCTAGTCTTTTTGCCCCCTCAATAACTCAAATGATAAAGGTAACTGCTGGATTTGTACACTTGCCACTTAGTAATCAACATGCCCCACTGCTATCTTTCTGAGTCCACAGTCACGGGGCAGCTCAAATTTCAAGCATGTGATATTTTTCATAGGAGATTGTCAGGATATTGAATACCTTTGCTTTGCAATGTACTTGCAGTTTACATTCGAAGTCTGTTATTGATATAAAAGAATTATTTTTTATTTTTATAATTAAAGAGGCTACTCTGCAAACTGTATGAAAAAAGGATGCTCAGTAGAGGCCATCAGGAAAATTCCATGCTCACACAATCACCCCCTGCACCACTTGAACCTACAGGAGTAGTTTATCTTTCATGCGGACCAGCCACTGGAGGCAAAACATGACATTTTGCGAGTACATTACACAACTGTTTTCTGGAAAGACAGCAACACTGAAGATCAGGAATCCTGACTTCCAAAGGGAAGATGCAAAACAGTGTTTATGTACAGGATAACTAACCACATAGCTTTGATAAATACAAACTGAACAGCTACTTGTCTAAACAGAAAAGATGTGAGACTCTTGTAATGAGGATCGGGGCTTTTTTCCTAGTCCTCCCTGAAGTTAATGGTCTGTGGAACAATGCTGTTCTCCAGAGCAGGAAGGGGCCATGGACAGCAGAGACTAGTCAGAAGGAACACAACCCCAATTCATAATGTCCCTAGTTCAGGACAAAGCTCTATTCCAGCCTGCAAGTTTGTCAAACAGGCATTTTATTCTGACAAAAATTAACAGGCTAATTTGGCAAGCCATACCTTTCCCAGTGAAATCAATTATTAGTTGTCAGAGGTTGTCAAAGGGCTGTAAGTAGGGTGTGTATCAGTTAATAGCTCAGGGAAGTAATGCTGTCGCAGCAGCATTTATTGGACCAAGCTGATGAGCTCTTTGAGCAGGTAATGTGAGCTCTGGCCACAAGGAGAGGCTGCTCAGCAATTCCAGTACAGTTTACTTCAACCAATGAACTCTGTGGAGAGAAAGGGTAGAGAATTGTATTCTGATCCTCACTCCTGGCCCAGCCTTTATGATTTCCCACTTCACCTGTCTTTACTTTCCCCATTTGGGAAAAAAAAGAAAAAAAAAAAAAGTCACAATTCTTTCTTTATTTCAGAAAAGTAGAAGGGAAAGTCTCATAGCAAAAAAATCCACAGTATAGCTAACATTCACATGCACAGAACAACACATGCATCAGAACATTCTGCCTCTCTTTCTCCTGTTTAGGTTGGTAGCAACACACACCACAACCAGCATGGTTCAAGCAGCTTGACTACAGATTTGCAAGAACAAAGTGGATGTAATCCCATCAAACGCAAGTCACTGCCAAGACTCTGGTGACAGCAAGCACCTTTTAAGGCTGGAAGTTTAAAACATTTATACCTTTCCTTTCCAGCAGTCTACCCACAGAATATCAACAGTGACTGTGAATGGAATTGTCCACATTTCCCAAAGGGTAGCACATAAAGGGATTTTTTCCTGCTGCCCTTTTGTGCCTTTGTTTTGCTGCTCATGTCAAGGACATGACATGGGAAAGGGAGGAGTAGCCAGGAAATGCTATATGAGCTCTGTTATTACTTTAACTTTGCATTTTCCAATGGGAAACTACGTTGGGGAGGGGAAGAGTCTCACTGGAAGCTTTCCATACTGTAATTCACAGGCTGGCTCCTGAACCTTTCCAAACAAGCTCCCATGATTACCTCCTATTCAATGACTGCCTTTAGTTACCACCTCAGTTGGTTCCTCTTCTCTTAAGAGCTTCCCCTCCACCACTTTATGAATAAATATTATTTCTGTTTTGTTCTAATGTCAGACAAATTCCTTAGCACACCAGCTGTTTCCAGTCAAACCATTTCAAGACATGAATTTATCATTATAAACAAAGACAAATGTAAGTTAATCCAAAGTAAACCAGAGAACTAAAAGCACATTTGCATCATCTACTATACTTACCATATATAAACTATAGTAAGCACAGCTGTATAAATGCATCATTTATCTCCACATCTCACTGTGCAAATTCAAGCCAAGAGGCTACTAATACCAAAATATCCATTACTCATCATTGTCAGGAAGAAGATGCCAACATTGATGCAATGCTGCTAGAGTGCGTCACTTCTGCCATACCCAGCATCTGAGAAGCAGAAAGCTCTACAGAGGGCTTTTTGTTATCCTTAGTGTTTTATTTTTAAATGAGTGTTTTCTAATTGTTTATCTATTGAGGCCATATTCTACAATCAAGGAAAACTGTTACCTTCTAATTTCCTGAGAAGAGAAAATGTTATTTTCCAGTATTTTTCTTTCTAATGCATACCAGCAAAGAACTACGCATCCACTAAGTCCCCTTAGTTTTTCTGCATGATTCTCATCACTGCAGAGGCTTCTGTCCTTGTTTTGTTATCCAAAATAACAAGAGATAGGAAAATTACTTTTTCTTATTCCTGGAGTCACATTCAGGGGGTAGGGACAGGAAATAATACCTTATTAACCCTGTTCATAAAAGCTTACTATTCTATGCAAACAGTTGCCAAGAAAAAAGTCTCAAAGCCTAGTACAGAGTATCAGAGAACCTTTCAGAGAAGATGTGTAGGCATACAATCAATGCACACTGTTTCTGAGGTGGAGTCCTAAATATCTATAAAGGTGGCAAGTGTCCCATCATAAAAACTGTCTTGCAAGAAAACAAATTTTGGATTATTTTTCCTCTGAAGCTCATGTAGGTTGAACTCTCCATCATTATTTTATTAGGATTTTTACCTGGTTAAGAAAAATAAATCAGAAACAGAAAGGAAGTTAATAATAATATAACAATAAGCTTTGCTACAAGCTGTCATATGCTTACAATCTCCACAGTCATGCAGATTCAAGAAGTAATTTATCTGCCTGTTCCCACACTTCCAACTGACACATCTGACTCAGACATTATATGGTGGAAGAAGCAGAAACATGTGTCTGAAAAGATTGGTACTTCCACCAGAAGGTACTAGCTGTGTAAAACACACAGAAGAAATGGAGTTTAATTTTGGTTCATTGGTTGATTGATTTTTTAATCCCCAAAGTTTTCATTTAAGTTTACTATAATGTTTTCATTTTAGGATACACATCTTTCAGCTTCAGATCCTTACAAATATCTATACAGGTTTTATATTAACCACCTCTGCTTTTCTACTCCCCCCTTCAAGGGTATACACTTCTAAGTAATCTCATCTGGTTTAATCCCCCAAAATGGGCATCCCATCTCTTTCTGCACTCTTGCAAAGATCTATGTTTTTTCCTAGCTGAAGACAACAAAGCTTTATCCTCTTAGTCATGGTAGCTGAAGGCAGCACAGGCTCTTTTGCCATAGATAACTATAGAAACCCTTCCTCCATCTCATAATCTGTACAGGCCTGAAAAACAGGAAGCCTATTTAATGGAGTAGTACAGCTGAAGTAATAGGTCCTCAAGAGTGTTACTGATAAGCAGCTTGATAACAGACTAACAATTGAGATGTCTGTAGTCCAAAGGACTAAGAGCCTTTGCAAGATACTTGCAGCACTGTACAACGAGGATGTGCAGAACAGGAAGTGTCCAAGTAACACAGTACAAACTGAACACATGGTGCTGGTAAGGACTAGCATTTGAGAGACTGCTTAGCTTTTGCATAAAAATCAATTAACCAAAAAAACCCTATTAAGTCTGCAAAACAGCATGCAGTAGAAAGTATACGATACAAGATATAAGGAATTAATTAAATGGGAAATATGAATTGGAGTTTTGTGTTTTGCTTCTTCACATCAGTAGGGAGCAACATACTTGCTAGTGCCAGACTTGCTCGCATACCTGAGCAACAAATCCAGTGGCCGAGTTACATGACTGAGCATGAGCAGGGTACAGTGTGGAGGGAGGAACTATCACAATGAATATCCACACAGCTCTCACTTCAGTAGGCCTCTCCCTTTACTCAATACCAAAGCTGCTCAAACCCACTCTCCAGTCAGATCACCTGAAACTCACCTTTCCCATGACTGACATTTCTATATAAGCAAGTACTCTCGGCACCTAGCATTTTCCTAAAGGAACTACTTTAGCCTTCAAATGCACTTTACATGGTCCTCCCTCTACACTGTGGCCACAACAGTGCATCTCTGAATGCTCTGAAGCCCACTCATCATCCTCCTCACTCTCCTCCTTTAAGAACCAGCAGTCAATGAAATCAGTTCCTCTCAGCATTTTCATAAATGAAGTTAGCTCTTTATTGTTTGTAATTTAAAACATTTGATGAAATTAAGTATTATGCTGCCCAAAAGGTCACAATGAGATATCGGTTATCCAACTATCACTATAACTGCAGCTACCACAACTTAGCAGTGCACTGCAGTATACATACCACACTTACCTATTTTAAACTAAAACAAAACCAATTATTGTCAGAGGGTGTATTTTGCTATACATTATACCTGCTTATACCCGATGCTGCAATACAAATGCATTTATACTTGGACGTCCTCTCAAATTAATTTGGACAGCTTACCACAGCCTTCTAAAGAGCTGGCAGATGGTTTGCATACCGTGCAGCCATTAAAACCTCCTACTGTAACCCTCACTGATCCTTCAAGATAAGCATACTCTTATCACATAGGAATTTGTAGAGAGAAAGTCTTCCTAAGGAACTTAAATACCACAGGAAAATACGCCTTTGACTTTGCAAGTAGCAGTTTCCTCCAGGAGGATTTTGTCCATATTGCACAAATGTGTTATTTTCTACCATTTAGAAAATAGTCTTTTAGATGTTGAAAACAGAATGCAGGCAAATGTCACGGGAAAAAACCTCAAGCAGGTATTAAACCCTACCTGGAACCAAATTCTAAGAATAAAAGCAGATGTTAAGCTTCGTGATTCTGTCCTCAAGTAAGACTTACTGGTGGCACATAGTCCTCATCACAGTTGTTCAAAAGTCACCTACACTTTTGACTGTACAGCCTAATAAAATGGGAAGTGGTATGTGCCAGGCTTCCTCCTGAAAAGTAGTAGCAGTAGGAGCAGCACTCCCACTCCAAAAGCTCCAGGATTTGAAGCATGATTTGAGCAACAGTGTCTTACACATTGTGTAAGCAGAGCTTGCACAATGAATTTCTGCAAAACAGCCCATTCATCTAACTGTTCCCATCAATAACTGGAACAACTGGGAGCAGCAAAAAAAAAAAACAAAACATATTTGGGACATAAGTTTGAAGTAAACCTCATATTTATTTTATATAACTTAATTAAGGTTTGGGAAGTTTAACATAACAGCATTTGGAAAATATTAAGGCACTCCAGACAAAGCTTACAATAATATGTGCATTTAGCTAACACGTCTTAATATATGACATTACACAAACATCATGGATATTTACAAGCAAATGTATACAAACCCTTTAGCAGTAACATTAAGCCAGAATTCTCAACAACTGATACACACGAATTCCAAATTTTCTTACACCTTAAGAGCTTGGCTGAATTTTTCTTTACCTTTTTAATAAAAGTGGAGAATACTTTTCTGTCCTGGTATTAGTAAATCTTTGACAGGATAAAACCATGCTGTAGTCTGTTTATGTAAACTAATATGACATAACTGCATTACTTAACCCTTTTGCTAACTGCATTACTTAATCCTGATCCCAAAAATCTAAGTAACTTCTTTTCACTCAAATGGCATTAACACTAACAAAAATTATTTAGTTAGTTAGAACATTGCCTTACCGTGTAAATGCCAATTCTACAAACAGCAAATGAGAGCTGGATACATTCAGACATAGTCTAAAGAAATTAAAACAAAGACATTACCAAGAATGCTATTTATTAAGAATTAGTTTTCTTCCTGTCTCTCCCCTCTCCCCTGAAAGAAACACCTGATGGTATATTCCATTATGTTTCTCCTGTAAGGCTGTATTAAACAAGTTGAGAAAATGCCATATAAATTCAGATTATGCAGATACTTATTACCTTTCATACAGAAGCAGCTACCAAAACCATTGCACTTACTAATTCAGTATTTCATTATAGGCCTCAAATTACCTAATGCTGCCCAAAGTGCCTGGACGCAACATTAACATTTTGCATGCAAGCTTTCGGTCCCATTTATTTTTATCTGCTCTAGTTTAAAAACAACCTGCAAGAGACATATTAATAGAGTGATGTGCTTTTTGGTTCTTAGTGGACTGTAAAGAGCTTCCATGTTTAAATATTATAGTTCTTCTCTCCCTGTATCATCATTTAAATTATCTTCCTCTATATATAAAAATAATGCATATAACTTTACGTTCCCACATTTCTGAAGCCATACTGCTTTAGTTTTCTGAGATTTTCATGTTCAAAATAGAACTTTCTACTGTCTTGAATATTTTATTTAATCTGCTCTTACAGCTGTGAATATCGTATTAAAAGTTTTTACCCTCAACTCGCTCAACTTCCAATCTGTTGTGATGCCACAATTCTATGTCTTCTGCAGTCACCCAGAGAGGCTGAAGATGGACTATGAATTTCTGATGAAACAGATGAAAAACACCTTCTTTAAATAGCATAAAGAAGCCAGAAAATAAACGCAACTCCCCACCACCAATATAAAACCTACTGTAGGTTTGCCATTTTTTCTATACAGTCAGGTACAATAAACCAGGCTTACAATGATTATTCAGAAGAGTAATTGAGAAATTACTTTAAAAAAGGTATTTGAGAAGTCACTGTAGGCAAAAATTCATGCAATCAAGTAGAATATTTTTACTATATGTTTAACAAGTTCACACATCATCTGCATGTATTTTAAGATGTTGAACGTAAAGTGCTGGATGCTACAGACTTCAAACAGTATCAGTGAAAACTTTTTTTTTTTGGCCTCTGCTTTCTACTCCCC
The DNA here is from genome assembly GCF_034638445.1 of Ciconia boyciana. Taxonomy (NCBI): domain Eukaryota; kingdom Metazoa; phylum Chordata; class Aves; order Ciconiiformes; family Ciconiidae; genus Ciconia; species Ciconia boyciana. Next base: position 35,848,629 of record NC_132937.1, read on the forward strand.
CCTTTCAAAAAACTGCAATTGAATTACCATTTAATTAGAATTGTGATTAAAAAATTAAAATAGCAGCTCTTATGAATTATGGGTAATAAAAAAATGTGTAGCAACAGTTTTCTTTTGCTGTAACTGTTAAATTTATATTTTAAACAAAAAATATTTCACTGAACTGTCTGAAAATCAAAAAGTGCAGCACAAAAACCTGAAAGCAAACCTCAACAGCATGGTTGATTTTCTTTTCTTACTGGAAACAACCTAGAATATTATTGCTGACAAGGAAATGCTGCTTCAAAGCACCATTTAAATTGCCAGGATATATTTTCTTTTTTTTTTTTCAGCTTTCAGAACAAACACCCAATTCTATGACTTGTACTCTGAGTTTCCCACAGAAATATAGGAATAGAACTGACTTTGAGAAATGCTATGGTACACAAAGTGGTGGGGTGGGGTTATAAATCATACCCATACCCCTCCTGACAGTATTTGCAGACCTTGTTCCAAAGGTTCCAGGGATGGATGACTTCCCCAAGCAATCTAGTCCAGTCCTTCATTACCCTCCCTACTAGAAAGTTCCCTAATGTTTAACCTGAGTCTGCTGCAATTTAAGCCCATACTTAAACACAGGGTGATACATACAGTGATTTGTATTTTCAGTATCGTGACAGATTCTATGTTGATGGCAGACCCAACTTTATATACAAAGTAAAAGATTATTTCAGGTTGCAAGGCAAGTAAATGTACAGCAGCAAAAAAACATTACAGTTTCTCAATGTATATAGTTTGCTTTTATTCTAGACAACCGCAGCATTATAAATTGTTTTCCTTTTTTAATTTTTGTTCAGTACTTCCAGGCTATACATTCATGGGAGAACTAAGCTGCAGTTCAAATTCCCCAACGAGCACCTGTGGACCCTTGCTTCAGTAGACTAAAGCAAGCTACATCTGTGTTACCTTACTCATCTGTTGCTGGGTTTGCTACTGTTAATATTTTGAAATCAACAAGCTATTACATGGCATGAATCCTAAAATTATCTCCCCCTGCTACTGTCACATACAGTACCAGTGAATGTTTCCCCTGTGCATTTCCCCATGAAATATTAAGCTAATCCTTTCCCCAAGCCTCCAAGATCATGCTTATGCCTATAGTGTTAAAAACATTCATTAATTCCAGTGCTGTTGTTAGCTTCTCTCTTAGATATATTATAGTGTGGCCAGCAGGACTAGGGGAGTGATTGCCCCCTATACTCAGCACTGGTGAGGCCGCACCTCGAATACTTTGTTCAGTTTTGGGCCCCCCACTACAAGAGAGACATTGAGGTGCTGGAGAGTGTCCAGAGAAGGGCAACGAAGCTGGTGAAGGGTCTGGAGCACAAGTCTGATGAGGAGCGGCTGAGGGAACTGGGGTTGTTTAGCCTGGAGAAGCAGAGGCTGAGGGGAGACCTTATCGCTCTCTACAACTACCTGAAAGGAGGGTGTAGTGAGGTGGGTGTCAGTCTCTTCTCCCAAGCAACGAATGATAGGACAAGAGGAAGTGGCCTCAAGTTGCACCAGGGGAGGTTTAGACTGGATATTAGGAAAAATTTATTCACAGGAAGGGTTGTCAAACATTGGACCAGGCTGCCCAGGGAAGTGGTTGAGTCACCACCCCGGAGGTATTTAAAAGACGTGTAGATGTGGTGCTTTGGGACATGGTTTAGCGGTGGTCTTGGCAGTGTTAGGTTTATGGTTGGACTTGATGACCTTAAAGGTCTTTTCCAACCTAAACAGTTATGTGATTCTGTATTCACCCCTCCTCCCACACAAAAATTTACATTCCTCCCAGTATTGTTTCAGTTTAATCACTGAAAGAGTGTCAGGAAATTATTTAAATAATTAGTTGTTTAGTGATACTATCCTACAGCCTATCACTCTGATCACTGAATTACAATATATGTGATAATCTGCTGCTACAATGGAGAATTTATTCTTGATACTTGTAATCTTTCATTACTTTGGTTTTGCAACTCATTTTGCACCATACAATTAGGCAACAAAACAATTGTTGGAGAATTTGCATTTAATTTACTTACAGTTTATTGTTGCTTTCTGAAAGGATTTTACATGGTAAGCATGAAAGCAAAAGAAAAAAATAATGTAAAAATATACCTACAAATATTACGAAAGAAAGACACCTTGTTTGATACAATTCTACAAAGACTTATTCTTAACAGAAGTCACTTAACATGCCTAAAGTGAGAAACGGAGTCATCAGGTCAAATATGTCAAACACAAGCATGCATCTCTGCCAATATGCACCCTTCTGCTTAGGCAAAGGGTCATCTCACAAACATTAAGTAATTTCTCCAGCTGGAAGCTAAACTCATGGCTAACATACATATTTGCACAAAACTTCGTTCTTTTAATCATATGTTGTAAAAACATGACTGTTCATAATGACTTAGAAAGATGTCTGCCTTGCAGCAGTGCAGCCTTTCGTTCACAACGAGCATTTGTTCTGTCCATTTTTTCAAGCATTCAGCCATCAGTACAAATATCAGTACAAAATAATTTCAGTATTTGGTGTTTGAAACAAAAATAACTCATACAGCTCTGATACAGGCACACATTAGTCTGCAACTGCAAAAATTCACTGTTTTAATATCTATATCTTCAGCAAATACTAAATGAAATTTCTACGCATAATACTTAAAAGAGAGCAAATTTTGAAGAGATTAATAGGGCGTGTTCTGCAACTGATCACTTAAAGTTGAAATCACCAAGTTGAAAGCACTAGTCTCAAGAACTTTGCTGGGCAAAAGCAGGGGAGGGATCCTAATCAGCTTCTCGGAAAAGACACAAAAGACTTGACACCTTGCAGGCACTGGTATCCTCAATTCTGCCAACCAACAGAAATACTCACCTTGGCCTCAGCTTGCTTTGCCATAATCCTAAATAAATTATGGCATTAATTATAGTTCCAAGACCACAAAACCAGGAAGCAATATGAGAAAAGGAAGTTGTTGGGTTTTTTTCTGGTGATGTTCCTTTAGTAAAATAAAGATTAAGATGCCCTCCTGCTCATTTATAAAGAAGTAGTCCACCCCAGTAATCACTTGGAATTACTGGACCTTCCAGGCAAAAAGCTTTCCCACCTCCATTCTTATCTGCATCTTTTTAAGTGCATAAGAAATGTGAAAATTAGCAATACAAGTGTAAACAATATGCAGATTTTAAGGTACGTCTATATATGGAGCCCTGAAAGAAATTCTCAGTGCTTATGTGTTTTAAAGAACGTGTTGGTACCCAAAAGCACACAAAACTACGCTACAGTACAGGTGGCAGGAACTTTGACCAGAACTGCTGTTTGCTAAGCTTGTGTACTGAACTCCAAGTAGTAACTCGAAGGCTCCTCTTTCTGCACAAGATATCACAGCCCTCTAGCACATTCCATTAATAACTTTTCGAATTTATACTCTCCAAATTCTTTTTTAATACAGTTCTCAGAGATAAAAGACACACAAAATATTTTCATATTCTCCTTTAATGCTGAATAATTAGATTTTTAAAATACCGACCTTCTCGTACCTAATCATTAGAAAAATAAATCTGAGTTTAGAGACTAGAAGAAACCTGATGCTGATGGAATGGCAATGATATGTGAACAGGAAACAGGACTGGATCCAAGAACTCTCTTGTCATCATAAAAAGTAATCAAGTGGATGCACCAGAGAACAATGGTCTCCCCTCTTTTAGGCAATATTCTCACTAGAACAGTTTTCCATGACTTGTTTCCAGGACTGCAACGGTTCAGACAGTGAAAAGATGCAGATTAGCCCACACAAGATGAATAGCTGCAAGAACAGAATAGACATTTCTCAAGAATTCTGGACCTTTTCTCTAGTCTTGCTGAAACCTGAAATTAAGCAAGTTTCTAGGCAAGAATAAAGCCCTGTGAGATGACTTGCTGTAGAGTGCATCATCACTCTGTACAGGCTGCCAGTTCAGTTTCAGGTTCATGCAGTGATGTGGGCCTTACCTAAAAGTCATAAATTGGTTAGGATACAAATGTTGGAAGGCCAATAGCCTCTGCTCATATGTCAAGGGAGCACCTCCAAGCAGAAGGAACCCTTTAGGTACACATCCTTGGAGCAGATTAAGTATCTTCATAAATCCCTCTGAGTTAAAAAGTCTCACCTCCTATGCAGTCAATGCAATTCTGCTTACACTGGGGAGCACTCCTGGACACCATCCAGAATATCTCCATCTTCTAACTGCAGTTTCCTGTTCTGGAACCAGACCTAGCTGTCCTCTCAGTGAGGAGGGATGGAAGTGTTTAGCACACAGCATAAGCACCAGGGCATACAGGGAATCATATCTCATGGACACATCCTCAGGTACCAGCAATCACAGCTTCAGGATCTCCACAAGCCTACCATCACATCTGAACATCATGTTTAATACCCCCCGCAACGGACCTGTCTTCCAAGACACTGTACAAATTCATAGCCTACTCATTTCGGCCTCCCTAATGTTACTGCACAAGTGAGCCCCACAATTCAACTATACCCATGGGAAAAAGCAGTTCCTGGATTATAACTGTCATCAAGATCTTCTATTGGGAGAAATGACTTCTAGCTTATTTACCCTCTCTTTACGATTTCAAAGATGTCTATACTATTGCCTCCCCACACCATTCAGCTCTCTTCTTCAGACTGAAGGGCTGTAACTATTTAATCCCTCCTTGTATGCAAGCAATTGTTTTCTTTCAATTACTGTGTCATCCTTCTCTGTATCTTCTTCGGTTTTACAATACTCCTTCTGAGATTATGCAACCAGAAATGTAGCATTTAAGACAACAGCAAACCTTGCATTTAAGCAGTGTAAAAGTTTGATTTTTGCTTCTTAATACTCTAAACGTGTTGACAGATGTCTGGGTTAAGATGACATTTTAAAGAAGGATCCTCCTTCCCTCTCCTGAGCACTGATGGTATTTTAGGGCCTATCCCATGCATCTGTACTGTCACGTGACTTCTACCACAAATATATGTAACTTTGCATTTATAAACACTGAATTTCACCTGCCATTTTATTACCAATATCAAAAGGGGTACTATGATTTTTCCCAGGTTCAATATGCACTCTAATATTTGTCTCTGAATCAGCCCATCCAAAGCATACACAGTTTATTCAACTACAAACCTGAAATTCCTTCGTAATCTCTGCATTCTCCTCTCCCTCTTATTCACTGCCAGAGCAGCACTATCAATGCTCATTTATGAAACTTACTATTGACAGTTTACAGAATGATTACTTCATTTTTAATTGCTTCAAAGTTTTTCGTCTCTACTAGAGGCAAAAATCATATAAAGAAAGACTAGGAAGTAGTTGCTGTAAAAGCTAATAAAAACATAGAAAACAGATGCTTCTTCCATCCAAAATGTCGTAACAAGAAAAAAAAACAGATCTGCAAAATCATTTCCCCGTATCAACAGTTCCTACTGTCTCTTGGATGCCATCTTGCTTCCCCACACTCTCCAATGCCAGAAGCTAATGTGGTCTTGTGAACAAATTCTTCTCCTACTGCTCCACCAAAACATACAGCATAAAAACAAAGCATTGTTCAAAAGACTCATGACCTTCCTGCTGTCTGTCCTTATAAGCAACAAAGCTGTAGGGGAGGACTGCATCTAAACATAAGAGGTCTTGTCAGCTAGACTTCCTGCTTTGTGTCTCTTCCTCAGATAGCAGGAAGCTACTTACATCCTCGTGTTGGCAATTAATATAGTCACCTTACCAGGCTGCCAGTGAGACAACAGAAAAGTTCTGTACTCTGAAGAGCTCCAGCATGAGACGAGCCAATCTCTTATTCAACTGCAAATACCCTATTTATGTCCCCAAGGACTTTTATATGGTCAGACAGTTTGCACTTCAGAAAGTTTTGCTGCACACACAGTGAAAAAAAGCAAAACCAACATACTCCAGAATACTATGAGCCAAAACCCAAACAATCACAAGATTTTAACTAGTGCATACGTTTTTTTCCTTACAGCTTCACAGCTGTTTGGGTTCACATTTGTGCTTTTCAGTTTGAAACTTAAAATGTTTCTTTTGTTAATGGAAAGCTGATATTCTCACATAACCACAAAACTTCAGAACTCAGGCTGTAAGAGAATAAACATCACAAGCTGGCAGTATTAAAAAACATGAGCTGATGATACTGACGACAAGCCAAAATGGTAATCAGCATGGGGTATTAGGAGGAATATTCTGTCCTTACTAAATACAGATTTTCTCACTTATTAAAAGCTTGCATTTCTAACCTTTTGTGAAATGCATCACCATGCTGCCTCAAGCTTGGAGCTCTGACTGAAGAATTCAGGAGCAGCACACTGCAGAGCAATATGGGGCCCAACACATATTGCACCCAGGAGTAATTCACAAGGACACTATAGGGCCATGCGTAACAAACACAGACTACCACATTTTCAGAAACTGGGACACATTTTTTTGATGTAATAACATCCACCACTCCAATGCAATCCTCATCATGGAAAAGGCAAAATGGTAATTTGATTACCATTTTGTAATTTCATTTTAAACGTGCTAATTCACTTGTTTCTTCAGTGTTTGTATGTGAAAAGAATGAAATTTCTGGCACTGCAATACTCCTGTGACTTCACAGAATCTTGTGCTAGAAATTATAATCACATTAAGGCATTCTTTTGTGTTCCCAAGGAAGCTGTATCAAATTTCACTGTTTGTAACAGCAACCTTTGAATCAAAAGTTTACCTGGGAAATTCAGTAATGCTTCCTATTGCAGGATGAGCAAATACAGCATTCGACTTTTACCTTCTGCAAAGGAATTCTACACTTCTGCTTGCTAGCCTATCTTCAGCCAGGTAATTTCCAGTGAGTTAAGTCATCACTATTTTTATTTTTATTAACCTTTCTATATGGGTGACTACATCTTTCATTCAGCAAAAACTGTTTGAAATACTGGCTAGGTAGATTCTACCAAGGAGGAGGATTTGTTTTCCAGAGCACCTCTCTTCCAGGTCTTCAACCAGATCAGGTTCTTGAACTCCCAAACTTACGTAAATCAGAGCATGCTCATTCAGGGGAGGTTATCTCCCAGAACTGATACCATTTGCTCTTCCCAGTTGATTTAGATTTGAATATTATGCTTCATAGAGCTGAAATACCAGCAGGAACCTAGCCACAACAACTTCCTTGGGTGAAGGTCTCAAAAGTTTGGTTTGGGTTTCTTTGTACATTGCTATGCTGATGCAGAAAGCAGTAAGAAGCAGCAGCACTCTCACTTCCAATTAAGTGACCCTGGCTATGTATATAACAGCAAGTAGTGCAGCACAGCAAGAGCTGATGCTGAAGGCCAAGTATTCATACTATGTACTTCAGGCGTTTTGCTTCAGACTAGTGCTGATCTGGTCCTGTGGGCTGAAAACCCATTAGTTGAGTGTATCTTCCAGTCTGGTTTCACCTGAAAAATATCAAGTTCATGTGATCTGTGATCACTCTGAAATGCAAACCTATGTACAGTAAGTAGTGGTAACTAAGATTCACTTCAAAAATTTTCATCTGATCCAAACGTTAACAGAGTTGCATGCACCCTGTACACTAGTTGATCTTACACTTGTTAGTTGCCTTCTTTCCTGCGTTCAGCTATATCTTCATCTTGAAACAACTGTCAGACCCCTCATCCTTGTGCCTAATCAGCTTTCCAAACTCAAGGAGGGATAGTATCTAAAGATATAAGTCATTGTGCTCTACAGAGGGTGTAAAATGTCAAAGATATTATAGCTGATAGACCAGTCAACAGACAGCCCAAATAATCCCTATAGTTACATGACAAAAGACAAAATTCATATGAGAGGGATGTTTAGCAAATGGTAAGAGGGCAAGGCTACATAGACCTTTGTGGCTCATGTTGCAGGTGATACATCAAACACCTGTACATGCCTCAGAGGAAAAATCCAGGGTTCCTAGTACGGACCTTCCCCCATCTTTCCTTATTCAAAGAACAGAAGCTACTGGTTTACAAAGTTTCAGTGAAGTAAGATTCTAACCTTCAAACAGATGCCTCCATAATGCCATTTGTAGTGTAAGAAAGAATGTTTTCTATGGCCTGCAGATACCAGACAACGTAACAGCCAACAGCAATGGAAAGACAGGATTTGAAGTAGATCAGAACCATTAAGTGATCATGATCTATCCTGTATTACCGCTTTCCAAATCAAACCTGTCCCATTAAATTAAAGAGTCCAACTAAATAAAAGGGAAGGTCTTAAAGGTAAGCTGTCCAAGAAAGAAAAGTTGCTCAGAAAGGTTTTTTTTTCTTTTATTATCACCTAATGTTTTTAAGAACACCACAGCTTGGTATATGCAGCTTTCCCCAGTCAAGAAAGACTTTGCCTGAACGCTAACTATCCAGAACTTGCGGTCAAGACCGTTCAGAAACTAAGAAACTCTGAAGTCACTTCAAGGCCTATTCATATAAAATTTGAAAATTTAGTTCAATTTACTCAAAAACTACCCAAATTTTAGCTTCTGTGTGCACACACACAGAAGTAAAATAGTTCGCAACAGCTAACAAATGTACAAAGAATCGAAAAAATCCAAACTTCTTATAGTTAAAAGAACAATCCCAAACAAAGCAACAAGGATTCTACCGTTCTAAGAGTGTACACTCTCTTGACTTTGAAATACTCATGTTCATGCTTAACTTTCAAGGAGAAGGGGGAAAAAAAAAAACCCACAGAAAAAAAAAAATCACTGCAGCTGATGTGGTTGTTCTTGCAGTAAGTGTTATCTTCCATTTCAGGTTGGAATATAGTCTTCATTACCTGCCCAAGAAACATTTTTATATGCAACTACATAGTATAGGATACAATTTAAGGACAAGCTATCATATTAAAAATGCTAAATATACAAAATTAAACAGGTTATCAAATTTACCTTACAAGCTCTCAGTGCCATATAAGGTCTCTTCTTTTTTTGTGGTCACACTGATTCAATTTTCTACATCATCCTCTAAGGTAGCTTTTAAAAGCTCTACACAGATCAGGCTGATACATGCAACTGTTCAGTGTCAGATCCTTATCTAGTGCAGAGGATGCCACTGAAGTATATTGTGAAAGTCTACTCAGCAGCTTAAAATTTGCATTGCAAGTATCACATAAGAAAACCTGAAGTATTGCTATTGTTTCCCCACAAGTTCTCCAAGCAAAAAATGCAAGACTGATCACATGCCATGCTTTTCACAAGATGCATCATGCGATAATTTCTTAAATTAAGCATAGTCTCCTGAACATAGGCCAGCCAACACCAGTCTATGTATGCACTATAATCCTTCCAGACACAATGCAGCAAGAATGAAGCAGAATAAGGTTGCAGATACACTACAGGATTACGCAGTCACAAAAATCTACAAATCCACATTGATGCAGCTGTGTTCACATAGTATGTTTTAAAGGAGATAACTTCAATACAAGAATAAACTGTATGAGTAAAAGGTGCCTCTAAATGAGTGAAGATGCATTCTCTTCTAGAGGTTGAACCTGGTTTAGCTATGTTTATTAAAAAAAAAAAAACCACCACAAAAAACCACACCACTTCTAACACCATAATTATATCAATACAAAAATAAAAGAGGCACCAGGCTCAAGAGCCTCTTCTAGCTATTAAAGATACAGGGGCCAATGCTACTCTTCTGTTACAATGCAAAACCAGACCAGAGCGCCACAGAAGACAGTCTTCTAATACCAATGCTTTATCAAATGGCATAAACCATAAATCAAGGATCACACTGTAAGTAGGAGAGGTCCTACACAGGTTCTGGGTATCTACCCATACAAGCGTCAGGGCCATAGTCTAAGCTGGCTCCAATTGATTTGGCTTGAGCAGGTTTTGAGCATTTTCAGTAGCCTGCTGATATTAGCAGGTGCTGCAGATGTTCAGTATTTCTTCAGATCAGCTCCTTGAAGGAGAAAAAAGTCTCCATCAACGTAGGCCCTATCCAGGAAAAATCAGGAAAAGAACCTTCCTATGCAAGTCTGGGAAGAGCTAGCTGAGGGTAGACTCCTTGTCAAGAGGGAATGACTCCTGAGTCCATGCTGCAGCAAACCAGTGACCTCAGTTATCCTAGCCTCCTTCCACTAAACTCCCTCATTCAGCCCCACTGCTAACCAAAACTTTGTCTAATGCTCTGTCAAGGGACTACTGCAGCCAGAAACAACTGCATCCTTTGCCCTGCTGTCTGCTTCATGCTAAAGGCAGAGGAGAAAACCTCACTGCCTGCAGGCTGGGACACAGGTGCCCAACATGCGGAACCAGCAAAGGGTCCTTCTGCTTAAGTTCTGAAGCCCACATAAGTGCAAGATCCCAACATATATGCATAAACCACAAAATTCCTTAACATGTACAGCTTTTTGCTGCTGCTGTTATGAAAATAATGAGGTGGTTGTTCTATATCTATAGGTTAACGTCCATAGTATAACTGCAAGTCTTGCATAAATAAAGAGTAGGCCCTTCTTCACACTAGGGCAGACTGTGGCAACACCTTGGTCCTCCAGGCTGAAAGTGGGCTATAGACAACTAGTTCCCTAACTCACCACCACCAATTCTTTTTGTCAGAGCAGACTTTCTACGGTGCTTGAACCTGCTGTTCATTACCAAAAAGAGCCATTCCATCTACTACCATTAATAGAGAAAGGCAAAGGAGGACCAATCTCCTGCATTTGGTGAAGATGAGGACTGGAAGGGGAAGTCCTCTGCACAAATGCATGAGAAAATATTTGAACTGCCATACAGAATTTGTTTTCTTTCCAAGTTATACACAGATGCAAAAAATTAAAAACTTTCCTATTTTTTTCTCCTTTGGTTTAAAAGAGTTGATGTCAGTTGCAACAAGTATTCCAAAGATTAAGGGCCTCCTAGTGTATAAGAAGGATGGAAACCCCAGCAACAAGTGCCAGTCAGTGATAGATGAAGGCATCTTGGATTGTCCTGGAGGACCAGTGGGCCAGCACCTTGTCTAAACTACTATCCTCAACCCCTGGCCTTCACCATCTATAAAAAATAACTTGGCTGATCTGTAACAACTTCTACATCAAAAGAATCCTTTGTGTTTCGTATAGCACTATAACATGCACTGCGAAATTGATGAGGCCTTGAGAAAGTCTGTCTTCAGAGATAGTCCCTGATACAAAAGAAAGAGTAAGCAAAAATTGCATGAACACTCAGGATATCTTATCCTGAAGATTGACTTTTTCTAGAGACGGCACCGAAGAAGGTCATTACCAACACAACAGAAAAGAGGGAAAGGATCAACTGAAGAAAAAAAGTAAGGGAAAAAAATTGTAGAGCTATTTAATCCCCTCCTCCCTTTACTTAATACAAAAACATGCTCTCAGTTTCCAAGGCTTATTAAATTTATTGTTTTCAGAGTGGCTGGCCTTCCACACAACAGCCTGTAGCAGTCACAAAGGTTAATGCAAGCATTTAAAAAAGTACATGATGGCCAGTTTCATCTGGATATAAGTTTATAAAGGAAAAAAAATCTAAGAAACAGCTCCAGGCTCTCAAGGAGCTACAAGGCTGCACTTGGCACACAGCAAGTTTATTATTGGTATTTCATTAACTAGGTTGTTAAAGAGAAGTCTGCCTACCATTTCTGCCACACAGGACTCATTTTCTATTCTCTCTCTGTTATTCGAACTCAGGAAGGAAAGCCTAAAACATTTTTTTGGTATAAAGCTGAAAATCCAAAAATAAATCTAAGCTACATGGACACAAGAATAATATTTAAGTGAATATTTAATATATTTCTGATTTAGTTAATTTCATCATCAGAGAAGGCAACGTTGGCCACTGCATGCAGCTCGCATCTCAATACGGCAAATCTTCAAAGCAATTGGCTAAAGAGAGCATCTCCTGAGATTTTGTTGACTGGTTGATGAACCTCTCTTGAAAGCCTACACCCACACGCATCTCACATGAAGACACTGGAAAGGTGTCTGAAGTTTGCGACTCCAGATACGTCCTGACTGGTTGCACCAGACACCAACAGCAAAAAGGGGTGGCCAGAAGAGCCCTTCTCCTTACTGCCCAGCTGACTCTTCGCAGCACTTCGCAACGAAGGAGGGGGCACGGTTTATAGGCTAGCGCTCAAAGCAACAAAACTTGAGAGATGGCATGGGCCCGTTACGCTCTCCTGCTGTTGTGTTGAAAAGGCCAGGTGAGCAGGTACCGTTCTAAAATAAAGGCATCAGCTCCCTACCTAGCCGTGCCACAGGGTTTACTTGCCGAGTGTTGGCCGGTGAGCCTGAACGCCAGCCACGGCCCCAGCCTGAAGTGCGCGCCTGCGATACGATCTCTTGCAGGCGAATGAAGCCAATATTCATTAAAGAGCAATAAACGTTACCCCTGAATGCCAGCTGCCTGGGCGCAGGGCTGATCCCGCCCAGGGTGACAATTTAGTTCATTCAAGCGTACCCTAAGCTCATGCATTTAGGAAAAAAACAGCGACCCGGGTCAGGGCTTTAGCCACCTAATAGCGGCCAAATGAGCGGGGCCGCCGCACGCTTCAGCGGAACGCTACCGGTTTATCGCCCTTTAACAGCCCGGAGGGCCGGGGGAAGGCAGCGCGGCCGGGCCCGGCTGCCCCCCGCCCCACCTGCCCCCTCCACACCCCCTCCCCGCCGGGGACGCCGCCTCAGCCGCGGCGCGCTCGGTAAGATGTCCGACGGGCCGGCGGCGGGGGGCGGCGCGGCGGGGGGCGCCCCACTCCCACTGGGGGACCTACCAGGTAATCCATGTGCCGGGTGGCGCCGGGCGCCGCGCTGCCGAGGAGGTCTCCGGGGCCGCGGGCGCCCGCCCGGCTGTCAGCGGCGCTGGGCCACCGGGAGCCCCGCCGTCAGGGGGAGCGGCGCTTCCTGCCACCGCCTGGGCGGCGCGGGGGGCTCGGCCGCCGCCGCAAGGTGCAGGGCCGGGGGAGGCTCGGTCGCCACCGCCCCGAGGGCCAGCGGAGGGTCCGGGGGCGCCCGCGCTGCCCCGGCAGCGCTGTCAGAGCCGCCCGCTGCTGCTGCGGCTGCCGCTGCCGCTGCCGCCGCCCGCACCTCAGCGCGCCGCAGCGCCCTGCGCGCGCGGAGGGGGGAGGGGCGTGGGGCGGGAGGAGGGGCGCGCGGCGGCGGCGGGGCGCGCGGCGGGCGGGCGGGCCCGGCACAGCCAACCCCAGGCCGGCACCCGCCGCGCCCCAGCGCTCGCCAGCTGCCGGAGGCCCCGCCCCGCCCCGCGCGACGTCGCTATCAGCTGATCGCACACGTGGGGCGCGAGGAGGACGCTCTTAAAGGCGTACGCGCCCGGCGGGGCCCAGGGAACTCCGGCGGCGGCGCTGCGGGTGGGGGCGCCGGCTCCTGCCCCCGCCCGGCCCCCGCCCCCGCCCTGGGAAGGCGACTGGGCCTTCCACCTAGGCGGGGCAGCTGCCTGGTCAGTGCGGGGCGAGGGGCGCGTTGGAGCCGGCTCCGTCGCGGGAGGAGGAGCGGGGTGAGCCCGCAGGCTCCGGCTGCCGGCCGCGCCGGAGGTGCTGCCCTGCTCCGCGCTGAGGGGTCTCCTCCGCTGGCCTCTGGGGCAGAGGGGAGCAGGCTCCCAGGCCAGGCGGGGGGGTACCCCTCCGGCTGGCGCTTGTCACGCGTGGCCTAAGCGGAGTCGCGGGTGGCGCTGGCAGGACCGGCCCGTGCCGGGGGGTGCCTGCGGCCGGCCCGCAGGCCGCGGCGGGCCGCGCCGGTGGGAGCCCGCACCTCCGCGCTCTGCCTGCCCCCGGCGCCCGGCGGTTTTGAACCGGAGCAGGAGGAGCCCCGCCGCGGGTGCCCCGGCGTCGCGCTGCGGCCGGCCCGCTCTGGGGTGGGGGGGGGGGGGGGGGCAGCGGCCCTGCACCGCCCGCAGCCGCTCGGTGGCCGAGGGAGCGCCCTGGGAGCAGGGGGGTTCCCCGCCCCGCGGAGAGAGCGGTCCGGCTTGCCAGTGCTGTCTAGTTCCTGATGGGCAGGGACAGGAGTTTCGTTATTAACCTCAGTAGGAACAAGCTCTTGTCGGGAGGGACCAGCGTAGCTAAACCACACTCAGCAGCAGCTGCGAGTAAACCTATTTCTGAGAAATTTGATGTAGGCAGGTAGGAAGTTTATCATCTTTATCCTATAGCATAATTCCCCCAACTACCTGTGAAAGCAACGCTGGTGTCTTGTCCTGCAAGCTGACATCTGACCCATAGGATTCTCCACAAACTTGTAATGTTAGCAGTAACACCTGTCTTGCTGGAGAAATGGAAGGAAACTTCTCAGTGTGACTGTGCAAAAGGAAATCTAGAAAGACAGCATCAAGTGAGATAATTTTTTAAAATCCCACAGTGTAATAAAAAGCATTGCAAAAGTAGGAAAGGAGCAAAGAGGAAAGGACTAAACGAGGATTCAGGAGCAAACAGGAATGTGTATTTGTAAGGATATTAGTAAGCAGTTGGTCTACATGTAGTAGACTAGGGTGAGGGAAGTGTAATTGCAATTGCTGCTCTGATTTTTGTAATGAATTAAGGCCTGTTGCAAGCAGGCTCAGTTACAACATCCAGTCAGTGTCAGAGAGTGTTAATAAGGTGTTCCCCCCATCGGCTCAAAAGGCAGATAGTTCTTGCCAATGGATAATTCATTTTCCTCATGTATCTAGTCTAGAAAAAACTTGCTTCCTTTGACCCTCCTTACTTTGGGAATCAATGTCAAATACAGCTGCATAGCAGATAAAACTTAATTTAGATGAGTACAAATTAACTTGTTTACTTTGAATCATTAAGAAATGTGCTAATTTTAGTATTTTAATAGCTAAGGGGTGGAAGGAGGGATACAGGCTTGGCCCTTCCTGCTATTCAGTATTCTGACTGTTTTCTCTGTAGTCACAGCCATTGCTGGCAACTTTCTGCTGATCATGAGATGTCCTTTTGACAGCGGGAACTACAGGGTGAACAGAGGTGGCTAAAGTACTCCTCTCAATAATTCAACAAGGGAGCTGCAAGAAACACTGATGTCATCATTCTTCTTCTGTCATTGCGTGTGATTTTTAACATTTTGCAGTGCTTTCCCCTTAACCTTTAAAACCCTTTATTTCTTCTATTTTTAGCAGCAGTAATACATCATTCTTGAGACTTGCTGCCTTTAGACACTTCTCTAAATGAAGGGTGACTGGAAGAGAATCTAAAGGAGAGCATCAAGAGCAAGCAGAGATTTCAGAACTGTTTCCTATGAGAGTAATGGGAAAGGACTGGGAATTACTTCTTCTAGAGCTGATTGAGGGGAAAAAAGAATCCATATGTAGAGAGTTCCTGCAGAGAGGATGTTGTGATGGGAAAAGAAGTGATTTGCTTGCATTGCAGTGAGGCAGATTTAGGTCAGGCACTGGAAAACACTTTAATGGGAAGGATAATCAAGCATGGACAGACATCACAACCAAAAGTAGTAGAATTTCTGAGAGTGGTTATGAGTTACATAAACATTTCTCAGGTTTGGCTTAGTTAGCACTGATATAGATCTGGAGAAAACGAACTAGAAGACCCTTCTGCTTTATATGAATCTGATATATCTGATTATGAAGATGCAATGTGTTTATACATGCAGAAAAAATACTTATTCCCAAATGACTATTTTACACATGCAATTTTCTTTCTAGCTTACAAACTAAGTCCTCATGAGCTGAACAGAACATCAGTTTACAAAATCAGAAAAATTCTAATGTATACACTGCAAATCCCACAGGCTTGGTTGAGAGAGAAACCAAGCCTCAGCTTAGATATTAGTCATCCTGTTCACTATAAACACACGAGTAATGACTGTGTAGCCTTATGGTGCATTCTTTTTATGACATAAAGTGAAGATTAACATTGAACAATAGCAGAATGTAAGCAGAATACAAGTCCTACAACACATGCCTTCTAGCCTACATAGCAGTCAACATGTTGCTGAGATTTTTCTAGCAAGTCCTGTAGGATTTCTTTCATCTAAAAAGAAGTTCAATTTTTTATTGGAATATATACCTAATGCAGTGTTAGCTATCTTCATAAAGAAGCTTGTCAGCAGGAACCAACATGTCAAGATAGAAGGGAAAAGATCAAAGTATTCTAATGGGGCAAAACTTCATGCGGTGGCTATTAGGTAATAACTCTGGTTCCAAAAAGTGAAGTGAGATTCTTCACAGAAGTGTGAGTGTATCTTCAGTTAAATCCTGCTGCAAAAATTATTTCTGTAAAACTTGAAAAATAATCAATCTTGGACTCAGGCTTTGACCCCTAGAAGTGCTGAGCACAACATTTATCATCTATTGTTCATGCCAGTGCAATTTAATGAGTTTGAACATTTTAACCTATGATTGCCACCTGCCAAATTCAAGGTTTTGTGGCACTAGCAGTCAACAAACTCTGAAGGTGGAATTGATGTAAAATGTACTTTTTCATTAATAGATATTAGCAAAATGGGAATTTAAAAAGTAAATACCAGTGACTATGCCTATTTCCAAACATACCTGAATGGAATTAGTAGGGTTTTTTTCAGAATTGTATAGTCAGCTGTATTGATACAAGTTGTCCAGCAAGCATTATCTTGGAAAACAACTTGAGGGACAGGTATACTTTAGTATACCTTTTAGTCTGACCACTTTAATTTCTGGTCTCATTAGTTAAATAGATTCTGGCAAAGATGCTTGTATAGAAGTCCTGCAGAAAGCAGTGCTATTCATTTAGTAGCAGTACATCGGAACAGTGTGGCCAGTGTTCCTACATCATGGTTTGAATGGCCTAAACGCTGGATGTTTTATAAAAGGTGCCCTCAAGCAAAGAGACCTAGCAGTATATCAGTGATTGGGACAATCTAAACCACTTCGCCACATCAGAATAACTTCATTCATTGAGAGAACAAAGTGCATGGTATGTTTGTTCTCCCCTTGCTCCCCCTATCCCGCCCAATTGCCTTACTTTTTAATAACCTTAGGTGAAAGGCAACTGACTTTTGTTTATTAGCAAGAAGGTCCTTGTACTAATCTTCAGTTTTTACTGATATGAGGTGCCCAGATAGGTCTGTTTAAGAAGCTTAATTACAGAAAAAAAAATTACCCTTTTAATTAAAGTTAGGAGACAGAGGTAAAGCATTCAATATCTCTGGAAGTACTGAAAGAGACTACCTTACTCATATTGTATTATGTTTCAACATTCAGTTTTCCATGGTACCAGGCTGTTACAGAAGGCATACATAAACTCTCATCTTGGCAAGTCATAGGATAGTTAGCAGCAGGAAAGCAAAACATTTTAACATGTAGCTTCATGTTAATACCATATCCTTACTCTAGAATAATAAA
Organism: Ciconia boyciana; assembly: GCF_034638445.1. NCBI lineage: Eukaryota > Metazoa > Chordata > Aves > Ciconiiformes > Ciconiidae > Ciconia > Ciconia boyciana. The sequence continues at coordinate 35,866,000 of NC_132937.1, forward strand.
ATCTGTAGAGAAAAGCCTCACATAAAAATATGGACCACTTTGATGCGGAATACTCATACAGTAATGTAAATGCTCCCATATGCTACAAAATCCCCTTATTGGGCATGGCTAGAAATTTAGACTGGGATGCCTTAAAATATACAAATTGTGGTTAGTTCAAAAAGACGATGTATAAAACAGTCTCCAAATTCACTGGCAGAACAGACAAGAAGCTGGAGATAAGAAGTAAGACTAGTTAGAGGAGTTCTGAGGTTCAGCAGCTGGAAAACTGATGGAAAAAAAGTATTTGAATGGTCTAATGGTAATAGATTTCTAAGTATAAATTTTAACAGTAAATGTGTGTGGCCAATTGTCACCAAAAGTATTTCCTAGAAAGATCCAGAAGGGCATAAAAATGGAAAAAGACCTGGGCATAGAAATCAAAGAATGGGTTTTTTTCATAGGGAGAGCTTGAGTATTAAATAAGAGGCCAAGAGCAGTCTGCAGTTGTAGTTGCAGCTCTAATTTCAGTAAGCGACTTGGAGCCTGCAGTTAAACAAACTCATGTAACTGTTACCAGCAAATGGAGAAGCTGCTCTAAGTAAATAAAACTTGAAGCAATTTGCAATTCTTTATCTGATATATTGGCAAATGTCAACAAGCAGAGATACTACAGGCAAAGGTGAATGAACGCAATGGGAGAAGCAAGAACTCTCAGTCAAAAATCTTCTCTTCCTCTTTGTGCTCTGGTGCTTTGCTACCTTCTGACATTATGGTCACCATGTGTGCTATGGTTAGGTATTTTTCCTACAAAAGAACACGTGGATATGAAAGCAAGCAAGTAGATTTTGAAAAAGATTTTTCACCTTTTCTCCTCCATTTTCTTGTTTCCTGATATATTTGTCCTTTAGGTAACCTTACTGGCAAAATAACAACAGGCAGTCTAAAAGCAAAGATTAATGGTAAAAAAGGTCAAAAGTAGAAACCAGTTTCTGACTGTAGTTACACAGATATAAATTTAGTATAATTTGAATGAATAATTAATTTAAACCTATGGGATAAAGTAATTGTAATATTACAGTTGATTTTATATAGGTTATTTACTCTTCCCTGTACACCAAAAATGTTACTATTGGTAAAGTAATGCAAGAAGATTTGCATGAAGAAATTTGAACAGATTAGTCAATAGATTATATTGTTGAGCAGACTGGAAATTACATATTATATTTTTTCATTTCTATGTCACCCCAGCCCAAGTTGGTAGTGCTGTGGACTCATTTTTCATTTCATGACTCTTCAATGGAAGGTCATGAAACAGTCCCACAGCAATAAAAGCAATAGTTAAAAGTCGTAGTCCTAAACTGGCCACTTTGTTTGAATTATTTGCAGAGTTGGATGACTAAATGATCACAGATAGGGAACCTCCCTTGGTAGCAGGGGTTCTGTGTTTAAGAAACTGTGGAATTTGGAAGGGCTAGATTTAGGGCTTTAGGGTTTCTTCTCATACACATTTAACAAAGCATTTGACTTTTCTTCGCTTGGTTTCTTTTTTGTGAAATGTACAAAATAGTGTTTTCCTATGGCAAGGTGTTGTGAAGATTTAAAAAAAAAACAAGTCACAGTTGTAATCTGTTTTAACCATCTACTGCTTGGAGCCCTGTGGAAATACCTTGAAGAGATGGATTAGAAGTTGTACCTTCATCTCCGTGCTGAGAATCAACAAGGAGGCAAACACTAAGAAACCTAGTCACGTTCCACATAATTTCTAGCTTTCTGGAATGAGCTGAACCTTTGGATTTTTGTGACTTCAGTGTGGTACATTTTATGAGGATTACAGTTCCAATTAAAGTTTGTAATACATTTGTTTCTAGTGTGAATATTGTTTACAGAGTATTCAAATATTTATCTCTCATGTTCAGATTGTTTTGCCTTTTTACTGAATAAATAAATGGAAGTAATACAGTTACACTATGGTCTTTGCTCTAGTGTTAACATGCGAAGACATGTTTTCATCTGTAGCCTTTTCTTTTGTTTTTGACCACATGGTGAGAACTCTGTTAGGCCAGAATTACACTTGTATTCCAAATTTACCTATAAAAACATTAGAGAGACAATATTCTGTCTCTTTCAAACTACAAAATGTGCTAGTTTTGGATCCACTTCTTAAAGCTTTCCACCCTCCCATTTGGTCTTAGAAAATTCTTCATATTTTCAGAACTACTTCTGTGAAAAAAATGCCATTGCATTACTAAAAGACAATATATCTTGACCTACATAATACCTCTGTTGTGTTTGGAGATTAACAAAGCCCATCCCATAGGTCTGCCTGTCCAAAGGAGAGGAAGGTGATGCCTCAAGTAAAGCTGTGCAAAGACCTGGAACACGTGTCTGGCTGTTGCCAGCATCAGTCCTTCTCTTCACTCTAAAGGAGCAAGATTCAATAATGGCACATATGAATTGCTGAGAAGAAATATGAAGTCTCAAAGCAAGTGAAAGAACAGATAATTCTGAAACAAAAGAAATTGCATTTTGCTTATGACCTTGTATTTCATATTTATATTCAACATGTTAACCCATCTCATATCCTTCAGCTTTGTATCTTCCTTAACAGTCACGTCTTCCCGGGAAGTCGGTATGACTACAAACCTGTACAACTAAACTTTGCTTGTAGTCTAAATACAGCATATATTAAGAATATGCTCAGCAAAGCATTGCAGCTATCAGTGGAAATGACCATGTCATCCTTTGTTGGAAATAATGAACACCAGATAAAAAGTCTCGGTGGTTGAAGTTTTTCTACATTTTAACTTACTTTGTTTCTGAATCTTAAATGAAAAGCAAAAAGCCTTTTAGCAAAAAGGATAAAATAAATGTCAAAATGGGTAACAAATAATTTGTTGGTATGTATATACCTTTATGGCAGAAACGAAGCCAGGTTTTAGCCTTGTCTAGGCAGTACATTAAGAAGAGAAAGGACAAAGTAGTAACACATGCCTTAGAGTTTGGACTCCAGTTACCAGTTCACACAAAAGTAATTCTTTTACTTTTGTAATCCAGGCTAGCTAATTTAAGCTATGCAGGCATGTGAACACAAGTTATAATTAAACCTGCATTTTGTTATGTAGCATATCCTTAGGAGCCCTTTTTTTCTTTAAAGCATGTCCTAAAGTCCTACTGACTAAAGCGTGCTTAACTGCTTTGCTGCACATTCCTGATGAATTAAAGTATGTAACTAATGATAAGGCACACATATCAACATATAGCTGAAACAGGATTAAAAAGCAATATCAGAGCATAAGACTCTGGAAGCAAAATCTGAGGTACAGATATCAGTGCCTCAAGAAATCATAACAAGCCTGGAACAATACCAGTCCAGAAGGAGACTCCTATGTCGGTCAGATGTATTTACCAAAACGATCGTGGTTCAGCCACTTTCTGAAGACAAGGAATAGGGAAAAGGTTATAGCAACTGCAGATCATTTTAAAGGATTCCCATTTAGTTGAAAAGCAGGAAATATGGGCCAATGTACTAATTCTTGAGGAAAAAAACAGATGTAGTACGTAAGGAGATACTGTGAATTGAAACCAACAAGGTGATTAGGAAGTATTAGAAACAAATCATACCTCTCCAAAGGGTTTGTTTCAATTGTAACTGTTCCTGAGGCATTTTGTGATGTTTCTGTAGGTACAGTCTTATACATCTGAGGTAATAAAAGTTTGAAGCAATGATATGCCAAAAGAATCCAGATAAATCAACTTTATGCTCCCCCAGTAGGACAACAGATGTATTTTTAAGCTGGAAACTTAAGAAAATAGCGCTACACTGGAAAATATGTCCGGAAGAAAGAAAGTAAATGTGTGTAACAAAGTGTTGTTTCTTTTCCAGCTCCACTAATCTCTCCATACTGGGGCTATTAAGTAAATAACTTGCGTTTTTAAGTCACTCAACTGTCTTCTTGCTTTCCAAAAGCAACTCATACACAAATCTGAATGGGATCTGTACTGTAGGAACATGAACTGAAGGTAATCCAAATGTTTTTGAAGCGCCGTGTCTTCTAGGTTTGGGAGCTTCCACTTAAATATCTGTACAACCACCTCCACCTTCACATGAACTGCTCTTGGAAGGTTAACATGTGCAATGTAACACTGGAGGTATTCAGGACCGGTTATATTGCTTTCTCCATAAAGTGGTTTGGTTGACTGCTAGCTACTCCACAAATGCTGTAATTGATACAAAGTGATTTCAGTACTGGGCCCACTTATGTGGGAAAAGTACGATAGTTTATGCGGAAACAAGTTTACCTATTGTCTTTTATGTTATGATGAGTAACTAAGGTTGAACACAGCAGGCTGTTAAACATACCACTTCATAAAAGCTTATTCAGCAGATGCTTAAGTATGTGCTTCAATTACCAGTAAGTTCAAATGTTTAGAGAAGCTGAATATTAAGTAGGTTCTTCTTAAGTTTTTTCTTAATTCGACTTCCTCTTGGAAATCCACAGGTCAAATTCTCGCTATTTATTTTAGATCACAGATTTTTAAGAAACTCTTCTGGTAGTGTGAGTGGAAATGAGAAAGGATCCCCATGCAAAATGGATCATCTTCATAATGAGAATGGTTGCCCATTATGAAATCACATGCAGAAAGCTACTTATAAACAGTATTTGCATCTTCAGCGTAATCTTTATGGATTATAACAATAATGAGAACATCTTCTCTTTGGAAGACTGGACCCTCTGTCTCAGGAAAAGCAGAAAAGCCTATACCCCTCTTTACAAAGATCCAGGTACTTGATTTGAAGAGCCAATTCATGTTCCCAATAAAAACACTGCTTTCAATGGGAGCAAGACACTGGCTACCTGACCTTCATGTAAAGGGTTTTATTCAGAGGTTTCCCCAGTAATTGAACTGGCTTTTCCATTGGCCTTATGCACTCATTTTTACAACTAGGCAGACTTGAAAGAAAAATACGGTTCTTGAATTCCTGGCTGTCCAGAATTCGTATACTCGGAGTGCTCTGAGCCATACTGTGTCATGTGTGTGCATTCCAGTAGTGCATACCCCATCCATGGCCAAGAGGGAAATGTAAAGCAAACAAGTAAAGTAGCTTAGATGTGTTGGTCCAATCAAAACTAAACTGCAAAAGGAAATGAGGTGATATAATTACATGTCACATAGCTAGCACATCGATCAAAATATGTGTTTTGCACTTTGAAGCTGACCGTGTAGCCTGTGTATTTTTGGAATACATATTTTATCTTTGAACTTAGGCTAAATTAGCATGACAAGATGTGACACTGTTACTCTGCATGGAAGATTTTTTAATGAGAGACAACAAAACACCATCTCTTGGGAGACGGACAGCTGACCCTGAAATACCGTCACTCTGCCAGCTCTCTCTGCTGTATCTTGTTCCCTGCCCAGAAGATACTTCCAGTAATACTGTTCCAGAATGACTGGAAGCCACTGTCCAAGAATGAGAACAGATTATAGCAGCACACAGTGGGGCTTCTGTACCCTTTAAACATAGGAAAATGGCAACAGATAGGTATTCGGATAAAGTGTGATATAACATACTGGGATTCTGCTTGTTTAAATCCATTGACTTATAGAATGCCATAGGAAGAATATAATTAATATTTTAGTTCTCAGGCCAGAGTGGATACCTGCACAGAGTCAGAGAGAGGATTTTATGAAGTCTCAGAAGCACAAGATTGATCAGTAATAAATGGAAAAAATCAGTATCAGGTTCTGCTGTGGGGAAGAAGAGAAATGGCAGGGCTCAGCAAGTGTATTTAAGGGTTTTGTTCCTTAGAACTGATTGAAAGCAGGGAAAGAGGAACTTGGAGTGCGTTCAGGGAGTTTCAGTGGGAAGGATGACTGGAAAAAGACAGGTCTGTGGAAAGGAGTGGGATTATAGAAAAACGAAGGAGAAGGATGAGGGAAGTTCTGGGGCTTTGGGGAGTCTCTCCACACACTCACTAGCCCTCATGCCTTCACATGACAGGATACAGCACACATCCTTCTGCCTCCTCCATTTCCCCGTAGCGTCTCCTCTCTCCACAGTCCACTCCCATCTTAAAACCTAGAGGCCTCTTCTTCCTTCCTCTTCCTCTTCCTCCTGTTGAATGGCTGTCAGCTCCCACCCTCCCCAGAGGAAGCATTCACCTGACTCTGCACGGACGGGGCAGGGAAGGGACAGCCAAAAATAAGCAGGCAGGTTGTTGCCAGGTCTCACACTTCACACACTCCAGGTTCACCCCCAGCAAGATCTTGCAAAACAGGTAGCAAGGTCACATACTGTTGTTTACTTTGGCTGTGCCTGGAAGTTGAACTTGCCTATTGCCACTGGTATCAGTGAGAAAAGCTTCCACAGATTTCAGCTGATTTCTTTGAGTAAAAATTGAATGGTTTGTTAGCAACCCCCTTTTTTCCTTGGGTGTTTGGAGGAAGGTCGAGGAAGCCTTTATTGCCATTGCTACTTTTTGCAGAGCTATTTGGATGCTGGCGGTATTTGTACAGCAGTTTTAAGATGCCTCCATCAGCTGCTAGAACATACAACAGTATATACATTGTTTATGTTCTTTTTTACTGCTCCCTGCAGTATAAAATTTTTGAGAAATTTTTCTTCCCCTCCCAAACAAGGCAAAATAATAGTTAGGGTAAAACGCATATAATCCTTTGGGGAAAAATTCAGTGTAGCAAGAGTTAAGGATGTTATTGACTGAACCAGCTGTACGGCATTACGCTATTTAAACAATTTAATTCTGCTTATGTGCACTGTGTAAAATTAGGTGTAGAAAACAGCTAGAGGCCAAGCCTGTTGTAACTCCCTAGTATATTAACTATGACATTTAGACTTTTTAAGGGTGTGAAACATATATAACGATTTGTTCATACAAAAGCTTGAACTAAGGCTTATTGCCATTTAACAAAGGAACAACTGCTTCTTTGCCCTGGAGAACAGAAGATTGTCACTGGCAGGAAAGGACTCAGTCTGGAAAGAACAGAGTGTGCTCTGCTGTCATTGGCTTGTTTTTACTGGTGTGATGGTGTGCTTCCCCTGCCCCCGACCTTTATCTCCTGTAACCCTGCTTAGGTGATAACCACCAGTGGCGATTGTAATGGATGCATCTGGTCACGATGGCTGCATCAGCTCAAAGTGGATTCAGGAGACAGTTAACAACACAATAGCCTAGGGCTATTGTGCAATGCGCCCACCGAAGAAACTAAAACCTGTGGTCGGCATGCAAATATGACTATGCGTCAATCATCTTATCCCCATAAATAGGGAGCAGCCCAAGAGCCCTTTGAGCTCTCCTGCACGGCAGCGGGCTGCACGCCAGGATCTCCCCTTGAGCAGGGACACCTCTCAAGGTTACTCCTCGAGGTTGAGAGATTCCTTGCCGCAACAGATCCTCGGTAAGTGACTAATAGCATGCTAAACTTTGAAATCTTAGCTAAGTGATATAAAGGATTGATTGCGCATATATAATCCTTTAGACATAAACCGTTGACCAAGTCTGGGACTAGGACTGGATCTAGCCGCACCTAGACTCCTCTGTGAGAAGGAGTTTAGAAAGCAAGGGGATCCTTCCGAACCTCATGACTCAACGGGAGGGTCTCCCTGACAGTTTTGTCTGACCCTGTCCTCTATGCAGTAAATAATCAAGTGTGCCTCGCCATCGAATCTTGTTAAAACACTGTCGCATTGAACTTTGTTAACTCCCTATTCTGTATCAATAAACTATATTTTTACTTCTCTCTTATGAGTGAAGTGCACGCTCACTCCTTCCGCGACAAATTGGCGTAGTCGGCAGGATGGCAAGTAGTATCACTGATTATTTACGGAGGCATGGAGTGAATCTGAGTCCCAAATTCTCAGCAGAATGGACTCGTGACAATTGGCATAATTGGGAAGCCATTGAAGAACACCTAAAAGTAACTAGAGGCCACACAAAAGATGGAAAAGGGAAAGGAATTATCTGCAAGATGCTAGGTGCCTGTTTAGAAGCTGCACATCAGGAAAGAGACAACAGAAATAAAAAGGAGCAGGACCTAGAGAAAGAAATAGAAGGTAGAAAGGCAACTGAGTTGTTACTATCTTTTAAAATTGAACAACTGCAGAAACAGTTACAGGAGGAAAAGGAAAAAAGACAAAAGTTGGGAGAAAAGGTTGAGATGATGCTTATACAGGCTCCCCGCCCCCCCGACATCGTACAGATTAGGAAACTAATAGTATCCCCTGAAGACTGGGATGGAGACATCTGGGGTGATCCCGATGACAGCGAGCCAGAAGATGACGACCCTTTGTTCCCCACAAATCCTCCTGAGTATGAAGCCAGACCCATTGTTAAAACAGAAAGAACTGTGCGTCCTCGGGGTGGTCATCCGCGACATACTACGCCAACCATCCCCTGGGATCTGTTGCAATTGACAAATTTGCAAGAGAGATATAGCAGAAAACCAGGTGAAACTGAAACGGAATACTTGTGGCGAGTATGCCTCAGTGGCGGTGACCGAATAATGTTTACTGAGGATGAAGCAAGCGGCTATTGGGGTCCGGGAGTTTTCTTAAATTTAGAACCTGACCCGACAAATACACCTCATTCTATCACCAGCCGAGTAGCTTATTGGGCTGGAGGAATAGACAGCATGGAGCGAGGTGAACCTTCCATAATTCCCATTAAATCTTTAAGTGAGCTCTCTACAGCCATCACAAAAGCCACCTGTATACAAGCCATGCACAAACGAGGGTCCCATGATGTCCCACTGTCTGCTACAGTAGATTTCGCAATGTTAAAACCACTGATTAGAGGAGCCCCGGCAATTCTTAAATCCCATTTAGTTGCAAAACGAGATGAGATCAAGAAAGACACAGAACACAATGAGGGACTAGGTCATAACGCTCAAAATGCCCACAAGCAGCTCCCTACCTGGGCAGAATTGATGCACGGCATTGTTAACTACAGCCGTGAGATGGGCTGGGACGATGCACCAGCTGAAAAACAAAACCTGAAGCCCCGGGGAGGAGATCACAAAGTAAGACCCATAAAACGGGGAACAGAAACTAGATCGAAGGGAAACAAATTTAAAAACCCCCAAACGGAATCTCAAGAACAGAGGAATGAGTTGTGGAGGAATGCATTAGCTTTAGGCATTCCCAGAGCTGCGATTCAAGGTCAGCCTACTGGCATAATTTTGAGTCTAATTGAAGCATTTCAAAAACGAGATAACGGTGAAAGGAAGGAGCGTATCTCAACTCCTCCTGCGCCACACCCCAGAAGGGGAGACAACCCCTTCCTCCCCCTTAGGGAGGAATTGCAGGGCATGAAGTCAAAAAACGAGTAGTGTCTGGAAGGCAACTGGGCCTGCCTGTCCGGAAAGTGGAGGCTTATCAGTGGATAAGTGATAACGGCCCATACATTTTAATTCCAGTTGGTCCTCAAAGACAATTGGTAAAGTTTTTAATAGATACGGGAGCACAAATTTCACTATTAACACAACAAGATGCCGAGAAGCTGGGTGTACAACCCGGACGGCAAAGACTTAAAATTACCGGCGTGAACGGAGTGAGTGTGCAGTGCCAAACTGCCAAGGTCAATTTATGGCTCCCGGGCGAGAAGCGCATGTCGAGTACTCGCTTTGCAATTAAAGAACACCATGAAAATATTTTAGGTTTCGATGTTTTAAACAGACGAACCTGGCGCCTGCCGAACAGCAGCGTGTGGTCCTTCGGCTCGAACATCGATCCCAACCCCAGCAGAAGCCTGGAGGCTGCAGTGCGGGCACTGCGCGCAGCCCCTGCACTTCCAGAGTCAAAAATCACTAACGTACCGCAATATCCCATTTCTGCTGCGGCACGAAATGGAATTTCTGAAGTCATAGCTGATTTGGAGAAATGACAAATTATCTCCAGAACGCACTCCCCATATAACTCACCTGTCTGGCCCATCCGCAAACCAGACGGGAGGTGGCGTTTAACTGTCGATTATCGGCGCCTGAACGCCAATACAGCCCCGCTCACGGCTGCTGTGCCAAGCATTGCCAACTTAACAGCTACTTTGCAAGCAGCTGCACACCCATGGATGGCAGCGCTAGATGTAAAAGATATGTTCTTTATGGTTCCCTTAAAGGAGGAGGATAAAGAGAAGTTTGCTTTCACTTGGGAGGGAATACAATACACCTTTAACAGACTCCCACAGGGGTATAAACATTCACCCACGATTGCTCATGCTGCGCTTGCTGAACTTTTACAGACGGTCTCACTCCCCCAAGAAGTGAAACTGTACCAATATATAGATGATATTCTGATTGGAGGAACTTCCCCTGAAAAGGTTGGGGAAGTGGCAGCAGCAGTATGGCAAGCACTAAATAAAGCAGAAATTGAGATTCCACCCGGAAAATGTCAGGGACCAAGCAAAGAAGTAAAATTTTTAGGTACTTGGTGGATAGCAGGCAGTGCAGTGATTCCTCCAGATACCTTAAGAAAAATTGAAGAGCTGCAAATGCCCCAATCAAGGAAGGAGTTACAACAATTAATGGGAACTTTAGGATATTGGAGGAAACATGTGCCTGGATTTTCTATCATTTCCCGTCCCTTATACTCACTCTTAAGGAAAGGCAAACTCTGGGAGTGGAAATTAGAACATAAAGAGGCGGTCAAAACTCTAACCAAAGAGTTAAAAACATATCAGTCACTGGGACCAGTACACCCCCGCGACCCTATTATAGCCGAATGGGGTTTTGCCAAACATGCTACTTACTGTAACCTGCTCCAGACTGGGCCCGATGGGCCAAAAAGACCTTTATTGTTTAGCTCAACCTCATTTAAAGAAACAGAACAACGATACTCTGAATGGGAAAAGGGACTTATATCTTTAGTCCGAGCAGTTAAACAAGTTGAGAAAATACATCAGGGACAACCTGTGCAAACTAGAGGACCATGTAATTTACTAGAAGCAATCCTAAAGGGGACTGCTCCCCCAGAAGGAGTTGCACAAAAACCCACTGTCCGAAAATGGTATGCCTACCTAACAGGAGTTGCAGAAAATATGCAGCTAACTGAAGGACACACTAAGGTTTCCAAATTGCAGATGCCCATAAACACAGACCCTTTAGCATTACAACAACCTTTTAAACCTTCACCCATTCTGGATGCACCACCCCTCACTGAGGGTACACCAACAGAAAACATTTGGTTTACAGATGCTTCAGCAAAAAGGGTAAATGGTAAATGGCAATATAAGGCTGTTGCATTAGACATTACCACCGGCAAACAAGTAGTAGAAGAAGGTGAAGGCAGTGCACAAGTAGGAGAAATAAGAGCAGTTGTTTTGGCAGCACAGAATGGAGCAAAATCATACATGTAGACTCCTATGCTGTGTGGGCCGGTGCCACACAGTGGCTCTGTCAATGGGAAACCTTGAATTGGGAAGTAAATAGATCCCCGGTTTGGAGAAACAAAGATTGGCAATTATTACTAGATATAGCCAGGAAAACACATTTCAAGATGGGATGGGTAAAAGCTCATGCTAAAGATAATCAACCAGCCACAAAGTGGAATCAAAAGGTAGATGAGCTAACTAAAATTAGGAAAATCACCTTAAATCCTGAGTGGTATCGACTGGGAGAATGGTTACATCAAAACCTAGGCCACACAGGTAAAGAAGCACTTTACTTTGCTGCACAGAGTAAAGGCTGGCCTATAAATAGAAAAACTTGTGAAACTATTCTTACAGAATGTCCTCAGTGTAGATTGAAATTACAAGCAGATCATCCTGCCAAAGCACCACCTTTACATATCAATGAAGGGAAAACTTTATGGTCTACATGGCAAATTGATTATATCGGACCATTCAAATCCTCTGCAGGATATCGATACATCCTTACAGGAGTGGAAGTAGTCTCCGGCTTGCTTATGGCGACTAAATGTCTGTCGTGGTTTAGCCCCAGCTGGCAACTAAGCACCACACAGCCGCTCTCTCACTCCCCCCCCGGTGGGATGGGGGAGAGAATCGGAAGAGCAAAAGTAAGAAAACTCGTGGGTTGAGACAAGAACAGTTTAATAATTGGAACAAAATAATAATAATAATGATAATAATAATAATAATGAATTATAATGAGAAGGAATACAATGAGAGAGAAAGAGGAACAAAACCCAAGGGAGGGAAAGAAAAGGGAAAGGGAAGAAGAAAAAAAAAATAATAAAATAAAATAAAATTATACAACCGCTCACCACCCGCCGACCGACGCCCAGCCAGTCCCTGAGCGGCAATCGCAACCCCCCGGCCAACTCCCCCAGTTTATATACTGGGTATGACATCATATGGTATGGAATAGCCCTTTGGTCAGTTTGGATCAACTATCCTGGATGTGCCCCCTCCCATTTCTTGGGCGCCTGGCAGAGCATGAGAAGCTGGGGAAAAAAAAAAAAGGTCCTTGACCAATGTAAATACTGCTTAGCGACAGCCAAAACATCAGCGTGTTATCAATATCATTCTCATACTAAAATCCAAAGCACTGCACTATACCAGCTACTAGAAAGAAAATTAACTCTATCCCAGCCGAAACCAGGACAATGTCGGAAAGCCGATGGGCGAAATACAGTGCAAGGGCTATCATTTTGGTTCTCAAATCTACCTACTCCTGATGTTATCCAGAGTGATAATGGCTCACACTTTTCTTGTAAGGAAGTGCAAGATTGGGCAAAACAAGAGGGTATTACATGGGTATTCCACACACCATACTACCCTCAATCAAATGGGATGGTAGAAAGAGCTAATGGCTTGTTGAAAAGGAGTCTCAAACCACAGGAAACTCAATGGGATACGAGACTTCCCAAAGTATTCCATCAATTAAATAATCGATATGGGCCTACTGGAAGCCCTGTAAGCCGAGCATTCTTTGTAAAAACTAAGCTTAGCGCTCCACCTACTAGGAAAAGAGAATATCCAATGACATTACAGCCAGGACAGCCTGTGATGGTCAATTTACCATCCATCGGTACTGTGCCTATGACTTTAACTAAACCTCGTGGCCCACTTGCCTGGGAAGCTACTGATAGCAGTGGTGCAAAACACAGAATTAGTTCACGATGGATTTTTCCTTCTTCTTAATGGGGTAACCTGTTCGGACTCTTCCCACCGAAACAAGTCTCTATTTTCTCTTACAGCACCCCACAGGATGGCAGATGGAAATGCTGTGTTCATGTTACTATTCCAAACCCTAACAATGCTGCTCTTCTTAGCGTGTGGTCAAAGAACCCTAGAATGGCCATGGTCCCAAGCTCGTGTTAAGTACACTGGAAGTATGGGAATACACTCTAGTAAGGGGGATTTAAAGCTTTCCACCGTGGTCATGCACGGAACTGAAACATACTTAGAAAACGAATGGAGCTGGGATAAAGATGAAGCTGATGATAAAGTTCCCCAGCTCCGAGGAACAGCAGGGAAAGAAATTAAAATAGGATGCCGGATGATCAATGGGTCTACCCATGAGAAGGCATCTCAGATTTCTGTGTACAACATTACATCAAGGCCAATAGCCAAAGATACGAAACTTTGCGCCTTTGAAAGACTGGACTGTTGGTACAATTTTACCTTAGTACAACCTGTTTTTGTAGTCTGCCTCTGGGCTCACCGTCGTGTGGGATTATCCTTTAAATTTAAAATAGACATTATTAAGCCTAGCACAACATCCGCCCTGACTGTAAAGGATGAGACAATTCTATCCCCATAAGTTTCTGAAGTTGGACCATATGTGATCAAAAATACAGGCCAACAACAAGTGTTATTTAATCCATCATGGTCTCTTAAACGAGTAGAACTACTGATGCAAATTAATATGTCTGCAATCAAACCGACCTGTTCACCATTCCTAGGTACGTCCTATGCAGGATGGTTAGCATGGTTACATGGGCGAACCCTCACCTCTCCAAGATGAACAAGGAGAGATGTGACCGGTATCATAGGGACAGAATTGGGAGCCTTAAATAGTATCGATGCCGAAGTACTCGTGAACAAACTGAGCACAACAACAAGTGATTTAAACAAATTAGAACACCCATTATGGTCTTCTCTATTAGCATTGGGAACTAACCAATGGCTCTTATCTGATATATTACCTCAGTGGAAAAGAATTAATGAAAGGGACCACCAACTGATTGTGGATGCACTTGGTGTAGCCCAAACCAATGTTTCTCTAGCTCTTAGTTGTATCCAAGCTCAACTGTGGATGCAATCTATGGTAGCAGCAATTATAAGAGAAGGTGAAGAGGGCACCTTACCCACTGAAATTCGAAAGGTAATTTGGGATAATGCAACTAAATTTGAGAAAGAATTCCAGTCCTGGTGGTATTTAGTCAATTTCACTTATGACCCCATTAGCAATAAGGCCACAGCTTTTGTCTTAACAATACACAATGCTTCGGTATACACCATATACCCAATCATTGTGTTGGGATTAAATCACAATGGAACTGTACTCTATCCATTAGAACATAGAGTATGGGCCCACCAAAATGGAAACAAATGGCAAACTGTTGATGTTAATGCATGCATTGTACGGGAACAACAAGGATTTATTTGTGAGAGTAACACCCTCAAAGCCCAAGACATTTGTCTTGACACTGAACAAAAATGTTTGTCATATCTGATGAAGCCCCTGAAACTGTACTTGTATGTGTTTGTATGAGAACCCTTTGTGATTTTATATTTGTAGATAACATTACTGTAGATACAAGCAATCGCTCAAATATTTGTGTTTGTAACTTTACTAAAATTGTGGGATGTGACTTCAATTATTCAGCTCCTGTTACGTCTTATCAATTGTTACAATCTAACTATACATTGAGTCGAGATTTATTGCCTACCCCCATCGGAATGAATCTTACATTGGTGAAGAAACTACTACAACACGATGACCTGTGTCAACTGCTAGAATGCATACGAAACAATGGACACAAAACTCTGATCACCGTTCATCATGATGCAGAAGAGATACCCCATGTCTTGGAAAGAGTAAAGAAGGATGGAGAACACTATTGGTGGGAGACTCTTCTTGGATGGTCACCGACAGCAACGGGAGTGTTTAATCTTATGCTTCACCCAGTTGTTATTTTACTAACTCTAACATTAGTGTGTCTATTGCTTATAATTATATTGTATATAAAGGTTTGGCACATGATAAAACAAATAACCCAACTTCAACCACCCAAAACATACAAATTAACGCATAACAAATAGCAGTGCTTCACTGTCTACTTACTGTGGATCTATAAGTGCATAAATTATCAATATACTATTTATGGCACGGAGGCAAGAGGTGACCGTACCACCACTCTGTGAGAATAAGATGAATTGACTATAGTCACGGGGTGGAGTGTGACGGTGTGCTTCCCCTGCCCCCGACCTTTATCTCCTGTAACCCTGCTTAGGTGATAACCACCAGTGGCGATTGTAATGGATGCATCTGGTCACGATGGCTGCATCAGCTCAAAGTGGATTCAGGAGACAGTTAACAACACAATAGCCTAGGGCTATTGTGCAATGCGCCCACCGAAGAAACTAAAACCTGTGGTCGGCATGCAAATATGACTATGCGTCAATCATCTTATCCCCATAAATAGGGAGCAGCCCAAGAGCCCTTTGAGCTCTCCTGCACGGCAGCGGGCTGCACGTGCAGGATCTCCCCTTGAGCAGGGACGCCTCTCAAGGTTACTCCTCGAGGCTGAGAGATTCCTTGCCGCAACAGATCCTCGGTAAGTGACTAATAGCATGCTAAACTTTGAAATCTTAGCTAAGTGATATAAAGGATTGATTGCGCATATATAATCCTTTAGACATAAACCGTTGACCAAGTCTGGGACTAGGACTGGATCTAGCCGCACCTAGACTCCTCTGTGAGAAGGAGCTTAGAAAGCAAGGGGATCCTTCCGAACCTCATGACTCAACGGGAGGGTCTCCCTGACAGTTTTGTCTGACCCTGTCCTCTATGCAGTAAATAATCAAGTGTGCCTCGCCATCGAATCTTGTTAAAACACTGTCGCATTGAACTTTGTTAACTCCCTATTCTGTATCAATAAACTATATTTTTACTTCTCTCTTACGAGTGAAGTGCACGCTCACTCCTTCCGCGACAACTGGGAAGATGTACCAAATTAGTGGAGATGTTAACTGACAATTATATTAAATGTGAACTTGCCCTTAGTATGGCCAAGGGCAGATCTGTGTTAACTGCTTTTGTCTGAGATAATCACAATTAGTCATTGTATTTAAAAACACAGTGTATTACTACATGAAAAAGTTCATTTAGTGTTTTCTCACCAAAGGGATTCAAAGGGACAATGGCAGTGCCAAATAGCTGATTTTAAATATCAGCAAGGAACCCTAAAAAAGCTGTTCTGTTGGTGGGCACAAGCAAGTTGTCTTGAATCCAGGCATCTCTCAGCATTCCTCACCACTGCCTCTCATTTTTCAGGCTCTATTAACTTGCTTTGGGACTCAGGATGGGGAAACGTGTGACTAGATTTCTGTCAGGATAAGGCTCCCTCCTGACAGACTTTCTGCAGTAGGTCTGCACCATTAAATACACATTAAGACTTGCAGAGACTCAGGAATGAGACCAATTCCGTATACTTCATAGTAAAATGTAATTACAAATGAAGAATAGGTAGAATGCTAATTTCTTTTATAGCGTCCTTATTTTATAAAAATGACTAGCTGGTATTCCACATTATTATTTACAGGAAATTGCAAGTATATCGTTAAGAGAAAATCATGGGGTTTATGCCAACTATGCTTACGGTAATCCTGGATAAAACGCAGTTCTTTGTTGTACACTCTTCAGATTGTGGTCACATTCTGTCTTAGCTGAATTTCCCTGAAAACCAGATACTACTTAAGCTGTTGTACTTAATTATACACATTCAGCTGCCCTTGTGTTTTTCAATTAAAGACTGAAATGAAGAAAGCCTTTTGCTAACACTTGTTCTCAATGCTATTTTACTGTATCAAGACTTGCCCTTAAATATAAATAACTAAAGTTTTCATGAAGATAATTAAAATCACAGATCTAGGTTTTTAACAGACTTTTGTTATCTTTGCCAGGTCTGGTATCATATAATGCAAATTTCTTTAGGTGATGGTGAGGAGTATGAAAATCTCTGTCTAGGAGTTAATGCTAATAAGAAGTGCCCCCATTGCCTGCTGAAGAGCACTATAGGAGTTTTGACTTCAGTGAGTGTGAAAATTGTGTATTCCCAGTCAGCTCTTCTGATTCCCTTGCATGTTATCCAGAAAAACATCAGGACAACCTGAAAAGTTACAAGAAGGAAGGAAGGAACCTGGTTTTTATGCATACTCTTTGGAGAGATTGTGATCTGAAAAGGTAGTAAAATTTTGACCGCTTGATCCAAAGACATAAACAGACTCCTATTGACTTTAATTTTGAATTAACTCCTGAACTCCTGTAACTTCTTATTGGCTAATGAGGTGGAGTTAGGGATTTTCTAGTACCTACAACCTGCTTTATGAATAGGAGCCTGCATTAACCAACAGAGAATCTATGCTTTGAACCCCAGTTTTCAAGAACTCATAAATGAATGATCTTTTAAAGATCTTTTTCTTTCCAGATTCGAGCTAAAACAAACAAACAAACAAACAAAAACCCCAACCAACCAAACAAACAAAAACCATCCCACCAGCAAGGGAATTTTTACAGTCGTCAAGGATGTTTTGGGAGATAAACAAGGCTTCTAAACATCTCCCTCTTTCAGTCCAATGGAAACAACTGGAGTAGAACAAGAAAAGCTTTATATCTCCTGTGACAGAAAATCAGCCAACAAAGCACAGACTTAAGAAAAATACAAAAATTGGGATGTAAAGAAGAAGTGATGTAAGATCTGGTCAGTGAAATACTCACTAACACTGGGGTTTGTTCGGTCAGGATTGCTTATCTGAAATCCATCTTATGTGGGTTTTTGTCAGAAACTACAACCAAAGCTCCTTTTTCATTACTCGAGTGGTAATCCTCACATTCATAGTAATATCTGGGCACACTTCATACAAATAGCTTTGAATTTTCTTTCAGTCTCTACTCAGAAAGTCTCATGTCTGGGATTTACTTTTTAAATCTTGTCTATCTTACTAGCATCTACCATGGACATGTGGTGTATAGTATTTATAGAATGAGCAGCACATATATAATATGCAGTATAAGAGATTTTATTGCTTCTGACAGTATTTACTGTACCTCAACCACACAGAGTAGCAGAGGACTATATCTAACATCTGAAATTCTAATACAGTTTAAAGAAAATTTAACTCCATCAATAAATTTATGGCTGTGCTTTTCTGCTTGCAATTATCCACAAATATTCTCAACATTTTTCACATGTGCAGTTTAGCACATTAGCACATACAGCCACTTACCTCAGTTATTACACTGCAACATTTTTTCATATTAATGTCCGACAAGTCTCTGAGGCTTTTTTTTTTTCTCTTTCTACAGTACAGGTATTATAAAAATAAATGTTTAATCCTTTTGTCCCTTTGCTCCTTTTCAGTCGTTACACATGGAAAATTCAATTTCAGTATGAACTTTACCCAAGAGAGGTCTGAAAGGTAAGCCTACAATTGTTAATTTTAAATTGAACTCAAGCAATTTCATCCTGTAAAAGCTCTTTGTACACAAAATCCACTAATAGTACTATAGTGTGATAAGCATAGAATGGGCACTCTTTTGTGTTTTCTTTGCAAACTAATATTCTACTGGTGAATAAAACAAAAGCAAGATCATCAGCTATACAAACAGGACAGCAATACAATTACATTTACTTTACCAACAGCAGCAAAAGGTAAATCTGCTGAAAACATCTTTGTTTCTATTGAATATGCATTTGACAAACTTTGATTACTACATGCTCTGTTATTTTCTGTATACTCACCCTCCACTTGCTGTACCCTGTATTTTCAGTTCCATTATAATGATGGCTCAGCCTGTAGCACTGGATGCAGTCATCCACTGCTATGCTATCACATCCTACGACGCAAGTGACATACTTGGTGCCATAAGAGAGGAGCGGGGAGGGCTTATCCCTTCCAGTAAGTCCACCTCTGGTACCTGAGTCAGCAAGCTGTTCTTTGGTTTCATCAGGAATATTAAAGGTTTATTCACATTAAACTCAAGTTCGTCTTTGTCACTATGAAGTATAGGTGATACACCTTCATACTTACAATTCTCATGATCCTTGTTTACTCTGTCTTTTTCCTCTGAAGGCTTCATATGCTATCTTATCTCTGTGTAAGAGTTTTTGCATACGTGCATTAGAAGATACCGTCTCTCCCGAAAAGCTCGATAATCAACATAGGGCTAGGATCCTGATACCTCTTCCCCCACTCTCTGAAAGTGGAACAGGAAGACTGGTTTGCCAGAAGTCATAGCAAAAAGCCTGCAGGAGAGCCAAGAACCAAGACTGGATTTCTTACCTCCCAAGTCAGTGCTCTAACCACAAGTCCAGCCATCCTTTCTTGCTAATTTCTTGGCCGTTGGTTTATAAACCTATCTTGTGAATAATAAAACCAGTTAGTGATGATCATCTGAACAGCACAAACCCAGTAACACTGCAGACATGCTAGGGAGCAGACTTGTGCAGCCGAGAAGCTCAGCTCCATTACAGTCAAGGGTATAGGAATAAATATTACAGAGGGCATGCACACTTGCAAATGTATTTCCACTTGGACAATTTACTGTGTGGGTGGGAACTTTACACTAGCACTGTCTCCCTTTTCCCACTGTTCCTACCTCAGTTTGGGTTGAGAGTCTAAAGACAGCATGTGAATTCGGCCACTTCAGTGCATTTCTTTCATCTATCCTACATGCAGTTACAGCTCTGAAGGTGGGGAAAGCAAGACAAGGGTGTGAATATTCTGAGTCCATCTTGAAGAATTCTTGGTTAGCAATAAACTGCATTTCTCCTTTGAGCATCATCCATGTAGTCTTGGGGATGGGAAAAACTGCAAATAGCTGGCCCATGAAGGAATGAAGGGAATCACAATTTAAAGGACCTTGACAAGACCTCTCAGCCAAACTGAATCTCAGATCAGCAAAACAGGTCACAATAGTTAGGTTTTTTAAAAGCTCATCAAGGGTTAGGTATTCTATGTGGTAACTTGTCCTGGTTTCAGCTGGGATAGAGTTGATTTCCTTCCTAGTGGCTGGTGTAGTGCTGTGTTTTGGGTTTTAGTACAACACGCTGATGTTTTGGCTGTTGCTGAGCGGTATTTACACTGGTCAAGGACTTTCTTCAGCTCCCCATGCTCTGCCAGGTGCCCAAGAAGCTGGGAGGGGGCACAGCCAGGACAGTTGATCCAAACTGACCAAAGGGCTATTCCATACCACATGACATCATGCTCAGCATATAAAGCTGGGGAAGAAGAAGGAAGGGGGGGACGTTCGGAGTGATGGCATTCGTCTTCCCAAGTAACCGTTACGCGTGATGGAGCCCTGCTTTCCTGGAGATGGCTGAACACCTGCCTGCCCATGGGAAGGAGTGAATGAATTCCTTGCTTCGCTTTGCTCGCGCGCGCGGCTTTTGCTTTCCCTATTAAACTGTCCTTATCTCAACCCACGGGTGTTCTCACTTTTACTCTTCCGATTCTCTTCCCCATCCCACTACGAGGGGGGGGGGGGGAGTGAGTGAGTGGCTGCGTGGTGCTTAGTTGCCGTCTGGGGCTAAACCACGACATAACTGTATAGATTTCAGCTATGCGAGCAAGTCCAAAGCATGCTTTACAGAGTCCTTTGACTCTCACTAATGTGTTTTTCTTTTTTCCCTTGAGGGAGAGACCAGCAGCCAAAGTATAGGCTTCTTTAACCCATCTGAAGAATATGTGAGGAGGAATACCTGTTCTATTTTATTTGTTTTATTTCAGCATGAAGGATAGATAGATTTGGATCATATCTGATTTTTGCAGTCCTGGATACATAATAAACTAAAGCTTTCTGTATAACTAACATGAAATTTGATCAGTTGCTTCTACGTGGAGGGTTTAAGAAGACAAGGAAGGTGAGTCTGTTAATTCATTAACATGTAACTCTGTTAATACTTACTGAGGGAATTAAGGCTAAAGATTAATGGTACTCTGAACACATGAAAAATCATAAGTAGTGGTAATAAAACAACCAGAGACTCGGAAAATCTTTCAAGTAAAGCTGTATATACTGTAAGCAAAAAGCACAGTACATTTGTATTTAGAGCAAATGATCCTCATTAGTATTAACCACTAATTCTTCCTTCTCACCCTCTTCACCAGTTCAGCATGCATAGTAATGCACTGTTTCAGAATCGAATGAGCCTTGGGCAAAAGTAATGTTTTTCACATGTTCCCTGTTTGATATCTAGCTTTCAGAGGTCTAAGACATATTACTGCATACAAACAGATATTGGCAAAATTCCCAATAATTTCAGTGGGATACGAATGGAAACTTCCAATAGAGGGGCATTTTAACCTAGATCCTACCAGGTCCTACCTACCTTTCCTGATATAATTCCTGCTGCAGATGGGGAAGTTCTGGTTTATGTCTACTGGGACAGTGGGCAGAATATACCCGATAGATTCAGTCTCCAGACAGGGAACTGCCAAGAGGTTTCAATTTACCACATCGTCTGACTTGTAATTCTCATGGAGGAGGAGTAGATGGGAGTCACAGTGTGGTCAGATCTAACTTCATTTTAGAAAACTTTACATTACTATCTGAATTATTTCCCAAATGTAATTCTATCTTTCTATATATCCCACATCCTCACAGCGAATTATGTATCATGCTGAAAAACAAGGAGAGGAATAGAAACCTAACAATTGTGGCTGTAATACAGTAAATGTTCAAAAGACAACATTAAAACCACCATTGAAATCAGGCACTTAGGAAGAAAATGCTAGATTTCAGATTTCCTGTGCAGCTTTAATTCAGTCTGCATGTGCCTATCTACTCTGATGTGCTGTCCAATTATATAACTCTACTGTATATTTTCCACTTGACTACTATCTTATTCAGTATTAAGTTTTCCTTTTCCTTCACTGTTATTACTGCTGTGTGTGGCCCCATGTGTTATTTGCTCACCACTTGTCAAATTTTCTCTGAGGACAGAATTATTCATTGCTTTGGCACATGTTATGATACTATCAAAGTGCTTCACAGATATTAGTTCATTTTCACAACAATCCTTTAAGACAAGATAATATTATTATTGCTTTCTTTCAGAAGCAGGAATGAGGCACAGAAAGTTAAAGGTCAAAGTATCTATTGATTTTGGGTACCTAATATAAGACAGACAGGATTCTGCAATATTTAGCATCAAGTAGCATCCTAGACAGACCGCTTTTAATATTATCTGAAACTACAGGTCTCAGTGCCTAAGACTGCTGCAGACCAGGTCTTGACATTCCAGCTCAGACCTGCTGTAGTCTAACAAAGCATGGGCTAATAGAGCCAGGTATTTCTGCTAGCCTTTCTCTCCACATCTGAAGGTAATAACTGCAGGGGGTTGTATCTGGTGACACAAGGGATCGGTCCAGTCATTCTGTAAATGCAGGCAATTAACTCCGTATTAGTTTGTACAAAAGGCATAGCTGACATGTAGCAGTCTCCTGTGGCAGACAATTCAGAGGCAGAAAGATACCCCTTAATGAACTCACCCCCACCTATGAGATGTGGACATTAAGGGTAACAACCTCTTGAAGACAAGTGACTGCAGCAGCTGCATTTTGGAAACCCCTAATGCCTTTTGCATGTTCAAATGGGGCTGAATTTTGCAAGTGGTCATGCACCTGATATGTAATTGGTGTGTAGGAAGCATCTTTTGTAACCACATCACCTAGCTATCTAAATGCTTACTTCACACTTGGATATGGATAAAAATAAGCCTAAAATATGTGAAAATAATGCTGGACAATTTTATATCAGGAAATTAAAATTATTATCAGAGTATGCAAAGTGACTTCAAAGACTAAAGAAATTGAACATCTACTGAGAATTACTAACTTTGAGTTTCTACATAATCAGAGTGTAGAACTGCAGCACTAGAATAACTAAAAAACACTTTTCCAGCTTGCAGAATAGTCTGGTGTCTTTTTATAGTATAGTCAGGATGCATCGTTAACTCTGTGAACAAGTAAGATACGAAGAACAGGAAACTGAGTTTGATCTCTCAAAATAGCAGAGTCCTTTTGCACTATTCAAGTAACTAACCTCGGAGGATGCTGCTTTTCTACGGTGCTAGACTAGACCCAGGATTACAGAATCACCAGTTGTTTGCATGTTGGTTCCAAATCTCTATTGCTATGCAGTCTGTGCTTGTTAGTCCTCCCAGAATTATGGTCCATACAAGAGTTCATTACTATTGTTTGCTCACTGATTGCTAATGGCTCATATGGCTTCCTATACCCAGGAAGAATGAAGTATGGCTTGGCAACTGAGGACCTAATTCTTGTTCCTGAGCAGAAAAAGGGGCCTCTCTCCTAATTACACAGATTCAGGTGGGAGAACTAAATCAAAACCAACATACAAACTCTATCAAAGTGGACCCTTACCTCCCAGGAAGGAACTAGAAAGCATCCCCTCCTCAGTTGGGTCATGTGCTTAACCCTAAAATGCTGTACACAAAAACATAAAACCATTGCCAAAAAAAAATCTAACATTGCACCAGTGGAAAAAAATGCCATAGGCTGTAAACCACTGGTATGTGGCTTAATGGTCTGTCATTGTTCGTAATCCTGTTATTGTTTTCTTTGCTGTTTGTTTCCACAGCAGAATTCCAGCAGTAATAGAAAATGAATAACAGTGAGACAGAGTGGAGTCCATCTGAAACTGTTTGGTGGTTCTTTTTCTCCTAGATTGTTGCTAGAATAAGGTTTAATCCTGCAACCTTTACTCCTCCAATATCCCCACTGAATGCTGTAGGAATAGCAATGCTAGTAGGGAGCTGGCAAACTGGGCAATCACTCACTATTCAACATCCAGCTGCCTCTGGCTACTATCATTTAGTATATTTTGCTGAGTGAGAGCTTCCTTGTACAGTAGTAATCAAATTTCTTCTGTTTTAGAACATTTCTCTCTATCCATTTTGTCTTTCACTCTCAGTCTCTTTTTCTGTCTTCTTTATCCATTCATCAGTCATTCTCCATATAACTGAATATATTTTGAATTGACGCAAAATGCCAACAGCACTAACTCCTTTGACTGGAGTCAAATCCCCCTCTGTGGTTTGTGGTTCTGCTTATGGTTAACTCTTCTGAATGATCTTCCTGTGGCTTTGTTCATCCCTAGCACAAAGAAGCCCCACCTCACTTTATAAATAACAGAGTCCATACTCTTTGGCCATCTGTAAGTAGCTTTGACCGACCTCAAAGAATGCTACAATCTATATGGAATAGCTAACACACTTAAAAATGCCCAGTAAAGATCTGAATTATTTTTAAAAACTTCTCTCCAAGAATAGGTAATCATTTAAAAGTCCAGTATTACCAATATAACTACAGAACTATCCTATTGGCCTGCACAGACCTAATTTACCTACTTTGTACAGCAAAGATTAATATGGAAAAAAGAGCTTCTACTGTGAAAATAAAACAGTTTCTATAACATGGGAGTTAAATCTGCCTTTATAAACATTATTGCTCTCTCATGATCTCACTACAAATGTTTTATTTCTTGTACAACATGCCTTCTAAACATAAACCTTAGCACAGTAAAGTTTAATTAAGGATCTTCTGACCTTCAGTAGAATATTATACAAGCAATAGATTTTGCACAGCAATTCTGCTCTATATTATCATAAAAGTAGCTGTATTGATAAATATTTGTTGGGAGGAAAGTATTGTAGTAATGCAAAGAAAATGCTACCTTACCTACTAACCAGGTATCTGGTTATATGTTATAAATGTTTACATGTACAGAGATCATTGCTTAGAGGGCATGGTAAAGACTGAGTGAGATTCTGCCGGTATGTTATATGATATAATGACTTTTTTAAGAAGAAAAGCAAGTCTCCCATTATTTTTTCCCAACCTATGTGGCATAGAGTCAAGGCAAGGGTACAAAGCAGGCCAGAAAACATATTTTCAGATTTTTCAAATATTAACATGTATGAACAGAAGCTCAAGTAAGAGAGAGGAGAAATAAGTTTTAAATTTCAGGCATAACACTTCATTAAAGCATTCACTACTCATGTCTGTGGAATATCATAACTGTCCAAGTCTTGTAAACTAAGATTCACAGTAAACTTAATCTGTGATCTTAAAGAAAAATCTGGCCAAGTGCTATCTTCTGAGCTGAACCTGTACTACAAAAGCACATGTAATTTCAGAACTAGTATGGATGATAATGTTAAAATCAAGGATGTAAATTCTGCACTGATATAGACTATATACAACTCCAATGAAGATAAAAGGATTACGTGTTTTATACGTCGGAATTTGGTCCTCAGATTTAACTGAAAACTCAATCTACAAAAAAAGATTTCTAACATCAGATTTTAAAACCTCTGCAGCCTTCCTGGCATCACCAAAGTCAGGAAATTAAGACAATATGAGAATATTGTTCTAACTCCAATCCTGAAAGAAACAACAATTCTGACATAGGAGCCAGATTTTGGTTGGCTTTCTCCATGTGGACAGGCAAGTGGAGGCAGTATTTTTGCCAATGAACTACTGGCTTTGCTTCTAAGACTGGAAACCTGGGGGAGAGGCTGGCTTTGTGATACAAATAGGTGGCCCATAGAATGGAGACATGGCTACCAACGAATTTCACATGATCCACTAAGTCAGCATATGAAGACAATATCAATCCCCTATCAGTCACTCTGAACTTGAGATTTTGGGGCAAGCCTTCCACTCTCATTACTAACCCACCCAGTCTCCAGCTGCTCCTTGTCAGTTAAACATGCTCAACATAGAATTTAATTCCCAAGGTATGTTGACATCAAACAGCATATTTATGTCACTCCAGCAAGGAATTGTTCGCTAACTATAGCAAAGTCTTCCTGTAAATCTTTCACAAATCACAGCAGCTGCTCTTTAAAGACTTCCTGGATGAGGTGCTTCTACCCTGGAATCAGTCACTGGCCACCTTCCAGACGAACATGTTGACTCTCAGCCTCAGTGAGTTTTGGGCTGAGTGATCAGGGATTCTTTGCTTGGCCTAGGCACCTAACCCACCTTGATGACACATGGTGGTAGGTGACTTTTATGTTATTTGGACAAATTTTTATGGATTCTTGATGTTAAAGAAGAAACACACTGATTCCAGTTGTGCCTACAAGACACAGTCACAAAGGACACAGGATGCAGCAACACAGGATGCCTTAAATCAGTGGCTTCATTTAGCATCCAGTGCTGAAGTTGCAGACTTTAGCTAAAGCCGCAAGCGACCTTCATATCAAGGGCCATTCAGCTGATTGCTAGAAAATACTCAGAAAATACTGCCCACAGCTCTAAAATTTACCAAGTATATGGAAATATGTATTCTATAATGTAGTTTTGACTCTAGCAATCATGTCATAATACAATATTTTCATGGTAGCTGAGCAATGAAGTATGTTCAGTTATACCTTTAGTCTCTTCCAACACTTCAACATAGTGAAAATTTTAAATCTTAAAATTCATTTAGTAAGTTCAATTATTTTCTGGGAAGTAATTATTTTGACAAACATATCCAGAGCATCAGTACATCATAGGTCTTCAATTCATTCTAGCTATTTAACTTCAGTATTAACTTTGTGCTTAGAAAAAACTAAACAAAATGAGATCATGGGGGTTTTGAGCTAATTACAGGTTAGCATGTTTTATGTGTAATTTAGGTCCTAGATTTTCCAGCCCTTACCCCTAGAAGATTTAGGGACCACCTAATTTTAAACAGCAGAAATATTCCTACTCCCAAATATTCATAGTTGAGATTTTCAGTACTTCTATTATTTTTATTAAAATGGTCAACCTCAAAACATGCAAACCTGATGATCTGATCCATGGAATAGATGTTTCACATCCTAAATAAGCAAGTGAGCACACTTACTATGAAGTTTAAACAGATCCAAAATAAATACATCTGTCTTATTTTACTCAACTGCCTTGAGTTATTGCTATCAAGTCTCAAGCCAAGATTTCAGTGAGGCAGAGGAGGAGGAAACCTGAAAATTGGCATTCTTCTTGGAACACTAGTTAATTTTTAACTGGTGAAAAATAAGACTGTTTCTACAGCAAGAGTGCATTAGATCCTGCCTTTCAGTGGCAAAACAGAGCTTCCAAGCCCTTAGGCACATTATTCTCTTTTAATTGTTCATTTCCTCTCTACTATTCTGTGTGCAAGAAGCAAACAGATTATTATTACTCTAATAAATACTATAATTTGCTTTCTAGAGGAGTTCCTCAAGAATTTGTGAGGCACAGATGCATTTGCCTATAACAGACATAAAAATGTTTAGAAAACAAGCCATGTGAATAACAGAGCAAATACTTGTAAAGAGTTCCATGACATCACTTTAAAGTACCTTTTATAGTAACTTGAAATTTTAAATTCATTATTATACAAGTCTCATTTTTATTCCTTCACTGTTCTGTAAAGATGCTGCTCCAGCAGCAGCGGCTGTGGTCCTGTCATCCCTCATCCTTATCCTTCATCTGCCCCTCTATCATCTGAACATGTCAAAAAAAGTCTTGTAATAGTGCATGTAACGTGTTAAAATGATGGTCCTTCCCATGCTTACTTATATTTCTTCCATAGCTTCCAAACAAATGAGCAAGCACTTGATTCTTAGTGCAAAAGCTGAGATTAGTTTTCCACTTCTTAAGAGGCCCCTACAATTAAGAGATCAAGTTTACAGCTACAAGTGAGCATCAGTGCCCTGGAGAGATTTTCCAAGAGGCTGGGCAGATCCAGCCTTTTCTAGGTTTTGAAGGACGTGACCCACGGACTGAAGCCTTCCTTCAGTTAAGCTGGCTGTGACAAAACACAGCCTTTACAACTTGCAGGAAGTTTTATAACACAGCATGAAGTCTTGCTGCAGAAAGACTTATGTTGTGATTTGCTGACCAATATAAATACCATGTGATTGGAATAAGACATTAATAAAAAAGAATCACTCAGTATTTCTTGAAAACAGAACACCTGACATCTGCTGATTAGACACTTGAAGTAGTTGTGATTACATTTTTGATTCCTTCGAGCTTATGTATATCCAGATCTAACAATCCAGCTAAAAGGACAACTCATAGTTCTAAGAAGTAATGGACTCAAAGTGACACAAGTAGCAGATAATAATTTTCTCACTCTACAAAAATATATTAAATACCATGTGGAAATTAGCTCTTTACCATCCAGTTTCCATAAGTGTCATGCCAAGTTCCATTCTCATATACATTTTATTTTACTATCTAGCTCTTTGGTATCGCTGCAAAGCTTAAACTCCCATATTGCATGTAACAGAGCCAGCACTGGTAAAACCCACCAAGTCCTACTCTTCCTTACGTTTCTTATGTATTGCCAAGTCTGAAGTGACAGCATCTCTTTTGAATGACATGTGAAGTAGATCATGAGTGGCATCCTTGGGTGCTTTGGTAAAAGTAATTGCAGTGCTCTGCCTAAATTCATCTCGATAATTACATGGCTCTCATTTGAATTTAGCCTGTTAGCTTTTGCTAAAAGAGTTCTTGTTCACTTCATCCTGCCAGCCTTTTTGTTTTTTTCCCCTTTCAGCAGTTACTGATTTTCAATGGTAGTTGAAATACATACTTCTCTTCAGGAAATCAAGCATGCAGAGAATTGCAACAAGGCAATCTATTCTTTTAAAGTTGTGTCAAGCAGGATGCACCTGTATTTCTTTAAGATATTGTCCTGGTTTCAGCTGGGATAGAGTTAATTTTCTTCCTAGTAGCTGCTACAGTGCTGTGTATTGGATTTAGTATGAGAATGTTGATAGCACACTGATGGTTTAGTTGTTGCTAAGTAGTGCTTACCCTGGTCAAGGCCTTTTCAGCTTCCCATGCTCTGCTGGGGGCAGAAGAAGCTGGGAGGGGGCACAGCCAGGACAGCTGATCCAAACTGGCCAAAGGGCTATTCCATACCATATGGTGTCATGCTCAGTATAGAAACTGGGGGGATTTGGACAGGGGGCAGCGATCACTGCTCGGGGATGGGCTGGGCATCGGTCAGAGGGTGGTGAGCGGTTGCATCACGTGGGTTTTTTTCCCTGTGTTTTGTTCCTCTCTCTCTCTCGTTGCTTTCCTTCTCATTACGGGCGGTGGGGGGGTGGGGTGGAGGGTGTTCCCAATTATTTAACTGTTCTTATCTCAACCCACGAGTTTTCTTACTTTTGCTCTTCTGATTCTCTCCCCCATCCCACCGGGGTGGGGGAGTGAGTGAGCAGCTGCGTGGTGCTTAGTTGCTGACTGAAGCTAAACCACGACAGATACGCATCAAAAATGTGTTATTCTCCTGAGTTTTTGCAAGTTACAATACAGCTTTACCAGGATGCCTGCTTTCTGTATCTTCCACGAGTTCAACACGAACCAAATATTCATCTTCTTCCCCCGCCCCCCCCAATACTGAGGAAGAAGCTTATACTAGCTTGGAAATAGCCTGTTGTAAGCTAAACTCTTGCGGTTCTCGTCCTCTGGTTCGCCTTCCCACTCGAGCGTGTCACGGAGGGGTAACGGCACCTGCCCAGCGCGCAGCCGGCGCTGGCGCTCCCCCTCCCGCCGCTGTTCTCCCGTCTCACCACAAGATGGCGGGGCGACCCACGGGTACCGGCACCGCCTCTCTGCCAGCCAACCCTTGCTAATCGCCAAAGGACCCTGTTCCAAAAATCCCCAGAAGATAGTGAGGCCGTACATACGTGCGATCAGCGAAAGAGAGCATGGGCTGACAAGTGCAAGGCCACGATCACCAGTTGCCTCACTTCAGTTTTGCAAAGAACAGCTCTGCCACACTTCCCACGCCGGTGGGTGGTTTCCCACCCGCTGCGCAGCGCGGGGCGAGGCCTTCGCGTGCACAGAAAAACGGGGAAAGAAAACCCGAGGCACCGAGCTGGCAATGAAGGACATCGATCCTGCTCCTGCCGGATCTGCTCTGAAGGTTTAAAATGACCTCAGTAATCAATGGTTTTCAAAATGTGTTGTTCAACTCAAGCGTCGTATAGTTATTTGAAGAGTATAGCTGCATAAGCATCAAAAGTTTCTCAGTATTGCAGCACCACGCCCGTATTTAAATTTGAAAATATATTCTAAATTGCTGGGATGTTTGCATTTCAAGGGTGTTTTCTTTTTCCAGTTGACATATTCTCCATGTTAGCAACAAAGAGATAAGAAAGACGGTGCTAATTCCTGAAGCCCTTAGATGGCAAACAGAGAGAGGAGGGGGCTGGGACCACGGAGAGAGCAGGAAGCAGAAAGAGGGTACGCGGCTTCATTACCAAAATCCTTCTGAATCCTTGTCCAACAGAGTAGAAAGGGATCCTATAAACTGCTGCAGAGCTTTGCGCACGGCATGAATTTAAAGGATATTCAAAGCACCTTTCATGCAATTAGCACAAAATTAGACCCGACAGACAGTTCCAAGTATGCTTAACATAGACATTTGAAAGACTAACACAACTGTCTCTGGGAATAGATATAGCTGTCCCACAGTGAGCTGCACTGAGGTGGTGGTTTCTGTTTTCATTTAAAATGTAAGCATAGGCAAGTTTACCTTTTTCCAGAGAAGATGGGAATAATTAAAATAAAATAAAAAATAAAAGAATGCAGTATTCCTGCACAGTGCATTTATTAATGAAGTGCAAAACTGAACTAAAATAAGTCAGGCTATCATCACAGAATTCACTAGGGACAGTAATAATTTTCAGCAATCTCTAAAAGCATAATATCACAACCAACCAGGCATACTGCTTCACTTCAGGGTTAAAGTTTCCTCATCAAGTGAATCATTGGCTAACAAAACAGAAAACAGCTGCTGAACAGATAATGGGCAATGCTCCACGTTATTTTATCACTATTTTAGCAAGCCATACATTCAGAATTGCATTTTTAAATTATTTCTGGAGGACAGTTTGACAGGAGAAGAGCCAATAGTTAAATAAAGTAGCATAACTCTCCTTTCCTACAATACTCAATTAAATGCTTGGCCATTAATGTAAGTTATCCTGAACCTTTGATCTACCTTCAAAATTTTTCTTACCTTTAGATGAAGCCTTCATGAGTCTAAAATAAAATAGCAACCTTAGAACTTTAATTATAGATATGTCTGATAATCCTGCTCTGCTATTGACTCAATATAGAACTTCATTTCTGGTAGTTATCGAAATTCAAATGCCTCTTTCCTCGTGAGTCCATTAGCAACCAAAGATCCCACAGAAAATGATTTGCCATTTTCATGGTAATGGAAGGTGTAAGGACAAGAGAGGGACAGAGCTCTGAACAAGAAAAGCCAAACAAGAAGGAATAAAAGTATCTCGTTTGATTATTTCTAGCATCAGTGCAACTGGGGGAAATAAACAGTTTTCACCATCAGTTGCCATAGTGCATTCTGCTTTACGTTACCAAGCCTAGCTAGAGGGATCTTCTAGCAAACATACTAAAATTTGGAAACGCTTTTCCCTTTTCACTGCACTTTCCTCTCAGGTCTTGTTAACCAACCTTTTAACACTTGTAGGCATTATTTGCCCTGAGATCACAGAGTAGCAAGAAGATTATACCACAGAGAGCCTTTGAGGTCATCAGTCCTGCTCCCCAGACACATGCAGTAGATGGGATCATAGATTCAAGCTGTTAAGCCCCAGAAGATGAAGTTTACTGGGACAATGTGATATCATTAAGGATTTGGAGTTGTCTTTACTATTCTACTGGGGAAAAATAACTCTGCCCTCTCCTGGAAGCTGTGAAACATGAGCTTTCACTGTATTCTCCCCGCACTCTTGAGCCTGACTCCCTGGCACGCTGTAGAAGGCTCTGCTGTGTTCGTAGGTCACTAAGATTGCAGACTCAGCCCTTCAGGCACCCCTTCTTTGGGCAGGGATGGTTACAGTTCCCTCCTCCCGCCAATAACATGGTTAACCATGCCTGTATTTCACCTGTGCACAACTTCTGCAACAAAGTCCAATGCACTTGATAATTTTATAGTTTACTTAACCTGAAATCTGCTCTATTCCTAATTATATCCCTTAAGCTAATTATATCCCTTCCCTCAGTAACTTTGCATTTCAGTTAGCAGAAATACAGAGTTTGTATCTATTGCCATGTATCCCTTGGAAAAACAGAATTATTAAACTTCCATTTAAATCAAAGAATCTTTCACATTATTTGTCTGCTTATTATTCATAACGACAAACAGCACAATATTGCAATAATTGGGGGTGCATTAAAATTTTGCTTTCACTACTTATGCATGAAAGCTGTGCACATGTTGAAGCCACTCAAGACCCCAGCACTATAAATAGTGCTCTATTGTTAGTGGATAAAAGATGAAACAAGTCTTCCAGCACTGGAGCACAGCATGCCCTATTAAACGTTGAGCTCTGCCTGTGCCAAAAGTGAAAGGCGACATCAACTGATAGTCTGTGGGTAAGGCGTACGACTAGGAAGAGTTTGCTCTGACTCTGCAGCTTCCCCAAAGCGACACAGGAGCAGCAGCTTATCTTTCTGCCTCAGCAATGGCAGAAGCTGTTATAAGACACTGGGTGGAAACTCCCATACGCTATCAAGAGCAGTTTGCTGTCCAAGAGCTGGAAGCACACAAACTGGACCACTCTTTATATGCTTTGCCGGGCCCTTCTACAGCTGCACTGAGAGACAGAAGGTGTATTGCTGAAAATACAGGTGAGGCCGGGAAGAGCGGCCAGAAGGAGGAAAACACACACTTTCAGGTCTTGCTGGACGTTGTGCAGTTCCGCCCCGAAGATATCATTATTCAGACTTTCGAAGGCTGGCTCCTGATTAAGGCTCAGCACGGACCCAGGATGGATGAACACGGTTTCATATCCAGAAGCTTTACCAGACAATACAAGTTACCTAATGGAGTGGAGAACAAAGACTTGTCTGCGCTTTTCTGCCATGATGGCATTTTGGTTGTTGAAATGAAGAACTCAGTGGGAAAGAATTAGAGTCTTGTCCATAGTTCATTGGTGAGATAAAATCATTCTTAATACAACAAAATAATATCATTCAAGCAACACTGTAGAGTGTACTAACCATGTGGCTGTATTTATGTTACAGTAAAGGAAAATCTTTATATTTTTTTTTCAGTATGCTGAGTTTATTGTTTGATGTGAAATGTTAGACTGCTTACCTCCAGCTACATATATGTTGGTAAGCCAGGCTTTTTGAACAGTAGAAAATTTAGGCTAGTCACAGCAAGAGAAAAAAAAATCAATTTGATAATATATTGAAATAATATATTGAAATACAAATAATAATAATAATAATATATTGAAATAATACAACAATTTGATAAATTATTGAAATATAATTTCAATAATAATATTGAAATAATAAAATGAAATAATACAATAATAATATGTTGAAATAAATTGAGTTCAGTAGGAGGAGTTTTATTGCTAAGGAATAAGCATTTGTCATACATAGTCATAATCATTAAACAAGCAATAGACAGGTTGTGAGTCTTATGGAAATTTAATTTACGTACCAAAAATTCTGTTTTCTAATTTTTGAGATTAAATTTTTCTTCCTTAGGCTCTGGAAAAGCACACAAGTTGAAGGACACTATCAAGAAAAAAACCCCTATTTCCACAGTTCAAGCTTGTGTACAAAAAAATCCTTGAGAGATTACTTTTTAGAAGTGTGTTGTGTGTTTGAAACTGCAAGAAAAAAGAATAATCGTTGACTGTATTTGCTTGAAAGCAGAGTAAGTAGAAATGATACTTTCTGTCAAAGACAAATTAATTTGAAAGAAAACATTCAAAGATGTTTAGAAAATTGGTTTTATTTAGCATATTCTGCTATCTATTAGCAACTGAAGAAAAAATATATTGCTTACAAATACTCAAAAGGATCAAATTCTTCCTTGTGAAGCCCCAGTAATAAAAAGGCATTAGTCTAGCACAGATGCCTTTATTCTTACACATTTTAGGTAGTCTTGTTTTTCAATCAGATCAATATTTTATTCTTTGTGCTGCTTGACAGTTTGTGTCTTCAAGAGCAATTTTTCTGCCTATGTGTAGTCCCACTCTCCCTGTACCAACATGGGCTCTACAAGAATCTAATTTTAAGAGCGGGGGTTCCTTACTACAGACACAGGTTTAATTTCTGTCCCAGTTTCCCTCATTTCATGAGAGTGGTAGAGATGAAAAGGAAATCCACCCACTATATCTAGTATCCGGTCTTCTCAACATTAAAAAAAATAATGCTGTAAGTGAGTTTGGGAATACTCAAACATTTGAGGAGATCTGCAGCTGCAAGTTGAGCTGCCTCCTTTTATGTTTACTGGAGATGAGTATGACTGCTGTGCTATGAATAGTAAAGGAATGTGGAATGGAAAGTGCCAAGTTAAATACAGACTCTTTATGATAGCCATCTGCTGTTTGGACAAATCAAAAACATATTCAAATGAAACTGAATACAAATACAATTTTAAGAATATGAGAAAAATCTGATAAACAAAACCCAGGCTCTCGCTAGCTGAAGCCAGAGAGTTCCTTTAGTTTAAAATGAAAGCCCTAAGCTTGTATTTCTGCACACACCCATTCATTAGAAAGATTTATGTCATGGTCGTTTAGACTTGAAGATATTTGAAGCAACTGACTTTAGAAAAGTTGATAGTCCAATTTTTGCATTTTATTTATTGTTTGTGCTAAAACTCACAAGGAATTTGTACAAGAAATCCAGAATAAGGTCTGGATTGTAAATTTCCATCATGTACAATTATTTTATTTTTTAATAGAGCAGAAGTCAAGAACCTAATGTTTTCTAACAAACCAAACCAAATATAAAATATATGTCCCTACATTTCCACTCAACCCACACTTTTCCCTCGTATTGTCTGTGTTTAATTTGTGTACTGGTTTAAGATAATAAACGATCACAGTATAAAATCAGATCTAGATTTTCAACAGTTTTAGGTCAAGAAGCTTCCTCAGCCAGGAATCTGAGGGAAGATGTAACACAGATTTAAAAAAATGAATTCTAGATACAGCTCTGGATTTAAACTTTATACGCCAACTTTATAAAAGCTCACAAGTTTAGACCCATGGTTACACACCACCTTATGGCCCAACTGTTGGGATAGAGTTCAGGATCACCAGTTAGTAACCTGCTTTGGTGATTTTTGTTTACAGCGGATTTTGTAAATTTCGTCACTTAAAATGATAGGTTATTATAAAAATGATTCTAGCTATGATTGCAGTGATAGTATTCATAGGCCTAGAGATGAAAAAGCAGTTCTAAAAAAACATAACTGATCTAATTATTTCAAATTAGATCATGATTAAACTATTGGAAACTTGGCAAGGAATTAGACCAGACAGCCGAAATCATATCGTCTGTTCTATATATGTTAATACCATGGTTACACACAGCCCTGCTTATGTACACAGGCCTGCCTCACAAAACTGGATGGAGAATTTGGCATTTGGCTGTTGCATATCGTAGGTCTCTTCACATCACTCTGTGCCCAGGTCGGTACTTGCTGACGATCTCATCAGTTAGAAACCACTGGTACGTACTGACCCAAACACTGCAAGGAGATGCCCAGGAGGTTTTTACCTTCTGTAGTACCCAGAGCTTTACAAAAGCCTAATGCATGCTCCTTGGTGAACAAGACCTTGCCCTGGCCCAGCACCAGTGTGCTCATGTAACGGGGACCATGCTGGAGTTTGGACCTGCTGCTGGCTACCTGCGTTTTAGCACCAAGAACAACGCAGAGGAAAGTGCTCCTCTCCTTTTTTTAGTGCCAGTTTATCGAAAGTTCTTGGATTAATGATTTTGATGTGTTTCCCAGAACAGCCTCAAAGTACTTGGCAGAGCATTTCCGAATTGTCTGGAAAGAGCTGTTTTCACATATTGTATGTAATGTTTTACTTTTATAATCTGATTAGAACTGAATGTGAATGTCACAGAGAAAGATGCTAATAATGCTCATGGACAGCAGAATGAGAAATTTATCAACAGCAAAGGATTTCAGAACAGCTACAGCTTAAGGCAAATTTAAGACATGCTAATGTGGTTAAATTAAGAACCCTGATATTGGCTGCCTACAGAACCCTGGCCCAGAATAAGCGATAAATGCTGCTGCAAGCCCTGCAGAGCAAGTGTTATGGAGCCTTCTCAGTTCCCATCACTGAAGGATTACCTTTGTAATTAATCAGACTGCTCCTCCAAATGGATAAAGATGATTTCATGTATGAACCTAAGCACTGTGAAAAATGCTTTCATAGAAGAAGAAAATGTCTCAAATCAGCACTAGTCTCCAAAAGCAAGGTAACAAACATACGTTTCCATGTGATCCCTGTGGGCAGAAAGCCCACAAATGCCTTGGAGTTGTTGCCTTTTTATAGTTTCTGCTGCATCCAGGGCATTTGAGATCTCTCTACACAATCCGATACTTGTGGTGCAGTGAACCGACGCTGACACCCATCAGCCACTCAGTAATCGCTCAGCTACAGCCCTGGGCATTGAAAAAGAGGAAGAGAAACCCCTGGGGTACCATGGTGCCAACATTCCCTCTAAGAGGGGTAGGTCTTGTGTTCCTTACTTAGTTCATAGTCAGGAATCAAAATGTGCTTTTTCGTTTTGAGTAATGCTACAAGATTTGGCTTTTAATGGGTGTCATGGACTAACCCCAGCCAGCAATTAAGCCCCACACAGCCGCTCACTCGATCACCACTCCCCGGTGGGATGGGGAGAGAATCAGAAGAGTAAAAGTGAGAAAACTGGTGGGTTGAGATGAAGACAGTTTAATAATTGGAATAAAATGAGATTATGATATTGTCGTGGTTGTTGTTGTTGTTATTATTATCAATATTATTATTATTAATGAAAGGAAAATAACAAAGAGAGAAATAAAACCCAAGAAAGACAAGTGATGCAAATGAAAACAATTGCTC
The DNA here is from genome assembly GCF_034638445.1 of Ciconia boyciana. Taxonomy (NCBI): domain Eukaryota; kingdom Metazoa; phylum Chordata; class Aves; order Ciconiiformes; family Ciconiidae; genus Ciconia; species Ciconia boyciana. The sequence goes on from NC_132937.1 coordinate 35,903,081, forward strand.
ACCACCCGCTGGCCAATGCCCAACCTGTCCCCGAGCAGTAGCCCCCCAGCCAGCTTTCCCCCTAGTTTATATGCTGAGCATGACGCCATATGGTATGGAATATCCCTTTGGTCAGTTGGGGTCAGCTGTCCCAGCTGTGTCCCCTCCCAACTCCTTGTGCACCCCCAGCCTCCTCGCTGGTGGGGTGGGGTGAGGAGCAGAAAAGGCCTTGACTCTGTGTAAGCACTGCTCAGCAACAACTAAAACATCCCTCTGTTATCAACACTGTTTCCAGCACAAATCCAAAACACAGCCCCATACTAGCTGCTGTGAAGAAAATTAACTCTATCCCAGCCAAACCCAGCACAATCTCCACCCCTTATTCCATACCATTTATGTCATGCTCAGGTCTCATACTATCCAATACATTCTCATTACCCACTACCACTTTCCCCATCCTTTGATATAATATACAGATATCATTCCCCTAGCCTATGGACCACCCCTGTAAAATGCCAGTAAAATGTCCATAAATGTCCACAAAATGTCCACTGAGTTCATTTAGTCCATGACTTTGGGCTCCATCTGTTAACGGTGGTCACTCAGGACAGGAGGGGTGCTGTGTTGCGTGCAGATATTGGCCACCAAAGCCAGCTCAGGTCGGGTCATTGCTGCACTTGCACTGCTTCTTGTAAGGCTGCTTCTCCATTGGTTCAGGTGGTTCCTGCTATAGTAATTCCCATAACATGCAACTCAAATCCTGGGTTACAGCAATTTAAAAGTATTTCCATTACAATCTCCACCCCTGGTCCCTTTGGGGCAGGTTATAGGGCTTAACATTGCAATGAACTCCTCCCATTGCTCCTAGCCTGGCTAGCAACAAGGGGTTCCTGCTATAGTAATTCCTATAACATGCAACTCAAATAATGGATTATTTTCACTCAGAATTAAATCACCTTAAGGTATACATCGGACTCCTACATCCTTCTGCATTACCCACCAAGTGCACCCAGGTCCTTGAGCAAAACAATCCCACTAATAGGTTTACCCTTTCCTGCGGAAGGAATAACCCAGACTGTTTTTCCCAACAAGTTCTTTGTATGTACTATGGGGGTCTTATCACTCCCACAGTGCACAGGGGTTGTGATTGGGCAGGGCCAGGTCGGCTGGCAGATCCTCTAGTGTTAACTAGCCAAGTGGCTTCTGCTAAATGTGTATCCCAATGCTTGAATGTCCCAGAACCCATTGCTCTCAGTGTAGTTTTTAACACTCCATTGTATCGTTCAGTTTTCCCGGAGGCTAATTGATAGGGGATGTGATACATCCACTCAATGCCATGCTCTCTCACCCAGGTGTTCATGAGATTGTTTTGGAAATGAGTTCCTTTGTCTGATTCAATTCTTTCAGGGGTGCCGTGTCACCATAAAACTTGCTTTTCAAGGTCCAAGATAGTATTCCAAGCAGTGGCATGGGTCACAGGGTATGTTTCCAACGATCCAGTAGTTGCTTCCACCATTGTAAGTACCTAGCGCTTGCCATGGCAGGTTCGTAGTAGTGTGATATAATCAATCTGCCAGGTTTCCCCATATTGATATTTCAGCCATCGTCCTCTATATCAAAAAGGCTTTAGCTGCTTGGCTTGTTTGATTATGGCACACATTTCACATTCTGGATAACCTGTGCAATGGCATCAATAGTCAAGTCCACCCCTCAATCACGAGCCCATTTGTACAATGCATCCCTTCCTAAATGTCCTCATGTGTCATGGGCCCATTGAGCTATAAATAGCTCACCCTTATGTTCCCAATCCAGATCCACCTGAGCCACTTCAATCTTAGCAGCCTGATCCACCTGCTCATTGTTTTGGTGTTCTTCAGTGGCCCAGCTCTTTGGTACATGAGCATCTCCGTGACGTGCTTTTACAACCAGGTTCTCTACCCGGGCAGCAATATCTTGCCACAGTGCAGCAGCTCAGATGGGTTTGCCTCTGCACTGCCAGTTGCTCTGCTTCCATTGCTGCAACCACCCCCACAGGGCATTTGCCACCATCCATGAGTCAGTATAGAGACAAAGTACTGGCCATTTTTCTCGTTCAGCAATATCTAAAACCAGCTGGATGGCTTTCACCTCTGCAAATTGACTCGATTCACCTTGTCCTTCACTGGTTTCTGCGACTTGTTGTGTAGGACTCCACACAGCAGCCTTCCACCTTTGACGTTTTCCCACAATACGACAGGACCCATCAGTGAAGAAGGCATATTGCTTCTCATTTTCTGGTAATTTATTATACAATGGGGCCTCTTCAGCATGCATCACCTCCTCCTCTGGCAATATTCTGAAGTTTCAGCCCTCTGGCCAGTCCATGATCACTTCCAGGATTCCTGGGCGGTCGGGGTTTCCCATTCAAGCCCGTTGCGTTACCAGTGCGACGCACTGACTCCACCTAGCATCAGTTGCATGATGCATAGAGGGGACCCTTCCTTTGAACATGCAGCCGAGCACAGGCAATCGAGGTGCCAAAAGGAGCTGTGCTTCAGTACCAACCACTTCTGAAGCGTCTTGAATTCCTTGATATGCTACTAATATTTCTTTTTCAGCTGGAGTGTAATGGGCTTCAGATCCCCTATATCCCTGGCTCCAGAACCCTAGAGGCTGACGTCGAGTCTCTCCTGGTGCTTTCTGCCAGAGGTTCCAGGTGAGGCCATGGTCCCTGGCTGAGGTGTAAAGCACATTTTTCACATCTTGTCCTCTCTGGGCTGGCCCAAAATGCTACTGCACAAACTATCTCCCATTTAATTTGTTCAAAGGCTTGCTGCTGCTCAGGGCCCCATTCAAAATCATTCTTCTTCTGTGTCACTTGATAAGAGAGGGCTTACAATCAGATTGTAATTTGGAATATGCATCCTCCAAAAACCCACAACACCTAAGAAAGCTTGTGTTTCCTTTTTGTTAGTTGGTGGAGACATAGCTGTTATTTTATTGATCACTTCCATTGGGATCCGATGACGTCCATCTTGCCATTTTATTCCTAAAAACTGGATTTCCTGTGCAGGTCCCTTGACCTTACTTTGTTTTATGGCAAAATCAGCTTTCAAAAGAATCTGTATTATGATTCTCCCCTTCTGAAACACTTACTCTGCTCTGTTGCCCACACAATGATGTCATCAATATACTGCAGGTGTTCGGGAGCTTCACCTTGTTCCAGTGCACTCTGTATCGATCCATGACAAATAGTGGGGCTGTGTTTCCATCCCTGGGGCAGTCAATTGCAGGTGTACTGAATACTCCTCCATGTGAAAGCAAACTGTGGCCTGCACTCTGCTGCCAAAGGGATCGAGAAAAATGCATTTGCGATATCAGTTTGGCAGCCTTTGACTCGTTCATATTGGAGTTCTAGCATGTCTGGTACGGCAGCACTCAGCGGCAGTGTGACTTTGTTCAGGCCTCGATAGTCCACTGTTAGCCTCCAGTCTCCGTTATATTTTTCCACTGGTCATATTAAAGGGTGAATGAGTCTTACTGATCATTCCTTGACTCTCCAGTTGACAGATCAACTTATGGATGGGAACCAGGGAGTCTCGATTGGTGCGATATTGTCACCAGTGCATTGGCATGGTAGCAACTGGCACCCGTTGTTCTTTAACCCGCAGCAACCCCACCACAGATGGGTCCTCTGAGAGACCAGGCAAGCTAGACAGCTGCTTAATCTTTTCCGTACTCAAGGCAGCTATACCAAAAGCTCACCAGTACCCTTTTGGATCTTTGAAGTACCCTCTCCTGAGGCAATCTATGCCAAGGGTACATGGAGCCTCCAGACCAGTCACAATAGGATGCTTTTGCCACTCGTTCACAGTTAGGCTGACCTCAGCCTCCAACACAGACAGTTCTTGGGATCCTCCCGTCACTCCAGAAATACAGACGGATTCTGCCCCTTTGTAATCTGATGGTATTGGAGTACACTGTGCACCAGTATCCACTAGAGCTTTATACTCCCATGGGGCTGATGTGCCAGGCCATCGAACCCACACAGTTCAATAAAGCCAGTTGTCCCTTTCCTCCCTCTGGCCGAAGGCAGGGCCCCTCTATTTCTGGCTGGAGCCTTCATTACTTGGTTTTTGTAACTGCGAAACAGAAGTCCCTTCATCAGGGTCAAAAGTACAATCAGCCCTCCTACTCTGCCCAACAGACACGGGAGCAGTAATTTTTCTGGATGGATGCTTTTTGGCTGTTGTTTTTCTTTGCAGTTCCTGTACCCGACCTTCTAGTCTCCAGGGAGGTTCACCATCCCACTTCCTCATGTCCTCCCCCTGGTCATGCAGGAAGAACCACAGGCTTGCACGTGGTGTGCACCACTGGTACCCTTTCCCTTGAACAGAAAAAGGCTGATTCTTAATAGCCGAGACCTTGGTTGGAGTGCATGAGGAAGACCTACCCTTCTCGGCTTGCATGAACATTTTTTGGGTCAGTCTATCCACAGCTGAGACACAGGCACACATGGAGGAAGTGAGATTATCTTCGTAGTCTTGGAGTTGTCCGGCCAGTTCATCTGTAGTTGGTGCCTCCGTGTCTGTCACGCTCATTATCGCCAGGGTGTGGGTGTATGACATCGGTGCATTTCATACAAACTTCCACCACATGGACCGCATGATCCGTATTTCATCCAGGTCTTTGAATGCCTGGTCATTATAGATCACCTCCAATACAGCTAATTCCCTCAGATACCGGATACCTCCCTCAATGCTGGTCCATTTGCTTCGGGAATTTGCAAGTTCTTCCTTGAAGGGATACTTGTCCTTCACACTTGACAGGAGTCGCCACCAAAGACTGAGGACTGCTGCCTTTTTTCCAATCCCTTTGTCAATGGCCTTATCCCTAGCAAGGGATCGCAGCTGCTGGGCTTCCTTACCTTCTAATTACTGACTACTGGCCCCAATATCCCAGCATCAGAGTAACCAGCTGAGAATTAGCTCACCTGGTTGACGGCTAAAATCTTTTTGCATATCTCGCAGCTCCCTTAGGGATAGGGATCGGGTGGTTTCTGTCTCATTTATGATTTCAGTCTCTTTCTGCTCCTGTTCTTGTGACTGCTCTGCTGCAGAACAGACTGCCTCTTCTGATTCTTTCTCCTGCTCCCTCTTAGGAGAAGCTTCTTCGTCCCTTACTAAACGAGCTGACTTCCATTTCCGTTGTTTCTTTTTAGTTATAGGGGTGACTGATACAGTGTCTGGTTTAGCCACAGTGTCTATCAGTTTCTTTTCCCTCTCTTCTCCTGAGAGTGCTGCATAATATCGAGCAGTGTTTGGTAGATGCTGGCCAGGGTCCGGCACAGTGCAGTAAGTTGTGCCTCTTTGGAACAGTCACAGCATTTTATTTTTTTTCAAACATTCTATCACTTCATCAGGATCCTGTAGTTGTTTGGGAGTGAAGTTCCAGACCATTGGACTTGAGAAGTTCTCTTAGATACCTGCCCATATTCTCCCACATGCCGTGCCACCCATGATCATACTCCCACAGAGCCTGGGTCATATTCCTAAATTGCTTGTTAACCTTTGACAAAACCAAAGCAGTATTTCTAAGAAATACCAATAGAAGAATTTTAACTACCCAAGGATGCTCAAGATACTCAGAATTTATTGTAATGAGGGAGAAAACATCACAAAAGAAGATACCAAAGGTGCCATTCTGTATTTCCTCCACAAAAAACTCTCAGAGGAAGAAGTATAATTGTTAATTGTCTCCATGAGATGGTACCCAAAGAACTGTAATGGCTTCAGTACAGAGCCCAAATACCAGATTAAGCTCAAGGTCAGTGTTTTAGTAATGAATCTCCCAGGCAAAACATTACTAATCACTACAGAGAACAGCAAACTGCAAAAGCCAACAGCAATCTTTAACATGTACAGCAAAAAAAGAGCATGGCGCAGATCAGATAAACTAGTATCAAGAACAGATGAATCAATACCGTGACCTGCAACTGTTAAGAGATATAAATCCCTTCTAATATGCTCTGGTCAATCTGTTATTATATCAAACCCTTCAAGCCCCACATTGGGTGCCAAAAAGGACTGTCGTGGTTTAACCCCAGCGAGCAACTAAGCCCCACGCAGCTGCTCGCTCACTCCCCCTGCCCCTCAGTGGGATGCGAGAGAGAATCAGAAGAGTAAAAGCGAGAAAACTCATGGGTTGAGATAGAAACTGCTTAATAATTTAAATAAAATAAAATATTTTTTAAAAATAATAATAATTTGTAATGAAAAGGAAAATAACAAAAAGAGAGAGAAAGAAAACCCCAGATAGACAAGTGATGCAAATGAAAACAATTGCTCACCACCTGCTGGCCAATGCCCAACCTGTCCCCGAACAGCAGCCCCCCAGCCAGCTTTCCCCCTTGTTTACATGCTGAGCATGACGCCATATGTTATGGAGTAGCCCTTTGGTCAGTTGGGGTCAGCTGTCCCAGCCGTGTCCCCTCCCAACTCCTTGTGCACCCCCAGCCTCCTCGCTGGTGGGGTGGGGTGAGGAGCAGAAAAGGCCTTGACTCTGTGTAAGCACTGCTCAGCAACAACTAAAACATCCCTGTGTTATCAACACTGTTTCCAGCATAAATCCAAAACATAGCCCCATCCTAGCTACTGTGGAGAAAATTAACTCTATCCCAGCCAAACCCAGCACAATGGGAGTAGGAAAGTTTCTGAAAATATTGGGTGCACCTTCTCTTATATGAAAGAGACGCTGACCTCTGTCTTGCTGACTACCAGAGACAACGGCTGGCCCCTGTCATCCAGAGGACAGCATCTCAATGGCCCCACACTGTGAATGCAGGGGGTAAGTCTAAGGACTTAGACCTGTACTTTACATCAGAGATACCTGAGCTGGCCCCACTCATGCTGACTCTGGAGCCAGAAGTACTGTCCCTGTGTGCCAACTCAGATCCAGAATGCCCGGACAGTCCATTGCTGTGCTCAGGCTAAAAAATCATCACGTATTAAAAGTACTTTCACAGATGGAGAGACAGGAGAAACACGGCACTACAGCTCAGGACTCCCCAGCCAGGTTAGTGCTAGCGTGGGGGTCTTGGCTCTCTGTGCCGCAGTGGGCTGTAACCTTACCACAAATCCCATCAATCTCCTTAAAAAGACACATTCTTTAGCCACGTGGTAATACCACTGATGCCAGCATTTTCAGGGGGAAGTATGTCTAGTAGCCGCTTGCACAAGTAGAACTGATGCAAGTAGACAATCATTTACATTTCCTCTCATGCTCCTCGGTGTGTTTACTGTGCTTTTGGCTGGCCCCGACCCCAGCCAGTACCCCTCTTCTGCTGACAAAGCATGCTGCTCCCAAGCCCTGTGAGCTATTACAGAAGCAGCAGGTCTGTGCATGGAGAGGAGACAGAAAACTATAGGACCACAGTCAGCCTCGGCACGTAGCCAGCAAGGAAGCCCACCAGAGGTGTCTTAGGCAAGGATGGGGAGCAGGAAAAACACTCCAACTGGTTCAGAGTATATATATATAGTGTAAGCACTGTATATTGTGTAAACACTGTATATATATATATATATATATATATATGAAGATTTTAAGGCATAGTATTTAAACTTCTATGAGAAATATTTGACTTTTTGATAAAATGAGCATTTTTAAGAGCTGAGAAACACATTTCAAAATGACTTTTAAAAATTTAGGTTGTTAATAGAAAAGGAATACCATACACGGACTAAACCCTTGGTGTGCTAGGATGAAAGAATGTAATCTACTCTCTTAACCTACATTTCTTTCCAATTGCACATCCCTTCAATTTTCCTATCCATTAGTTGTACATTCCCATCATGTAAGCAGAGATACCATGGCAGAATCTCCAAAAGTTTCACTTGCTCTTTGCAGAGTTAGATGACATGGGGGTTAAAGTGTGAGTGCTCTGTCTGAACTAGCCACCCCAAAATTTCTACAGTCAAGTCCTCATCACCTCAAGCTGGTTTACTGGTTCACTGTAAACTAGTCAACATGTGCAGTCATCCCTCTCGTTGGCTCTGCGTGGAGTTGGTCTGATCCAGGTGCCGCCGTGCAGGCTCCAGGGACGACTGGCATCTCGCTCTCCCCCGCCACAGTACCGATGCAGCCCAGAGCTCAGCTGGCTGCTCCGGCAGCTGATTCAGATGTCCAAACGGTACGATGTGAGTGGTTCTCTGAGCGTGTGTGACTCCACATGAGAGGTAAGATGGGATCGGAAGACATTTTGGGTTCCAGTGGCAATAATTCCTTCATTATTAGTTCCACTCCTCATTTTCCAGGATATCCTGCTCTCCTCTTAGCCCGGACAACTGGAGTTAGCTGTTCCTGGCCACAGGAACAGTTAGCTGGACACAGACGCCGCAGCAGCGCAGTGGTGTAGAGGCAGGCAGGCGTAGCTTTTGTCTGTGCATGAGCTGATTTTGAGTTTGGATGTTGGGTTTAAGTCCAAGTCTTAACTAAAAGCAACAGCATTACATCATAGCCGTAATGAAAAATTAATGAAGGGAAATGATTTTCAGAGCGTGGTTTGACAAATAAAAATGTAATTCTTGTACTCTATCTTAGAAGGCAGACAGAAACTCACAAGCTACCTGCAGCGGTGACAGCTGTGTGCATTTTAATAGTATTTCAAGTATATTTTTGTAACTTTACCACAATTATCCAAGTCCTGGTGTCATGATCAGTATGTACCGTTCAAGATGAACCATAAATGCAGTCTATGCCTTGATGAATGAATCCCTAGGGCTTGATCCTGGAATGAAACTGATAGGGACTCAATGCAGATTAGGAGACTCTGAGGCAAACACATGCAGAAATATGAACTCTGAGACTCATTCTGTTATACTACCCATAACAATACTTATCTGAGACCTTCTAGAAACTTCAGCCTGAAATGGTTACAGTGTGGAGACAGTTAAGGTTTCCAGATTTATGGGTTTAAAGGTCAGAAGGATCAGTGATGATCCCCAGTGTGATCCCCTGAACAGAACCCACATCGCCTCACTTGCTAATTTCCTCATGAAGCCCATAATATGTTTGAAAAAGAACACATATTTATGACATCAAATCTTTATTTAAAGACTTCAGTTGATGGAAAACTCATCACACCCCTCTATAAATTGTTCAAGTGTTAATAATCACCATGGCCAACAAAAAGCAGGTTTTCCCTAGCCCTCTGAGATTTGCTCAGTGATATAAATGTTACCCTAAAACTAAAAGTACTAGTCTGGACAGCTCTTGGGACAGTCTTTTTACTATCCTGATGTTGTGAGTTACAAAGATATAAAAGTTTAACACCCGCTGCTAAATACTCTCTTTATTTACTAATAGAACACAAAGGAATTAATCAACACGAAAAACTGTGAATATAATTTTTCCACATACAGAGCAGAAATATTTATTGAATAACCTTGGACATATTTAATACCTCTTCTGTATCACCATTGGCAGTTTTGTCATCTTCGTGCCATACTCATCTAAACTATTGTTAGGATTTTGTTTCTTCCTGAGTGAGTCCTACCTGTTGTCCCACTGGACATATAATTTTTAATATACCTTTAGCTTTTTCTTATAACTATCAGTTGGTATTGCTTGCTATCAACTTCTTAATTTTTCCATTTCTACTTTCACTTGCCCTTTTATAACAATATATTTTAAATACAGATAATTCTGCCTATATGAATACAGTTCTGTATTTATGGGTAGCTAATAAAACATTCTTCTAAAAGCATACAGAATGGCCACAGGCAGGTTCCGGCACTGTTTCTCTTAGGAAATTATCATCTCTTTAACATTTCACTAATGGTATGGGATGTCTGGTATGTCTCCAGCACTGAAATCCCTTCAAAACAAGGGTTTAATATGGAAGAGACAGGCTGTACCACTTGTGATAAGGAATTCATACCATTCACCTTCTCACCAATACACAGCCCAAACCAAGCACAGCATGAACCTTCTTCACCACTGCATCCTTTGCAGGCCTCTATGTTTGCCAAAAGACCAGCAAAACCCAGAAGCTAAAACATTTACCTTAGAGTAACTTAATGCCGTTTTCAGCCACCAAGCTTCTCAGAACTTCTAATCTCTTGAGCTGACACAGACAACATGAGCACCTCCTTGACCATCCTTTCTGTACTCCATGTCCTCAAGCAACAACACAAGCTAAGTTTTTCTCCTTGAAGATAAGACAGCAATCTCACTTACTCAGAATTTAATGTCACTGCCTCCTGCTAGCAGAACGCACTGTCCCAGCTTAAACACAACAGCTGAGAGAATGGAAGATACTTTGATAGTCAAACTGCCATTGAAACTGGTCTGTTGCCTGAGTTAGTGAGAACTTGTTCTGGTTTCCAGGCTGAGACTGAGAAGTCACTCTCATAAGGTTGCAAAATGGACCATTAAAACTCACAGACACATGAAGTCGAGTTAAGGCTCAACCATCCTGAACAATTGACAGGTATAACCCAGGAGCAGTATGTAACTAGAGTGACTAGTCCTTCACTCTGAGGCCAGCCTCTGCCTCTCAGCTCTCTGCACAGGGTCAGACCAACTTCAGGGTTGATGTGAACCTCTTCAGCCTGAAGGACCCAAGTCCCATGGATTTCTAGAACCCAGCAGTATTTATTTTCCCATGACAGACCCCTGAGGGGAGTGGCTGGAGTTAACACAGGTACAGAACCCACTAAGGAGGTCCTCTCTGCAACTTCTCTCTCCTGCGTGAGCACAGAGATATCTGCATGTGGGAAATTAATGCTTAATCCTTCATTCTTGCTATACCATAATTTATTCATCCTATACAATGGGTTTATTGCTGAGATAACTTTAATTTTGTGCCACATTTATATGACACATGGACATAATGTTGGTCTCACCTGGATTTCCTTGCCAGTTACACACTTAACTCACAGTCTTGGTTTTTATAAAATGTTTGTTATCATGAAAGGTATTGGATTGCAACATGTAAGACTGAGATTACTCCTCAAGGATTTGTGCAGCTTGGGCTAAAGCACAGTAGGCTCATGCATCCTCTTTTGCTGTGTCTCAGTCTTTACGTTTAGGAGGTAAATTCTGCCTGTATGCATGTCAAGGGACTGGCAGTTGACCTGGGCCCATCGTCTGTAACCACGAAAGACTCTCAGCACTATCCAGAATGTCTGTCTAGCACATACCCCCACTGCCACAGCATTGAAGAACTGCATACGTAATGGATTTATCTTGACAGCATCCTTGGATGGTTATGAAACATTATCTCTTCAGACAAGGAGCGGAGACAGACATGCATTCCAAGCAATATTAAATGGAAGGTTGAGAATTTCTGAGTAACAGCCATCTATTATACAGACTGGGATTGAGATAGCTAATAAATATCGCAAAGGTCAAAGAAGAACCTCAGTGTTTCTCCTCAATTACCTCTAATTTTACACAAACTAGTTTGAAAAAAGAATTGCAATTTCTGCTTAATTTATGTTCCCACTTGAAAAATACTTTCTTTTCTCCTAAATTCCACTGCATCTCCTAAATTCCATCGCACACTATAAAGTGTCTCCATTTCTGATACCTGTTTTATGTTTGAAAGTATGATTCTACAAAACATTTAAAAGCTAACCATATTTGATCTTTTAGAAGCTGAAAGAAAGAACCCTAAAATAACATTTTTGTCGCATTTACTGCATTTTCTTCCCTGCTTTGCTAGTTCAAAGTCTTTACTTGCTTTTAGTCTGGTAACTTCAGTGTTTAAAATCATTTCATGCCCTCTAGTGGCAGCCCTGCCAGGAACCCTGAACTGCTGCTCTGGGAGGATTGGGAATTGGACACTACAATTACAGATGATGTAGAAATGGAAGAAAAACAGTTTATTCACCTTTTAAGTGAAATTTATTATCCATCTCTACAGTTTAAAAAAAATACAGTCATTTCTAGTTATGATGAGAAAAAAAACCGAAGTCCAGCAAACAACAAACCACCAAAACAAAATCATCTAGAGATACAACACAAATAGCAACAACAAAAAAATCACATACTGAGTAAGCATTTGACTGCGTTTCCTCTTAAAAATTATATTGATGAAAACTGACCTATTTGTAGCCATTTCCTTGCACAAAGCACTGTTCAGTGTGTTTCCTACCAGGACATTGTTCAATATCCAGACACACAGGGGGTCCACAAAGGGGTATCATCATAACGAAAAGGCTAAGTGCCACCAGAGCTTCATCTTCTCTCATGGAAAATCACTTTGCTTTTCATACTAACTCAGCAAAGTGATAGCATAGAGGAAAATTAACAAAATAAAAAAGGAAAGATATGGGCCCTTCAAGGAAAAGTTACACAGGGGTGATACACACTTTTATTATTTTTGGTTTCAGAGCTTCTAGTCATTCACTTTTTCCTAATTCAAGATAGCCTAAAATCCTTACCTTTCCCCCAAAATGTTCCCAAATTTTTTATTTTAAGCTTCTGCACCTGTGTAGAAAAATAAATCATGCTGCTTTCAAACAGCTCTTTCAGCATACATTCTTAGGGGTTAGATGCCCAACTCCAAATTAAAACAATGAGATATCCCATACATAGACATCAGCAGCCATTTGGCTTTAGTTTGGCTTTCAGTTTCACCCCCCACATTACAAATCTGCAGGAACGCATTAAATAATAAACATTTTCACTGAATTATAGGTTATTAGTCTCAATAGGATCAGAATAACCTCCACTTTGACTCTGAAAATTCAGTTTCCAAGGAAGATGGTAGAAATTCCCAACCAAGCAAAGCATTCAGATACATACTTTGTGCAGCTAAAATGCTGTAAGTCAATATGTGCTGTTCGTATTCTGAAATCCTTACCTCTGCTAGTCTGAACAACAAGAATCAAAGCTCAGTCAATCCAGCTCTTCTACTTGGCACTGTAGATGGTTACCGAGGGCCTAAGAAGCTGGTTTCTTCAAACCCTTTAAAAATCTTTTTTATGGTGGCTTCTAATTTTGCAGGTTGGTTTTCTTGAAAATAATTGTTGAGTTTTTAAAAACGTTAATTTTAACATCCACAGCAGAGTGCCTGCACACAGTGGTAATCAGAGTTGGCTCACTGGTAGGAGAAACATGGAAAATGCCATTTACAGCCTCGTTATTGTTCCAAATTCTCTTTGCAGTTTTGTTCACTAGGGAAATAATATAACACACTTTTTTTTTTTTTTTCCATAATTTTGCCTTATTGATGGTGGTACTGCCTGAAAAACCATGACCTAATTTCACATAACTTAATTTTTGTTAAAATCTCAAGATAAAACTGGAATATTTTAGAGAATAACTACTTCACTAGTTTACACTTATTTAAGAAATATTATTCTCATTAACTTTACAGATCTTATCCTTTCAAATTCTCCTGGTAGCAGTTTTTGCACCTGTTGAACTCGACACCTTTGCTTGTGTCCATTTGAGATACAAATACTGAGCCAGTACTTACTAAGAAAACGTCAGATCTAATGCACTAAGGGGGGCAGGAGAAGCAGGACAGCTGGCACCTCCACCACCTCCACCACCAGACCCAAGGAAGTAAGGCAGGCACCCAGCTCAACGTTGTCCCTTTGTCCTGCCCTGGCCGTGACAGCCACAGCCTGACAGGCGCCAGCACGACCACTTGGAGCAGGAAAATCCCATTCCTGAACTGGCTTTGCAGTTGTGCGAGGCATCTTGTTTGTCACTCCAGGTTGTTCAATGAAAGCAAATCTTAAATGTGTCTATTTCTACAAATCAAGCAGGTCAGCCTCATTTCCAGTACTGATCACCTCATGTGAAAAAAAGACTGTTTCAGAGAAAACAACATTAAGGATTAAGGACATTGAAATTAAGATGAATAGGACTGAAAATTTTGAGGAAGGAGTTGAATCAGGTGCAGTAAAATATACATAAAACAATTAAGTCTTATAGAAAAGGCAGACCAGGAGCTAATTTTCTGTAGTTTAACATGTGAGGATTCACATGCATGCACAAGACTGCCCAGAGCAATGTTAGGAGTAACTTTGGAAGGAATACAAAATCCCAATCACTTATCTTGATTTGCAGTAGTCAGAATTTGGGATGAAATCTAAGACTGAGGTTAAACTCATCCACATCTATGTCCTGTTGGGGTTTTAGTCCTTACTCTAGGTTGCCCCATAGGTGGAGGGCAGCACGCTGGACCGTGGATCAGGTGCCATGGCAATCTCTGCATTTGGCAGAGGAGGACCACGTCTGCATCAAAGACAGACACTGACAGCACACCGGCTGCAGCGGCAGAACGCTGACAATCACTAGCTTTCTTGGAAGAAGACCCTTGGCAGTTCCAGGAGCACTGACAGATGCTGATGCAGGACTTGAGGAGCTCCTCAGAGCCTGCTAAGGGGGGTTAATCATGACCAGGCCAGGTCAGGGTGCTTCCACCAGTACCAAATGAGCTAGCAGGGAAACCCAGAAGCCTTGATAGAGTTGTCTGAAGTCAAGGTCTTCAGCTGCACCATCCTGGGCAGCTGCCAGCTCTCTCTCGGGATGAGACTGCTGCTTCTCGCTTTAGCACTGATGTTGATACTCAGAATTGCTCTCTGTAAACTTGCTGCTGCAAATTTAGTGCTTGGGTTTGGAGATGGTGGCACAGGTGATGCAACAGGAACGTGTTCCACTGGGCTAGCCACCGAGGAGCTGGTTGTGTGGTGAACTGTGGGATTCTTCGGGCACTACTGGTACTGGCTAATTAAAACAGACTTCCAGAGTTAAGCAATAAAGGAATCTGGGGCTAAAATGCTAGGCTGGGGTGAGCTGATATATTCAAAAAATGTTAAGTATACAAGCCAAGCAACAGTAACAGAAAAGCGCTGTGATCATATGTGCACTAACATTGGAATAATGAAGGTCAGAAGAAAAAAGTTAACAAAAGCAAAACCCAGGTATCAAGCACTAAAACCACCAATGAAAGGAAACAGTAGGTCTTGTAGCATTCCAGTGAATCATCCCCAGATGAAGACAAATTGTCAGAAAGACCTTTGAGAAGCAACATACACTTGGAACTACGTCAGAACAACAAGCAAGAACTGCGTGTCTGGCAGGATGCTGATGGGAAAGCATGAAGAACCGGGGACCAAACAGGCACATCTCCTCCAGAGAACTTCTTTCTAAATGTTCATGAACAGGTGGAAATCTTGAGAAAAACTTGTATCCAGGGATCCAAAGAGAGCTAAAAGATCATTAGTGGGATGGGATCTATGTGATTAGACAACACAGGACCAGGTGCCACAGGAGTTACATGGGGAAATGATCAGGGCAGGGAAAAAAGGTCAGGGATGGTATTAAGGCTGTTGCACAGAAAACCAACACCAGCAGCATGACCACATTTTTCGAGAGGGCTAAAATACACATTATCCACAACTAAAAGGCACGCTTTCCTAACCTTAACCTTACTTTTCTTTGCAAGCAACAGCTAGCTGGAGGAGGACCTCCAGAAACAGTGCAGCCCCCCATAGCATCTGCGTGATGCACCTCCTGCGGAGAAGCTGAAGCAGCCATAGCGTCCATTCGTCCTGCCCACCACGCGGGAACCCTGGAAAGAAAAGCAAACACCGAGAAGGCGCACAAGGTTCTTGGCCAAACCCGGAGAAGTGCTGAAACACCTTTGAGGGGGGTCGGGAGGTTCTGTGTTTGAGCGGTGGAAATCTGGAAGGCTTATGAGAAATCAGTCGACGGATTTCAAGAGGCTGAACGTGCAGGTGTGGCAACCTGGAAAACTTGGTATGCGACACCCAAAACGGGGCAGCTCGGCAGCGCTCCCGCACCGTGACCGCGCCCCGGCCCCGGCCGCCGGCGGGAACCCCGCGGTCCACCGGACGCCAGGGGGCGGGCGGGGAAGGGAAAAGGGGAGGGGAGGGAAGGGAAAAGGGGAGGGAAGGGAAAAGGGAAGGGAAAAGGGGAGGGAAGGGGAGGGCCGGGCCCATCGATGGGGGCGGCCGCTCTGCGCTCGGCTCCTCCGCCCTGCCTCTCGGCTCTGGATTAGCGAAACTGGCGACGTGGGACGGTCGCCGGCCCGGCCCCCGCGCCCTGCCTCGCCCGCCGGGGTGAAGCCGGGACTCGGAGCCGGCCGCGCCGCAGCGCAGCGGAGCGGAGCCCGGGCAGCCAGCCGCCGCAGCGTCCCCGCCGGCGGGACGCGGGGGCAGGAGGCAGCAGCGGCGCTCTCTGCCGCAGCCCCGCCGGCGCGGCGCGGCGAGGCGAGGGGCGGCGGCACCGCGGCGGCGGGGAGACCCCGGGGGGCGGTCGGGCGGCGGGGCCATGGCGCTGCGGGCCCGGGCGCTGTACGACTTCAGGTCGGAGAACCCGGGGGAGATCTCGCTGCGGGAGCACGAGGTGCTGAGCCTCTGCAGCGAGCAGGACATCGAGGGCTGGCTGGAGGGCGTCAACAGCCGCGGCGACCGCGGCCTCTTCCCGGCCTCCTACGTGCAGGTGATCCGCGCCCCCGCCGCCGAGCCGCCGCCGCCCGCCCGCTACGCCAACCTCCCCGCCGGCGGCTTCGAGCCGCTGCCGCCGCCCGCCGCCTTCAAGCCGGCGGCGCAGCAGCCCCCGCCGGCGGCGGCGCCCGAGCCCTTCCCGCTGCCCCCGGCCGCCGCCGGGTACCCCTTCCCGCCGGCGTCCTACGGCGGCTCCTACCAGCCCAGCCAGGGCAGCGATGACGACTGGGACGACGACTGGGACGACAGCTCCACCGTGGCCGACGAGCCGGGCGCCCTGGGCAGCTCCTACCCCGACTACGAGGCGGCGGGCGGCGGGGCCTCCGGCCGCTACCGCCTGTCCACCCGGTCCGAGCTCTCCCTGGGCTCCCGCGGCGGCGGCGGGCACCCGGCGGGCCACCCGCACCCGCCCGGCGGCGGCGGCGGCGCCAAGAGCTCGGCCACGGTGAGCCGCAACCTCAACCGCTTCTCCACCTTCGTCAAGTCCGGCGGGGAGGCCTTCGTGCTGGGCGAGGCGTCGGGCTTTGTGAAGGACGGGGACAAGCTGTGCGTGGTGCTGGGCCCCCGGGGCCCCGAGTGGCAGGAGAACCCCTACCCCTTCCAGTGCTCCATCGAGGACCCCACCAAGCAGACCAAGTTCAAGGGCATGAAGAGCTACATCGCCTACAAGCTGGTGCCCAGCCACACCGGCCAGCAGGTGCACCGCCGCTACAAGCACTTTGACTGGCTCTACGGGCGGCTGGCCGAGAAGTTCCCCGTCATCTCCGTGCCCCACTTGCCGGAGAAGCAGGCCACCGGCCGCTTCGAGGAGGACTTCATCTCCAAGCGTCGCAAAGGCCTGGCGTGGTGGATGGACCACATGTGCAGCCACCCCGTGCTGGCTCAGTGCGATGCCTTCCAGCACTTCCTCACCTGTCCCAGCACGGATGAGAAGGCCTGGAAACAAGGCAAGCGCAAGGCTGAGAAGGATGAGATGGTGGGTGCCAACTTTTTCCTGACCATCAGTGTCCCCACGGGCCCTGGGGCCAGCCTGGACTTGCAGGAGGTGGAAAGCCAGGTGGATGGCTTCAAAGCCTTCACGAAGAAGATGGACGAGAGCGCCCTGCAGCTTAATCACACGGCCAATGAGTTTGCCCGCAAACAAGTCACTGGTTTCAAGAAGGAATACCAGAAGGTGGGGCACTCCTTTAAGTGCCTCAGTCAGGCATTTGAGCTGGACCAGCAGGCCTTTTCGGCTGGCCTCAACCAAGCCATAGCCTTCACTGCAGAAGCCTACGACGCCATCGGGGACCTCTTTGCAGATCAGCCCCGGCAGGACCTAGATCCTGTGATGGATTTGTTAGCGCTGTATCAGGGGCATTTGGCCAACTTCCCAGACATCATCCACGTCCAGAAAGGTAACACCTTTACGTGTTTTCTGAAACAGTGAAGTTTTATGTATCAGTGGTATGCACACAGATGTAGCGACCAGGGGCTAAATTTGCCCTGTGTCTGGCTTGCTGGCCTTGGGTTAAGTCTTTCTGTGTTTACTCAGGTAAACTGTTGCTAAAAATAAAAAAACACGTCAGTGACAATTTTCATTCTGTGCCAAAGGTCTAGACATAGTTGGGAATTTTACTGGTCAGACGTTGCTGCGTTTGGCTGTGTGTCTCTGAAAGAAACCACATCTACCTATAACTGCTGATACGTTAAAGATTAATGGGCTTGTTTACAAACCCTGGAGATCAAGTGGTATGAAAACATCTATTACTCTTTGATGTATGTTAGGTATCTTAAATCTCTGATCCAGTAGGTAATAAATATGAAGTGATCTGAAGATGCAGGTATTCCTCCGATTGACCACCTTGTTTCAGGTGTGTGTGGTGGTGTGTGCATTTTGCAGCGTCAGTCAGATGAGATGTTTAAAGCTGCTGGGGTTTCTCAGTTTGGCCGTGCATTAAACTCTCTTGGTGCCTTTGTAAGAATAATCTTCTGCCACAGTGTTCTTAGTGGAGTTGTTCATCCTTTGCCCTTATTATCATAAAAAGATGTTGCTCACCTTTTATCCTTTCAGCATCTTTCTAGCTGAAACACGCTTCTGAGGTTCAGATTGCTGTTTGTATGTCGCATTGTGATCCATCGGAAAGAAACTCCAAAAATCAAAGAATCATCTGCTGTATAACTAGTGACGCTTGTTCAGATTAATAGAAGTTTTTAGCACTATATATGTGTAGATGATTTCCCTGCTGTGAAATTAATGATATTCATATATTCTTCACCATTGTGAGAAGACTAGCCCATCATTCATTCTTTTTGCTGTTATATTCCTTACCTGTAGTTTTCAACTTGAAGATCAGCGGGGTGTGGGTATTGGAGCTGTAAAAGAGACCAAGAAAACATTCTGCTCTGCAGAAATGGGTGTGTGTAACAGTTACCTGAGAAATTGCATGAGCTTTATTGAACAGTATTTTGGAGATTAATAAGTGGTGTTCTGCATCCCAAGAGGCAGAGCTTGAATTGTCAGTCATGGTGAATCAGTCTTTTGTGCCCTTACGTGACATTTCGAGGGGTTTTGCATCTGGAACAGTACCTTGAGTTTGACAATAAAAGAGTTGGAAGAGTTTTTTTCCAACAGATCAAAAAGTCCAGCTTCTGGAAGATATGCATTATTGCTGGGGAAATCTGCAGAAATAGAGTTTGTACGAAGTGAACAATTTGTTGTTATTTAAGAAAGTAAGCTTTTCATAAAAATTGCATGCATCAAAGTCAGATTTCCATTCTCCTGTTGAATCGTGAAAATTGTGAGTGGAAACTTAAACAATCTTAATATTATTTTGAAGAGAAACGGGAAGTCTGCGGTCTAACCTTTGAGGAGGAGTTGTGCTAGGTGCTGTGGCCTTGTGTTCTGATAACAACTTTCAAGTATTTTAAATTTGGGGAGAAGGGTGGCTTTGGCAATGCCTCATGTTTGAGAGTAGAGCATTTTAAAGTGAGTTGTCAACTAATAATAGGATTATCTGTAAGATTCTGGAAAAAAAAAAGGGAAATATTTTTTATTAGGTGGAAAAACCCAGCAGATTATATATACAATTTAAATAGTATATCCTCAAGCTTTAAAGCTATATAGAGTTTTCACTGCAGTATTTTTGGAGACGAGACTTTGAAGAGAGGACTGGGAATAAGAAGATATGTGCTTGACTCAACCCTGTTTGTTTTATAGTTCTGTTTGAATTTGTGCTTACTGATTAGATTTACCTTGCTGAACTGGGGAAAAGTTCATCTAAATGATCTTCCACTAGAGCGGTGCATGAGCATGACGTATGTGGAGTTGATTTTGTGCCAGAGCACTGTCCTGGAGCTGGTTGGAGAAACGTACAGCCAGTCTGTGTGCAGGTGTTAATGCTCCAGCACCTCTGGGCTAACACTGCCTTCAACATGGTGTTATCCCTGCTACATACTTGCCATCAGAAAATGGCATGGGCTTGAGAGGTTGGACTCTTGAGCATCCACGTTCATGATAGGAACAGGTTTAGAAGCGCGTTACGTTTTTATTGTTGTCATTCCCATTACAAAGTGGGCAAACTGGAGGAAAACTTAGAGGAAGATTATTTTTTTTTACACCCAGTATACTGCTGTTTTATTACTCTTAAGAGTCACTTGTAACAAGGTATAACTTTTCAATTCCAAATTGTAAACTTCAGATTAAAATATGAACTATTTGGTGTTCTTACAACCTAAGAGCTTTCTTTTAAATCTACTATCTGGGATAGTTGCCAGTTTTGAGAATTATTATTGTCTGTATAGACTAAACAAATATCTGTTGGTGATAATAGATCATCTGAAAAATAGAGTTGACATGTGTTTCTTCAAGTGTTTTATTTTCTAGCGTACAACTTCTTCATGCAGTAAAATGACCCCAAAGTGTCCTTAGAAGTGGTAGAAACAGCAGCCTGATTGATGCATTGCTTACATGGCCATGCCTTTAAAAGGATCAACTCTGAAGTTAGGAGTACTACTCCTTTGTTTTCTACATAGTGCAGATATATAGTCCACTTGGGATAGAAACCAAATCCTTTTCTAGACTCCATTTCTGTATTCCCGTAGACCTGAGAAGGACCAAAAAATAAAGGCAGCTGTGCCCAAAACATTCCCGCATCTGTTGGTAGAATATTCAACTGCATTGTCCCGTTATGGGTTTGCTCTGCTGCAGATAGTTGAACAGCTGCTGAATGTGATTTGGAAGTGTGTTTTGTGGTATGAACTGAGAAGTCTGCACCTCTGGGGTTTTTTAATAATTTCTGCAACTTCTGCAGAATGAAGGACAGAGAATCCGTAAGTCAGACACAAAAATTTCCCTCTGTGTGGGCTTTGTCTTTTTTCCTGGAATTATGAACCAAAGCCATGTAAGCCCCACTGTTGCTTTGTGGGCGTATCAGCAGGAAAATATGTTAACCGTTGTGCTTCTAATTGCTCTGGGGTCCAGGTCTTTCTGCCTCCTGTGCTGAGGACATCATACCTGATCTGAAGTGTGCAGAAAGGGATTGGCATTTTTGTCACTTATGTAAAACACGTGAACCAATGGACTGTGGGAATATTTTCAAACTGTTTATTGTCTTATTAATGTTGTAAGTATTTTATGAAATGGTAATAGCTTCAATAGGACATTGTAAAAGATTCCTTTCCCTCTGCTTCCTTCATCTTGAGTGCCCAGTGTTTAAGGAATTTTCTGTGAGGGAAGGAAGAGTTAAAGTTCCTGCTCCAGAAGAGACGGAGGAAGGATGTGAACTTTTCTGTCCCACATGCCAGTTGAGGATCAACTTGTCAGTGCTTTGTGAGAGACCTTACCCGGTTTTGTGTGCGCTCCAGTCCAGGTCTGAAGATTCATTGGATTGAGCCCTACAGTGAAGAACACTCTGAGTTGCAAACCCCGTGTTTCCATCTGGAAATGCTTTGTTTGAGAGTCCCACTGAGGCTGGCACAGAGCATATCAGCCCCAAGGCATACATCCCATATGGGCAACTTGACGTTTTACAGGTTTTATTTGGAAAACTAAGTGATTAGGGGAAAACTGGCCCTGTACAGGTAGATGATGGCAGAGTGGTGTCTCGAGCATCTAAGCACCCAAATACTTGTATGAATCTAGCTGTCAACCCCCTGTAGGTAAATGCTTCTAAAGTGCTTGCATGAAAGTATCCCTGTTCATACCTGTGTTTTTTGGAGTGGAAGATCCAAATACGTTAGGCAGATATACTTGTATTCTGTTTTCTTTAGCCTCTGGCAAAACATTTGTAGAAAAGGAATATTAAGTTCAGTAGGCTCAAAAACTAAGCTGTACTTTTGTCATTTCTTCTGCAGAACTGGTGTGTCTTTCAAGAAATACTAGATTCAGTTGCTTTAATTTTGAGAAGAAAAGCAGCTACTTCATTTGTAATGGATAATGCCTTCTTTTCTGTGTTTTAAGGTCTCCTTGTGGAAATTCCCTAGGCATTCTTGGCAAAATAATTCCTAAATATTAATTGCTAGAGCTTCACTCAACTGATGAGATCTTCTGACTGCAATAATCTTCAACATAAATGCTCACTGCAGGCCCATGCAAGTTCAGGTTCAGAAAATTTATGCACATATAAGAATTTGAGATGGTGTATGCTAGTACTGTAGCTCATGCTTGTCTGGCTATCTTGTCTTGCTTAGTGAAAGTAGAGAAGTTACGGGCTTTCGGGTTTGCTTCTTTCAGGTTTTGTTTGAGGAATTACTATAATTTGCCTTTTGTGATTCCTGAAAGTAGAAGAAATACTGACTAACTTGCTGTTTCATCTCTGCTTTCCAGATTTCTCCTTTCTCTTAACGTTATGATGTCAACGCTAGACAAACTTTTGGTTATGATTTTTGCAAAACAGATTTGAGAAAGGGGTCTAAATATCTTCTAAGATGTAGGCAGCCATTCTATTTCCTTTGCATGCCAAGATTTAAAAGATTATTTTAAAAAATATCTGAATGACCTCTTTGCTCCTTGATCTCTGTTTGTGAAAAGTAAAGTAAGGCAAATGGTCATATTTACCTGAAGAAAACTTACTTCTAGACATTGGCTTTAAAGAAAGTGCTGGGTGTGTTTTTCGAATATCTTACAAAATTATAGGCAAAAAAACATTCCAGCTGGAAATGCATCAAAATTTCAAGCATCAAAAAAACCCAAACAACACTGAAACTTGGAACTCTTCTGTAATGTTTTCAGCAATGTTTTTTTTGCATGGGGAAGGAGGGGTATGTGTGGTCACAAATAAATCAGACTGGTCAAAATTCACAGCTAAAATTTTATATCACAGTGTAAAAGCAGTGCTTTTCTCTCTTGCTTACTTTCTGACCTCTTAAATTTGTTGTGCAGACGTGGTTTTTCCATCCCTGTTTTTCCCTTTATCCACCTTTCCCCCAACCCCATCCTACCCTGTCCCCCCTGTCCCTCAGATACATACACTTTGCATGGGGTTCAACTCAGGTAGCCACTGGCTAAGAGCTAGGCATGTAATCCTAGCCAGATGACCCTTACAACAGTAAAAAGAGATGGGTACCTACATTTCATCTGTTCAAGGACTTTGATGAGAAAGGATGTCTTGCTCCAGGATGACATGTATTTTTTGCCCTGTCAGGCTTCCCATTGCTGTTCCAGCGATGATGTAGTGTTGTCTGCTTGCTGCTGAATCACCCAATGTTACCTCCCAGTATTTGAAGGTAACCTGAAGGAAACTGAGACTTTTAGATGGCTAAAATGGGAAAGAATCTTCGCATTTAGAAACTGTATAAAATTATAGCTTCATTGGTGTGTGTAAAATCAGAGGACAACAATAAACAAGACTAAAATTGAGCAATAGCCTTACTTGAAGAAGATTAAACAGAAAGAGGAAAAAAAGGACTTCTGTGTCCTGTCTGCCTAAAAGATGCACGGGTCTTTTTAAAGTATGGGGTTTTTTTTCTTTTCCACTACCCCCGTAATGTCTTGTCTTCTTACCTTAAATTTCTAAGGGAAAGATTCATGCAGTCGTGATGTCTTTTCTCTTTCCTATTACCTTTTGAAACCCGCTAGCCTGATATCATACACATTTGATGACAGAGAAATGTTTCATAGCTGATAAAACCCCAGTGATTTTTTTCAAAACCAGCTGGTAGCAGAGGAAGAATATAACTGTTCTGCTCATGGGAGACTGCATGCATTACTGCACACCAGGAAGTCTGTCCAGAATGCCCACTTAGTCCCAGCAGGCTGGAGAGGTTTTGATCAGAACTCACACCTGTAGTAGGTTCGACCACAGGCAGGGCATTGTCAGCTCTTGTGCTCTTACAGGTACTTGCTCACCGCAGGCAGTAAGGCCCTGCCTACTGGGAAAACCTTGTGGGCAGCTAGGGAGTAGCAGGACAGTGTAGATATTGAAGCATTAAAAATTATTTTGTAGAAAGAGGAAGTAAGTTTATTTCAAATACTACGTAATACCTTTTCAGCTCGAAGCTTATGAGGAATCTAGATGGTGAGATGGTTCTCTTACAGCTCGGAGAACTCCAGGTCTTGGTAAAAGGACTTCCATCCAAACGGGGAAAACAAGAATCGGTAGACTCAAAATGGAAAGTAGCTCTCAGAGCTCTTCCAAATCTTTGTAACCACATTATCAGAAACAAACAAGCTGGCCAATTTTTCTGTTTTGCAAGTCACCTTTGAAACAAGGACATGTTTCAGCCTTTCCAGCATCTTTCCATGACTTCATTGTTAGACTTTGTTTGAACAGTTAAAATGCCAAGTTAATGTGTGCAGACTGTATAAATTCATCCACCTGGTACCTTACTTTTAAATTGCTTGGTTCAAATAGCACAGAATTTGAAAATTCTAATTAAAAAAATGAAATCACATTTGGCTTAGCCTGCAAAACATGTCTTATGAGACTAGAGCAAACATGAAAAATGTTTCTTTCTACACAATCTTGCTTATATCTTTTATGAAGGCCATGAGGATTTAAATAAAATAAAATAAAAAAAATCCTAGTGACAAGTGTGTTTTAAATTTTGGAGTGGAATCTCATTAAATCGGTGACAGAATGTATACATTTAAACAATCTGTTCAGTTCTTGTCAGTGACTTTAGGTTGTTATTGTAGCAGAGCAGGAAGAAGTGATGGTTTCAGCCTTTGTTTTAGGTAGGTACACATCACGGGTGGACAACTTAAGTAATCGTGATGAACTGAACTACCCTTTTTATGCCTACATGCATTTCTTTCGTAACAATGTGAAAAGCAGATTCATGCTGTGATTGGGAGCTTACATTGCTTTTTTGTCCAAAAAGCAACTTGCTGTTCTAGTTTTTTCAGGCTTACCATTTTGAATCTTTATATGCATGAATAGCTATGCTGACTAACTGGAGTATACTGGAGAAAGAACTATTTTACCAAATATCGTGATAATGACACTACGTTTTAAAGTTGCTTGCAGTTTTATGTAAGCCCGAACTCAAAGGGGCAGATCGCTTCCTCCTAAAATGGCAGACAATTCTCTTCTGCCTTTATTAAACTATAATATTCTTTATGTATTATAATATGTACTGTATTGATACATTCATTAATGAAGTTATATATTTACAATTTTAAATTAATTAACATAATACCACAATATATAATGTATAGTATTTCTTATAATATGAATATAGCATATTATTATAATGTTCACGTGTTCTGCTTTTGTGTTATAGATTAACTGGTTACATTAATGATGGTTTACCTTGCATATTTTTCCTGAAACAAGGAGTCTACTTCTTTGTATCCTTACAGAGATACTGTAGCATTCAGATTTCTGAGAGAGAGCAGTTAAAGGTTACTAGGGAAAAAGTGCAGCAGTATTTGCATTTCATTTGGATCTTGACTCTTTTCTTATGAATTTATGTTAAACTGTCTATGCATGTTGTATTTGCTCACCTTAGGACAGTAGCTGAGCTAAGCAGATGATGATGGACAAGCAAACACCATAAATTGTGCTCGCTGTTTGCTTCCCTTCAGCCTTTACAGAGAACAACATCTAAAAGCAGGTCTTTCATAGTGCCCCAATAAAGAAGGGATGTCTGAGTCCGTGGAACCTGTATTTATACTTGCTTCTCTCGGGAATGGTATATGGATATCGATATGCAGTGTTACGTGTCTTCTCCTGTCCACTCACATCCCATGAATCTCAAGAAGATTTTGAAGAATTTACCATTTGATATAATGATGCTTACATCCATTTTGGCTGTGACTTATATTTGTCTTCTATAGATCCAGAGGAGACATTTCTGCTCACATGCTGTTAACCAGTTTTACTGAAAGTAAGTTTACCTCACACATGCACAGCATCATTTCTGATGTAGGTTGTAGTCTTGAAGTCAGCATCATGAACAGGGCATTTACAAAAGCTGTTAAGAGTCTGTAGCATCATTCTAGCAGAAAAGTGCCCGTTCTTAGCATCCTAATTGGGAGAAAGCAGTGTTCAGAACCTATGACGACTGGACTGTAATAGACCAACTTAACTTCTGGAAAAACAGAGATTTATCTTAAAAGTCTGTTTGATGCTTTGTTTGGATGTAAGCTAGTAAGAAGTACTTAAAATAACTGAAAGGTTTCATCTTGGTACTTCTGCAAATTGCGATCGCTTAAATTTTCAAGTGTGTCCACCCTGAAAAATGTGACTGGCTTTCTAACAGGCAAATGTACCGTGTTTCTAGTGACCAGCCTAGTTTAAGTTTCACTCCTTTCTGTCCCCCCAGTCTGCAATGTCAGCAGAAGCCATACAGAAGAAAAACTCCTTACACGGTACATGTGAGTGCCAAAAAGTACAGACTACCTTAGAACTGGGCAAAACCTGCATTACCTGGTGTTCGCCTCTCAGGCTGTGGTGCAAAATGCTATGTTTGTGATAACGGACAGCAATATATACAATTTAGCTGTATTTTAAGATGAAATTATTCCTGACAGACCTCCTTTCAGACGTCACTTAGGTACCTGTAAAGTCAGGACTGCTCATGAACACAGTTTAAACATGATTTAGTGGCTGAAATAAGGTCATTTGTTTGCTTAAAACACTTTTTGTGTACAATGCATCTAATGACATGTTAGTTTTAAAGTTGCTGCATTCAAGATTTGAATGGAAAACTTCCATCCAATTTTGCACAGTTTTTACATGTGGTTACCTAGCATTATGGGCTTTTTTGGTTTTGTTGATGGGGTTATGCGGGGCAGTAGGTGCAAAAAACTGATAATTCTGTAATGTTTCTTTCATTTATTTTGACATCTTGCTCCCACCTCCTGTTATCAACTGTTTCAAGGGCAAACTGTGGCTTGTTGCTTGCATAGCAGTGTGGTGTAACGTGGCCCAGCAAAACATTTGTACTGGAAGTGCTGCACACCAAAGCTTGTAGATTCTTCTGGGGGACTCTGGAACTGAAATGCATATTGCCAATGTGATAATTTAAATATTTTTCAGTAGCATGAGCATTTTGGAGGCTCTGAACATGTACAGGTATGATTACAGTCCTTGTAGATCTGGATAAATAAATTGGCTGTGTATGCTTTTCCTATGTGTGTGTACACCAACTGGCAGATGTACACACAATGAGTCTAATCAGGTCTTAAATATCACATTATTTAAATTAAAAAAAATATTAGTTAGACATGTATAGTATTCATTAACCCTGGTAGTTCTTTAAAATTGAGTGACATTTGGCGCTGTGCCTTCTAACACCATCATTAATCTGTTATAGATTAATTAAATCAATGTTTATATTAAGACCACCAGATGAGATTAGAGTTAATCAAGTTTCTGAAATCTCTAGCAAAGACTGTTTTATTTGTGGATGATCTCTGACTTGTGTGGATTAGAAGGTGATTTCATTTTGAACTGAAGAATGCATCTCTGTGTGACAGCTTTCGATGAGCTTTGCAACATGGTAGCTGGAAGAACAAATAATTCTGTCTGACATTAATAATCCTGCAGTCAGTCAATGTTAACCTAGATATTAGCAGAGTACTGTGATTTATGAGCCGAGATTTATAGGATAGTATTATTTTATTCTGTGTTTTTTTGAGCAATGGGCAATGAAATAATAAAAAATAAACCTCACTTTTTTTTTTAAACTATTTTTAGGCTGCAGATTCTAAAAGCATTATAGCCATTTTCACATATCTATACAAAAAACCCCTTGTAATACTAAAGTAATTGAAATTTGTTATCTTTTATTTTTATATTTCTAACTTTGATTATGGAAAATAGAGCGTTGTTAAAGTAGTTTTGCACCCTTAAGGCGAATAATATAATCTTTGAATTAGAAAGACTGGTTTTGAAAACTCTGTTGTGTTGGCACTTTCAGAAAGAACAAGTGACTTCATCATTTTGCCTTTGATGTTGGAGATCACTTGTTTTTTTCTGTTTAAAGCTGTAGAAACAGATTTTAAAGTAGCAAGTCATTCCTACATTGATTACTGTAATGGTAGTTTTTCTCTGTGACATTTATTTTATACAGTTCAGACCCTACTGGAGAAGTCTGCTGGTTTTAATTTCAGGCAAGTTCCCATTATGCCACTTTCCATTCTAAATCTTGGCCAGAAAATGTAAAGAATTTGCAGAATCTTAACATAGGCTTCTTTTGTTAATCTGTGCTCAGAGCGTTCTTAAGCAAATAATCTGTCAAGGTAGTAAAATCTCTATTCTGCTACACACAATTTCGTCTTTTCACTTTGAATTGAGAGAGGGAAGTTCGGGGGCTTTTTTCGGCGTAGGATTTCACGTTATGTGTAATCTCCTGTGGTGCTTCTGCAACTTCCCTTGCGTTGGAGCTAATGATTGTGTAGCCCTGGGCTGAGCTGGATCACATAGCTAAGCCATTGATAAAACTAAGCCACCATCTCCTTCCCCTTCAGGCCAAATGCAGTTTTTTATTGGATTAGTCATTTGAGTCATCCAGTAACAACATCTTTGCTAGATCTGGTGTAAGCAGGACGGCCATGTAGACAGGCTTGTTCTGGCAGCAGTCTGCTGGATTAGAGTTAACGTTGTATCCCCCACAGTTGTTTCTTTCAGATGGAGGGTAAATTAAAACTGTGCTACATGCACGCGGGCTACCCAGGGTTTGCCTTTTCAAATCTTTAAGCAAAGAGCTGTAGTTAAATAACCTCACCATTAGGTAAGGAAAAAGAAAACTTATCTCTAGTTCCATTTTCTGCTTTTGCATCCTTTGAAAGCAACATCATGAATATATTGTTTTATACCTTTCTTTTAGGGATGGCGTCTCATATTAGAACAGCGTATTGTAATAAAAGTAAAGCGTATTGTAATAAAATTTTTAAAAAGGGAGTTATTAGACTAGTTCAAAGCTCTCCCTTCCATAGCATGCTTTGAAGGACACATCATGACTACTGTTAAACCATTTAATATGATGGGCAGCTGAATGGCATGGAAATGTAAGTTTTTTACTATCTAGTAAGTAATGCACCAAATCTTATTTTGTAGCTTGCTGATAGTAGAAAGGTGAAAAATAGTTTATTGCATAGGTCACTTTATTCACAAGATTTCTGAGGTACAACTGGTGAGAGATTTTCTTTGTCAAACTTGTGAGTTTCTTTGACGATCACAGTGTTTTCTGACCCCAGCTATACTTCCCCATGAGGAAGCCATCTCTCAGAGGAGCCTTTGGACTTCGACACAAGGTCTTGCTGTCACACCGAAGCCTGTTGGCCAGAGAACTTCTCAAAGTCAGTGGTCAAGAATATGGTGCTCTTTTGTTTTGCCACAGTTACCACTGATGTCAAGGCCAGAACAATCATCCTCCTCGGGTTTTTTTCCATTCTGCCATTTTTATGGCTGTTGTCCTTTTCAGTATCATTTACAAATAGGGTCTATGAATAGAATAAGTACAGGTTTGTGGTTGGAGGAGTTGCTGGCCAGGTGCCTCATTTCCATCCCTTGGGACAGTTACTGCTTCTCACCTGCAGCACGACCAGTGGCCCCGGTGGTGTGCTGGCCCATGCTTGCCTCCCTCCTGGCAGTGCTGGAGCCAGCGGGGAAAGGCAGCGAGCCATCATTTGAGGAGCAGCACATACTGTTGAGCTGGCACCCAGCTCACTGCTTCACTCTCCCTTCCTCACCCAGCTCCATTAAAAATATATTTCGGAAAATAATGTTCTTTGTAAGATATCAAGGGGAACCAGAGGACTACCATTTTGTCTCCCATGTCTTCTTTCAGTCCCTTTGTAGTTGTTTTGCTATAATTCTTTAACTCAAGGTATGAAGTAGAGTAACAAGAGCATGGGTATTTGCTGGAAGAGTGTTGTACGAATCATAACAGTTTACATGTATGTCAGTTATCTCACTACTAGTTAAAGAAATCTATTTGCTCTATTTTAGCGTGATTCATCACTGAAGTGAAATAAATATTTTAATAACTGCAGTGATAAAGGCATTACAATTATAGGATCTAAAAAATTAACTTGTTGGCTCCTAAAAGCTGGGTGAGTTTTTAAGTTCAGTATTTTGGAGTGAGATACTGAAGGCATTGATATATGGGTGACTTAATGGATGATACACATTCCTGAGAGTGACTGTGAATTACAGACCTCCCTGACTTCAACAGATACTTACCACTGCTTCAAGTGCTGCGTTCTAGCAGTGTTGAGCTGTTGCTTCTTTGTGTTTCATCCCATCAGTATCAGTAATTACTGCTCGTGTTTAAGAATCAAGCAAGCCCAGCCATGAAACAGATGTCCTCTGTAGTAAGCATTGTGCAAATACAGAGCAAAAAGGGCTCCTGCCCCAAAGAATTCCCTTTCTCTAGGCTTGTCTTTATTTGGATTAGTAGCTTCAGACACAGCTGACATTTCACTCCTGACTGCTGTATGCAGCACTTGAAAGCTGATGTTCGGGTACTTTGAGGAGAGGTGGAGATGGGGCAGTGGGGAGATGGTATACCCTTAGCAGTTACGGGTGATCTTCAACTTCTGGTCGCCTGTGCTGGCAGGTGCAGGGCAGACCTGGCTTCAAGTGAGACAAAGGAGCTGAGTGAAGAGTAGTCTTGATTGCAGTCTTCATGAGCTGAGCCCCAAAACTTTTGCTTTCTGGTCATGTTGCAGGCTGCAGCTTGGACTTGTGTCATGTACTCTAAGTGTGAAGAACCAGTCTAGGGCTGGCTGCTGGTAGGCTGATCATAGCATGCAATTGGAGAGCTTGGAGACACATACGCATCAGCATGGGTTTACATCTATATATGCATACTTAGAGTGTGGAGGGAGAGTGGGTACTATTTCAAGGAAGGATTCAAACCCACCCTTAGTTGACTCTTCACACAATCTCAAAGTATTTATTAGTGTAATAAAACTGCAGGTGATGTGAAATTATATTGTTTGACCCAAACCTGAGTGCTCTCAGGTTCAGGAATTCTTTTTTTTATTTAATTTTCCTGAATGTCTTTGACTCTTCCTGCCTCATTGCAACCTCATGTTTGCATAGGCAGCTTACTGACTTCAATACACTTTTTTTTTCCTGATAACTCCTCAGCACCCATTTAAGTTGCTGTTTGTATTGTGTGTTTTACAGCTTGGAAGTATTTATTTCTAGCAGGAATTTTACATTGTCCCTGTCTGCTTGGCTGCTAGCACATTACTATAAATGTCCCTTGTTAAATGTGTTTATATCACCTTGTGTTGTCTAATCTCATACTTCAAAACAAGTACTGAAACCTGCGAGTTTCTCTTAAGCCCTTAGCAGCATTCAGTGAGCACCACTGTCTGTTTAACATCAGGTTTTGGGCAATGAAAAACAGCATTCACATCTGCTTTTCCCCACCTTTAAGAACAGAAATAGATATAGCACAGCTTTTTGCAGCGTCCTTGATCCAGGCCCTCTTCGCTGTTTGAAAGCTAGTCCTGATCACTGGAACATGATCTCCTAACAGAAGGTCTTTTCATCGGACCAGAAGCTTTAAATGCACAGGCAAGACTTTACAGAATCTGTAGAGCTGGAGCTAAAAAACCCCAAGAATTTATTTTTATGTATTCCATCCCTCTGGGACCAGTGCATTGGCAGATATTTATCCCAGACATGTACTCAGCAGGAGGTTTCCCTGAGCTAATATGCATTAGGAGGTGGCTGCTTCTGTTTCTTTTCCCTAAAATGCGTGTTAGTCTTTTCTAGGGCTGCCATAATTCTGCTTTTGTTTTTTAAATACGTCTTGCTTTCGCGGATTGTCCAAACCAATACTAGATGTTCACATCGTTAAATTCAGAAACCAGGAGATGTTTCTGCAGGTGTACGTGGGCCAGAGGGAGCTCGCTCAGCCTCAACAGCCTGCAAGGGCGGCAGCGGGGAGGTGCTGGATTAGGTGCTGAGGGCGATGGATAGATTAGTGAGGATGGAGGTGGGGCAGTTCATGGTGTACGGCCTGGGGTGAGACGGGTTAGGAGTTGTGGGCTGGGGAGCATTAGAGGTTACCATGGGACCCGTCCCCTGTTTCGGCATCTCTGAGCAAGACCGTTGCTTTCAAGCAGGGATGCACACAAGGGGCTGCTCTCTGCTCCCCAATTCCCTCACCTGGTCCTCCTCCCCCTTTTTGCCACTAGAAACCTGCATGGATCATTGCACCCTTGACATCAGTGCATCTCTGCTCCGGCTCAGAGTTTTGCTCATGTAGATTCAAATACAAGGGCTGTAGGCTATGGAGAAGTGTTTGGAGAAAATTTACGATGAAATGTGTTACGTTACTGTTAGTAAAGCTGCTTGCAAACTAACAACACTTTTTTCTAAGATTTACTAAACTAAGTCTTGCAAACTTCAGTAGATGCTGAACAAATTAAAAATGACATTTTAGAACAAATGATCGTTTGCTTCTTAAAATAAAGTACATGGGCTTTATTTCTGTGTGTTTGGGGAAGGTTCTTTGATTGTCCTAAAATAAGCTAAAATTTTCCTTCTGTTAAGTTATTTTAAGATTAATTGTTTCACTAATAATTAAACACTTCATTTAGAGGCACTTCAAAAAACCAGGCAAATTTGTACTTAAGCATATGTATAAGCTCTTGTCATACATTGCTGACTTCTGGTTGTAGTCTGCCTGAGTTTTACAGGAAATTCCACTATAGGAACAGTATGAATCCATATGCATTAAGAGAGCAGTATTAATGGTTGCAAGTTTTCCCCTCTGATTCCCTTCCCTAATTATAAATCTTTTTTTTTTTTAATGGCAAAAAATGCATAATGCATAATATGTCTAGTCTGGAGGGGTTTAGTGTTTGGTAACGTATGGTTTTTATTGATGTAAAATAATTTGGAGATTATGCATGCTCCAGAACTTAGTTATGCTTTCAGTTGCTGATGCTGTAAATTTCAGTATTTTTCTTCCAGTTTGGTCATTCTAGAAATAACATCTAAAGCTGTTTCCCACATCACAACTGAAGAGTTGTCATGTTTATTTAACCAGCTCCATCTGGCTTCCAGTAAGTCCCAAATTTCAGTTTTTCACAGCCGTGCATGGATTCATGCCATGCCCACAGAATGCAGAGAAAATTTATGTTAAGCCTGATTTTGTTTGTTAAAAGAGGCGTCCTTTTTGCAGAAGAGGGGATTAAATATTTTTCAGATCGTGCCCTACCTCGCAGATTCCTCACTCCTTAGAGGAGAAAATACAGATGTTCTGGCATGGTCCCACTGCTGGCACCACTGCATGTGGAAAAGGTTTTTTGGTGGTGTGTTTTTAGGGCAGGCTGGAGATGATGAGGTCAATCAGCTGTAGCAGCCGGTGCCAAGCTTTTGGTCACCATGCCAGCAGGCCGTGGGGACCAGGAAGGTGTGGAGCCAGGCCCTGCCACCACCTCGCAGCCCTGGGGAGAGCTGCTGCCCTTGGCCCCCGGGCAGCTCTTTGGCACACCGCGTTCAGAGCGTGGCCTCGACTCGAGCACCAGCGTCCTCAGCCATGCAGGTCTGTGCTTACCTTGTTAATAACCTCCCTGCCACAGTTTAAAAAATAAAAGGAAAATCTCTCATATGGTCTTTCTGCAGGTATGTTACACGGGAGGGGAATTTCTTACGCTCGTGACTGAGAGTTCATACCAGGGCTGCAGACAGGAGATGCCATGTACAGCACAGCCTAAATGCAAACTAGGCAGAAAATATGATTTTAAGAGTAGAGAAGTACTAATAACAGAGGAAGTATTTTCCAAGTGTTTGCAATTAAAAACACCCCTTGCAACAGTTAACAAGTTGTTGTTAGAAGTTGAATGGGGAAAAGTCACTCATGCTTCTCTGATTTTAGGAATTCCAGATTTTATCTGTAATGCAAAATGCAACCCCCATTTCATTTCAGAAATGCAACAAACTCTGCTTCCCCAAGTCTGCCAAATCATCTGATATTTTAACTTGCTTCCAGTAAAAGCGTACCTTGTCCCTCCATTCTACCTGACTGCCTGGTGAGGGGTTGGAGATGGGCAGGGGATGAGCTGCAGCAGGCAGGGGAACGTGAGAAGCGCCTGAACGAAATGCAGCGAGCAGTGGCCATGCTCTCCGGTTGCCTCCCAACCCACTGTGCATGCAGCAAACCCAGACGCGTCCGTGCACGAGGTCGTGCTCCAGATCTGAATTGCAGAGATGTGTCAGGCTACTGGCGGGAGGCACATTCAAAATGGCTTGTTAAACAGGCACAGGAAGGAAGGGACGGAAGGTAGTATTACTGCTGATGAACTCCATTTTTACTGTTTAATGATGTTTCCTACACATGTGGGTTCAGGCTGTCGAGAAGACAAACCTGCACCTCCAGCAGACAGAGTGGAGGTTGTCCCCCTGGAATATATAGGCAGAGATGTTTCTCTGTTAGCTTGCTGGCTAGTGTCACTGTAGGGAATACAGAAAAGCATTTCTTCAACGCAATGTAAAGGGAGTCCTGTCAGTGAACTGTAGTCATGTGTACGGTAAGAAGCGTAATCTGAAAGGAAAGAGAGTTAAGACATTACAAATAGTTGAAGGAACAAGTAGCTTAAGTGTGATCATAAAGAGGTGAAAAACGTCCTATCACTAACATCTTGTGGGAAGATAAAAGCTGTATTGGTCTGACTGGTTTTAGTTACATGAATAAAATAGGTATATAATATTTAAGGCAAAGACATTGCTCTATGGGAAATTGAGTCCAAGAAAATGAGTATCTTAAGGCATATCTTGGTACTCTGTCATTATATGACTCTTCTTTGGGTAGGTCTGTTTTGGGTGATATTTCGTCTTCGTAGGATGTGTGTGCTTTAGTTAGCTATTTGGAGGAGGACTGTCACTTCTTTTGCTCTGTTTTTCTTCTAGCTGTTACAAGACAGCGTTAGGTCTACCTGGACGTCTGTGACTTTGAAATAAATTTTTAGATTTTCTGGTACTCAATAATTAATTTTGGGGTGTCTGTGGTGTAAAAGCAGAATGGTGTCTTGGCAAGATTTTGTGTATTCAGATCTCCTTTTGACGTTTCACAAAGATTGGGAAAAGTGATGTTTCACAAAGTCTGATTTCTTAATGAGGTTATTTTTCTGGGGTTTATGTAGGCTTAAATTGATCTGACTAGTTTTCTAGTGCTTTCATTTTTTCCCACTACTGGTATATTTATCAGTTATTCTCTGAAGGACACCATCTGATTTTTAAGATTGTGAAATAGGCATGTTTTACTAACTTCTGCAAGCTAGAGCCTTAAAAAAGTGGGCTTTTTTTAAACAAGAGTCACTGTTCTGTGATTTTTTTAATATGAAAAAGCTTTTATTCCTTTTCATTCATATATATATATATATATATATGCACACATATATATATATATGCACACATTTAGAATGAGCCTTATACAAATCCTTGTTGTTATTAAATGACTTGTTAAAGTACAGTAGTCAAGTCTACCTTGTCCTCACAGTTCAACTGTTTTGTTTTGTTCTTTACACAGGAGCCCTT
Organism: Ciconia boyciana; assembly: GCF_034638445.1. Classification (NCBI taxonomy): domain Eukaryota; kingdom Metazoa; phylum Chordata; class Aves; order Ciconiiformes; family Ciconiidae; genus Ciconia; species Ciconia boyciana. The sequence goes on from NC_132937.1 coordinate 35,938,461, forward strand.
ACCAAAGTAAAGGAGAGTAAGCGGCATGTGGAAGAGGGGAAGATGGAGCTCCAAAAAGCTGAGGGCATTCAAGAACGCTGTAACATTATTTCTTTTGCGACCCTAGCAGAAATTAATCATTTCCACAAAATTCGTGTGAGGGACTTTAAATCACAGATGCAGCATTTCTTACAACAGCAAATACTCTTTTTTCAAAAAGTGACACAAAAGCTGGAAGAAGCTCTTCAGAAGTATGACAGTGTTTAATCTCTGAACTTTGATTTGTGGACTTCCCTCAGCATGAACGTCACCCAGGTGGCGGAGCAAATGCTGCTGCTGAAGAACTGTTGCCAGTGGTAGACGGTGGTACAAGGATGGTTTTGTGTTCACCTGGAACCCTGGTTTAATCTCCGATTATGTAGAAAGGAAACAGTTATAGGGCTATGTAGTAGAAACAGTACCACGCATTGTAACTAAGTTATACTGTATATGCCTACACTACCATTGTAACTTTTTTGAAATAAGTATACTATTTGCCTTATTGCTTTTTGAAATATGGTATTTTAGTGCATACTTTGTAGACCTCAAACCCTTTGGGTCTTTAAGGAAGTTGGCTAGATAAAAGCCTGCTTCAGATGCCTTTTTACTTTCCTAGATTTGGATTTCCTAAATTCAAATGATTCTCTGTTTACAGACTCCTACTAGACCAGCTATGTGATTCTGTGCCTTTAGACTCTATTTTTCCTTTTCTAGTAAGTCACATTTTTATGATTGAATGAAAGGTTGATGCCTATGACAGGAACTGATTATGAAACCTCACATTGACTGGAAAAAAAACAGCTGCCATCCAGTTTGCACAGCAAGTACTGTCTTACGACAAATGTTGGCTCAAAAGGGAGAACTTAAGTCTATTCACACTTTCCCTGGAAATGGGGACTACTTGTTACATGTACTAGGATGTTAAGCACACATACAAAAATACACCATTTAAGTCGCTTTCCGAAATGAATAATACAGCGAGGGTTTTTTTTCTGTATACAGCATTACTGTGAGTGGAAATTTGAAGAGCTAGCCTAATAAAAATTATGTATATTAAGGGGATATGAAGGCAAGCTATGTGGCTGGAACATTTTTTTAAGTTTGAAATGATCTGCTCATTGTTCAGTTGCTGATTCAGTTTAACGTCAGACTTCCATCTACGTTGCCAGTTGTCTGAGTTGAAACTCCACTGTGATTCATCAGTTTACTGAGTTACGAATTTTCAGGGATGTTCAGTAGTATAAATGATCTGAAATAAGTCTTGGCTGAACTGACTTGGAAAACAGGTGGCATTTTTATGTTTGTAACACTCAAGAATTAACAATTGTCTTAATTTTTGTATAAATATTTTTGACAAGCAGGGTGCATTTATATATACGTAAACACTATCTTCTAAAGAGTTTCCTGGCTTATTTCCCTTGAATTAAGTCTGAAGTCTGTGTTTCTTACCTATTGGTTTCCTTCTTACAGGTCAGTATGAAAGAGGGTTTTTATTTAGCCTATCTTTTTTCTCCTAAACAAAAAAAACAAAACCTTCCAAGGAAGCAAAATGTTTACTTTTTGTTTTTAGTTAAATGAATCAAAGATAGCTTAAACAAATGAAAGCCTGGAAAAGGAAGTTAAGCAACAGTTACATTTAAGTACAAATCATTCCTCACCTATGCAGCAGAAATGTGCAGTTCTTTCGCTCGATCATGTGAGTTTCTGTAGCTTAACCCCACACCTCTGTTTTAGAGGAATAAATGTAGTTTTGAATGTAGTTTTAAGATTCATCCCCAAATGCTTGGAGATTGCTATTTTGCACAAGTTGTGTTTGGCAGTGCTTCTAGTACATACCCAAAGAAGAAAAATACAGAATAACGAAGAGAAAAAACCCCAGTATTTTTAAAAGAAAGGAAAATCGGTGAGGAAAGACTCAATTTCCAGGCTATTAAGAGTGCTGCAAACAACAAGGTTGACCATAAAATAAGGACCATAGTCATAGGGCTGACTTGCTCTTTATCTTCCTCATGGTGTCTCGTTCTACATTCAAAACTCACAACTTCCCCTAACAGCTCTTCCCAGCAGTATTCCAGCTTCCCCTATGTCGTTAATTATGTGAGACAGTGATGAGCTAGGTTTGAGCTGAGTTCCATGGCTTATGTTTGCTTAAGCCAGATACAGTTTTATTAAATGTCTTTGCAATAATTAGATCAGACTACAATCAAATTAATTCTACATGGAGGTATTAAGACCTGTTCAGAAATTGATCTTGGTCCAGTTGAAGTATTCTAGGAGGTTAGTATTAATGACATGTACGTGTCCAGGAGGAAATTAAGCTGTGATATGTATACATAAAACATTATCAGACAGGTACAGTTTTCCCAAATAAACTGTCATGGCCTTCACCTTACTTTCTCATTTGTGAATTTTTGGGGTGGCGGGAAAGTGGGGTTGCTAATTGGTTAAACTTGATGTACGAAAAAAGCTTGACGGGAATCCTGGATCTGAATTGTTGCAGAGTTGGGAAAGGTTCAAATCTGCATCCATATTAGCATCTTCCTTTCTTCCTCACTCATTACAGAGTTGGAGTTAAACTGATGTAGGGCACCTGAACTCCATTAATGCTTACTGCGCTATGCGAGAACTACGGTTTTCATTTTATTTGGAACAAGTACGGCATTGACCACTCGTGACTGATGAACTACTGGATGGTGTGGTCTGAGATCTGAATGTACTCTACAGTAAAGTGAGTGTATATTGTGTGGGACTTAGGAAGCATCAAAGGAAATCTAACAGAATCCTTTTGAATAAATAAATGTGGAGCCAAGCAAATTAGCTCTATAGCATAATGTTAAATGCCTTTGTTTTATTCAATTCCTGTAATTTGTTTTTGATGCAGCACAATTTTTGCCCTGACAATTAGTAAGTATCTGGTATACTTACTGGGGGCTAGAGAGGTTGAGCGAGCTGCAAGAAGATCCACTGAGGTATTGGTTTCTGTTAAAGTGCTGAATCCAATGAAAACTGTGGCATCAGGGGAATAAATCTACTTAGAATCACCAGCAAGTGGAGTGTGAATAAAGTTTCTATTCAAATTGTAGGGTTTATATTTAGAAATTAACAACCTGCTAAAATGATTCGATCAGTTCGTTTCCTAGCCCTTTTGTCGTCTGATACTTGCAGAGAAGACAGTTCCCTCTATTTATGACTTGTGCATGTTTTCTAGATTCTCTCTACCAGTTTCCAGGTCCTGGGGCTTGATTTAGAAGTGTCGTAAGACCCAGCTTAGAGACATCAGTAGGAAAATTATGTGGTGATGAAACATTCAAGACAAGCACCAATAAAATCTGAAAAAAATTTCAAAATGGAAGAATATGTTGCATATAAAATTGACGTGTTGTTAGAAAATGTTAATCAACTGCCTACACTGAAAATACCTACATTATTTGGTGAGGCACAGGTTTGCAGTACCTTATTATTTTGCCAGACCTTCACTATTGCAGCTAACGTCTTGCATGCTGGTTGTCTGCTCCAGCCTGAATTTTTCTGGGAAACTTAAATGAAAGTTGTTCAGCTATTTCTCAGAAGATCATAAAAATAAAAAAGTTTTTTTCCTCTTAAATTCTCTAAACAGTTTGGCTGGAAAGCTTTAGTTCTTTCATACTTTGGAACAAGGACTTGAAATTTGGCAGACTCATTACCTTTTGCATCCTTAGATATGCCTGCTGCACTCCCTGTGAAAATTTGTCCAAATATTTCCAAGTTAAACTAAGGTTTCTCCAGGCCCTACTGTGCTCAAGTTTGATATAGATAAATTTTCTGTAGCTCCCCTTTGCTCCAAGGAATCTCGGTTCTAACCTCAGCCAGCAGCAGCGAAGTGAGACTTTCTCTGTAATTGTTTTTCCCTTCATCCAGAAGGCACTGAACCTCCCAGACCAGAAGCTGAGTAATGAAGCTGTTGGTAGGTCCTGGCGTGGCTGCTCTTGGAGCCTGGCCACAGGAGGAGAGAAGCAGCAGCCTGGAACACAAGTTTGAAGTTGGGCCTGGCAGCTATAGCAAGGTGGAGGTCAGAGATGGTCGGAGAGGAACACATAGGGACAAAGATCAGAGAAGGGTGAGGACAGAAAGCCCTGTGACTACAAAAGCCTGTTCCTCCAGTGCCTGATTACACCTTGGGCTTCCAAAGCGTCTGTGTCCTTTTGCTGTTACTAAATAGCCATAATGAGCAGCCACAAAATGGGTAACTTAAGTTCTTCTGGGGGTGAGAACCGCAACGTTTTGTTTCTCTCATTAGAAATTACTTTCTTTGCTCAATGGTAAAAGGTCTGATATGGCAGTTGAAAAGTTTAACTGTTGGTGAACTGTAGGTTGCGGGGCCGAAGGAGATGCTGTAATGCAGGCTCTGTGAGGCGGCACTATGGGTGTCGGTACAGCTCCGTATGTTCTGTTATCTGTTTTTTTCTTGGGGAGGGAAGACAGAATCAATGCAAGAAGTCGCACACAACAAAAAAAATACATTAAAGAATGCCAAGATTGATCATTCAGTAAAAAAAAGTTAGGAAATTTCAGAATTAAAGTTGTCTGTGTAACTAATATATCAAGGCACATCACGATACACGGTCACAGAGCTTTTTCCACCACTTCCCTGCCTGATTCAGTGCATAGGACGTACAGCCATCTCCTAGTCAACGAAGGTCTTTCAGGGAAGGTGTTGTCTGTATAATCCTTCCTTCTTTTGCAGCATCAGTTGTACTGTGCACAGGGAGAAAGAAAGGCAGCATGAAGACCAAGTAAGGGTCTCCCTCAGCCTGCAGAGCGGTGCTCAGAGAACTCGACTCTGTCCTTGCCAGTACCCAAGTTCTCCTATGCAATATAAGCCACACAAAAGAAATAATTTGTGTGAAGGGTGTGCTCTCTGTTTTGTGTAGGCTTGAGTTTAAACCCAGGACTTATTCTGAAAAAAGTGCTGGGGATTCACAGTTTTCACTGAAGGTTATGGACATTCTGCTTTGAATAAAGAAAATGCTACAAAATGCAAAGTTCTCTGGAAAAAAATAATCAATCAGGAATTCATTTCTTTAAGTACACCACCACAAATTAGAAGACACTTGTAATCTATCAGCTGCAAAAGGGAAATAATAAACTCAGCTCATTTTGCTGGAAAGTTGCAAATATAAACTCCTTGAAATAAATAGAGTTTTCAGACGTTGCTTTATTAAGGTTCAAAAAAAACCCTCAAACCCTCCTAAGGAAATTAATACTTAGTCTTCAGAATGAAGTGTGGATATTATTTGGGAAAGAAGGGATGGGGCCATGTGTAGAGCAGTGGGGTAAAATAAGCCTCTAGAGGAATCTCAGTCAGGTACTGTTCATTCAGTGAACAGAAAGAGAAAGGCCTTCCCAGAAAAACCATATGTGGTGTGGTCATTGGAGCCCATTTTTGATGCATAGTCACAAGGAAGCTAAATTAGCCACATGGGTTACCTTACTTCTGGATTTCCTAAGTTGTGAGATGCTGCTTTTGTATTTTCAGTAATTTCTCAGTGTAACACAGTGCAGTATAGTATGCGCTATACATAGAAACATAAATTGTGTAATATATACAAGTACTGTAACTTCAGTATCCTTCAGACTCATGCAGTTAGCAGCAGAGCTCAGGCATGCACAGAGTTAATTTCAATACATATGACTTTTAGATACAGTAAACCACTTAAGTTTCTAAAGTTAAAAGGCATCTCCCATACCAACTGTCTGATAGACTTGCCACTTGGCAACTCCATTTAAAACTAAGCACTTAAATTTGGTTCCACTTTGAAATCAAGGGGAATTTTTTTGCTTGACTCCTCTGGGAAGAATATCAGGCTCTGCGAGTTGAAATTACATCCCTCCCTCAATCCAGTAGCAGTCAGTCCAGAGTATTCCCCTCCTTTGCTGAGGTACAATTGAACGTAACCTACAGAATTTTGAAGTTGCCTGTCAAAAAGCTCTTTCCTGGAATTTTAATAAAAATCCACTCCTGCTGTTTTAGGGAATATGGCATTATCATCTGAAATAACAAGTTGGAAGGAACATGGTTTTTTACTGGTTTTAGTTTTAAAAGGCATTTCCAAGGAGCATGAGAACATTCCAAGAGAAGATAAAATCAGGAATTTTTAATTCCATCTTTTTTCTCTTTTGATCCTTATAGTTGACAGTAACAGCTAGGTTTTTATTGACAAAATAATGCTGCACATGAGGAGCAGAACATAAACACACAAAAAATTAAAGAGCTAGGTGAGGCAGTACAGAGTTTTATTTGTAGTGATTAGGGTGGCTGTATTTCTCATAGTTGGTACTGATTCACCCCATGCTATTTTTTAAGATTTTCCTTTTGGAAAATAAGCAAGAGTCAGTTCTTTCATTAAAAATAAAGATAGTGATATAATATTATAAGAGTATCCCCCCCACTTCCATTTTTAATCACTAGCTCTCAGGTAAGAGTTGTAGGAGACATTCAGTTCCTTCTCTGACCTTGAGGAGTACTTGGCAGTCTCTCTCTTTCCGGAGGGTACCATACCCATCACCTCCGCCCCAACGCTTCTTAAGGTGACTAGGGGGAAGAGCCACAAGCGCCAGTTTCAGTTTCTCAAGCAGTTTCTGGTCTCATTGCAAACACACGAGCAATGTTGCAAAATATCACTTGTGAAATAAAAAGTGTCAGAGTCCTCCAGTGCCATCCTGGCATGGTTCTGCCATGTTCAGTGGCTTTCGTTTTGCTTCGCTCAGAGAAATATTGCAGACAAGAAGACTACCCTAATTGTTAAACTAAAGAAATTGAGGACCATGCTGCTGATTTACTTGCCAAGTCGAGTCGGTGCCAGTTTTTATCTGTCATGGGTAGATTTCACTTCATACAAAGTTAAGAAAAATAGGAAGGGTTTTTCAGAGCTTAATAAGTGTTGGGAATGCAAGCAAACGTCTTGTTTGCTTGCATCCTTGTTCAGGGTCTGTGAAGCAAGGTGTATCAGAGGGAAGGTCCCTGCTGTCGGAGTGTACCAGTTTGGTGCTGTGCCCATGTGTAGCTACAGTGTAGAAACACGGTCTGTCCACTAGATCATGCAAACAAGACTGAATGTGCTAATGAAGGATTGCTAGACAGTAAGGAAAGTCTGTCTACTCAAGCTCAATTACCTTCTTTAGCAGAGTCTTTAATTTCAAAAATTTAGTGTATGCATTTTCTTGTTTTTTTCTTTTCCCCTTCCCACTGTCTCCCTGGGACTAACTTGTGAATAAGCACAGGCAGTTGCTCTCAGACAGCTTGGGCTGTGCCATAAGCAACATCCATTCACAAGCTATGTGCCAAAAGGCAGCTGGATCTCTGCTTCAATTAAGGTAAACAATGTGTCAGGATGCCTTTAAGCTGAATTTTGAGTGGCATGAAAGTCAGATGGAAAATTGAAGTTGTGATGATACACATTAAACCCTGAATAAAAATGTGGCTGATGCATCACGCTGCAGAGGTGAGCAGCTGGAGCTGTTGTGCCATTCTGCCTGTCTTTTCGTCCGGGTGGTTGTAAGCAATGACGCTTCAGTCTCGCGGTGTCTCGAATAGGTAATTTTCCAGGCTTAGCTGTCCATACCCCTGCAGCACACGCAGTGATGAAGAAGCATGCCATAGTTCAAGAACTGATTGCTCACACTTTGAACCATAGTTAAGGAATGTGTTTGGCCAAAAGCATTGAGCAATATGCATCCTCATGCCTGGGGGTGGGGAGGAAAGACATTTAACTGCTCACAGTAGTAATCAGATAAAAGGCAGACTCCGCAGCTTGGAGCATTGCTCAGTGTACCAATATGGTGAGAAAAGCCTGTCTGGAACTCATTAGGGCAGGAGGATAGGAAGGAAGGAGGAAGCAATTGTCTCTTTCCTTGCAGTCCAAGGAAGTGCAGACTGGGGAGCTGTGTGTTGACAGCCAGAGAAGGAAGCTGGAGGATGCTGCACTTTCATTCTGGACCACTCTGAGATCACGAGTACCCATCCAAAGGATGAAGTATCCCACAGAAGGCAGTTGTGGCCACTTTCTGTTTAAAATCCATTATTGCTTGGTGTAAAATACAGGATCAGCCCTGGGAGAAGGAACCTCTGGCAGTAAAAGCTCAAAGCAGTAGGCTTCAAGGTCATCTCACAACCTCCCTTGGCATTCCTCTGCACTTGGAGACAATGAGGGAAGGAGGAGCCCTAGCTCACACTGATCACAGACGCTTGCTTCTGGGATATATGCACCTGAACCTCTGAGGCCGAAGGAGCTGGGATTCCCCTCCACGTGGGTGAAGCTGCTTTGCTGCCAGCCAGTGCAGTCTGCAGGAGGCAGTGGCAGTCCCACTAGCATCTGTCAGGGCTGAGCTTTACCCTGTTCTTCAAGAGGACACACTGAAGGTGCCCACTCACCAAAGAGGACTCTGGGCTGTAGGTCCCCAGGTTATAAAAACTTTCATCTGAAGCTGTGTAGGAGGTACGTAGGCTCCCAAGCCTGGTGTGCTGCCCATGACCCCAGTGCTCATTCCTTCAGTGGCTGCTTCTAGATGTCCTTTTACTTGTCTCTCTGGGAACTGTGTATGCAAACTGTGCAGGGAGCCAAGTCACCTGATGCAGAGGTCCCCTCTGAGAGCCAGGCACCTTAAGCTAGGCTTACAGGATCTGCATTCCTTATAGGCTCTAGCCTTAAACAGTTGTCTACTTGGAGAGTCAGGAAAATTTGTCCAAATTAGATCTAAAGTAGATTAGCTAAACCATGATAAAGCCTTGTGTTCATGTACTCATTCAGGATTCATGTTATTTCCATTTAGCTTAATTTACACAGCTAATGAATTAAAGCAAATCAAATTAAGTTTAATTCTGAACAAGAATGTCAGATTCCCACTAGGAGCTGTAGCTGCATATCTACAGGAATCCCAAAACCAGAAAAGGCAGGAGGAAAAAAATGTAGCTATCATGCTCTTCAAGCCTTTATGGTGCTCAGCATTACTGCAAATACACTACCTCGTGTGTGAGGCATGACATGCCTTCTGCCCTTCCCACCACACCATGCCATTCTTCTGCTAGCAACCCTCTGCTGAACCGCATTCCCACAGAGCAGTCACCATCCTTGCTGCCTGGAGGAGGAACAAGGGTAACAAAGAAAAACAGGCAAAAATGGGCTGGTAGAATTAAACTGGCAAGTAGGGTCTGTGATCTGTAGCAATTGGCAAAGTTAGCTATGTGTTTGTGTGTAGGGGGGTGACTCAACTTTTTCCTTATTATTGGTGCATCACGCATGTTCTGTCTGAAGCAACTCTATTTTTGTATAAATTTACCATATATATATATCTTTCCGACATTTACTTTTTACTCCAGTTTGGCAGGTTGCATTCTTAGAGCTTGCATTAAACATTCATTAAACTTTTTTTCAAGATTTTACCTGTCGGATACTTTTTTGTCTCTTGTGAATAACTGTCACTGAGCCATTGTTTCAGTGGTGAATTTGAACTCTTTCTTGGCTCATTTTTAATTCCTCCTCAAAGGTTTGCAATTTGAAAGTAGTCTGACAATGAGCAGCACCTAATCTCTATCCGTGAGAAGGGAGATAACCTGGCTGGGTTTTTTTTCCCCTATCTTAGCGTCCCGATGAACACCAAGCAGCCCAGAGCAGAGGTGTGTCCCAGACTGCAGTGAAGCCTATATACAGGCTGCTGCAGTGAGCTACAGAACAAGAATATTTGGGACTACAGTCAGCGAGGCACTTAGGCACCTAATTCCCAAATTAAGTACTTAAAATACCTTCATCAGCCACCGCTCAATCCTGGAAGTGCCTAATTCCCTAACCACCTACCCTTTCAGGTTTATGTTCTTGGGGCTGTTTTCAGGTGCATTTTGCATCTCCCTCAAGGTTGCTCAGGTCTTTGTAAGGTCAAGCAGCTCATTGCTTAATGTGCATCTAGAACTCACCAGCACAGATTAACCGGGCGTTTCTCTGCCTGAGTTTCTTAGACTTGTGATGGTTGTGCTAGAGGCCATCTAAAGGAAAACAAGGCCTAGATTAAAGAGCACTTAAGAGCCTGCAAAGTGAACTCTAACACACTTTTTTTTTAAGCATCTGGTCCCTGAGTGCAGTGCTCAGAAACTGAAACCCTAAACTGGGTTCAATTTCCTATGATTGACTCTGCAGGCATTCCTCTGGGAGGAGAGTTCATGGCTCCAGAGGGGTGAGTCCCAAAACTGACATGCCAAGGGTGAGACCCAAGACCTACCAGCTAAGCCTAGAGCCTCTCTCTAGGAAATTCAAAATACAAGGTTCATTTGAACTCACGCTCAGCTGGAAATGCTGGTTATTTGTTTTGCTGTAACCTGTCTTTGAATTGAAGGTAGAAATAAGCTGGAAAAAAGTGAGCAGGTGGTAAGACTTCTTTCTTCTCAGATAGCAACCCGGTCAACAGAGAGAATGTGAACGACGACATGTCGGGGTGTGCGAGCTGTGCAGAGCCAGAGGAGCCCATCCTGCTTCATGGATCCCAGGTGGATTTAAAGAGGGTCTGGGAACTTGCAGGCTGAAGGGAGGCTGGTTTTACATGCTGTGGAGGTTGAGTAGCCACTGAGCATAGAGGGGTTTGAATCACAGTTTGAGGCTCCTCACCTGATCTGCCCAAGTTGTGTTTCGTTTCTAACCACAGGCATCACAGGGAGTTGCTGAGGGAAGAAATAACCCATTGGTTTTTAGGTCCCTGCTGTGAGCCAGTTTTTGGTCCTGAGTAATTCTGTGTGATGGCTGAAGTCACCCTCACACATCAGCGGTGGGGCACCTGCGGCCGCCGCATGAGCACACAGAGATGGACAGGGTGCGGCCAGCCCGCTGCGGCGATACGGACCTCTGTGGTGCCTGAAGCACCGCACTTCATTGGAGACTGGCTCTTCACAGGTGCTTGTATTCAGCAAACAGAAAAAAAAAAGACTTTTTTTTCTGTATTTGGCATTTATAATAAATAAAATCTCCTGTTGTGTGAACTTTAATAGTATCAGGTTAGCTCCCACTCTTTCAGTCCTGAGACAGCAAACACTTCTATCAATTTTTTACTCCTTTCCCAATTCACCTTCTTCAGGGTAAGTCTTGGGCTAAGACTTTTTAAAATCATCTCTTAGGCTCCAGAGAAAAGACCTATAAAACGAAGTCATTAGTATCAAACTTGTTATCAAGTAACTATTAGAACTGCCAAGTACAGTATGATAGCAATAAAACACCCAATATTTCACATATGAAATGTGGTGATCTTGCGTTGTGCTAGCTCAGACAGTAAGTACTTCTGAAACCAGTGACCAAAGTTTCAAGTGTTCACAACAGAGAATTTCCTCTAGAGAGAAGGTTTCCAGTCTGCCCAAGGGTTACTTGATATGTTTGAAATGTTCTTACCGAAGAAACAAATCCAGATGCACTATTTGTCTGCTTGGTCACTGATGTTAGGAAGAACAAGTGATGGGCATGCCACAGAACATGAAGAGCTGTTCTCCATAGAGTTTTCCTTCTGCTGCCACCACTCATCGGGGAGGAAATGAAATCTGTAGACTGAACACATCTATAGGACATTAGATGGTTTATTGGCCAGCAGTTCATAACTATTAGGAAATGAGTCTGGATCAGGGTAAAACAGAGACTGCAACAACAGTGCTTTCTCACTTTCTTTTAGATCTGTATTTTTTAAGATAGTAGAGGGTTAATTATCAGCACGTTATTGAATTGGACTCTACGCCTGTGTCAGTGCTTGCTGATCTGGGTGTCACTGAGCAATTTGCTAAGCCTGCTTTGTGAAAACGGTTTGTTGTCCTCTCAGCAGCAGGTAACATCTCTGTTTTAAGGTTGGAAGAAAACAAACGATAAGAACACACTTGCTCAGCTCTTGAGCACATTTATTTAGCAACATATGTTAGGAAAGTGGCATCCTTTGCTAAAATGAAAATATTCAATTAATGTTGACAGCAGGATCTGCCAGCTATGGTTTGTTGGATATTTATTACCCACGCTGCTGGTAGTCAGCAGATGCCTATGTTTCTATTACTGATGACTCCCGGAAAAAAAAGGCAAAAAGGCTTAAATGGGATGATAATGTGCTGAAGCATCTCTTCACTCAGGTGGTAATTTCTTGTCTTAACTAGAATTCTAAACATCAGGCAACATGTCAGTATACCTATACCCCCAGGTCAGTGCTGGATTTTTAGGTCATTTTATTATTCTTTTCTGCTAATTGGTTTGTGACTGGCAGACTTTGAAGTAGTGTGTTTTTTCTCTTATGATACAAGCTGGAAAAGTGCCCAAAGCATATTAGCTCATCAGCCAGCCATTTGTACCTGCTGCTCACTGTCTGCTACTGCTAAATATATGCTAATGATGCTATCTGAATCCTGGGAGGACCGGGATGAATCTGTAAATTGTGCTCATGCCAGGAAAATGAATGCTACTTAAAAAGATGACAAAGAAAGCAGCTTCTTTTAGATGAGATGAATCACCACATTACACATTACTCTGGGGTAATAAATTATATTTTCTCTCTTGAATTCATTTTATAGAAGCATGTAGTTATATGGCAACTATAGCACGTGAGAAATCTTTCAAAGCCTTCTGAAATGGAATAAAGAGGCAGTATCCGATTTATTATTTTTTAATAGACTTTTGTTTAAATACATACAATTCTGTTATAATGTGGGTTTTTTAGAGATCTTTTCACATATTGTGTCCTAACTAGAAAACTGCAGCCTTCAAATATTTTATAAGGGTTTTTTCCTTTCTTTTAGTTATTAATTACAGGGTTTTTTTCAGCAACAGTGAGCAATGTTTGGCATGTCTGAAATGCTTATGTATAAAATATATCCAAAGCAACGGAATAATATGAGAGCAAATCAAGCCAATTTGAAATTCCAATGTGGTGTAAAATAATGCAGTCTCTGTTAAATATGTTTGGTATGAAAGAACAATTTAAGCTAATTGTAAGTACAGCTGGAGTTTGAATTTGTTTTAACATTTTTGAAATATGATTAAGTCATGGAAACAACTGTCTGAAAACTTAGGTACTGCATTTGACAAAGATGCAGATAGGAGCTGGACTGAGGAATAGAGGTGGAGATTATTTTGGAAAGCACTGCAGTTCCCCTTTCTGTGGTATTTCTGTGGTGCCAGGGCAGGCAATGCCCTTCCAAAGTGCTTTTTCCCACACTATCCTAACCCCCCAAACTAAAACAGGAACAGAAGAGGTGAAGAGAATCGGTCAGAGACACAGAGCAGGTATTTTGGCCGTCCCCCCGTGAAGTTGGCGATGGGCATCCCAGGGCACGGACACTGCTCTCCCCTTGCCTGGCTGCTGGGCTCAGCAGCTCCCCATGCCTGGCAGTGCCACGGGCTGGGCTGGGAGGCAGCGTCCGGGCAGGGGGGACTCCTGGGGCGGTCTGCAAATGAACCATGCTGTTGTCCAGGCCCAGACCTGGTGAATCGCCGGGAGCTGGGCTGGCACTGGGGCCAGGGTTGCCGTCTCAGGGGAAAGCCAGCAAACACAGCTCTAGTTTTCAAACCCTGTTCCCATGAAGTGTCCAAAACATGCTGGGCCAGGCAAACGGATCAGATGATCTTGTAAAATCCTTTTCTCCAAAGTCTTAATACTTTCTGAATAAGTTATAGGATTTTCTTTCATATGATAAACCACTGGGATTAGAAACTTTTTTATTTGTCATTGCTAGGGATGAAACAACATGAAAGGACCTTAAAATATTTCTCTTTAGCCACAAAAAAACACTTATCCAAAAGCAATGGCCTAAAATACGTGCAGGAGGTGTGACTGAGAAACGCAAAAAGAAATCTAAAGGAGTAAACTTAGGACACCAGGTTCTGCAGGGGGTATTGCAGCCCCCTGAACACCCCAGACCACAAAAGCACCACAACAGCTTGTGGTCGTCATAGCCCACAGTCATTCTGGCCATAGGAGCTGTGCTTAACTTCTTAGACACAGCACTGACATTCACTGCATGGGTTTTAGTACATCCCAGCAGCTTAAACAGAAAAATTGAGCTTTCCCAGTCCTTGCACACACATCGCCACTGGAAGATGATTCTCTGTGAAATGTTTCAGGTGCTGGGTGAATGTATTGCTATTAGAGAGTGATTATGGAAACACAAGTATCTCCAGAGACAACAACATTTTGCTGTGTAGCCCTGCAATGTAGTACTGCCTTCCAGCAAGAGGCAATGAGCTCTGCAGTGAATTTGGAAGGCCTCAGGACTGAGGCTTATCAGGCATGCTCTGAACATCTCTTGGTCTGCCCGCAGCTCTGTTTTACTTTGTTTAGCCGTGACAGCAATTTCTCTAATTGACCAGGTGTCTGGCTAATTTGTTCTACTTTTGTTTGTCCTTGCATGGTACAACCATCATTTTATATAGCTGGCAGTAGCAAGCTGTGATGCTATGTTGAATGAGATGCTTAAGAGTCTGACACAACGATGTAGGGCAGAGAAACGGAGGCCTGATACGACAGCAGAGGATTTGAGAAGCAGAGACACAGGGTGCATCACAGAGGTGTACAGGGATGGAGTGATAAGAGATGGGGCACAGGCTTGGCACTGGAGACAACTCATCAGGGGTCAGTTTTAGAAATACAAACCCAGAGATGGACAAAACTGATTTTAGGGATAACAAGAGAACAAAGAAATAATATTTAACATACATAAGTGGTCCCATATATAGTAAATAGATTTGTAACATGGAGCTGTAGACCAGCAAAGAAAAAGAAAGGTGTAAAACTGTGTTGGCAAACATTAAAAAAAGATCCTAAGTGCATCTCAGGAGAAAGAAGAATCCAGCACCACCACCATCACATTCCTCACAGTGAGGGACTCCAGGGGCTGATGATCCACACTGTTGCTCTCTCCAGTAGTCCAGAGCTCCTGAAGGTCCAGAGGAGCAGTGGAAGGGTGAGCATAACTCCAAGGAAAGGGATAGAAACTAATAAATATATGCATTACAATTTTATTATTGGTATTATTGGGACTTTTTCTGTACAGAAGTGCTCTAACTGCATTATTAGTCTCCCTTTTCCTGCAATAATAACATCTAGACTAATAATGATTCGTTAAGATTTACATTATAGTAACAATAAATTCTTGGCTTTATTTATATGTATGGTATGCTTCCTTCTTGCCCACAAAGAAGATTTTGAGCATAATGGTGTGTTATTTCCCACGTAGAAGGAAAGGAAATGTTTACTAGCATCTCAGGAGTGCCTAAGCCAAGGCAGACAAGCCCTCCGAGCTCATTGCCCCAGTACCAACACTGACTGCATGGCTACGCTGGAGCTAGCATCCTTTAAAAGTGTTTTGCCAGGTGACACTTTTCTTTCATAAATTCATTTGCAGACACTGTTTCCTGAAGAAACAAGATGCTCCCCGTCATAAGCCACCCTGGAAAGCCATGGCTATTGCTCAGTTTGCTGGTCCCACCCCTGGCCCAGGTCTGTGTCTCTGATCTCTCTGGATCATCCCCACCACAGGCCGTTGACCCTAGCCCATACCAGAATAAAAGTCGCAGGGGAAAAAAAGACATTTATCTTCAGTCACGTGGGCTGGGGAGTGGGAGGTAAGCAGGCATGATAATAACCACGTCAGTCCCTGCCTACAGTAATGGGAGGACAGGGATTTAACAGCCATGGAAGCCACCTGGCCTTGACCTCAGAAGACAAGGTGTCATTTGTTTCTTCCCTGGTTCTGCCTCAAGAGCTGTTACCCACATCAGTATCTCAAGGTAAAAATACAACTTTCTTACCAGTAAAGACACAATGCTGAAGTTGTGTTGGGGTCACCAAAAGGAAATTTTGGCTGTGTCTGGAAGACTTGCACTTCCATTTGGGAAATGATCTGTTTATACATTAAACTGAGTTCAACTGTGAAAAATACTACTGTGCAACTGTAAACATCAGAGGACCAGAGTGCTGCTTGAAATGTCAGGGAATAGTGGAAAAATCCTTACAGCTTTGGCAGAAGAAGATGGATGTGGGAAGAGAGGTTTTCATTACAGATACCATTTGATGGTAGTTTTACCAGGAAATAACTGTATATTTATATTTTTGAAGGCGGGTTTCCAGTCTAATAATACTACTACTGCTGTCCACTGAGAGTTGCTGTGCCTGTGAGAAGGCCACACACTGAGCAGCTTGCCATAAAGGAAGAACTGTGCTGCCATGCAAAGTGAGGGCTTTGCTCAAATGGATCAGATCAGCTGCTGTAGGTACGTGGATATGAGCATGCACACGTGTAGTGGGTGCAGAACAAGCCTGCAGTTAAAATGAACCCTTATTTTTAATTGCTTTTTCTGTTGCCTGAAATATCAGGACCACCACTGCAAGTTATGAATGCCTGTATAGTTACATACACATCCATACATTCACATCCATTCTTTGTACTTTGAAAATAGCTGCTGATGCAAAATAAAGTCTTGTGCATAATAATCGTCACCAGCAGGTGTGCCCCATTCTGACTACTAAGTGCTCCCAATGAAATATCCTACTGCATACCCACTGCACAAGTCAAGTTTTCTTTTTGTTTTCTTACAAATATGCACATAGTTTAAATTTTGTACTGATTTGCAGTTTCCTAGATTCAGAAGTCAATTACACTAACCTATACACTT
Source organism: Ciconia boyciana (assembly GCF_034638445.1). NCBI lineage: Eukaryota > Metazoa > Chordata > Aves > Ciconiiformes > Ciconiidae > Ciconia > Ciconia boyciana. The sequence continues at coordinate 35,955,131 of NC_132937.1, forward strand.
GTCATATGTTCTATGCACAGTGCTTTGAGAAAGTACCAGAATTAACTGTAATAGTTTCAGAATCTGCATTGAGTGTAGTGGGTTTTGATGTATTTCTCAAAAAAATCCACTTGCCTGAAATGTGTAATTTGCATCCATATTAACTTTAGAAAGGGTTACTCTCTCAATTGTTTTTCTCTGGGACAAATGAGAATTCAAGCCTATCGTGCTGAAATAGCAGTAATTAGATTAAAAAATGAAATATTCAATGTAGTATTATCCTTGTTTGGGATTTCAGTTAGGAGGTTAAGAACAAAATAAGATATATTTCCCAGCATTATTCCTATTATAACAAATCTTTTCTGTTATGGCTGACATGAATGTATTTTTTATTCCTTACCCGAACAGCCCTCCAAATCTGCCTTTATTTAGGTCCTACTAGAGATTTCCTAATATAGTCAGGTCAGTAAAGTTATTATTGAGTTGAAATTTATGTTTTAACTAAGACATACACAAGCAAGATAAAAAAGCTATCCTCTGTCCTTCTTGCGAATCTAACTTGAGGCAACAGGTGTGCATGGCTTCCATACATTTCCATTAGATTTGAAAGACTCCATCCCACACCCTAATTTTAAAGCCCTGTTATGGTTATTGTCATGATGGTCTAAGACTATAAAAGAAGCAGTATTCATAAATGTAGCAACTAACACTTGAAGAAAAGAAACTGAACAACGATTCATAAGGTTTGGAATATGCAAAATCTTTCTCAGCTACCTCTTCAGGACATAATGGGGGGAGCTGCATATCCAGAAGTGCACGTGTTTTTCTCCAGTTGCATTACTTACTCTGATAAAAGATTTCACCTCTTCCTTCCTTGTATTTCTAAGGTGGTTGCAAACCTGGTGAATTTTTCAAAGAAGACAATTACTTAAAAGGTAGCCATCAGTAATAAAATTCTGTGTTCCTATTAGGTGAAAAAATAAGTGCGTGAATCTCAGCTAGAGAATTTGTGCTGAATTTGTGCTGAATGAAAGACAGGCCAGGGAGTTGACACCACATGGTAACACCAAGTAAATCTTATGTGGAATAGGATGCTGGATTGAGATGTTGATATGCCAATCCATAAAGCCACAACTGAGATGTACGGGGGTATGAAGAATGGTATGGTGAAAACAGATTACACCTTACCATTCTACTTCATTGCACTGCTGAGTTAGCCTGACTTTCAATTCATAAAAGTCTGTACTAGCCAGATATCTAAATGGATATCAAGGACATGAGGCTTCAATAGTGACCTGTTGCACATATGCATAAGCAGAGTTTCTTTAAAAACAGCAGATTTCCAGGGCCAAATACAGAGCTGAAGTGTATTTTCTTGGGTTGGAGCCAGTCGAAAAAAATTGGGATGCTCCTTCAACAATGCAGAAATCTCAGGCTCTGCTCAATGGGCCTGATTTTGCTCTGCCTGCGAGTCGCTGTAAGAAGGGAGCAAGTCTGCTCCTGGTAAGGGAATCAAGTTTGGGGTCAGACTCATATGAGCCGACTTCAGCTCCAGCAAAGTAGCTGTGGATGAAGCACAGCATTATAACTGATGGAAAAATACAAATGACAATTTGTGATTTGTAGTGAATGATTCCACCTGCTTTGCATTGCACAGACCCTATTCCTCACATCATTGCTAAAATTATTAATAGGCATCTTAATAGACAAAGTGGAGGTTGGCATTCAGAGCAAGAGAGGGAGGTCCCATTGGAGGCTGAGCTGACCGCGCTGTGCTGCCTTGCTCTCCATCTTCTCACCAAAGCTAATGTAAGAAAGCTGCCAGATATGTTTAATTGCTAATTTACTAAGTGAAATGTTTTATTATTTATACTTTCATCAAGAAGGTACACTTCCAATATTTGTTCCTCTCAAAATGAGTTTCTTGGAAACATCTGTCGTTGCTATAAGTAGAACAAATGCACCAAGACAACCAGATATAGCAAACTAAGGCAGAGCCTACCTAAGGTATGCAATGATTTTAGTGTAAACTGTGCTGACAACTAAAATGAGTTCTTTCTCATGAATAAATAAAAAAGAAAATGTGAGGTCTTCTCTATTGCAATTAACGTACTGGGAACATTTTAGTGGAGCTTGAATCTTGCAGGGACTAGCAAACATTCTGTACAAGCTGACCAGTTTCCTGCATTAATAGACTGGCTGCTGTCCAAACTGAGCCTCCTCTATGAAAATAGACACGGTTTTAAAGAGATTACTCAGCAAATTCTTCATTTTTAACAATGAAATAAACAGTATAGTCAAGAAACACCTTCCCAAATCCTTGCAGTGTTCACGTTACAATAGAAGATAAGAGTGTATGAGGGAAAATGATATTCACAGACAGTAATAACTAAGCTGGGTTCCTGAAAAAATGTAATTATTTCAGGGGACTTTATATTTTGTGTGTTGGATACTAACAGTGCTCTAACTTTTAGCCCCAAATAAACAGAAAAGCCTGAAGAGTTGTGTTGTTTATGGAACATGGATTTGACTTTATATCCTGGACTGAGAATCTATGCACAATTTGGAAAGGGACTGCAGGGGCGGAAGAAGAAAGAGGAAAGAAACAGGATAAAAAAAGATTCAGAGGCAGACTTTATTCAAAACCGCATTCAAGGACACAGCCATAGTACATGGCTAGATATGAACTGGCTGATGAATAAGTTCATTGCTCCATAGTGCCTGTTAAGAAATCACATTTTATTCCTGCCAGAACGTACTTACTTCCCACAAAGATATTTTTCCTTAAAGTTTTTTCTCACTTTATAATCACTGAAGTAAGAAGACATTAAAATAAAGAAGCAGGAACCTTCCCTTGTTGAGGTGGCTGGCTATATCTCTGAAACCAGAAAAGTTAAATGCTGAGAAACCTTGGAGGAACTGAGAATCTGAACCTGAATTTTTCAGATGGAAGTTCCCTAACCAAAACCCAAAGCTGAATGCTTCTTGAATTCTGCACACTTGAAAACCTACTTTGAATCTTTAATAATGTGTTTGAGCATAACTTCAAGTTAGATGTTCAGAAATATCACAGAGCTCAGCTGTGTTGTGCATTAAACAAGGTGCTGGAAGGAATAATTTTCTATAAAGGCAGGTAAATTTCTGTATGTCTTTCTTACATTAGGCAATTTTTTGTTTTCTCCCTCATTAGCAAAGCTTGACTTCACTTTACAGAGCAAATTAATGCCTGTCCAACACATAGTTGTATCATTTTAGGTAACTCCTGCTCTTAAATTTGAAAGATAAAAATTACAAAAATGACCTAATATTTACAGCTAATTGCAAACACATTCATTATAGATTTTAAAACCTGATATTTGCTCTACAAAGTCGTAGTGCCAGTGGTGAAGTTATTACTGGAAAACTAGATACTTTGGCATGTATTTGTAAGAGACATTACTAAGTCAAAACAGCTCTGGCCAAACTTGGACTCTGCATTAAACGGCATTTTGATGTGCTCAAGTTGGCATAAGAAGAAATTCTTCTGGCCGCTTCCAGTGTTAGCTGGGGGAGATGAAAACTGTATTCTAAATGCAAAAATCTCTGCCCTTGAAGGTGGAGATGCTCTCTTAACTCTTCTTGCCCTGCTCCTTTCCCCATCTAAAACAGCCAGATGTCAGAGGGAGCACAAGATGCTCCCCCATCGTGTGACAGCAATCTTTCCACAAAGGGGATGAGCTGATAACTTTATTATGAGCTGAAATGTATTGTGTCACGGGGTAAGGTGCGTTACCCTGCAGGTGGAAGGGCACCTGGGGTGGCCACGGGGCACCAGGACATGTAGCAGGGAAGGAGAGCAGCCATTCCTCCAGGCTGGGCCATGGGCAGAAAAGAAGTAGGTCAGTTTGACCCACCAGTGACAATCTGGTTTCAAATCAGGCAAGTTGGAGTCGAGCAGATTTGCAGGTCAGAATGGAATTTGCCCGGCTTGCGGGAACTGCTGGTCAAAATGGTGCCAGACAGGCAATTTTTCCCTGCTGACAGCGGGATTCCTCTCCCCGTGGGGAGCGGCGGCTGGAAGGGGGATGCTGGACGGGGCAGCCAGGGCTCGGAGGCAGCGCAGTCCTGCAGGGACGGCTGGCGGGTGCCTTTGGCACATGTGCTCGCACAACCCGGCTGCCAGGTGTCAAAGTGTTTCTGAGCTATTTACAGAGTTGGTCCAAGCTGTTTGAAGAGAAGCAGGGTGAGGCTGCACCGCCTGCACAAAAAAGAGCTAGCACAGTTGCCTGTTTCTTTAGCATAGAACAAATAAATACAGAGATCAAATAATTTCTTTCCTTAGGAGCAGTTTCTTAGTTTTAACGGTTGATAAAGGAAATGGACCTGCAGTATAAGATGGGCCACAGTTTTCTAGCTCCAAAACACTGACGCTTCAGCAAGCCTCAAAAGCCTAGTATATAGGATGGATTTGTATCCCAGATTATGTCCCAGAGAAATGAAAGCTAAAGATGTTTTTTGAATTTTCCATCAAAGATAAAATATACTTTTATTACCTCTAAGTGCAACTGAAGTGAAACAAATTAATATGCAGTAGCTACATGTCCTTTGATTTGGACCCATCAGGGAGGTAGCACCATAGGGAAGAGTTAATATCTATACTCTATTGGTTTGGTTATAATTTAATCATAACTCCAAATGACAGGAATTTGAATATATTTCCATACATCTTATTTACATTTTGGAATGTGAAGGAGGAAATGTAGTATTTGGAAAACTATATTGCTTATAACTTGAGAGATAGGTACAGTTAGATTTCCAAGCGTAGATAAAAGTAATTTCAAGCTTAATTTTGAATAAATGAACAGAAAAAAGCAAATACTAAGCCAACTAATTGCACATTAAATTAAAACAGGGCCTTTTATAGGAGCACAAGAGGAGGCGGTCATCTCTAATGTGGACCTGACCAGGGAGATGAGTAGAAGCAGGCTTTAACATCTGCAAGAAAATGCGGCTGATTTAGGAGCCAGAGCAATCCTGCTCAGGCTTGTAGTAGAGGCAATCATGTTGCCACTTGCACGTAAGTACTTGTTTCATGTTGATTAATAAATGCTTCACAACTTGAACTGTGCCTGGTTAATATGTGTAGAGAATGCAGATTTATACAGTAAGACGCTGCAAAACAAGCATGTGTGTGCTTTGGGCCTCAATCTCCCCACTACTTTTTCTGATTTCCTTTTGGCCATGTACCTCCTCCAGTATCCACAGTGAGAAAGCTCCTCTGCTCGGAGCAGCACTCCCCCAGCACCAGAGAAGGAGAAGGAAGCAACACTGGAAGGAACACAAGGAAGCAACAGAATTTAGCTTCTGTCTTTTCCTTGCTGTGTCCCCATGACCAAATCAAGCAACCTCAGCCTTAAGGATGCAATTTTGTTGTTCTCTATCCAGAACACCTCATTTGGCAGGAGCAGACTGAATAGTTGCAGGCTGGGTTACTGAGCTGAGTCAGCTCACTGATGGGTCAGAGGAACCCCGCCGCTGGCCTGAGGAGGGTGGCACACAGGTAGAAATACCTCTTAGAAACACCCCTCCTTAGCAAACTACAGCTTCTTCACAGACCCAAGCAGCCAGCAAGTTTTCTTTCTTGCTCTCTGAATTGCTTCTTCAATCTTTGGCTTGCTGCTGCATGACAACACTCTGCCAGGCACCTGAAATTTCTGCCATAACCAGGTCTCTTCGAGATTACCATTATCTTCCAAATTATGGTTTCTATGTCTATATCTTATCCCCAGAGCCCTGTGCAGTACCTGTAGAAAACTATGACATGCTAAGTTCTAAACTTGGCCAAGAGACAAGTTTACTCCAAGTGACATCAATACAGATCAAGCATAGTCAGGACTTACCTAAGTCCATCCTATCTGAATGCCAAAAACAATATACCCTTGCCTAGATGAGGAATATGCAGAACTCCTTTAAAAGATTAGAAGATCCCAGTATTCAGAAACACTCGATTCCTTAAAAATATGAATGCAGAACAAAGACTACACTGGAAATTAATAGTGTCAGAAATGTATATAGCAAGGACAGAACTAAATGCTTAGGGACATGGTTTAGTGGTGGACTTGGCAATGTTAGGTTAACGGTTGGACTCAATGATCTTAAAGATCCTTTCCAACCTAACTGATTCGATTCGATTCGATTCGATTCGATTCGATTCTATTCTATTCTATTCTATTCTATTCTATTCTATTCTATTCTAAATATATTCACCACAACTATCTCAAAACAACTTTAATGTGCTGAGGACATCTGTGGCCAGAGACATGAAAAATGTCAAGAGAGTCTTGACAGTAACACTTCTGCCAGAGATGAGTGATGGAAGAAATGAGGAAGCCCAGTATATCGGAGGGAGTTCATTTATTTCCAGGCTTGGAATAAACTGGAGCTTAACATGTTTATGACTTGGCCACCAGTATAAAGCTGATATACCAAGAGTGCCCTAGGATTAAATCTCACCTACAAATGCTATCTCATTAAAGCAGCTCAGCAGACCCAATGCATATTGGATTGTATCTATACAGCAAGAATGCAGGTAGTATTTCCTTGGCTCTTCTTTAGTGTCCTTGACACTGATTAAATCCTGCCTATGGTAGGCAAACAGACCCAGCTGAGCAAAGAGATATCACAGTCCCTCTGAAACCACTGAATTTTTTCTGGCTGGCCAGCCTAGCTAACATAACATCTGGCATGAGAAAGCATCCATCATATAAGCAAAGATCAGGCGTGTCGCTGCTCAGAGACAGATGGGATCCATCCCCTGCAGACTGTGAAAGTCCTTTTTCGACAATAATTGGTCAAGATGAGATCATTTAGCTGATGGTGCATCAGACCAGATGAACAGTGACCTAACAGTGGTCTCCTGCACCACCCCTGCTGCCAGCTCAGCAGGTGCAGATGGAGCAGGACCACTCTAAGGAGTGGGGGCACACCTGGGGCCCATGGGTCCAGCTGCAGGGCTGTGGGGCAACACATCGGTAGGCTGCAGGCAGACTCGCCCTACATCCAGGCAGGGAGCGAGACGCTGCTGACTCAGGGATCCACAGGCAGCTCTGGATGGCTTAGCTGGGGTTTGTAATCTAAATCTCACCGCATTTGTTTTGCCCGCACAGCAAGGCAGCAATAAATAACCATAGTAGAAATGATGAGCCATGAATCCATCCTGTTTCTGTATCCTGTCTGACAAGGTGGGGCAGGAGAAAGGATATGATGGGAGGGCATGGTCACAGGTGTGCAACTGGCTTGGCAAGGGCACAGAGAGCAAACACGCTCACCAGTGTGCACCAAGGCTGTCCCAGTGATGGGGAGGGTCAGCTGGTAACAACACCCCTCCCAGAGTATACTGAGTTAGTCAAAGATCAAACAAAACCCCGATGTTCCATCTAATTTATACTCATTTAAAGAATGTTTCAGTGTGGTTTTGGCAATAAATGCAAGAAGCTGAACTTTGAGGAAGGACACTGTAAAACAACTCTTTAAAGGACTTTATTGGTCAGGTTTTTATAATAGCACCCAGAAGAGATATTAAATACAGAATTAAAGACAGATTATTCAAAAGAAGTTTGGCCAGTGATCAATAAAGACTATCAGTTAACGTTAAACAAAGGCTGATTTATGTAATTGTTAGCATGGCTTGTGCAATGCTCCAAACAAATGAATAGAAGTTAGAATACAGCTGCCTTTTAAATCCATGCCCTAGATAGAAGACAGACACAGGGGATTTTGTGATTTGATCATGCAGAAGAATAGTCAGCTTTTGGCAATTGGATGATATGTTGTTGATTATGTGCACAATTTGTCGAATGTTTGAGGTGTCCAGGGAGGGGAGAGTTTCCAAGTCATTCAGAATATATATTGAACTGGTATTAGAGAAAATACACAGGAGAAGCAAGACCAGCAAAAAGAGCACAAACAAGAAGACATCCTGATGAGGAATCTGGACTTTTAGTTTCAGAGCAGATTAAAAGTGCTTATGCCCTATCAAGTGAGAGTCTATAGAGAGAGATTTTAAAAGATGTGGGACACAGATTGGTTTCAGTGGAGCCACCTCTAGCACACAAAAGGTCTGCAAGCATATTTAGGATGTAACTTCACTTTTACACAATCAGACACAGTACTCCATCACATAAACCCCGATGTGCAGTGCAGTGGTACCCTTCCCCTTCCCAAGGCAGCCCTGTTCATCTTGAATAATCCCTCCCTACTCACCTGAGTATCTCTGAAGATTTAACTGCTCTTTGGGGCTACTATAAGCTACAGCGGCTGCCAAAAGCACCCAGGAAGGCCGCTGCAACAGAGGCCTCTATAGCATCTGTGCACCCAGCCATCCTCCCCTGTCCGAGGGGATGGTCTGTGAGGATGGGGAATGGGAAAGGAAAGGGCTCTTGTGGGAGTTACAGCACTGCCACCGCAGCAGCTCTGTAGCAGCAGTGGGGTGGTGCACAGCTGCACGAGAGCAAAGTTGGAAACCTGGGCAGAAAAAGACTAGGAAATGCTTGAGCACTAAATGAAAGACACAAGGAGTTGGGGCCTCTCCAAGGAGTTGATTAGTGTAAGGAACTAGGACATTGCACATCTTCACTTTGTATTTTGTATTGATTGCAATGGCCAATGTACACAGCAATAGGCTGACAGGTGAGATCTGTAAAACAGATGCAAAAATAGGTGTGCTTTGAATCATACCTTATCATGCAGTGCAATCTGGTAAGACAGCCAGAGAAATCTTTGTTTCTAGTTACTTCAGTTACTGAGGATTTCAGCAGAGATACTTCACAAGGAATATTTCAGAAGGAGAGAAAAGTAGGGTGGGGCTCTATGACATTTCTTTGCCTATCAAAACGTAATTGAGATTGTATCACAAGGCTGGGACCGTACAATGGATGCATCCGAAAGATTTCATGCAGAAGGAAGATTAGTCAAACTTGTGTTGTCCTTTGTAGTCCCACATGGAAACTCTCATAATTTTGGAAGAATAGAGCTTGACACAGTGTCTCTGCTACCGCTGCTGCTTATAAAGAATTGTACTCTTTCCCTGCTGCATGTGTAACACTGACAAGACACTTTTTCTTTCATCTGGCATTGAATTCCCATTCTGACTTTCCTCCTTTCCACATTTAAGTGGAATTTCCCTCCCAATAGGAAAACAGTAGAAAATCTCTCAGCAGCTGGAAAAAATAATAAAAGAAGAGGATTAGAAAATTTGAATGTATGGAAAAATAAACTCTCCTTGCATCTGACCTCCAACAAAAAATTAGCTTGCAACAACCTTCACATCCTGTTCTTGCAACATAAGTAGGGCACGGACAATACAACGATGGCCATATGAAGAATGGAAATTCTAGTTCAGAAAAGTGTTTCACATTTTGAAGTTTGACTTTATTTTAAGCTGGATAAAAGCCCAAAAATTCAGATTTCTTCCTAGTAAAATTCCAAAGCATTTTCCAGGCTGTTTGGTTTCAATATAGTACAGTTTTTAAAAAGCTGTTCCAAAATACAATGAAAACATTACATTTTTTCCATTTTTAAACAGTTCCTGTGTACTCTGTTCCCTTTATAAACCATTTTGTTGCAATTGCACATTTCAGAGCAATGTTATTCCATTAAGTCCCTCCAGTGAGCTATAAGCAGATATTCTACCTCTCTTCTCATTGCTCTATATTACCTCAAACTGTAGCTCTCTGCAACTGGGGGGAGGGGACATATTAATTCTTACCATGATTTTAATACACATTTAAGAAGTGTCTTTTCTTAGTAAATCTCAGTATGGTATTTTGAATATTCAGGGTGGCTGAAACATAAATACATAATGCGTGTTTCTGCCACACAAAGAAGCTGCTGCCTTGGCAGCCCTGGAGGCAGGAAAATTAGTATCAGAGCTGCCACTGAACACTCCCAGTTGGGCTGCAGCACGTCTATTTCCCAGCCAGAAACAAAGCAGCAAATCCCCACTGCGGCTGCGAGAGCCCCGCACGGTGCAGAGGCTTTCGGACTCTCTTCACACCACAGCAGACAGCAGCTCCATAGATACTGAGGTGTGGTGCTGAGCAATGTGCAGCTGGTAGGAATTATTTATGGACAATTTAGCAAATTAGGCTAACGATTCACATGAATTCACTCACAGTGGTTGGTGCAGCAGGAGGGCCAGGACGGGGCTTTCCCCACTGGAGTGGGGAGCCCAGGCCAGCAGCCAGCTAAGCAGGACTGTACCTTGCGAGGGGCTCCGCTGATCTCAGAGGGCTCACAGGGGCAAGCAGAGATACCTGAACACCCAGGTTTGGCAGGACTAGCACCCGTGATGATAATACTCTTTGCTAATACAGTGTTGACAGCTTTCCGTTTGCCAGTGGGGTTGGATTCACAGGTGTTTCATCATGCGCACCTCTGAGATTTGGCTTGTGTTGGTGAAAGAATAGGAAATAGATTCATCCCTTAAAGTATTTCAAAATAATAAAACATATGTCCATAAAACCAAAATACGAATATCCCATTTGTATTTAAAATGTGCCTTGCCTTTAGCTGGGGAATGCTCTACATTACTAAAGGACGTGGGGTCCAGTGCCACGTCCCATCACCTGGGCAGGAGCAGGGATGCCTGCCCGCTCCCAGCAGTGCAACTGGCTGAGGTGAGAGTAGCCGTCTGCTGGACACAAACCTTTTGTTCCTGACACATTTCCCCACGTTACAATGGTAAGCATGTAATCTACTTAGAGATTTCAGTGATCTCATACAGGACTTTAACTGGGCTGGGCTGTAGGAAGGCTATAACCCAACAAAGTGTTTACTTTAGCCCATCTGATGGATTGCACATCCCTGTGAGGTAATCCAGTTTGACTAAAATCCAGCTGGCTCAAATCTCTGCTCCACTAATTAATTCAGTTAATATGTAAAATCAGTAAGGTGAGATGGAGTAATGCTAGGAAAAAAAAAAAACAAACAAAAAAAAGGTTCAACACCAGTGGTAACAGAATTAGCTAAATAACACTAGCCTAGTAACAGGTTTTATAATGTTTGTAGAATTCATTAAATAAAGAGCTTGTTTTCATCCCTTGCTTTTACAAAATTTCCTAAGTGGTTAATAAATATTTTTCCTGAGGAACTGGGCTTTGGCAGGAAAGGACACTGTCTTGCCACTGGTCACAGCCTCCTCCTCACAGCTTGGGAAATGGATTAAAATTAGGCATTTTGCAGCGTTCATTCCCCAGAGAGCAGCCAGCTCTCTGGCAGTACTGAGGGTTCACGGAAGGAAGCCCAGGTGCCAGTCCCGGCTTTGTTCTGCACAGTCGTGTTTGCCCACCTGTCCTACGAGTCACATGGGAGCATTACTCTGTGTCCCATACCATCATGCTGCTGTTTGACTCTGAATGATTTGGTATTTCCCACATTAGTCCCCAAATCAAACATAAGAATAATTTCGTATCATTATTTGTCCTGAAGAAAGAGGTATGCTGGGAATAAACTAATTTTCAAAAATATAAGGTCCGGAGCTTTGGTTTGCAAGTCCACCCCTTTTCAAACCTAGGTTCACTGCCTCAGACAATTCCACAATATGGCACGCTGAGCTGGGAGCTGCCTGAAACTACTGCACTGAAATCACTGAAGATAACAATGTACCTGAACTTCCATTCCACCTCCAGGGCTTAGATGTTTGCTCTAGGATTCATTTTTAATGCTGCTATCCTTAAAGAAACAAGAACTCTTCTGAGGTAAGACATCTAATGCAGAACTAATTTTTCAGGTGGGGAGATTTGCTCCTAAGCAGCCTATGGGGTGAAAACCAGTCCTTGTCTAGGAAAGTTTGCCCTTCCAATAAAGAATCCAGTAGGAGATAAGAAAAAGTGGTTTGGTATTCTTATTCTTGAGGTTATTGAATATTTTCCCCTTTGAAAAAAAGCAATTTGCAAAAAGCAGATTAAATGTATACCCTATGTATACACATTATACTGAATGAGAAACAACAGCATGGTCAGCTGTTACACTTAGTTGACAACAGATGCTTATATACAACAAAATTGCCACAGTCCTTATTCAGTCAGTTCTCCTACTTACTTCGAAAAAGGAAATCCTACAGCTCCTCCCCTCCTGATACTGCAAGCACCATGGTCAGAACTGAAAGATAAGCATGCGAGTTAGGTGCCTGATGCCAATATGCAGGTATCCAGCTGGACCTGCTGACAGTTCATGGACCCTTCAGCAGGAGACCTGACTGAAGCGGGCTGGCCAGAAGCAGAGACAGATGGTCACCTGGGACTGGCACATCCTTACACACAGCTTGTGGGATCCACAGGAAAGTGGAGGCTTCCAGGAAAAAGGAGCTTTATCATCAAGTAGAATTTACAAAATCTGGCCAATGTGTAAGTGAGAAAGGGTATCGTCTGGTAGTAATTGTTTTTTGAGAGGAAATTTTGTACTTTCAAAATTTCCATCTTAATTATGCCAGTTAGTTGGCACATCATGATTTTTTTTATTAGTTCAGCCAGAAGAAATGATGGAAACATCTAAGATTAGTCTGACTGCCAAGAAAGATTGTCTGTTTAGGTTCTGGATCACAGAATGATGCAGCAGAACTACAGGATGAGGGGTTAATACATGATTTGATTAGCATGAATCTGATACATGCTTTCAGGGTAATAATTACCAAGATAGCATTTGCTGAAGGTAAGGTAACACAAGCCGTATGCGTTCTTTCTTATAGACACCATGCTCATTGTCATTTCCACAAAATTCCACAAACCAGCAAAACCTTGTTCTATTTCAGAAAAATATTTGACTTGAAATCAGAAGAGCTGGGCCCAAGTTATGCCTTGCAAAGCACCTTTTGCAGCCCAACCAATCCCAAATCTTCTCAGATTTACAAAAGACATTATTCAAAAACATATTCAATAAAACATGAAGTTTACCACAGAAGAACATGTTAAAAAAAGAATGCTTCTGTAGTCTGATTATTTTATTAAAGGAAGCATCGCTAACAATTTCCTTTCTATTAATCTGTGCAAAACCAATGTTTTCTTTTTTAAGCATTTTGTAAGTGACTAGAAATTTTCTGTTCTGCTTTAAATGGCAGAAAGCACCTTACAACACCAAAGCAGTACCTAAGTCAAACTCTCACCCTAACTCAAGTAATTGCAAGAGGAGGAGACCCCTATGAGAGTTCAGGTACACATCCCTTGCTGGAAAAGCAGGTTCCCAGGGTCTAGCAACACAGGTCAGAGGTCTGGTCCAATTAATATCTCTAATAGTCCTTGAACAACTTATTTTGCCCTTGTAAATGAAGATCTGATGCTTTCTGCAGCACAGATTCACTGAGGATTGAGATTACTGCATCCTGCTGGTTAGACGACCTACCCCTGCTGTTACTGGTCTGGCTCCTCTCTGAATCCACCTTCCCTTCACCACAGCTCCTGGCACAGTCCTCTGCTCGGTGGAGAACAAACTATACAGTGCAACAGCATCACCAGCTCAACATCCCAGCTTTAGCTTGCCAAACCCACCTGGCAGTGGAGGGAAAATAGGTGTGATTAAAATCAAGTCATCACTCTCCTCATCCTGCCTCACTTTCCTCCTTAAACTGTCTCTGCACCAAAGCTGAGAAAATGTTGACAGGCATTAGGCAGCTCGCAATAAACTGCATCCTGTCAGTTTATTGTGCAGTCTCATATATGATTCTATATGTATACATGACAAAAATGAAGATACAATTGTGATATATGCTAAAAGTGTGCTATCTCCATCTAGCCAGAGTAAAGTCATAGTGACGTGTGCTTTAGCTCCTGATAGCAGCGTGTGCACCTGGGGCTGAAGAGGCATTTTACTTTGGGCACTAGTATTTGTCAAAATGTGTCACCGTATCTCCACTGTCTTGGTTACCCACAAGAATGGGCTCAAACTTGAACAGGTCATAATCACATCTATTGCCTACTATGCCTTGTACCTCTTCCAACTGTTGGAGCTATTCACTTCATATAATTTGAGAGGAGGAAAAAGATCTTCAGCCCTTTATTATGGGTTTGTTCTGTGCCATGTACAAAGCTGGAGCATCTCAGCACTGCTGCAGTATGAGCAAAGAGTGATTAATTAAGAGGCTCAGAACATGGTCATGAACAAAACAGCAGCGTGGGTTTGGAAACACTGTCAATAAGCAAAACACAAACAATCAAACAAAACCTTTTTCTGCTGTGAGGCATCTATTGTGTTTTATTTACATCTCTCAAAAATACCAGGGTCTTGGATTTGCTATACAGGACATTTCCCCTTGACAGTCAAGCTGAGAAGGCTGTGCTTTGAATTTAATGATCATGGGAGTGAGGGTAGTAGAGGTCTTCGGTTGTCCACTCACTCTCCTTTACGGTTTGTGTTTTAAGGAGAGACAGATGGAGATCAAAATACAGCTGAGGGTATTGTCCCAAGCTCTACTAGTCTACAGAGACTAGGCAAGAAAGACTGTAACAGCACAGCCACCATGCATACTGTGAGAGTCTACATATCACCACATTTTTGCTGCTTTCTGAATTCCCATGTTGTACTGTAAGTTCCACACTAAGAATTTTAGCAAGGGGATATAGGATGTCTGAATGGTAGAAAATAAATACGTAAGATGTATGGAATGCAACCCAAAATACAGATCATAGTTTTACTACAATAGAGATAAAACAGGTTCAAAGTTCATATTTTACAGCCCTCAAGCCTAGTTTTTTTATACTAGGAGCACAGAAATAGGTATCTGTGAAGACTCTGATCTGGAAACAGTCCTCATAACAATTCCTTTTAATTGGACATAGGGTTGCTAGCAATAGTATGAAATGCCAAAAACAATGATGAGCAGGGACCCAAGAAGCCTGACATGAATAAATCTCTGCTACATAATAACTAAATCCATGAGGTATCTTTGCCAAGATATAGTCTACTGTAAAATTTTACTGCTTTGTCCAGTAATAAGCTTTTAATTCCTTCAGAGTGAGAATCACGCTACTTACCCACAAGGTTATTTATTATACAGCATAATAATTCTTAGTGTTATGGAAAATGTTTATGTGCATGTGCTGGTTTTGGCTGGGATAGAGTTAATTTTCTTCCTCATAGCTGGTATAGTGCTGTGTTTTGGATTTTAGTATGAGAATAATGTTGATAACACACTGATGTTTTAGCTGTTGCTAAGCAATGTTTAGACATGTCACCATGCTCTGCCAGGTGCACAAGAAGCTGGGAGGAGGCACAGCCAGGAGAGGTGATCCAAACTGGCCAGAGGGCTATTCCATACCATATGGTGTCATGCTCAGTATAGGGGGGGAGTTGGCCGGGGGGCAACGATCGCTGCTCGGGGATGGGCTGGGCATCGGTCAGCAGGTGGTGAGCGGTTGCATCACTGTTTTTTTTTTCCCCTGGGTTTTGTTCCTCTCTCGCTCCCTTGTTGTTTTCCTTCTCATTACAGTTTATTATTATTATTTTTTGTTCCAATTATTAGACTGTTCTTATCTCAACCCACGAGTTTTCTTACTTTTGCTCTTCCGATTCTCTCCCCCATCTCACCAGAGGAGAGGGTGAGCAAGCGGCTGTGTGGTGCTTAGTTGCTGACTGGGGCTAAACCACAACAGTGCATCTGGTAAGACTTTCATGTATTGCAACACTTGATAAAATTTTTCAAGGTACAATGTAACAGCTACTTCAATACGAATAGGAGAAAAAGTTCTTTATAGAGCTTCACAGATTTGAAGGACTTCAGAAGAAAACTTGGAGTTTGAAGAAGTTAACATAAAGAAGAGAAAAAATCAAGTAGCATATATCATTAACTATAAGAATTCTACCATTTAACAAAATAACATTACAAAAAGTTTACAAGATTGATCTGAAATCCAACAAAACTACTGTCAAAGTCATATCACTAGTTCATTATTATGAAGATGACTGGCATCCTCAGTAGATTCACATTCAGCCAGGCAACACCAGCACGCTGGGTCACTTCCCTTTAGTAACAGCCTCGCTACTCTCTTTACCAGTTAATTACACAGAGAAGTCCTCAGCTTCACCAAAAAAACCCCTCCCATCTTCCATAGTGTTTCTGCAGAAGCAGCCAAGTCTTTCATATCTAAAGATAGGCATTTTGTTTGTAAAAGCACTGTTTATTTTCTGTCCTAGTTCTGGGTAAGTTTTGACCTACCACATCAAATAGAGGATCATTTTTATTACAAAAAGAAGTATTAACTCCTTGTTTACCTCCTCAATCATATTTACTAAACTTTCATGAATAATAGACTGTTTAGTAAAAAATTTGTGTTCATGTGTCTGACTAACTTGGCTGAAAGCATCCATATAGTACTCTTACTAAAAATACTAAAAGGTTTAGCTAATTGTAGAGCTGGCTTGAGATCCAGAACTCAAAAAATTAGTCATGGAATTATGAAAATACTCCAACACCCTTGGGGAAAACACAGCCAAAGCATATGATCGTCATTAAAAAGATTTTCTATCCCTGTCCTTTTCCTACGCAAGACTACATTGTCTTAAGTGTCAGGACTAGTCTTCCTAGTTCCTACACTTTGTATTTTTTCCTGAATATCATTCATTATTTTCCTTGTGACCATCTCTCTGGGTCTGACAGCTCCTGTTCTTTTTTTTGTCTGTCATTCCTATGCACATAGTATCTATAGCAGTTTATGAAGGTTTATGACCTTCAGTTATGACCTTACAGGCAGCCTCAAGTCAGCTTCAGTCCCCAGGCTATTAACTTTTTAAAATACGTGCTCACACATTAAATCCTTCAAAACTTTCTGGATATTTGACTGGAGAAAATTTGGATAAGAGTAGTAGCAGTACAGCTAGGTGCTGCTTCCAGCTACAAGGGCTGCCCCTTACAAAAGTTGCCCCTTTTCACTTGTGAACGTGACTTTTTGCTGCTGACCACAGAACCAGAGCCCAAGCTGGAAGGAGGAAGCCCTGCAGAGCTGTTTGCACTGTGTAGCACATCAGGGGAGATGTGGCTTCTCTTCATTTCCTCTTAAAGGACCTCGTGTTTATGACAATGACTTCCTCAACACTGTGAGGTTGAAAATGATGGCTGCAGTGAGCCATTCTGTCACAAGGAGAGAAAGGGAGAAAAAAACCTGCAGAACTTATAGCTAACACCGATTTTAAAAAATAAAATACATACAGTATTTGTATGTACATAATTTTCATAAGCACAACAAAATTGGGTGTTTCTTCCCTTAAGCATCTAACAGGCTTATGCATAAGACAGCAGTACCTCCATATGTGGCAAATAGGTTAAAAAAATTGTAGACTTACTTTCTTGAGAATGTTTTCTGTAAGAAATAATAAGGACCTCTTTTTACATAATTCTCTATTCACAGCATCACAGAGCAGATGAGACTAGAAGGCACCCCTGGCAATCGTCTAGCCCAACCCCTTGCTCAAAGCAGGGTCATATAGAGCAGGCTGCCCAGGGCCCTGTCCAGTCAGACTTTTAGTATCTCCAAAGATGGAGACTCCAAATCCTCTCTGGGCAACTTGTTACAGTGCTTGACCGCCTTCAGATTAAAAGAGCTATTTTCCAGTGTTTAAATGGAATTTCCTGTATTTCAGTTGGTGCCTATTGCCTCTTGTCCTTTTACTGGGCACCACTGAGAAGAGCCTGGATCCATCTTCTTTATTGCCCCGTCAGGCTTTTATACACATTGATAAAATCTCTCCTGAGTCTTCTCTTCCGCAGACTGAACAGCCCCAGCTCTGTCAGCCTTGCCTTGTACATCAGACGCTCTAATTCTTTAATCATCTTCTTGGCCCTTTGCTGGACTCACTCCCATAGGTGCATGCCTTTCTTGTGCTCAGAAGCCCCAGGCTGGACACAGCACTCCAGATGTGATCTCTTACCATGCTCTGGTCTACAACAACTTTTCATATACAATTCCAGGTCTCATGAAGAGGTCAGTCTGAATGGAAGGATACAGATTTTATGTTATTAAACTGATTTTAAGTATCAGAGCTGCACAAACAAACCCCATAAGCCCTAGGGCATCATTAGAAGATGAGTCAAAGGCTATGCCTATCTGCCAAATACACGAGTGCGAGGAGTGAGTCTGAGCACTGGTGGTATGATTGTCTACACTGATTAACTGCTGGCTCACACGCTGGCTCTGCTCAAGGCTCCTCCAGCCAGCTCCCTCCAAAGCAGTACTTGGACATGAGTATCGAGATGGCTAACTGCGAGGACCACTCCCAAAAGACAAGTAAAATGTTACTTGAGACACATCAAACAATTATGTTAGCTCTTCAGCAGGGGATTCTCAGGTTCAGGTACCATTGGAAGCAAAATTCATAGTGCTGCTGGGGTATTTGTTCACATCCAGCCTTCGCCAGTTTCAATTTGGAACCAGAGGGGGAAACTCAAAAACAGCCAAAATGATGCTACAAGATCTGATATGGGCTGTCAAACACACCTCCCAGGCAAGGAGTTAAGAAGCTCGTTCTTCTGAGTTTAGCCTAGACATGATTAGCATGACTCACACCTAATTTCTTACCACCTACTCAAGGAGATTCAGTTTTAATTAATTACTGATTACTAATTACTGTTTTATAACTGATCATGTTTGCTCTCAAAGGAAATTAGAAATGGCAGAAACTCACCATTACTCATTTTTATATGCCTGTGCATTCACCCAGATATCCAGGGTAAAATGATCTAAACACAAACCACTAGGTATTTTTAGAACAATGTGTCTTAAGAATGTAAGACAGGCATAGCATATAGCTTTTAAAAGATCCTTCACCCAGCCCTTGATTTTTCAAGATGTTGTTTAATACTGAGAGGCTGGAATCAAAATAATGCTGCTGTAACTCCAGCCATAAGAGACAACATTTTCAAATTCCATTTTCTAAATATGTTTTCAGATGGTAGCTCAGTTCTGGTTGTCACATCCCACACCCCAAAGAAAACCATTGCTTTCTACCATTGAGAAAGGCTGGAAGAAATGTTAACAGCGTCAAGACTCTGCAAAAGCAGCAGGTGCGAACTAAAACAGGAAGCATTCTGGTGAACATGAATTTTGGTGGGGAAGGGAAGAGAGAAAGGGAGAAAAAACCTTTTCCTGATCCCTGCAGGGAAGGAGGTGATATTTTCGTAACACACGTTCACAGAACTGCCATTTCTTTTAAGCTGACTGCTGTATGAGTCAGCAATTGAAGGCTCAAGTTTCAAACGGTACTAGTGTCAGCAAGCTCCTCATCCAAAGGAGCAGTGGTTTTGTATCTTCAAAGGGTCAGACTGAAGATACAACACAGAGATACTTTTTGGTGGGATTTCAAAGAAAGTTTGGGATCTCACTGTGGTGTAAATGCATCTTCCACGTAGTGAAAACGGGAGGACCAGTGCTGCAGATTCACAACATGATGATTCTCAAGATAACAAATAAGTTCTAAGCAGAGCTCTTCATTAATAAACATCATTTCTACATCTATAGAAGCAACTATTTACCACCCCTACAGCCAGCTGATTGATTGAATCAATCTTTCTTTCTATATTGTACCTCCTCCCTTTCACAGGAGACAGCAGGACACTGTTCAGGCTTGCAGTATTTCTTTTTCCTTTTTCCTTGTTTGCATTCCTGAACATAACTGCAAGCTCCTGCTTTAAATATGTTCAATCCAAGCTAAAGACATGTAGTTATCATGCTGTGGACTGGCAGTCAAAACAATTCATACATCAAATAACCCTCTCAAAACCATGGCACTTTAATCATCTCCAATCAAAGAGCCATGAAGAGGAGGAGGCTTGGGCATCCTTCCAGCAAAGTGAAAGGTCACTCTTTGAGACTGTGCCTGTTGCATCACTTGGGCATCAAGGACTAAAAATGCGCGTGGGTCAGAATATCAGAAGTTCAGTTTGCATTCAGGAGGCAAATGCCCTGACTTGTTTGCATTCATAAGCAACAGTATTTCAGAAATGGCCTAAAACCCAAGGAAACAGTCAGGCTAGGATATGAAGATGAGCACTGCATGGTGTTATAAATGAACAGTCAGCTAGATCTGGGAGCTGAGCAAACATTCACTTTTGCAGTGAGACTTTGCATTAAATGTACCCAGCCAGTAAAAAGGCTCTGATGATTTTATTTGAAACAGGACACAGACACCCCCAACCAGCGCATTTGCAAACCTTAAGAAAAGAAGTGGAACCTCTGAAGAGCAGCAAATGCCAAGGAAATGGTGAATTTGAGGCAAATTTCTATGAACCAGCAATGAAGAACAAGGTTTGGGAAACAGCAATAGGAAATGGAAAATAAAAATTAAGGTGTACAGTGAAGATGAAGAAAGTTTGCAAGAATGAAAGCTGAAATCCTGCCTTTTCTGCAGGCCAGAAGACTTAGGTCATTGGCTTCAGCTGAGCCAAGGAGTTCACTGGAGGAACACTGGAGCTGTTAGGAGTCCAGGCAAGATTAATTGGTGGAAGGGAAGATTTGAGGTAAAACTGAAAGACTTAGTGTGTTAAAGCCCCGAGGAGAGCAAAAGCATTTTGTGCCAGAGCAAAGTTCAGCTCTCCTGAGGTTTTTAGGGCTAAGAATACAAAAAACTAATACTGGCTTCATCTCCACAATCTGCTGTCCTGCTGACAATCTAGGGAGCTGAGGAAGAAGATCCCTGGAGCCTTTTGTTTTTCTGGGAGCTACACGCAACCAGTATACGCTAACATATTTCTACCTTGCATAAATACTTGGGAAAGGCTTTGATTTGAGAATATTTCTGAAGAACAGGTTAGGGGGTATGTCAGCAAGAAACAGCTTGGGAAACACCATAACTCTGGGAAACGGAGCAGTTGTACCTGAGTGGCGGCTGGCTATGCACTGCGTTGGCACGTTTGGAGAAGCAGTTATGCAGAGGTGAACCAGGGGATTAGACGAAGGGGAAGACTGATGTACGCCATCACGAGTATCACCACTGACACTGCTGAAGGACCTGAGCATTGCGAACAGGAGTGGCTAATGCACTTGGTTCCTGGACAATGAAGAGCACTGGCACATTTTTGAATAGTCACCAATCTGCAGAGGAAGGAGAGAAATTTCAGAAGAATTTTATACCAAGTTATAAACATGTTTCAGAGATTTATGAACAACAACAAAAAATGAAACAAAATCACTCTGTGACTTGGCAGCCTTAAAAAGTTTTTTCTGTGAGCAGTTTAGACCTTTTCTTTTAGCATGAAACATGATTTCTGCTGAATCTTTGCCTACTTCTATGCTAAGCCAATTTCCCCAGAAAAGAGTAGGGGATTTAGCTCTATTCTTCAAATCAGTTATCATGGATTTTGAAAATATTTTGAAAATATTTTTTTCCTTTTCCTTTCTTTTTCCTCCCTATTAGGGAGGAGGAAATGCAAATATAACAACCATCTTGGGTCTATGTGGAGTGAGTAGGATAACATCAGAAGAAAGAACTTGATCATTCATTGTATTTCTACACTCCTAAAAAACTCAAAACAAGCAAAAAGTTCAGTAACTTATAACAAGATGCCAGTGACAAATGTAAGCTTGAGCTGAACAATAGGAAGATCTGACCAGAAAAGATGGATGTCCAAAGCATTACATTGATATTATAATAATAGTAATAATAACAACAACAACAACAACAGAAAAAACTCCCTGTGAGAAGATAAATGATTTACCAGATACGCATTATGGTTTTTGTTAGATTCACATACCATTTGTGGTACAGATGATCTCAGTTTTGCTTCAGAGATTTTATGACATAGTGTAAGTGTGTACTAACTCTTGTGCTAATTAACAGACATAGATTACATTCCTTCTTATTCTTTTTGTAATTCTCCTTCAGAAATTTACAACAGATTATTTTCCACTCTACTTTATTGATCACAGTATCTCTGATGCATTATGGCAAATTAATTCATTTTATGAAGTTATTGTGGTTTGGCTAAGAGAGAGAAAGTGGTTTTTATGGCATCTATAAAACATTTTCCTCTCTATTTAACAAAAAGATTTACTGGAATTGGCACTGAAGGAAAAAAGTGCCAAGCTAGGAGATAGGTGGTTGGTATAGTGCTCTATACATACGTTGATGCAGGAAGATTGTTCCTTTAGTGAAGGGTGTCGCTCAAATAACAGAAAAAAGAAAGGAAAAAAGTATCCTTTGAGGAAATTTCACAGCTTTAACTTAAAAGAGTCCGCTATAAACCTTTCCATGTTTGACATGACTGAAAATAGCATTTTGCTTTTTATTTGCCTGTACCCTACCTTTTGTTCCCAGAGCCTGCTCTGGGCAGACTTCGTCAGAGCAACCAGTATAGCAGTACCCACCAGCGGTACCTTGCTAGGCAGCACTGGTGCAGCCCAAGAGCTGCAGCCAGGCTGGGCGTCAGGACAGGCTCAACTGGGACAGGGTTTGGAAGAAGGCTTGGGGGAGAAGGGAGCTGAGCAGTGCAGCTTTACTTCTGGGGTGGGAGGGGTTGCAAAGTGGGAGTCTGTAGGATCCGGGGACTAAGGGTCTGGGTCAAGTGAGAGACTTAATCAAATGTCCCGAACAATGCACACTGGGCCCGGTTTGGGGTAGGGATAGGCACATTGGAGCATTGCTCTTCTCTGACTGTCTTCACGATCTTTCTAGCTCTTGGAAGCATACCAGCCTCAAAAAAAGAGAATGTCTTGTTTCTCTCTGACTTACAAGTGTTACTAGTTAATATAAAACCATTGGAAGATTCAGAGTGTTACATGCAGTTATTGCAAACCCAATGCCTAAGTATAACTACAGTAACACCACCAATGTAGAGACAACTTGGCTCCAAAAGCACTCAAAACTGCATATTAAAATAAGACAGGTTTTTAAAACCAGGATGAGTACCAAAAACAAGTATCCCCACCACCACCACCCTTCTTCCCACCCATGGTGACCTTGCAATGTCCATCCTTGTTTCTTCCTGCTCTTGTTCTAACAACTTCCAGCAGATTGCTGGCTTTCCAATAAACTGTAGAGTCTCTCCTAGGTCTTGAGGAGGTCTGCTTGTTCTGTTGGCATCTCTGAGGCTTGGCTCTGGCTTGCTCTTTGACACTAACAGGCCTCTGCAACTGCTGCCGTGCGCCCTGGCCTCCCCCAGCTCTCCTTCCCCACAGCTGAGCATGGCCAGGGCTCAGAGCAGGCACCGCTTCCTCCCCATGGTTTTATCTGACTTCATGAAGTGCAGCCAAAACAGGGCAAATGCAGCAGCCAGATGCCCCGCTGCCCAGCTGCACCCTTTTAATGAAAGCTACCACACATTACACACACAATAAGCTGTGAACACACAAAAACAGTTATGATATTTAATTTATTGTGTTTACCCTGAAGTGTGGTGTATTTCCAGAATACCAAAGACCCAAGAAAATGATATGGCTGAAACTAAGCAACCACTACAGCAAACTCAAACCAAGGCAAAAAAGCCCCAGAGACACCCATTTACCACTCAGAAAATATTTCTTCAAAAAATGGCCATGCCATACCTGATTTCTTGGTCATAATCCTCAAAGAAGGATGCTTATACAAGCATCCCAGGAACTAAGATCCTTACTGAAAATTAAGGACTTAAGAGAGACATTAGACCTGTTATGAACTTCTTGATGTTCCCTCCCTGCTCTACAGGGCTTAACAGCTCTTCCCTCCCTGTATTGCCCAGCATGCAACTGCACATTTATCTGCTCAGGTAATGTAACTAACTTATAAGTAAAAGCAGTCCTGTAGAGGCTGCATTTAGCCTGTATTTATCTACAGCTCAAAAGCCTTTCCTCATCCCTCCTGGCAGTTTGAGGCTATGGGTCGGCAAGCACAGAGCTGATCTAACAGGTTGCTGCTGTAAGGGAAGGGCTTGCTTCACCCTCCCTGCTCCTAGCCTGGGGCTCTGGCACTCCTCAGACCCTCCTTCCATAAGCAGATTAAACCAAGCTGAGGGGTTTTTTTCATTGCTGAATTTAATTGCCTGGGGAAAAGTTGGCAGAAGGTAACAGGAGAGACAGAGCAGTGCTTTTTGGGCCAGTGAGCTGTTGGGTTGTCTTATCCGCTTCACAGTAGGCTACCATTAGCCCCCTGGTCAGATGAAGGATATTGTGTCTCTACATAGACTTTATAGGAGAGGTGAGGGTGATCAACGTGCTGTGTAAGACGCTGTCAAGGTACATGGTGATATGAAATCCTCAGATCAAGAGCAATGTACCCAGAAGATGCTCCTTGGACAAACATGTCCTTAACACACAAAAATTCTGTGGTATGCAAAAGGTCAAACTATGTGAGCTCATGGTCCCTTCTGTCCCTTTAATGGTCCCTTCTAGCCTTTTAAAAATGTAAGAAAACAGGATAAATAAGTAAATAACTTGAAACCAGGCCATTGCTAGGATTCAGGATTTTGATTTGGACTTAAATCTAATTTTAAAGTGTCCCTCCTCTCACTCAGGTCTTTTAGACCTGAAAGCACAGAAAATTTGATTCAGAAGTATGGGCTTCTAGAAAAAGAAAAAGAACCCTTTACTCACCAACTTAGATGAGACCAACTGGCAAGTACCTTAAACTGCGTTTCAGTCAGAAGTTGCTGTACTAGCACTGCTTTTTTTCTTCCCCTCCATCCTAAACAGCTATTGGAAACCTTTTGAGTTTAGATATTGCATCAACAGTGGGTAAATAGAGCAGCTCTTTGGTCCTGGCATGGGGCCAGGATGAGGTCAGGTTTGCTACAATAACAAAAACTGACAGAATTTAGAAAATGATTTAACAGCGGCAACTGTATAACCGCTGACACTGGCTGACTGCATGCAAAGGCAGCTGTACCGTAAGAGTCAGGGCATTTATTTTCTTGCTCTTTGGCATTCTCTTTTTTCAACTCTTTATGCACCACCATTTCTATGGGAGATTATTTCAGAACAAACACTCTGGGCTGGAACTAACCACGTGACTGAAGTTGCTTTATTCAGGACTTAACTGAAAAATACTTTCTACTGTAAGGGATGATGTGAAACCAGACTTCAAATTGTCTTCTACCCAGATACACACAGTGAAAAGAATTCTTCAGTGTTAAGCTCTTGCCTTCATTTTTCTCTGGGTGGTACTGCTTTAGCTCCTTTCTAGGGTGCAGATCTAAATACGCTATTCACAGTTTCAGTAAAAACTCCCACTGTAGCTAGGAAAGAAGTCACTTGCACCTCCCTACCTCCACTGGCCCAACAGGCAAGCACAGTGCTGACAGTGCACTTTGCACTTCCTAGCAGTCTTGTGATTGCAGTTTTATTTTTCCCTTTTTCTGTTTGTTTTTTGAATTGTTTGGGATGCCTCAATCCCTCCCAACCCCCGATTTCTGTAGGAGCCAAGATGAACATGCCATCAGTAGGTATGTACAGGCCTCCAGATGTTTTCAATCGATGTCCTAGCAGAGAATTGAGCCTTGAAGCTGCGAGCAAGCAGAACAGCGTGAGTCACTGTGAAAGGACAGGAGCACGAGGGCAGTTTAAAATAGTTTCTTTCTCCCAAGAGTGGTTCTTTCCTGAGGCCAGCTGCTGCTTCAACCTGAAAAAGGCTGCGAGCAGTTCTCTCTTGATTTGGGCTCTGTGTCTCCATACTCCATATTCATTTGCTGCTCCTCTCTCCCTCCAGCTCTACATTTTGCTATCCTTTTCCTGGATTTTCCCGTTTCCTCCAGTCTTTGTTTCTTTATAGGCCTATGCTGTAGCAATGAGAGTGCTTGTACGCCTGGAGATGTGTCCCAGCTGCATCCCAAGCCTGTACCTGGGTGAGATACAGGTATGCTCTCCCTCTTCCCCCAGAAGGAACCTATGCCATGCTCTCTCAGGTGAACCCACGTGGACTCCAGCAAGGATGAGGACTGAGAGGCATGCTGTGTGGACCTAAGGTCCTTGCCGGCCAAAATGTTTGCTGATTGCAGAAAGGAAGCGGCTCCCATATGAATCATTGTGACTCTTTGTTCTGAAGTTATTTTCCAAAGAGGCAATGGTTGGTAGTCCAGCTGTGCTCGAGTTAAATGTTAAATTTACCTATTTAATTAACTGAACATTACTGAAAAAAATTCCATTGTAAACAGGGTTGAGAAATAGCACCTTAAAGTTTGTTACTCTATTTATGGAGGTCAGTCAGACATACAGTGGCAAAATAATCACTGAGCTTGCTCTGTACATAATTTCCTTATTCTGGATTACATCAGCTCTTGCCCACATACAATTAATGAACCTGACACACCACAGCTAATGTTCTGCCAAATGCTGAACCCACCCAGACTCAGATATGTGTGCTATACCGAGGCCACTCCCAACTTTTGTGTATATCGTGTGTCACTCTGCTTTAACTTCAAAGCGTTAAAACTGCAGCGCGGTCAGGATGAGTGCTTCCCGTGCTGGCTGGGGTAAAACCAGCTTAGTCTGCACCACGCTTGGCTCAAACCCAGAAAGGTTTTTTAGGAATCGCACTGTAAACCATGACATACAGGCTAGCTTTCCGCAAAGAGCAGGGCTACAGCAAGGTGAAGGTCTTTGGAGAAGCAGAGGCTGTTAATCCACAGGTAGCTCCTTGCCACTGGAGGCAGACTGTGTCTGGTAACTAGCTAAAACCGAGCAAAGCAAAGACTTGAGGCGGAGAGAGGAGATGGTGCCTGGCGTTTTTAATCATTATTACAGGGTGGCACCAAGCACAAAGCCATGATCAGTCTGCTGGGCTGGTGAGGTGAAGTATCTGCCTGCGTGTGTTGCTGTCTTTTGGCCAAGCGTGCGAAGGCTGGACACATTCCCTTTCTGCCTGCCTGCCACACTGCCTGCCCCACGGTCCCACCAGCCCCCGGGAACAGGGAAGGTAGCAGGGCCTCGGGACACCCCGATTTTCCTGAAAATCAAGAATGCTAACAGGGGGAAATGGGAGACACGTGTTTGCCCATGTGCCATCTGTTTCACAGCACCGAGCACCCCTGCAATTGTCTGTAGATCAAATAACTGGTTCACGACTCCTGCTGATGCTTTGCAATGCAGCAGTGGTCTGCTCATCCTTCCCAGGTTTTGGACTCAGTGTCTGACACCCTAATAATTTCTTGCCCCATCCCCTCAGGCCCCCCCGCAGGAAGGCAAATGCACATAACCCCGGGCATGGGAGAGCCAGCGATCCCTAGGGGAGACTGTGGTCTGTGATACAGACCATGTGGGACCCCAGTATGGGGAATAAATAGGTGGGGTGTAGAGTGAGCCCTGATGTGGGGAAAATGTGCTATGGAGGATCAGGGGAGCCTCCTGCCAGCAGGGAAAGAGAAAGCACAAGGAACGAGGAGGGCTGCACGCAGGAGAGGGGCAGATGAGGGACCGTAGCCCTGGGAGGGCAGAAGTGTACATACACAGCTCTGCCTTAGAAGGGGCTGCAGAGCTGAGACTGACCATGTGGGACAAGTGGAAATGAGATATATTTAGAGATGCTAGGGCTGGAAGAAGTTTACCTGAAGATGTCTGGGAAAGGGAAGGACTGACTGGGGCTTGCACAGCCCCCTGTGAGAACATAGCCTGTAAAATCACACCAGAAGCTCTTGCATTACAGGACACTGGAGCAGAGCATGGCAAGGTGGAAAGATCCCCCGCTGGAGGCACATGCCCCCAAGCCTGGCCAATGGCCCCTGCTTGAGTGGCCTGGTTGAGCTGCAAGAGACGAGGAAGAACAGACCTCGGGGACCTGGGCCCCAGCCATCTCTCAAGGGCTCTGCTTGGAAAAGTGCCACTGTGGGAGGGGAGAGCCAAAGCAGCAATAATATGCTCTGCCTCTTGCTAATTAAATCTCAAACGCCGATGTGAGACTTCTCCCGTGCTAGCTTAAGGCTGTGGTTCAGTTGCTCTGTGCTTATTCAGCCAAACATTCAAGCATGTGGTTAACTTTTGGGCACATGATTCAATCCCTGGGACTCCGGTGGGACTAAATCATGTGCTTAACTTTTAATTTGTGCTGAAGCGCTTTGTTGAACAGGAAGGGGATCTCCTGTGTACTTGGAAGTTAAGTGTTGGAGGGCTTGGCTGAGTCAGGGCTAACTCCAGAGCTAGTCCAGTGAAATCAGTACCCCAGAGTCACTAAAAACAGAGACAAGGGAGAGAAGAACCAGGCCTACTCTTTTTATGGATCTTTTCCTTTTGGCTGAATCTGTTAATGCCAGCAAAAGTTGTGATACTTCACAAAAACAAAACCACACTTGTTTCACCATTATTTATGGGATAACAGAAACCAGGACAGGGATTGTCATTGAGCAACTTCCTATCTTAAAAGACACTGCATAAAAAGGCAGACTATGATATTGACCCTGTTTTTCTTCTCCCATCATTTCAAAATTGTTATAAGTGCTGATATTAGAGCTGCTGCTCCATGATGCCAGGGAAAGGAGAATTAGGGCTGATCTTTATGATCATCTACTTTGAGCAATTAATGTTGTTGATGACATGAGCATCCAAACATTTATGTTTTATTTATAAATAAGCCAAGCCTTTTCCAACTGACTTCCTTGTAAAAAGGCAGCATTCAAGCCACAGAAATCCTTTGTGTCATGTGTAGTGCTCATTATTCTGGGAAACTTTGATGGATGCCTATTGTATACTGAATGCTTTGTTTCAAGCTTGCAGAGGTCGTTCTGGGATGCTTCCCCACAATGTTACTGTGGCTGTGTTTAATAAGCACTTAAAACCCAGAGCATGCATTTGTAGCACAAATGGGAATATGTGGCTGTGTATCAAGTGCTATTGAAAATTGCAGCTTGCCCCAATGCTTGGGGGAGGGAATTTCTGCAATTATCAGCAGGAAACTTCTGGAAGCCTGAAATAATAAGAGGAATAATAGAAATCTAAGTATGATTTAGGAATGTAAATACTTTTCCATCCAGTATTGGGAACCTGTAAATAGTTTCATTTCAGAGATTTTTTTACAAATATGACTATATATATTTCAGAGTTGCTGGCAAGCAGTAGCCAAATACCTCTTGCTCTGGTGTGGTGCAAAATTCTGCCTGTTTACATAAATTGAAAAGTTATTAATGTGAAAGCCAAGCCAGACAGCTTGAGAAAATCCCAGTTAGCAGCCCTGGTGACATTAATTTTATGGCCCTTAAGAACAACAGGAAATACAGTGGTGTTTTCTAGAGGCTGAGTTTTATACAGACCCACTGTGTGTGTCACCCACAGCGGTACAGTCCATGAAAATTTCTGATCTTCATTCTAGCATTCACTCAGCAGTTGGCTTGGAAATCATTGAGCCCTGGTACACCCTTTTGCTCTGTCTTCAGACAATATGTTCACTGTGATGCACTCTAAGTGATGCAAAAGTTTCAGTATCCTTTCCTCTTTCATGGGTGTCTAGGAATCTCATTGTATAATTTGCTGGCATACCCCATTATTAGGTTCAGAAGTAAACATCAGATGACTGTGTGTGATAATTACTCTGCCTGCTGCCTTTTATTGACTCATTTTAACAGCAGGAATTGCATCATTTGTAAAAACAAGTCACTTTTCCCCCCTCTCAGAATTCCCATTAAAAGTTCAATGATTTAGAGTCCACCACCTTCATTTTCATAATTTCTACAAATGCATTAACACTGAATTTTATAATGTATTGCACAGGGAAATTACAGGACTGTTTCTAGATTGGCAATGGAAACATGCAGTTGTCACAGAATAGCAGTGTGATGCTGACATTAATTTCCAATAGCCGACATTGCACCCTTCTTGAAATGAAATGGAGGGATGCTTGCAGCTGTAACCCCAGACACTTCAACTGTGAGAGATAAAGCATTAGACTGGCCTCGACTACTTGAATAACATTATGTCAGGTTTAAATAATTTTGGATCATCTGGTTCCTGGAGATTTCACATCATGGAAAAACTGAGAGCAGATTAATTTCTGCAAATACTTTTTTTTTCCTTAATCAAGTGGCCCTACATACAGTGTTGCAAAGGTAACATGCAATGAAGAGTGTTCTTTGCCTACTAGGTAAAGCCAAGCTTGTCAATAATTGGATTCAGTCCATCCCTGCCTCCCATTCCTGTTGCACATAGTAGACCTTGAGGTAGACAGGACCATTTGGGGCAAAACAACCTTCAGGAAGAATAGTCAAATACAGCAAACTTTACCAAATCCCCAGGTAGCAGGTAGCATAAGGGTATGTGGAAGGTGAGAGCATCTGCTTCATTAAGGTTATCCAGTTAAGGACCTTTTTAATGTAAACTTGATAATATATAAAGGAGGGAGTGATAAACAAAGACAGATACAAACCTGATAGATGAGGGATAACAGAGATAATGCCAAAGACCAAAAGTCTCCAGTCACTAACTGATGGGCCATTGAGAAACTCTGGGCACAGCTTTGGAGAGGGCCAGCCTGGAGTTTGTAATGGATAAGAAGGGGAAGACAGGAGGAACATGATTTGGGATACTTGAGACAGTCCTGTGTCTCAAGTCCTGAGTCCATTTATTAAGGAATGTTTAGGGGAAGGGGATGGGGGGAGAAGGCAGCGGGGACTGACCAGAAAGGGGCTGGTCACTTGTAAAACAAGGCTGCCAGTGCACTTGCCTGAGCCCTGCTCCTGATCACCGCAGTCTCTCCTGCCTTCTGATTTAATCCTTTCCTCACTCTCTCTCTGCATAATCTCACTTTCTATCCCGTGTGTGTGTGAGGGCTGGAAGCACTAGGTGCCAGCTACAGGGGGGACCAGCAGGAGCGGGTTTGGTGCCGGCTGCGGGAGCTGCGGCAGGGGTGCAGGTGCCCCAGGTGGTGTCAGACACTGCGCGGGTGAGGGTCCCTGCGCCAGCCGGCAAGTGTGCGTGCACTTGTGAACCCAGGGAGTGCCGTGTGTCTGTGTGTCTGCGTCTGTGCGTCCATGTCTGTGTCCCTGTGCGTAGTTGAATTTTCACTGCCGATACTTGGCCCCGCACTGGAGCCCCCAGCTGGGGTGTCACTGTTAGGTGTAGGGCCTGACTGAGGTCCTTACCCTCTCCATCTGGGGACCGATCCGGAACGTCCAGTCACATCAGCTTTGGCAAACCATCCACTTCAACACCTTGCCAACATGTCCAAGCTCCTTGAGCCTGACTTCATTCTGTCTTGCCCTGCTTCGTTGCTGTGGCCTTTGCTTTTCCAGTGAGGGTCATGCACTGATCATACCATTCTGCAGTGCAACGAGCAGATGCTCACATTTCTTCTTCTCTTGGTGGTGTGGCTACATGAAGCAAAAAGCACTGAGTGTTTTCCAACGTATTTATTTGGGATTTAAATTCCATCACTGCAGAAATTAATATAAGACATTGCTACAAAGTCTTGTGCTTTCCAGAAAGCATTCTGCAAGGATAGAGTATTGGGTAACAAGCTGCAGTAAACTTATGTGGAGGGTGTGTAGTTTCCTCCTGGATTAACTTTATAGTTGTTGTGTATTTTGGAGCATTATTAAAACATACATTACAAAAAGAGACTCACAGAATGTAGTTTGATTTATTGTATTTAGCTGTAATTTTTTTTGTCTCTAGAACAGAGTTGTCTGTTAACTTCGTAAAAAACATCTTTTGCTCTGCAAGATCTACCCTCACACTTTGTGCGATGGCATATTGACCATCTTTCTACTAATACTTTGTATTTTTACTGACTGAATTTTTACACTGACAATGTAAGAATGAGGTAATGAGTTGATTTAACTGTGACAGCTATTATCAGAATGAAATCAATGGTGCAGAAATAGTAGTTACTAACATAATTCATAACCGGTGCTTGCATCCTAACTTTCCTTTTAATGGCATCCAAGAATACGGCTTCAAATTTGGATGCTCTTCAGTTACAGAATTAATATTCTTATTCTCTCTGAAGAACTACAGTCTGCCCCTCCAAGAAAATGCTTAAGATCTCAGAGGAAAAGCTTTAAGATGATAATGGAGAGAAGGACTGACTTCAAAAGGATTTTGTACAGAGGTAGAAAACAGCCATTACCCATCCTCTCTGAAATTCTGTGTATGTTTAGTGCTAACTGTAAAATTGTTTTCCTGCAATTTAAAGCTGAATATAATTTCCAGTGAAGTCAGTCAATAAGCACCACAGTGTCAAATCCAAAGAAGTAAAAGTAAATACTGTTTTTTTCCTGTCGAGGATGGAGTATTTTACTTTTAAGATAAGCTGCTTAGGACCTTCATTTTTATTCATAAAATTCCCCAAGGAAAACCCTTCCAAGCAGACTTTCAGCTATTTAATTCAGAGGGAAACGTCATGCATAGCTTAGAGCTGATGCACGTTTCCCTTGCTGGTTTCCTGAAGCCTCTCTGTTCCTTCAGGGATCATTCATGTTACAGCATATTCTATCCCTGGTTTGTTAATCACACAAATAATAAGGAAGAATATTCTATCTGAATATATCTAGAGCTACCTGAATGTGAAGCTATCTGAAATATCTATCCGAAATGTGAATATATTATCACAAATTCCAAGCACTCATTGAAGTGTTTGCTACACAGCAAGGCACTCAAGTATACACTCAGTGGAAAGATCTTGATAAACTGTGATTGACTGCTCAACTAAGGCCTGAAAGTCCTTCCCTGAAAAGGCTGTGGTACCAGTGAGTTCGGGTGTCAGATCTGGCTGCCTCTAAACAGGTGCCTGTCATCACTTCCAGATTTTCTGGCTTTTAAACCAAATTCTTAGAGTGCTGCCAGTGCACTGCAGCATGTCATGGTTGGAAGGAATCCAGCAGCAATTTAGCTTTAAGCATAACAAAGGCAGGAAGCAGGGAACGTAGGCACCATATATTCCTAAGCCTGCTGAAACATGAAACATGCTTCCCTAGATGTGCTGGTGAACAGCAGGGGAGTATTGACAAAAACATTGATAAGTGACCTTTAAGGGGAAAGTTAGTGTTACTTGTAACAGGAGCTAAAACACTTCCTTTTAAAATTTAAATCATTACCATTAATTTGGCCAGTTACTTTTGTAGATGTGTTTCGAGGCTGCATATGTGTTTTGCATCCCATCACTGAATTATTCCCCCTTTGCATTCCTGGTATGTAAATGGAATCTGTTTCACTGCTTTTGCTGATTAGATAACAAAACAGACTGTAATGAAAATTATAAAGCTAAAGGCTGTTTGTAAAAGCTGGTTGAAATCTTTCCAATGAATATTTCAACAGGATTTCATCTAAGATCTGCTTTCATAAAATATTCACAAGCAATGTAATTCTTCAAAAGAAACTATCGTGTAAATATCCTAGAAAGAAATTCATTAAAGATTAGGAAAAAAGTCTAATTTCTTCTTTTTTTTCCCTTTCCAACTCAATTTCCTTCCTATTCCTGCTAGAAAATGTGTTTAAAATGTGCAAAAACAGAACTGTTTATTATTAAAGGTAAAAAAGCACACAGTCTCTGAATTGAAGTTGACAAAAAAGAGGGAAAACTGTTCTGCCGTATAGTTTGCCTTCTTTTCTCACTTTTTGAGAAAGTGAAAGAAATTATTTAAAAACAGAGTTGCTTTTTCTCCTCAAAACAGTAACACTAAGATAGTGTAAAATTAATTAATTTTCTCAGCAAGAATTATAATATTCACAGGGTTTTGAAGAAAAATCCTATCTTCCTGTTTAACAAGAAATTAACACACAGAAAAAGACCTCCCTGGTGTTGGCCACCTCTGCTGTTCACTGCAACTCACGAGCTCCCTACAGCACAGAGAAGGCTTTGCATGCGGGCAGCCCGTACATGTCAAAGAAGACACGGATCCAGTAACCACAGGGTTATACCCAAGCCTCTGCCTGGATCCTTGCCTCAATCTATTAGCTTATATTGAGCAAACCAAGAAGTCACGTTTAGGTCTAAATATGCTAAAATGTGCTAGCTAAACCTAATGCAGGTGCAAGAAAATCTCTGAAAGGGTATAGTCTTGATTACTCCCAGTGAGTTTTCTCAATTTGGAGAGATGTTTTAGTCAAGATGTTGCAGTTTGTACTTTAAGGATGGATTGCACTAAACTCAGTTGCATTTTAAATTGTGGCACCCATCAGCAACTGTGCTTCATTATGCCAGTGCCCTCAAAGGAATGAAAAACTGGAGAGAGAGACCATTTCTTACTGTTTGTAAAGCACCTGTCAGGGAAGTCTGTGCCCTGCTTATTAGACATAGATGACTGCAATAACGTATGCCAGACCCTCAGTTTCTTGAATCTTTATATACTATATAGACGATGTTACATACATGACTTTGAAGCTAAGTGAGGGACAATTTAGAGGTTAGTGAAACAACTGGTTTTTGGCTTACACTGCTTTGAAGGATAATTAACAGAAAATATTCTGCAAAATATGAGTGTATCATCACTATTAGATCATGGATCCATGATCCTCCCTGTCACTACTCTTTCCTGGAATAAAGGAAATGTGAAATCATGTGAAATCATGGTGCAGGGTTGGTGTGTAACAGGCTGCCTTTGGCCAAATGAAATGTGTAATCCTACATTAGTGCATAGCTGAGGTGTCTGGGAACTTTCCATAGTAAAATCACTTGTGTGTGTGATTAATGGTTTCTCTAATCGTTTCAGCAAGTTGTCCTCTAAGTTGCTGATAAATTACATTATAGGAATTGCAAAAACACTCGCAAGCATCATTATGTTTTGTGTGATCAATAACCACCAAGTTCCCTTTCTGGGAGCGTGTTTCCTGCCTGTCAAAATCGCTATGGGAAACTTTTCTGCAGAGGCTGAAAGAACCTCAGATGATAAAAGTTTGAAATGCTGTCAACAAACCCTTGCTACAGCAGGGACATCTCTCCTCTGTAAGGCTTTGACAGTTTGCGGGAGGAGCCCAGCAGTGCCGTGCTGGCAGCACCCATCCTGCGGGCTGCTGCTGAGCACTGACCCGCTGTGCCAGAGTTGCTGTGATAGCGCTTGGTCACTGCTGTGGGTAACACTGGAGGGGGGACTCCTCTTTTAACACGTTTGTGTTTCTTGGCCCAGATTTTAAGAAGAAACAAGTCTTTCTTCAAATGGATGATGTATGCATTCAGAAAGACCAGAAGTATTTGGATGTCTTTGAATTTAACTGAACTATGAAGCTGAACTGTCTAGTAAGAACATATTTTGTCATTCAAACCACTTGTCCAAATAGTCCAATACCTTCCAAAACACCAACACTACAGATCACAATAATTAGCTGAAGTCTTTTTCACAGAAGGTTAGGTTAAGGCATTTCACTTTTCTTTTGCTGTATAATTCAACATAAACTGAATGGCTTGGGTATACTGCAATGACACAGTGGACATATATTCATGTATAACCCTTCCACCATTTTTTCAAGTGTTTGACCGCTAGTTTCTGTATTAGAGATTTACCAGAGTTTATCCTGTGTTGGACAGTTACAGCATTTGACTGCAGGAACACTCAGCACTGCAGGTTGGAAGGGACCTCTGGTGCTCATCTAGTCCATTCCTCAACGCAGCACCAGCTTCTAAGCTAGGGCAGTTTTCTCGGGTTTTTATCAGTTGAGTTTTAACAGTCTCCAAGGAGAGAAATTCCATGGCCTTTCTGGGAACGTGTGCCAGTGCTTAAGCACTCTCATCATGAGGTTTTTTTCTCTAAATCCAACTGCAATTTGGATATGTGCCTTTTGCCTCTTGTCCTCTGGCTGTGCACTTCTGAGAAAGGCCTTGCTCTGCCTTTTCTATAACTTCCCTTTTTGTAGGATTATAATAAAGCTGTTTTCTTCAGGATGAGTATTGAAAAAAAATCTCTTCAATATGTACATTTTGATATGCTTATATTCTTAAAACATTTAGGAATACAGTTTCACCCATTTCATAAGTAACCCCATTTTTTAATTCTGTGAAAAGTTTCTTCTATAGTTGATAGTTTTCTTGAGTCCTCTTCTCAAGAAAAATACTTTCTGAGGACTGTTTTTAATTCCACTTCCCTTTTCCTTGCTATCTGCATCTACCTGAAAAACACAGAGTGAACTGAAATTTATTTGTAATATTGACGATTGCTCTGCTCTAGTTAAAGCTTTTAAAACTCTTGCTCTTTCATTTTAACTATCTACAGAGAGTTTTTCTGCTTTGTCATCTTGGCTCATATTTTTTTGCTGGGGAATGTGGGGTTTTTTTCAGGGCCTGTTCTACATTCAATACTTGAAGTAAGGAAAAAGTGGCATGGCTTAAGCACTAAACAGAGACTTCTCTCCATAGCCTCTCTGTATCTTTGTGATCAGCTGAGAAGCCAGCGTTACTGAAGAATGATAAATCTGTCCTGGGCTGCTAGGGTAAAAGTTATATGAAAAAAGCTGTATGTTAGTATAAGTTATTCCTGGAGACAAAGTTTGAGTTCCAAACTCCTAAACAAGCTTTCTGTCTGTCATGCTGGCTGTTTCTCTGAACCTCTGTGCCTTAGTGTCCACCTATAAAACAAAAATTGTCACACTTCCCTACCA
This sequence comes from Ciconia boyciana, assembly GCF_034638445.1. Classification (NCBI taxonomy): domain Eukaryota; kingdom Metazoa; phylum Chordata; class Aves; order Ciconiiformes; family Ciconiidae; genus Ciconia; species Ciconia boyciana. The sequence continues at coordinate 35,991,541 of NC_132937.1, forward strand.
CACAAAGCTATAGCATGGATGCATTCATGTTTCTGGGAACCTCAGGTATTCCAATAATGTTGGAAAGGAGTAACAAGAGAAAGGAACAGATATGACTCTTCCCTTTCTATGACAGAAACAGCAGGAGTAATTCTACTTCATTCTAAGGCAGCTGAGCTTCCGAATTTCTAGTGTTTATCAGTTTCACCCTCGTATTTTGATGGCTACTTGATTATGTGCTAGAACTAGGAAACAGTCAGTGATACCTGTATGCTATCTTTGCTTGGTCAAAGGTTGATTTTATCTGAGGATATTCTTGAACCACAAGACTTGTCTGAGCGTTCTGAGCAGTACACAAATTCAGATCCAGCGTCAGCCTTTAAATTTGTGGCTAAACCTGATCTTTGAGAACTGAAAAACCTAAGCTAATGTTTCAACCGTTATAAATACACAACACAGGTTGGGGGAAAAAAAAGCCAAATTATTTCTAATGCTTAGGACTGACAACAGAATAGCTGAAACAGACCTAAAGTGCTGTGGTTGAGAATTACTAAGGTATTAAGGTCAATTGATACATTATATGTATTATTGAAAAGATGATTTCACATCTCAAATGTAAATGCACTTTTTTTGAAGTTCTGTTGATTAATGCTCCTGAAACTTTCTCTGCTAATGACTCATCAGGATACACACTCAGGGAAGAGTGATGCTGTGGCTGGAAAGGTGAAGGCAAGTTACTGAGAGAGATGCAGGCAATGGGGAGGGTACATCCATCCGTTGGTGACAGGGTGCTCTTTACGTAGGATACACACAGTATGCAGGAAAGGATGTGGTGCCTCTTCTCCACCAGGGTATCTTAGAAATGCACTGGGCAATATAGGCAACCAACCAGACAGTGGAGTATTTTTTCTCCTTGGTAGGGTGATCTTTTATGTAAGCAAATCCATAATTCTTATGACACATCTGGAGACCTATAGTTTTAGGCTGCCACTAGGTAAGACTCAGCTCTGACTGCTGAGCTACAGCTCGCTGTTGTCTCCCTTGTCTTACCTGTTACAGCTGAATTGTCCAACTGGGAGATCAGGCGAGTGCCAGAATGAGGACAATGGAAGGGACAGAAGGAGCCACCAGCCACGCCAGAGACAGAGGAGGGGAGCGGGATTTCCCCTTTGACAGGGACGAGATGTTAGATCTGCTCACCCCATTTCATGAAACCACACCCTCCATCTGCTCCTCAGCAAAGCATCCAAGTGTGTGCTTCAGTGCTTACCCTAAACCCGTGACACCTTGAGCGTGAGGGGACAGATCTGGTGTCCTCAGTTACTGTTTTCAACGTGGCACATTTCTAAAAGAGCTAGCCTTTTTGTCACAAAGCGCTGACAAGATTTTGTCACTTTTTAAAAAGACTTGGCTCCCATATAGGAACTCCGACTGGGAACATATGTTGGAGTCAAGCTGCTGGACTTAGTCGGCCTGCTTATAGCAATGCTTTGACATTTAAAAGGGTTGGATCTCAATCATTACTCAAGAGGAAGAATGTGTGGATTTTAGGCGTTGTGATACCAGTTAGCTTAGCTCTGTGCTCACCACTGGCCATACATTATCCACTCACCAGTGTCATCAACAATCCCATGGACATTGCAGGACCTGACAATAAACATTGTTTTTTTAACCCCGATGTCCCTGATCTTAAACTTAAGCTAACCCTTGTGCTGAACACACCTCAGGAATGAGAACCTGTCCTGGAATTAGGTGTATCAGGGCCTATCAGCCCTCACCAGTACTAAATCTCCTGGCTTCCCGGATGTTGCAGCAGTCTATAAAGAACTTGGTGCCTTGCTGCCCTGAAACATAACCCTCGTCGCCAAACTAATGCTAGCCATGAATGGTCCCAGTCCATCAGATGGCAAAAAGCTGAAAACAGAGCTGTCACTCGCTTGTGGCAAATGCAGCCATACACTCAAGTTAATATGTTCTTTTCCTAGTTATAAACAACAAATATGTCAAAGAATGTTTCAAGTCAAACATTTTCCACTTGTTTTTTACTGAATTCTGAAGCCGACAGCAAAACTTGGGTCATTTGAAAGACCATTAGAGAATTTTAAGTACGTTTGGTTAAAAAAGAAAGAAACAGACAACAAAAAAGTAACAAAGGACAATGTATTCTAGTAAAGTATTTTTTGTATGCAGTCTTTGCTGTCCCTCTCCGAGCAATGGCTTATTTCTTGCAATTCCCCAGCTTTCTGCAGGCTGAACTGAGTGCATGAACATGGTGTTAGCTGAGTGACTAGGAGCTGTACGGTAGCTCTCCATGTATCTTCACTGGCGTCATACATTCAGAAAATCTAAACATTAGATCTAAGCAATGATCTTTAGAAATTAACACTGCACTTAATTCATCCCTTGTGTAATTCTATGGGCTTCAGTAAAGAGGAACGCCACCCATCATCTTCTAAAACAGATTATCATCTGCCTTCGTAATAGCTTTAAAGAGGTTTCCATTCCTTACAGGTAGTATTATAACATGACTCGGGTTCTGTAATTTACCACAATACACTGCAAGCGTCATTCAAAGCATGTTATTTATGTTATTTAATTTACCAAAGTTAATGGTTAATGATTGATGCCACAAGAGTAAATGCATGCTGGAGTGCTGTGGGAGCTCTTACTGACCTGGAAGCCTCTCCTCTGTGTACTTTCTTGCTGACCCACTTGCAGGCAAGGCTTATGTATGGGTGTGGGACATAATGATGCCAGCAGGCAGTGGAGTGGGGTGTCTGATTTAGTTCCCTTTGAAGGAAATCTGATAAACACATAAACTACTTGGAGAACAAAACCAGCACATGGTAAACAGAGAAACAAAATCTCCTCAAATCAAATTGCTAACACAGACACTGCCTGGAAGACATGTAAAAACTTTGGGTACCACTGTCTCTTTTTTCTGCTGAGTTTTATGAGCAAATGCTTTCCTTGGAAATTGCTAAAATGAAAACTTTTCTAAAAGGAAAACTGTGCAGCTTTCAAAACTCCAGCCAGAAATACACCTCTGCCATGAACCAAATGTGTAAGAGAGTGCCATGCTGTAGTTAAAGACTTGCAGAAGCTTGAATATAAGAGGTCTTGGAGCACGACAGCTCTAGCCCTGCCTTCCTTGGTCACAGAGACGGGTGCTGCGGCATTCTTGTGAACATAAAGCATGGAATAACCAACTATTAGTGTGCGAAGCTTAGGTCAGATTTAATTAAAACCTGCTTATGTCACAAGCCTACTGTACCACCTTGTAGGCAGTGGCTCCAGCGGTGTAGAAGGAAATAAAGAGAGATCCTCTGGGACAACTCTACCGTTCTTGTGTATATTTTGGGCAACACTGAACTAACTGCTGTTATTGAACATAATTCCTTACAAACACATATGAAAAAATATAAACCTCATCTTACAAGCAGAAACAAGCCATCATCTCTCATGGAGGCTTTGCAGACACACCTAGCCATGGCTGTTCCATGTATCCCAGATGTGTGAAATCTCATAAATTTAAAATTACCCCAGCACCTTGCAGACAGTTTTGGAAGATGACAAGAAATCAATGCATTCAGATGCAGATGCAGACTAACGGTAAAGAGTGGTTGCTGGTTGTTGCCAGCTGGTGAACTGCCAAGTTTGACACATCTCATACTTGAAAGACATCTACCCCAAATGTGATGCTACAGACTGCTCTGTTAACTGTGTGAAACACTCAAATACCCAACTGCATCACAAGATGGGAGCTTTCAAAGAGCATTGGATGACATCCATTCCTCTCTCTAGGATTATCTTTGTTATTACTTTGTAAATATATTCTGGCTATGATTAGCATGAAACTCTCTTGACGTGGCCCCTTGTTATGAACAAGATGTTTCTCTGTGCATGAGCTAAAGCACAGAATATAGGCCAAGTGTTCCAGAAGCATATTCATTACTTCACACTGGGAATTGCCACAGTAAAATATTAAATACAGTTAGACCAAAATAATAGTTACTTTAAGGGCTCCATTGTGTCACCAATCAAATGCAGATGGCCTAATTAATATTACGCAAATTCAATATTTTGCCTGGAGAATTTCTAGCAGCTAGGGTCACAACAAAAAATGCCTCCCAGGAAATAAAGGGTAATCAGGCTAAAAAGGCTCAAAATCTCCCAAGAAAAAATTATAAATGTCAATTTAAAATATAGTGTCATAGCAATCTCTAGAAGACTCTTTTACTAAAAAATATTTGGGACTCCAAATGAGCTTAGCAAAGGCAGCTCGCTTTGTATGACATGCAACATAAAAAGGAGGTCCAACACATTAATACAACTAAACAGTTTAAAAATTGTGTAATACATAAATCAGAATTGATTTTTTTTTTCCAGAGTCTAATAAAAACATAAAATGTGACCTCCATTATGATATCTTCCTTGGCTGTTACCAAATTCTGTGCATGCTAGCTAATAAGCTTAACTAAAAGCATGGCATGAAAAGCAAACTTCTTCCTCCAGGGCAAGTTGAACAATAAGGGATCATCTTGCCTAAGTTTTGATGCCTACAGTGAATATGTCTTCATGTGAACAAATAACCCCGGGCTCCTTTCTAGTATTAGTGAAGAGAAACATATTTTAGATGCAGTTCACCTTGGCCACTTTAGGAAATAGGTAAATTAAATCCTAAACTTGCCTCTTTCTACTCTGTCATCTATTGCTATAGTGACAGATAGAGTCATTAGCTCAAACCATGGATAAGGTGAGATAATTTCCATCAACTATGAATAAACTGTTGTCACCAGATGTTCAAAAGAATTATATCAAGCCTTGAAAAATTAGGTCTTAAAATACAAAGCATTAAGTATTCAGTAATGGATTTTCCTTCTCTTCCTTTTACCTAGAAAATATTTCTTAGGCCTCCTGGCCTGATTTCAGCAGGTGCTTGTTTGCTCTGCTGGCTCTGAGATGTAGGAATAGTAGCCACTGGATGATCAGGAGAAACTTAGCTCTCAAATCCAACTTCCTTTGGGAACAGGAAGAACCCACTGAAACCATCCACCTGGACTTTCTATTAGGGCTAACGGTACCAGTACTTTCAATAACATTCTTTAGACAACTCTGCATTTTCTGTGTCTTTTATAAAAAAGTGACAAGTTCCCAATTTCTTTTGCACCTCTCTTTTTTTAAAGGCCATGAAATCAAATGCTTCGCTTCATGTTGGAATAGTGTATTAATTCATAGAATCATAGAATCACAGAATGGTTTGGGTTGGAAGGGACCTTAAAGATCATCTAGTCCAACCTCCCTGCCATGGGCAGGGACACCTTCCACTAGATCAGGTTGCTCAAAGCCTCATCCAACCTGGCTTTGAACACTTCCAGGAAGGGGGCATCCACAACTTCTCAGGGCAACATCTTCCAGTGTCTCACCACCCTCACAGTAAAGAATTTATTCCTTATATCTAATCTAAATCTACACTCTTTCAGTTTAAAACCATTACTCCTTGTCCTATCAATTGCCTGATAACAGCATATATCAATAATCTCTCCATGAAGCAAAAATTAGAAATAAGCCACCTTCTTGAGTACAGCATTATAAATATGAACCAGATCTGCTAATATCAAATGAAAGCCTTAGCATATGCTCCAGTAACTAGACAGAGAAACTTGTCCCAGAGTGGGTCCCAGGCCACTTGACCTACTTACCAGCAAGTCATGCTTGATACTCGCTAGTGATCCCACACTCGCTTGCCCCAGTTGCTGGCCCCATGGACACACAGGCCCAATGACAAGCAGTCTGACTCCAGTTGCTGGTGCTCAGACTCCCATACACACACATGCACAGAGTAAATTGAAATGACACCATGTGAATTTGATGGTGTCAAAAGCAATCATGAATAGGAAAATTTTGCATAGACTACTCAAAAATAGACACTAAAATGTCTACACAAACTATATTAGTAAAACAACTGCAAGTAAGGAACAGGTAACTGAAATCACCTTTTGTATGTGTATAATTCCCAGGCAGATGGAGTATTAGATGCATAATAAGATGAATTACTTAAAATTAATAATTATTTGACTACCTTTAAACACAGCCTAGTGAATTTAACATAGCTTATGATTATCTTTACAACTAGGCAATACTGTGTGCTACTCTACCAAATCAATTAGCTGCTCAAGCCTGCCACAAGAGATGCAAGAAATAGGGCTGTGCTATCAGTCAGCGGTGGCACCACTGGGCTGGCTGGCTGCCCATTCCCTGCCTTCACAGTAAATCCACATTCCTCTTCTGCTCCTCAGCATAACAATAAAGCCAATCTATTTACAGACAGTAATAACCTCTTCTGAGATTTGCATGCCCAGAGGTGATAAAATTACTTCAGAAAGAAGAGTAAGACTTGCTCAGAAATTCCCTGCTTGCCTTATTTTTTTAAGCAGAGCCAATTTCTCTCTGTGTGTAGAGGAAATAGAAATCTTATCCCCTATGAAAATATCTCAATAAAACAGCCTATTTGTTGTGCCTACATCTCACCCTGCAGCACTGGAAAGGGAAAATTTATGAATGTGTAGACCTCAGTATCACAAACAGACAAGCAAAGAGCCTCTCGAAATGCAATGGGCTTGCCCTTCTGTTGTGGTTTAGCTCTAGTGGGCAATTAAGCACCACACAGCTGCTTGCTCACCCTCCCCCCCGGTGGGATGGGGGAGAGAATTGGAAGAGCAAAAGTAAAAAAACTCGTGGATTGAGATAAGAACAGTCTAATAATTGGAAATAATAATAATAATAATAAGAAGAAGAAGAAGAAGAAATTGTAACGAGAAGAAAAACAACAAGGGAGCAAGAGAGGAACAAAAACCCAGGCGAAAAGAAACAGTGATGCATCCGCTCACCACCCGCTGACCGATGCCCAGCCCATGCCCAAGCAGTGATCACTGCCTCCTGGCCAGCTCCCCCCAGTTTCTATACTGAGCATGACACCATATGGTATGGAATAGCCCTTTGGCCAGTTGGGATCAGCTGTCCTGGCTGTGCCCCCTCCCAGCTTCTTGTGCACCTGGCAGAGCATGGGAAGCTGAAAAGTCCTTGACCAGTGTAAGCACTACTTAGCAACAACTAAAATATCAGTGTGCTATCAGCATTATTCTCATATTAAATCCAAAACACAGCACTATACCAGCTACAAGGAAGAAAACTAACTCTATCCCAGCTGAAACCAGGACACTTTCACTTCCCTCTTCTGCAGCAAACGTTCCTGTAATACCACGGCACAACTGTTGTAAGGTGTGCTCAGCTGCAAGACCAAGTGGCCCTCTGGTAACAACGATGAAAACACCCAGCAATGCATACTGCAAAAACTAAACCAAAGAAGGTTACAGCCATAAGGTCATGCCGACGCCTATGTATTGGGCTGCGCTGTGTCTTTCCTTTGGGGATCCACCATTTAGATTCCACAGTCCAGCAGAAGATATTATAATAAAACACTTCAGTCTCTTTTTCATTCAGTTTTATAAACTGCTCCCTTAAAGGATTTTGAGGTTTATACGCTCATCTTGGCTACATGCCACAGTGGGTGGATTCCCAGCTAAACTCTTCAGGGCTATATGGATTCAAGCTATTCCCAATAACCATAACGCTGCTCTTGAATTTTCATCTGTTGTCAGAGACTTGCTCTTTCTCTGTCAAGGCTTATGGTGCCCTAATACCACAGTCAACATCCCTCTTAATGCTTTGTTCTTCTAATAAGAATAATCCTCTGCCATTGTCCCTTCTAATACTTTCTTCTGGCATTAGTAATATGCAAATACTGAGCTGAAGATTATTACACTCTATTTTTGCTGGCTGTTTTCCTGAGAAATGTATTCTATTTATGGCACATGTTGACACAGCTGGTTCCAATTTTCCTTCTCATGCATAGCAATTTGGGGAAGCCTGCCATACTCCTGTATGTAAGAGCAATCATGCCAGGCTTTTGTTTCAGAGAGCTCCCCATCCTATGGGTCCTTTCTACTGCCTGGGGAGGTGATCCCTGTGTTCACTTGCCAGATTGTCCTCAGCTTCCTCAGCAGATGTGTAGACCCATCACTGGGGTCATGGCCAAGGATAATACTGAGAGGGAGACAATGCTTCTCCAGCCTAAGGCCTTGTTCTCCACCCACTATTCTGGAATAGGAGTGTCCACACATGGAGTTAATCAGGGGTAAGTCCCCATGCAGACAAGCCCTCACACTAAAGGCACCACTCTGAAGGATGCTGAGGCCTCTAACCACATCCTGGGTACTAGATGTTCACCACAGATTACCCCAGCACTGTGCCTTTATGCTGCAATCTAAACCTGAGCCTTCAATCTTAGCAAAGATCAAAGAGCACGTACCCAGAGCTCTGCTATTAGCTTAAAGACCTTTTATGATGATTATTAATGTGATAGCTATCATACTTCACCTGCACATTTAAAAAGCCTTTGAAAATCACTAATTCATCTTCATAGTACTACTATAAAGAAGGTTATCAAATGTCTCACGCTGCAAATGTTTCACACCTATGTGTCTGTATGCATATGTCAGGCAAACCATGCTTTATTTTTCTCTTTCTAGCTGAGCTGACAAAACACTGAGGGTTTTTTGAGTTGCATTTTTTTGTGGGAAGGCATGGGGAGCAATTGGGAAAATGATTCAATGTGATGACCCTCTGAATTCCTGTGGGACTCCATGTCAAAAGCATACTTTTTTCTACTTTCACATTTTTGGACAAAATTAAAGGAAAAGTTCCAAGTTCAATTCCCAGTTACTGCTGTGTAAAACTGGAGTAGCTCCACTAAAACCATGGGTATTACACTAGATTTATGCTGTTCTGAGATCAGAATTTGGACGGCAGGCTTTGTGGTCAGTGCTTGACTATAAAGCTTTTCAACTTGAGGGTTTTGTAATCATCTGTCCCAGAATTCTTTTCAGATGAACTTCAGAAGACACTTCAGACAATGCTGTATTTTTCTTTTTAAAATCTGTATTTTGGTTAGTGAGCAAATGTAAATATAGTCTTACAAGTACAAAGTAGAATAAAACTAGGAAAAGGAACCAGCAAGTCTGAGTTACTTTCATTTGCTCTTTTGCCGATACCCATATTTGGACCTGCTCAGCAAATTAATTACCCCTCAAAATTTTAATGAACTGATCAAATGAAGTTCAGTTCAAAAATGGATAAAGTGACTTTTTATGCTTGCTTGGCAGCTTTTGCACTGGAGAAGCATTGGGTGAGACCCAAAATTTGAGGGCCCTTGAGTTGCATCATCCCTCAGGGCTTGGTCAAGCCCCACAGGTCTCTTTTGCCTAGTCATCCTCCCAGCTGCAATGTCACCTCTTGTGGTGTCCACAAACTGGCTGTGCAGGTGATAGCCCTGCCATGGGGATCTGTTCCAGGCCCTCTTTCCATGGTCTTTGTCTCCAGCCCAGACAGAGGCATTCCTCCCACAGCAGATGAAGAGCTGACTCAGTACTCATAGCAGCAATTTCTGCTTCATTTAATCTACTGCCTATTAACACCAACTTCTGAGTATTGATTTGGGTACTGAGAAAAGAAAAAAATGGAGACCATAAGCAAACACTCAAGAGAACACCTGTCCTCACCCCTTCCTCATCTCAGTTTCCCTTGTCTTTGCCTAGGGTTGCAATCAGATGGCCTCAATTTCTTTGGTGAGGCAAAGCGTGGCACAAAGGGTTGAGTATAAGAGGGGGTATAATGGCTTCTCCTGGACTGGCCGGAGGCCTGGCACCTGTTTAAAGTGACCAGAATCAAGAACACCATGTACATCATCATTAACTCCGTTTGCAGCCCTGGTACCAACTGCAGGAAAAGCAACAATTAATGTTGCATCAGGGATAATAAAACATCCAACCATACCAGTGTGCATTAATCATCCATCCACTAGCCACAGGGATGTGGAAGCAAAGTCTGTTTGTCTGTTCTTAAGTATTTGTACCAGTAAAAGTTGTAATCAGTAGCATCCTGCTCCTCTCCCAGGTGCTGGGAGAGGCACTATCATGCTGCCTAAGGACAAAAACATCCCAAGGACTGCAGCCCAGCTGCTGATGCTCTGTGACAGAATTATCACAAAGTACTCCCTGGATGTAGTGTTTGCAGCAGGAGGAGCAACGTACAACAACGGACACAGTGGAAGGAGCTGGATATGTTGTTATTGTTTCACTTTTCATGGTGTTCAGATAGGATAGGATAACTATGAATTCCATTTATTTTTTTAAACCTCAAAAATAGGAGTCGCCCATAGCTTAATTTCTACTGCTGTGAGAAAGTCAGCATTTGGTTCTTCTAAATTTTTGACAGCAGTCTGGAGTTTATTTATACATTTCTCTCACTCTTGCCCTCTTTCTCACATGCACGCACTCCACCCAGATCCTACGAGGCTATCTTTAGACTTGCAGGCAGTTTGGATAGTTACTGGAAATCACCAGCTACTCTAATTTTAATTTCAAGTCTTAAAAAAAACCCAAAATACTTTAAACTGAACTTTAGTATATCATAAGCTATTAAAAATCTGCAGATTTCAGTGCAGTCTGGAGGCTTGTGAATTTTCATAAAAGCTTGACCTGTTTAAGATCTAAGCTTTTTCTGGAAGTTTCATTGCTACCCCAGTCAGTCCCCTTTAGTATCCTGCTATGCAATAACACACTGCCAATGGGTATGACAGAAGTTGAATGAATCATGGGAAAGATTGGAGAATATCACTAATGGGGAAAATGTGATAGCTCTATTGGACATGCACCACCAGGTCAACACCGACTCCGGTATTTAGGCATGGAAGAGGAGAGGAGCAGAGGTGTAATGCCTGTTGTGAAATGTCCTGTTTCCATTCAGCAATCACTTCTACTGTTGGGTAACAAACATGTTATCAAAGGCTCAGAGCAAAACAGACATTGAGCTTCGCAACTAGCCAGAGCTTGAGTTAACTTTTGCATGTTCATATGATTTAAGTTAATTTGAATTAGTCTTTTATTCTTCATATTTTCTAGCATAGATACTATATTTGAGCCCTGACATAGGCCCATCTGTCCACACATTCAGGTATTAACATATACAGGGTGTATTTTCAGGGTGACGTGTGACTAAGCAGTTACATTTTAGTTGGCTGTGCTGAAAATTTGCCTTTTAAAGACCACAATGCATCTCGTCATGTGGTGCAAGCTAAGCTTCACTGGTATCTTTTCTAAATTATGGATGTTGTCTTAGATTCTTGCTGTGCTACTAGGCTCCATCCAGCTCACATCTCCCTATGGAAATAGCTAGTTTCTATGTGCATTTTAATCTGAGGTGTTGCTGTATGGCCCCATAGTTTTAATTACTTTGCTGTGAGCTCTGTTTCCTTCACCATTTCTTTTTTCTCCCTTGGGAAATCTACATTCATATCCAGCATCTGTCACCTATCTAATTCTTGAGAACAAAGGCTGATGTCATTACAGCTTCCAGCCGCATGTGAAGCTGCCAGTCAACCTGCGCGTGTCTCTTCCCCACACCTTATTTTTCTTTCGATGAGAGTGATCTGTTCTGTACCTCACCACAGGCAGTGGGATAAATCCTTTGCCTACACCTAGCATGGCTACAGCTCATGCACTTCTCTCCCAGAGGTGTGCTGTCAGGGCAGCTCCATAGAGAAGGCCATGGCCCCAACAAGTATGAAGCAGTCTGTGCCTCCAGGCAAGGTGAATGTGAAGCATCCTACCTTGGCTGGTTTATGCTTATTGCTGACAGCAGACCTGGAGGAAACTGGTTGGATCGTAAAGCTTTAATAAAAAGAAAGAAAAAGATAGCTAAGTCCATCAGCCACATCAGTTTTGCTTGCAAGGGGAAAGAAGCACTTCAGACCCTCAGTAAGATACAGTTTTAAGTGTTTGTGCTTGTTACAGAAGTAGGTCTGTGTGCTGCAAGGCATGCCCATTCAATTGAGCCAGCTCACTGCCACAAACTGCCTTTCACAAATTCTTGGATTTCCTTCATGCTTTCTTATCCCTCTCAAGGGAAATACAACTGCCTCTTAGATGTCAGCATTTAGGTATAACGATGATAAATGCTATATAAAAGATTAAGGCATCCAGAGTAGATGATGGGAAAAAATTAGTCTCTTGCCACCTACGGTGATTAAAAGTTTCATAGTACTTTTTGAAATCATAGGTGTGTTCACTCTCCTTTCCTGGCTAAATTTCAAGTTAGACAACATGCTGTCAGCTTTACTTTATGTAAAGCTTCCTATAGACTGGAGATTTTTCCCTTCACTTCCTCTTCTCCCAAGCTGAGCACTTCCAGTACTTTCTCACTCCCATCCCGGAGGTGGTTGGATGATGGTAACTGCTCACATAGAGGTATAACTTGCAACTGAGTTATTATTCCTGCAAATGGTAACACAACTTCAATACAAATCATACCTTCTGCCATATTAGCCCCTTAGGTACCTTCATACATCTTGTTCACCTCTTACGAAACTTTCTGCCCCAGTGGTTATTAAAACATATTATTGTGGTTGCTCTCACTGTGTCCCAAATTCAAAGGCAGAGTAGCACAGTCACAAATAAAGGAAATGATGATGTTGGACAGGTCAGTCGAGGGTGAGATGAATGAGTGTGAGATGGTGCAAAGCCCCTTGCCAGGGCTGAGCTGGAAATGCCCCTGTTGAGGCAGAGTAAGATGGTCTGGGAGAAAAGAAGCACGTTCTCTCTCGCACTCCTGAGATCTGATTTTCCTGCTGCCCTCTCCCATGCAGTTTCCTCAGTATGTAGATGTTTGGATGTGAAGTTTATAGTACTGAGTGCCCATCCTACCCCTTTATTACCCCAAGGCCCAAGATAGCAGCTTAACCTTCTCCTAGTACTTCATAAATGGGGCTCACATTCCCAGGAATGTTCCAAGGTCTCATCAGCAAGGTCTGAAGGTTGCAGGCTTCATGACTATTTCGAATACTCATTGAGGTGGGGATTGTGAAGTGGTTTTGTTGCTCAAATAATGTTGCAGTCTGAGAGGTGGTGACCCTGTCAAAAGCTAATCATAGTTCTCTGACGTAAAAAAAGGAAATAGAGTTAAAAGAAAAATATGGTGGTATGTAGATGCTACTGGTGGAACAGTATTCATTTCCCTCTATTGTGATAACATGGATACAAAAAAAATCACAGTGTGACAGACATCAGCCATAGCATGCTTCCACCGCTATCTCACCACCTTTGTGTGCTTTTGCTTACAGACACTCAGAAATTTCTCAACAGTGACCTTTTTCCATTGCTTTTTGGTGTTTCCCATTTTTCCTGCCATTTTTTCTGCTGGTATTATTCTTCCTGTTTTCTCTTGAGGCATTCTGTTATCTACCCATGGCTTCATATTATTTCCTCCCTGTTCACCCCATTCTTATTTTAGCTGCTTTTTCCTTCCTCTTACTTATTTTTTCTATCAGTTTCCTATGTACTCCTATGTCTTCCTTGCTTTCCTCCACACTTCAGCCAGTTGTCTACTCAGAAACCTCTAATATTTGGACATTGTGATGTGAATGTGATTCATCAAAAACATCTAGAAACCAGAACAGTTTCAGTGCCCTCATCTGATTATGACAACCACAACATTTGCTACTACTTTCCACCATATTTTTTCCCTAAAATAGAAAATCAGTTCCCTGACTGGGTGCAGCACACAGTCATGAAAACCTCCACGTCAGCACACGGGAAGAAGTGGGGCATGAGGAAGGAAAAGCCACCAGGAGGGGTGGCAGTGCCTCTCCAACCAGCTCTGAGCCTGCAGGGACAACTTATGCCAATCTAAACTGATGATGAAACCAAGACTCCGCTCTTGACCTCTTTCTGCCTTGTCCTCTTTGTGCCTCTTTGTGCCTTTGTGCCTCTGTGTGACCTATTTGTGCCTTGTCATCGTCAGTAGATACATGAGGAAATTGAGCTCAGGCCCAGGACTCTATAATTTCTCAACTAAAAGCTATGAGTATTCAATACACTTTTGTCCAAGCTCCACTCAAGGATTTCTCCTGTCTGGAGTTAGAGTAATGAGCTTCTCCTCCCCTAGTAACAAACCACATCAAACTTACAGTGACTTTGCTGTAGGTAGGCTAATAGTAGAATGCATTAATTACTCTCTCCATGGTTTCTGCTTTTCTCTCTCCTCTAGCTCTGTGCATTATCTTCTGCCTTTTTTCTATATTTACCTATTTCCTGGCTGTGAATATCAAAAGTGTAGAGGGATCAGAATGAAATAAATGCAAGAATGTAGACTGCAAATAAAGCAAATCCAAACATTAGTAACTACTCTAGCAAGCTCTCTTGCGCTCTATATGGTTACTGCAAGTTAAATCACACCCACATGAAAAAGGTCCACCTGAATTTAAGATAAACTGTTCTCTTTTCTGTAGTTTGATTTCACATTGCAGAATTTCAGTGTTTTATCCCTGCTGACCCATTTCAATGGAACTGCAAAAAGAGAAACCTCCATTAAATCCCACAGATTTTACCAAAAATTCTATACAGGCTTACTGCTTGCCTTTGAAATAGAGTGTGCAAAACTTTTTTATAGTGTATGGCTAGTAATATTGCTCCTGGATACCCTGGTACTGTAACAGAGAAAACATATGTGGTTCATTTTGCACAGCAAGCAACAGTGTACTTTTTATCTCAGCTATGTCCAATAGGATTCAGCACTTGTCAGCATGCTGTGGAGCTTCCTGTAAAATCCTATGGAATTTTGTAGAAGAAATATAAATTTTTACCAAGATTGCCTAGTCAAAAGGATATTACTGTCTATAAAAATTGACAAGAAACTGCAGGTTTCCCTTCTATTGTGCTTTTTAATCCCTTGCAGCTCTGCACCTTGCAACCACACGGAAGTAGGCGAAACAGAGGAAAAGAATGGGGGAGTAAGTATAAAATATATCCATATGGGCCAAAATTGTAACATTCTCCATCCATGGCAGATATTTATAATGCAAATTTAGCAAACGTTATAATTTGTTTTGTTTTGTTTTAATTGTTTTTATTGAAAATCAAGGGTCTGATCCAATCTTGTTCTGCCATCAGCCAGATTCCTAGTGAGTTCAGCAGGGGTTAGAGTCCTTATTAAGGAGAGATGCACAAACAATGGCCAGTGACAAGCAACTAAGAATTCACTCAGCAGATCTACTGAGAGTGCCTGTAAGATACAACCCATCCCAAAGTGTTAGTATCCTGAAGCTTGAAAATGTTATATTATTACATCGACAGCCTAATCTCTAAGATATCTTTGCAGCTACTGTATGCTGTACAGTGGCCTGTGTATAGATAATAAAAAATAATAACTAAAAATAATAAATAAATAAATAATAAACAATGATACCTAAACTGTAGCTGCATCTCAGTAGCTCAGGGTATGACACCCAAAGGAGCTTTAGACCACCCAAGATGCCAGCAGGATTCTTAGCTCCTTTCAGAAAGGAAAGCAAACTAGAATTATGCTCACAGGTCCTCAGCATTCATCAATCAACAATCCAAAGCAAGACAAGCCTGAAAAGACAGATCATCCTTAATCCACTGCTTTGTGAATGCATATTGCTAGAGACACAGAAGAATTCTTTATCTTAGAAAAAAAGACACATAATTTTCAACCAGCGATCTAGGGACTGTGCATGTGTGCATGGGAATGTATGTGTGCTTCTCAGGGGTCCTGAAATGATGCCCAAGGTAGCAAACCCATATATGCCACATATCTCTTTACATATATATGAAATTTCTAACAGGTCTGTACCCGTTCAGAAAAAAGAATGTAAAGGTCTGTGCATTGAAACAGGCAAAAATAAAGGCACTGGACGACTTCCCGTTAGGGGAAGGGTCATGAGCTGGACAGGATTTCAAGTGCCATCCAGTATTCACGTCTTTGCAGTGATGTAGAATTACATCACTAATTAGGTCTGTAATTAGGATTGCAACTGGAAAACTTCAATTCCTGATGGTTTAACTCTATCCCAGGAAAGTTGTGAGTGCAGGAAAGTGCCATTCAGTGAAAGTGGATGTCTTTTTGCTTTCCTGTGTTTTGTGGCTTAAACCCAAATCCCCATTGGGAATTAATCTATCCTGCTATAACCACTATAAGAGCCATCACCTTTCGACTCAACTCAATACTGAACATGTACAAAGAACAGCCTGTGAAATGATTGCACCAGATTAGGGCTCAACTATGTTGTTAAATGTATTCAAAATACCTCCCTGCCAAGGACCATTCTTTATTTCTTCTTTTTGTATGTGTAAAACTTCAAACTCCAGAGGTGGCCTGTCACATGCACTACATCTAATGGAGAAGACATGGTTGGTGTGTACTGTTTTGATGAATGGTTTAAAGGCAGAGTTCAAGTGTTTAATTTTCTGGTCTTTATTTGTTTAAGTTGAACCTTCTGTAGTATTTTAATCTATATGGCATGTCTCCATAACATGCAGGTAGATTGAAAAAGCATTGGCATGTTTTCAGATAAGGCACTATGCAATAACCCCTTCTCAGGTGTTATCCAGTGCTTTTTAAAAGTCATTCATTCCCTTTCCCCGAAGCTTTGATCTGAAGACACGTCAATACAATTGGATGAATCTTTCGAGAATGTGTTTGATATATATGCCAAGTCTCTTCTTTACAGAAACTTTGCTTCAGAGATCATGGGAGTGATATGAACAAGTCTGAAGCTTTTTAAATGTTGATATGATATTTAGCCAATATTTAAGCAGCTCACAATGAGTTCAGCATAACCAAGAGAAATGCATTTTTCAAAGGAAAAGAAAACATCTTGTGGAGAATATTGCAATGTGTCCACTTTCAGCTGGCACTTGCATGCAACACCAGGGTATTTTAATAAATAGCATTTCATTTCTTACAAACAAGAGTCATCCAAAACCACAGCACTCTGAAATATTTTTAAACAATGGGAAAAAAGACTTTGTACCTTTTCCTACCATTCTGGAAAAAAAATGGAGGTTTAAATGAACTACCAGATTCTAAAGACTTTTCGAGTCACCAGCTAGAAGGCATGTTGACTGCTACAGGTCAGGCTTTTTCTTTTCCACTTCAGACCTTCTGCTAGCCTACTTTACAGTGGCCAATTATAAAGCCAGGAGAATCCTCCTTCCCCTATCTGACTGCTGTCTGATACATTTTTTGAGTTGTGTGGGTTTTCTTTCAACTTGAGTAGTTCTAATGTTTGACATCACACTGTTAGAAATTTGATTTACATTATATTTATAAGGGTCACTATTTTCATGCTTGTTATTGGTGTCATTGGAAGTGAATGATGCATACATGGCAAGTAATATTAACCAAAATATTAACCAAAACAACTACGCAGAGAGTTTGGATAATTTATTACCTCAGCAAATTCAAGCAGCAAATGTTTCTGTGGCAGGAAGCTGGAGCTAAACAAATGTGCATGATAAATGAAGAACCTTTTTTTTAGCATTCCAGACGGTAAACGTCTGGAGGAAATTGTCAGGAATGGTGATCTAATCAAATGAAATCACATGCCCTGTCAGTTCCTTGACTCAGTTTCCTCACAGTAAGACAGGAATACTCATTGTCTCCTTTCACATCCTGCAGGATCTACTAGATCTTCCTAGTTCTTGAGCGTGATGGCACACAGGCAGCCTCTGCCCTTGTGTCAAGATACGGCCATAAGGGTCAGCCAGTGTTGATTTCTTTGTAGGACAGGGCCACAACATTTGCAAAGCATTCAGCCAGCCATCCCAAACCTACAAAATTTCTCATGTGGGTAAGAGCCACAGAATCAGAGGTACAGGGTGACAAGTGACCATACCAGAGGAGAGGGATATCCTGGAAGGGTTCTCAAGCAGCAACCACAGGCAGGGTCCACAGCTGCTCATGTGCCTGGGTTGCAGCCTGGGACAGAGCCAGGCTGTGCTGCACTGCACAGGATGTGCCACTGGACCACGCAGTGCTGGCCTCACCGCATCCCCAGCCTCACCGCATCCCTGCGCTCGCTTCCTCCCATTGTTGAAGACAGCAGTGCAGCCTCATAGCCGGGCATTCAGCTGAGCCCTGGGTAGGAATCCCACCTGAACTGCTTGAGAACTGCCAATGGCTTGGGAGACAGCTGTAGGCCTTCCTTTTTCCAGCAGAAGGGCTTCCTATATTAGCTGCTCAGTACCAGAAATAGAAATAAATGTTTATTTTAGACATCAAAAATAGCCGTTCATTGGGTCAGAAACAGAGCAAAACCCAGGAAGATGCGCAGATGAATGTGCAATGTGAACCAGATTCCCTTTCAGATTATATCTTCTTTGCACAGTCTGGGCTTTTAAGGACATCTCCATCTGGGACACTGGATAATTCAATTAGAAGATTCACTTTGACTCAAGACCTCATTTATCTTTTGGAGGTAGCACAATAAATCACAGCTTTGTGAGCCTCAGTACAAGACTGTTGCTCTGCCCTCCACCTTGCTCATTGATCAGACTGACAAGAGCACATCTGTCTCCAAGATCTGGAGTTGGTCTTTGTTCCCCTGGCAATCTGGCTCCAGGATCCAGGAGTGTAAGCAAGAGCCAAGCAACTGAAGCAGAAATAACACCAAGTAGGAAACAAGTCGTTTCCATGCCGTTGGAAATGCATATGCGGAGAGCGACCATCATGTCGCTGAAATCATGTTTGTGAATAAATATTTCAGTTACCATTCTTAGTCTGAGTTTATTGCTGGCAGTGGTCCTGTGCTGAACAGTGGTGTCATTGAACCTGAGCTTAGTATTCAAGCTCAGTTGAAAAATGACAGAAATGCACGTTTTCTGCCAATTTTAATATGAGCTTAGCAGCTGAGTGTGGCATTCTCTACATACACTACATTTTGGGGGTGGAGGGATTGTTTTGCAGAGCAAGTCAGGCAAATGGGATTAGCCAGCAAGGCATCTCTATCAGCAAACACATTTTCTCTTACAGGGACTCCCCAAGGGACAAACCACTTGAATTTATGTGTTTGTGAATTGCTGTGTCTCCATTGCCTTGCCATGGCCAGGACTACCTGCTTTGAGTGTGGCACAGAATTCAAAATGCATTTAGACAAATATAGTGCTATCCAATAAATAAGATCCTGAATGGACTCAGTTGACTGAAAATATAGAAGAATGGTACAGACTGGGACTGGAAAGAGGCAAATCAGAAGAGATGTTATAGACATCAATAAGTTTATCAATACCATGAAGAGATTAGGGATTAGACTGTTTTATTTTCCAATGTCTGAACAAAGTACGTTTAAGTTATTGAGTCTTGCACCATAGGAACTTACATATGCAAAAAAATTACATACATTTAAGAAGTAGATAAACAAAATCATGGCAGAGAAAGCCACAATTCTGAAAATCCACAGATTGATGGATATTAGGAGCATATGAACAAATATTATGTATGCATCCTCTCTTGATTTACATTTTGGGTAGTTATGCAATATTGGCCACTGGTGGACACAGGAAAATGGGGTAGATGGACCTTTGCACCAGTATGATTCTTGTTACATATCTACCTTCTTAAATTGCTGCTGGAATTATCCCACTCTTCATTATCCCACTGTGCACCCAGCGTGGAACAGGTCATCTTAATAAATTCCTGCTAACATGGAAGAAATGGCAGGGGTTTTTTATGCTATCAGTGGGAACTACACACCCAAATGTCTTAAAACTGTCACCCAAGTGAGAATTTTTTAAAACACGCTATGTGTCTGCCATGTACGACACATTTTTCTACAAATGAGTCTAAGAAAGGCCTTGTGAATCTTAGAAATAATGTGACTTCAGGGGAATACCTACATTAAAATGGAACACTATGCTTTGTTAATTTGTGTAATGCTTGAAAATCGATATGTCACTTTGTCGTGATAAAGGCTAAGTGCAGATAATGGATTAATTGGATTATTGGGCTGTAATAAAATGGTCCCAGGAGAGCATAGATGCACAAAGGTGCATGCAATGTTTGGGACTACCCAGAAACAACTGAAAATACTTTTACTTTTGACATGCAGATCATGATCTGACCTTTTAACGTAGTGATCCAGCATATGGTTTACAGTGGAGTTTTGGATGAATAATCACTTCTGGTTGGTTATTTTCTTGAATGTCAAGGCAGATACATAACTTCTCCCAGTATCATTCAGTGTATCAATATTTCAGCCTTCCTGGATTATCACCTTAGCTTTACTAGTGACAGGTATGTCACAGTAAGCACTCTTTTCCTTATTTTAAGTAATTCAGACATTGTATCCTGCAGATTAAATGGCAGAGTCATTTAAAAGCATTTTCCAATGCTGTTTCCTGGTTTACTGTTTTTAATTTATGATCTGTGGACTATTTCTATGTGATTCACAAGCAGCAACAGAAAAGCAAGCCAATTGTCAGCAGGCTTAAATTCTCTCTAAATGAACTGCATGTTCATGAACTGCACTGGAAAAGACTGGGGAGATCTGCAAATCAAAAAATCAAATAGGAACAATTTGTGCCATCTCAGATAGATAGCACTTTTTAAACACTTAATTTTCTCCAAAAGCAGCCCCTGTTTTATAAAAGGGGCCAAGGAAGTGATTTACCAATTAATTCAATACCACTGTAACTGCAGAGAAGCAGGAAAGGGTGCACTGTGCTTTTGTTAAACATTGCTCAATACAGACAACTGCATACGGAAATTGATGCCTTCCCTATGTTTTAGCTGTTAATGCACAAAACAGCACAAACATTCATGACCTAATGTCTGGAAGAGGAACTTTCGTGCTTTCTCACTTCTTTCTTTCAGTTTGGAACTTGTGGGGTTTTTTTTGTTCACACTACCTCAAAATATCATAACAAAGAGAAGAAGAAAGAAAAATAAATTTAGGCAGCTAATGTAATATAGATTACATTGTAATATAGATTACATTTTGTAATATAGATTAAGCATTGTAATATAGATTACATTTTAGATTTTTGTAATATTTTAGATTACATTTTTTCACACCTTTTGACATACCAAATGTATGCAGGGCCAAATTCTAAGCCTTGTTAAATGTGAAGGCAGGTTGAATAATAATTTTAATTTTAAAAAAATTATGAATTATTTATATGCAGAGAAATTTCCACATTGGTCAGATGAATTACTGATAATGAATAATTCATCCAGCTCCATTAAATAATTTTAAGTCATTGAAACCTCTATGCCAGGCTTCCCAGATATCTCTTCTAAGATTCTGATCACTCTAAAATTATGTGATCATCTGCAATACTAGTTCTGAGTATTTAAAACATACTTTTAAAAAGGACAGAATAGGCCAGTATGGAATCAGGAACTGCATGTGTATAAATCAGGCTCTTTCCACTGAGGTGAAATAATCTGAATTCCCCAGGAAGTGAAGAACTGTCTTAGGATCTTCATTTTTAAATGTGGGTCCTCATTTGTGTCACCAGAACTGCTAGATCATCGTATGGACATACTTGGTCATTCAGTTCAGTTGTGTGCAGCCAAAAGATCAACCTTTCCTTGTTTCTTCAGAGGGTCACTCTATCTATTCTCTTCTACCCGAGCAAAATTACCCTGGGAAAAGTATTTAATACTCTGTCTGGCAGGTTAATACTCTGTCTGGCTTCTCTTGCTGAGAAGCTGAATTTAGTGTAGACAGCCTCAGCAGCACTTGTGATGTGTGGCAACTGGTAGGATCAGGCCTTTTTTTTTGTCAGGAGACCAACTAACCCCAAGAATTGCAACATTTAATTTAAAAATATATCAGAGCTAAACCATTAGATTAGTAAACTGTTCCTGTTTGCTGGCAAAGGAGTCTTTTCAAACTTACTCAGCATTATGTGTCAGATGCTGAATGTATGTGGTCATAATCTCAAATCCCTGTTTATTTTCAGTGAGTCAGCTGTTTTTTCTTTTTTTGCCATAAAAACAAGTTGTTTCACAGGACTCGGTTTCCCTAGACATCGTAATTCTCAGAAGCAACAGGGCATAGGTCACTTCTTGTCTTCCTCAATGCTGAGGTCATGAAAACCGCTCTGATCACTCATTTCTCTCGTTTCCTTCACACTGAATGTCCTTTAGAGCATACGTGACTATTAATGGCTTACTTCACGAATACAAAAAGTGCAAAAGCCATTCCCTTCTTGTCTAGCAGAGTGAAGGAAATCAGGAAACCAAACAGTACATGGGAACACATGTATTTTTGAACGGTTGGCTAGCACAACTCATAAAAGTAAACTCTATATGACTGTGAAGCCACTGGGATTATATATTCTCCTATCATCCTCTATCAGTTTAAGCATTTTGTCTCTGTATTTTGCTGGTGTGAACAGCCTTTTCTCTTTTTGACAATGAACAGAGTCCTGGCTTGATTTTATATGAGGAAATCTCCCTGGGGACTTTGCAGACCCACAGGCGATAGGGCTATTGTTTGCTGGGACATGACAATACCAGACCAGTGGAATATACAGCTGCAAGCCACAGGCCACTGCTGTTCCTGTGTTGTAATCTCCTCCAGTGGAGTCTTCCAGTGCACAGGGGAAAAATCTCCCTTTTCAAAGAGGCTTAAGATTTTGGAGCTTATATACTTACTTAACCATAGGGTCCAAGAACTCAAACATTGCCGAAAAAGTTATGTGAATGGTCCTGTCTCATGCTGTGCTAGCTGTGTACAGAGGGTTAGCATTGCACTGAAGTATGAGGCATACAGGTTGTGCTAGGTAGACCGGTGCTAATGAATTAAATAGTGCTGTGGGATGTGCCTAGGCAGTGGCACTCAATGCTGTTAGATCATTAGAATCATCTTCAGCAAGGTTTTGGTCCAAGACAACAAATAGACTCCCAAAATTTCCTAGACATGGTAAATTCCAGTTGTGGCCATCATGTTTGGGAAGGCAAGTGGGGTTAATAGGCCGTGGGCTCTCCTAAGAGGATTGGCCACTGTGCCAGAAAAAGACCTCTGTTATGCTTACTTTACCAGCATAGACGTAATCGCCATGTTGAGCTCTTACCTCAATGACTTCTGTAATTGTGATCTTCAGATTTTATTATTAAAATAGCTGGTATCTACAAATGGTACTATGGCCTCTAAATCTGCTCCAGAGGATGCACAGCACAGCAGGTTAGAACCCATCACTGTAATGCCTTGCTGTCTGCATGTCTCCTGACTTAACACTGGGTTAAATCCAGCTTTTCCATCTTCCTTCTGAGGTTGACGCAAATGATGTGAGACCTTCTCTCTCCATCAGCACCTTCCAGTGGAACACCAGAACTGATAACTGCACAGGCGGGACTTGGAAACCCCAGCACACAGCTTCTGGACAGCTAACACAGGAAAATGGAACTTGCCTTTGGAAAAAAATAGAAGCACTGACAAGTTCTTGTGCTTTTGGAATGAAATTTAAAACTCATTTTTCCTGGATGGGAAGAGAACAAATAGAGTCAACAGCAGCTCAATCCAAAGAAGCCAATAGAGTTTTGTTGTTGATATTTTTATGAGCAGACTGCATATATGAAATGAACCACTCTTACGAAAATTGGTTGGATAGTTGCTTTTTTTTTTCAAATTTTGCTCTTCAGCTACAATTGTACCAAACACTCTTTTAACAATCTCTCTTATGTCAGAATACAGCAAAGGGGTGCAAGTTTCAGAAAAAGTGAATAGCATGTAGGCAGTCATCTTTAGTCATTGCATCATTCACCTAAGTCAACAAGGGTGCTCTAGAAATAAATAACTTTAAAAAAAAAAAAAAGAAAACGACTACCTTATTCTCTGTTCACTTTTTAGAGTGCCTTGTTATTTAAGCACTTGGGCAATGATCTTTTCCTGATGTTTTCCACTGTCATTTTTTCCCCGCTGTGTGTCCCTTACATTCTTTAACCCTACATCAGACCACAGAAAAATAAAATTGAAAAGGGGAGGTGCCCGTGGAACAAAAGGGAAAACAAAACACCATGGGTGTGGAGGACAGAGGGAATCTGCAACAGCAGATTCAGTTGTAATTTAGTGTAGTTTGTAGCCTTATCTTTCCAGACTGCCCAGCAAGAGGCCACATTGCCCAACTCGTCGTGTTTCAATGAAAGAGAAACCCATGACTACTGCAACCAGGAAATGTTGACATTATGGAGTTACTAAGAAAACCTGAATGTTAGTCACTCTCCATGTTGGACACACTGCAGGCAAGGTCACAGAAGCTTTACTCACATTAATACCACTGCTTTTTTGTCTTGACAGGATCTATGACAATCAGGCAAAATGCTTTTTTTTGTCAGTGCACAAAATGAAACAGCATTTTCCACAAAAATTTTGAAAAGAAACATGTTGAGCCTGTAGCATGGTTGTATTCTGTGAATAGAGAACGGCTTTATTGCAAGGAAAGGGGCATTGCAGAGAATTGACGGGACAGATTCAGACACGTGTGGGTATCTTCCTCCTCCAGTTGCTACCATTAGTACGCTTCTAATGCCCATGAAGGGACATTGATACTGTATTCAAGAATTCTCTCTTAACATTGAAAAATATGGACAATGAACTGTCTATGAGACTATGTCAAGACTACACCACACTTTGAAAAAGTCATTACTGGAAGCAGCAGTAGCTGGATATATGGAAGACTGAACCAGTTAAATTCAATTAAAGGGAGTTACTATTATAGGCGAGGGCTGTGTAGCATGAACGCATGATGAGAAAAGCACAGTTAGCTGTATAACTTGAGCAGGATTAACAAGGCAAGAAGAGGGATGGAAAAAGGCATGAGCAGGTGTGGGACCTCATACAGTTGTGGTGGTATGGGTGGGTTCTTCCCCCTGTGGTGGGAAAGGAGGGGGTGGGTGCCACTGCAGGCCATGGGACCATGCTGCACGCCTGCTGCACGCCAGGGCAGTTTGCATGAGAGACAGTGAGAATGCGAGTTGCAAAGGCAGTACAGCTGAGCCTGTACACCTGCCTTTGCACCTCAGACTGCTGCTAAGTCCCTTCCAGGGACCTTTGCTTTCAGACCAGTTTTTATTCTCACTCTTATGTTCCCCTATTAGCAGCAACGCATTTTCCAGATCTCCCACCTTCCCAAGACTGGAATATGGCTGAATTCCATTGCTTTATTCAAAATAAAGAACTCCAAAATCCTTTTAAAAACATGAATATAAAACTTCGTGTCAGTTCAGTGAAGAGGAAGATTACTGCTCAGAGTCAAGAAATTTGGGGCAAACAGAAGATAAAGCATAGGTGTTTATTTAGCCATTGTTTTTTGATAGCTTTATTTTTAGGCCCTGAAGATGTGTGCAAATGGTCCCCCCACTAAAGCAGTTTACCTAAAGACATTGACTAAATCAGTGCCAGTTAGATTAGAAGCCAGGATTTCTAAAATTTTGATCTCCATATTTAGCTACCTTTTATTATCTATTTCCTCCTTTTCAGAGCAAGTGATCACAGAGGAACCATAGATCTACAAATTTTGCAAATGATGTTAAAGTTGTGAAAATATTTGGGTTTATATCAAACTGATATGTGAGGAGTGTATGGACAAAATTTGAGTTGCTTCCCTTAACGTTCCTGCATGCTGCTAAGCTTGAATCCTTGAATACTCTGCTCTCTTAATTGATGTTAGAATACAAAATGTCCCTTTTGTTTAAGAAGTCACTAGTGCATCAACTTCAACTGAAGTAAGCATGAGTGAAACAGAAGCTTATATTTTCTTGTGAAAGCAGGTGACCGTCAGTAATTTCTGGGTAATGAAAGGGGTAGGTTTCACGACAGAGAGATCTCAGGCAGAACTAACCACAAGTATGTATCATTCATTATTCACTGTGAAGTTGAGAGGGGAAATCTAGTTTGCCTTTCAAATCTGAAAGCTAAAGATCACATTCAAAATATTTTCAAGTTATTAGTAAAATTAAGGTTCTTACCTCCTCTGCTATAACCCCCCAAATATATAAATACTCTGCTTTGAATATGTACCTCAAAAATACAGCACTTGCCATTACCAATGTAATCTGAGTATTTCAGGGTGTTGAAAAACACCCCATTTGGAGTCGCTTATCTTTCTAACTGAACTGCAAACAGGTTTCTGCTGGGATGGTATTATCATCTAATGACTCTAAGAAGCATAAAACTACTGAATTACTCAATCTAATTTAAATTCCACTCACAGAAAAGGTAGAAAACCCACTACAAATCTGTTCTTGCTCAAAATAATTTTTTGTTGTTGATTTGTGATTTAAAAGTTAAAAGAATTTTCTCAGACCCAATTTTATTTATTTTGCTGACATAACATGCTTATTAAGACACTGCATATTTTTATCCTGGGAAAGGCTCACCATTTTTACTTCTTAGGCTGCAACCTAACAGTGTCCTTCCCCTGTTATTTCCCCTGTTGCAATAATTCGCATTGT
Source organism: Ciconia boyciana (assembly GCF_034638445.1). NCBI lineage: Eukaryota > Metazoa > Chordata > Aves > Ciconiiformes > Ciconiidae > Ciconia > Ciconia boyciana. The sequence continues at coordinate 36,017,896 of NC_132937.1, forward strand.
TTTCACACTAACAGTTTAACTATCACAATTCAAAATAGCAGTGTTGAAGGATAAGTGAACTTTTTCAAAAGGAATCAGCTTGGTTTTATTTGTATTTTGTCCCATTTAATTTGACAAGTGCATTTATTTCCAGACTAAGAATCTCAGGACAGGCATACAGCACCCATCATGTGGGGCTTAATATTAGAAATACAGCAATACTGAAAAATTGATACTAGGCAGTCTCACAACACTTTTGTCTGGGAAAAAAAAACAAACAAAAAAACAAAAAACAAACCACCAGAAACCCTCCAGAGTTTAATGGTCTAAAAAATTAAATTAAGTCCATTCATTAGGGAAAGGTTACTTAGGATGCATATCCCCCAGACATTCTGGCCTCTTTACCAATTACTCTAGTAATTTCCAATGATACGGACACCTGTTCTCTGGATACACAGTTCAGACTACCATCCTTATTTCACTGAGGACACTAAACAGCAGCCAGACGGCTGCTTATTATAAGCCTTTTAGGAATTTGAACCCGAAGTGAGAAACAAAGTGTGATTTTCTCCATTTTCCAAGAGCGTGAGCTGCATACATACTGTGAAAATGCAGGACAAAACAGCTATAACATTTTCCTCCAGTGTCGTAGACATTTCTTTGCCTTACTCTTTAACGTAAGATAAGAATTTCATTCAGGAACAAATGGCAGTGTCATTTCCTTTTGAAAAGGAATATTAACTTCTTCCTTTTAGAAATGGGGAAGCACCTAAAGCGTCTCCACATTGGGCAGTAGAACTGCTGTGCTCTCGGAGCATGTCACTGTGAGGACCGCCCTTGCTGGGCTTTGCACAGGCAACCGGCTGCAGCCAGATGGTTACTTGACTCTTCCAATAAAAGTATTAGTTAACAAAAGCCTAAGGAAGTATAAGGCAACCCTTCCTGCTCTGCTCTTTCCTCCCAACCCTTTAACTCTCATCCCAAACCAAAGCCTCACTAGACTTTGAGAAAAACATCTGTGGTGACACAGACTGAGTGCACTGGGGCTAACATTTAAAATCTAAGGTATCTTCGGTTAGACTCCAAAATGCCTAGAAGGATACTTATCTAATAGCCTAATTCAAAGAGGTAAAGAGCATACTATAGCTCTTTTGTTATTTTAGGAGAACTGTAGGCACCAGCCTTCCTGTCAGAGCAAGACGTGAGGTAGGCAAGAGCCTAATGATCAACCCACCACCTCAGAAGCCTGTGTATTCAGGCAGGCAGTACACACCACCCCTGGAGCCAGAGACTGGAGATCATTGGGATAGCAGAAAGTGAAGGCCAAGAAGGAGAGACTCCATGTGCTATCCCCAGGAGGATGTGCTCAGGCATCAAGATAAGCCAGCCCGTTCATTTCCCCTTCCCCAAGGAGATGAGGTTGGTAGGATCCCTTTGCTTGGCTGCTGGCATTCCTTTTTTACCTCATTATTTCACCAGGGCACTTCTGCTTGACAAGGCTGGCTTGACCCAATCCTTAAGTTCGCAAATTTTCAGACTTAAGTCTGTTTAAGCCTATTAATGTCTTTGTGTTACAATACATATTTAAGAAAGACTTTCGGGCTCAATTTGAAGACTTCCAAATAAACAAAAGCATGGTGATGTTCCCAAGTACGTTTTTGCAATAGTTAAGCTGTGCACTCAAAAATGTTTCCTGTTATTTCTAAATTTCTTCACAGTCAGCATCAAAGTTCACTCTGCCTTTTTTTGTTACCTGTGTTACCTGTTACCTGTTAACCTTCCATAAGCCATCATCAAGCCAGATCTTGGTCATTCTTTTGTAAAGCAAAATAATTGCAGCTTATTAGTCTTCTCATAAGAGGGAGAGGTTTGATTTCGTCAAATATTCCCCCTCACCAAATCACCGTTTTAGGTTCCTTTCCTACTTCAAAAACTTTTCCGAACATGGACATCAGCACTGAAAAACCTGCTCCTGTTTGATCCCATCAATGCAGTACCGTGATAATACTTCTTCCTTAAGCCACTAGAGCCAAGGATTATCCTCTTGGATCCAAAGCATTGGGCTGCAGATCAGGCTGAACTGGTTTTCTGCTGTCATCTGTAGTAATTTGTAGTTCCTGTTCAGTGTCACTGCTTTTTAGGAGGAGGTAAACTCCAATTTAACTTACAGTCTTTTCCTTCAGCTATAGTTGCGTGTGAAGGTGGTTGGAGGTTTTTCGGAAGCCCAGTCTCCCATTACAACTGAAGTACAGCAAAGAAAAAAGGGGGTCAAAAGGACAAAAAAAAGCCCAATAACTAACAGTACTAGAAGGAAGAGGAGAGGGAGGAGAAACTGTAGCAGCGTACTAATAGCATTTATCGTTGACAATCGCAGGACATGTTTTAAAACATAATTCATCATTCTTCAGTTATCTACAAAACATCATTTTACCAGATTGCTTCCGTGTAGCTGTTTTACACATTTCAGTCTTTCAATATATACAACACTGAAAACTTCTTTGAACTCTGAATTGTTCTTCTTCCTTTCTAGCCTGATTTTCTAAGGGAACAACCCCTGTGCAACTATGCCATCTGCCTGTCTGCTTCCCAACTCCAATTTCAGTGCAACAGCCAGCTTGAGCCAACTTTGAAAGAGGTGCGAAGTTCTCAAAGATGCTAAGTTCTTACAAGTTCATTGAAAATTGGCAGCCAAAAAGAGGAAAGAAGCCCAATTTACTATCTCATGGTGAGTGAAAGACAGACCCAACTCAGCATCTTCTCTATTTGAAGAGGCAGCAGCCATCTGGCCAGTATATGGGCACATTTTGGCTGGTTTGTCAGGACACATGTAGCTCTGAATCAGCCACAGGACATTCTGAAGCTTTTCTGTGTAAATATGCGGGAAGGAGCTGAAGGTGAACCTGAGGAAGGGCAAGACAAGGGCCTATAAAACACACATCCAAGGGAAGCTTCATTCATCTTGCTGCTCCTCATCTTCCAGTGATTCCTCTTAAAGAAATGACCACCTTTTTAATAAGGACAAGGAAAGGAGAACCACTGATAACTTTTGGGCTCGGTGCCAGATCATCAGTGGTTTTAGTTAGGTATTTGACAACAATAAGGAGTATCAGCACAGCTGAGACACTAGGAAACCCCATGAGATCCCACAGAACTCAATGAAGAGATGACGGCATCATACTAGTACACGTTTTGTACCATCTTGTCTCAATGCAGTCATCACCTCACACCATCCTTACCATATGTAAAAGATGACTGTTCAGACTGCATGAAATATTTGAGTTGATTAAATTTTACACCAGCTTCCTATTAAATATTGTTCTTATTTATACTTGATGAGGGGCCTTTCTTTGTGCTTAGTAATATTGTCCCTAACTTATTGGTAGCTTAGACACGTGCAGCTGTTTGTATCACTTTCAGATGAATACAGAACCAGGTTTTGAAATGCCCTGACCTGAGAAACCTGTTGGCAAATAACAAGGGATTTTGAAGTTGAATCCCGCACCCTTATATTATTATTCCTACACTCTTAAAAAGAAGTATTTAATAAAAGTTAGTTCTGCAGCAAGTTCGAGCAGTGTTCTGTGAAGGTTGTCTCCTGCATTTTTAAAAACAAGCCAAACCACCTTCTTGTAAAGTGTTTCCAAAACAGCATGGGTTATAAGAAAAAGTGTGATTTTGTGTTGTACACATCTGAGATAGAGACTCTGTCATGGTAGATTCACATCTGCTGCCAGCTAGGCTCTTTTATCGGATGTTAGAATAATAGTAGAAGCTGGAGCAGCAACAGGGAAACAACTTGTCAAGACAGAGCAGACATAGATGAATATAACTCATCAAAACTTGAAAACAAAGTAAGCATTGTTGCAAAAGCAGTGGGAAAATGTGTCTGTCGGGTAACTGCTGTGTGACAGTAAAATGTCAGAAAATTTGCTTTGCCTGAGAATGCAGAGAAAGATGATATGATTTCTGAGGGACTGTTTATCTGAGAACTGAAAACAAGAAAATAAAAAGTTGTAGAACAATAGGAAAAAAACCTAGTCATTAACATCTAAGGGCAGTTCTCTGGAGAAGAAAATTTATGCAATGCCTTTGTCCTAGAGGATTTGAATGCTTAGACAACACCATGCTGGGAGTCAGTGTCTGTATATAAAAAAATTAAAAATTAAAATTGCAAGCTAGTGAGCTAGACACGCAAACTCATCCACACAGTATGAAGGAGCATTAGATATCTGAAAAAGGTTTTCACAGTAGCTAGTGAAATGTGCCTGGCGCTGCCTGAGCCAACCAGAAGGAAGGAACAAGGTCTGGATCACGAAAGGGAGGTTGGTTCCCAGCCTCAGGCTGCAGGACAGGGCCAGTCTAACACTCAGCACGGTCTCCCAACACTCCTCAGTCAGTGACTCAGGTAACAGGTAAACCAGCTCAGCTGTTTTCCCTAGAAAGCCTGGAAGGTTCCCCTGTAGGGGAACATACTTTTCCCTTGCTCTTTGCACACAGTAATGGAAAGGGCAGAGCATTCACCCGACTTACTGTAGTGTTGACCCTAGTTCTCTGGGGAGCACCCTAAATGATGGTTTAGTCTCCACCTCCTTGTTCAGTCGGTATTTTTGCAAAGAGCACCTATGGCTCACAGCTTTGCACTCTCTCCTGGGAGTGGAGGGGGACACCTTTCTCAGTCAGAGAGGAAGAAGGTTTAAGCCTGGTTTTCCCCAATATTGTACGAATGCCCCAGTCACCATCCCTACCTGCCACCACCAAGTCTTTCCCACAGCGTGTGGGGTTTGCAAACACAGTGGCAAGGAAACATGTCGTTTAGCCAAGGTGTAGGCTAGAGCCAGATCATTTGCTGCCCTGAACTGCCAGCCCTGGCTGCCTACTCCATCACTGAGGAGAGTGTAAATCCAAGGCAAGCCCAAAGAATGGCCATTCTGATTTCGGCATCTTCCGGTCAAACCAGGCACTGCCAGGACTCCAGCTTCTGGAAGTGTTGAAGTTCGCAAATGCTGATGTATGTCATCAGCTGAGCGGGTGCAGTGATACCCAGGTCCTTGCTGTGATTTACCTCAGAGTGAAAGAGCTCACTAGATGTTCTTCCTTTTTATCAGTGGCCATGGCCAACACACTGGATTTCACATGCAGAGCAACATCCTGGTGCCAACAGTGTTTGCTCCCATTACAGCCCCTGTGAGAGATCCCTCTAGTCTAGGTTTGAAGGAGCAAATTGGCACAGAGAAGTCACTTGAACCAGCCAGGCTACAGATCCTCTGTGTAACCATCTGTGTTTCCAACACTTGCGTTATTTTCAAAGGATGTAGGAGTCCTGTGTGTCTGCCCCAAAAGCAAGAGAGGCCATGCCATTTCCTGTGCCTGGGGACTCTTCAAAGGCAGATTGCAGAGACTTTGAGTCAGGCATCTCCTTCTCTCCAAATCACATGCTTGTGTGGAAGCTATTAGTCACTTGTGTCATTCATTCTAGCATGGGATAAAAACTTGAGCTCAGTGGAGTACTTTGTAAATATAAATCTCTCCTAATAAGAAAACAACAACTTCTGTTCCTCTGTGGAAACTGTAAACAAGAAAATAAAATACCTTCTTGAGATACTTGCTAGATCCACCTTTGGTATTTCTTAAGCACGTGCGTAAGTGTAACCAGTTGGATGATTTCCCCATACAGCATCCAAAACACATTTCCAGCTACAGCTGGTCTTCACTTGCTAGAGAAAGACAGTTGTAGTCTCAGTGGACTCTGCACTGGAAGCACAAACAACCAGCCTCATCATTTTTGCTGTCTTTTGTTTATGATATCAATAGCTAAGAAAGAAACAGGTCCGTGTCTCACATCATCAAAAAAGAGTGTGAAGAAGGTAGGGCAAAATATATTTTGCTATTCATTTTAAACTATTCTACAGAGTTACCCATATGTAGCAGGGTTGGTTTGTTTTTTCCCAAAGCAATAAAAGTTGGAGAAGTTGCCAACAGCAGCCATGCTATTCCTTTAAATACAGTTATCAGCTCCAAGAGCTCTGGAGTTACAAAGAGTTTCAACCATTTGAAGTACTAGAAACTTTCTGTTCCAAAAGCTATGTACTGGAATGCCTTCTCATCAAACTTTCCCATAAACTAAAGAAACACATATTGGTGACTTGTGACCAGTGAGCATTAAACCATGTAAAAGTTCCATAACAGGGACAAGTAAATCTCCTAGACAGTCAGACTTGTTTGAAGAAAATTACAACATCCATAACTGACAACAACATAAACTGTCACGGAGGTAAGGGGCAAAGCTGGGTTCAGGTATGTACATCCATCCTATATAGATTGTAGCTCTAACACCTGGGAGGTGATGCACTGTTTACAACTAAACTATTACAATTGCTCTTGGCAGAGGCTGTGATTTATGTATGTGCTTACATATTCTTGTTCTGGATTTGTGTTTCCTAAAAAAGAAAGAATTTTTTTATTTTAAAAAAAAGGAAGTTAAAACTCTAAAGCAGAAGGTGGGTATGTCTAGGTTTCTTAGCAAAGTACTGCCCTCTGCTCACAGGTGCCAGCCTGAGAATTTCCCAGCAGGGTGGAAGTGGGGAATCAGTGAAACCAGAGCAGAGCTCCGCTACCTGACAGCCCCTGAGAGCAACCCCTTCTTCTGCAGCTCTCCTTCATCAAGCTGCAAGAGACGACCTCTCCCTGATGGCTGAAGCAGTGCAGAGAGGCTGGGCGGAGTGAAAGCTCTCACCCTCTGTCTGTGAAATAGCCTGGTATAACACGAAATAGGCTGCCAAATGACCAAGGTCTGCCCACCACAGGGCATGCTGCAGCTGAGCTGAGTGTTGGGGGAACAAGCAGCTGCTTCCCGAGCTGTGGCACCACTGAGGGGCATCACGAACCCACCGTTTTAGAAATTTTCAGGCTTTCTGGAGAACCAGTGAAATGGAAATTGGTATAATGTGTCTTTAAGTGTAACTTGTGGGTTCAGATTAGAGTAGGCCACAACACAGATCAGTGGTGACCAACTGTAACCACCCTGTTGGCTCTTGAGTGACACGCACAGAAGTACTGAGCTTCTGAGGGCAGATCCCATACTCAGAACCAAGGACTGCCAAAGAGACATCTCCAAATCCCAGAAATTAGCACCACAGGAAAGACTAAATGAACCTAAGCCCTACAGCCAGGAGCAAGGTGATTTAGGGAAGGAAAATGGGCAACTTGTCTCACTGATGGTTATACTGCAGCATTCCTAGCAGCATATAGAACCTGGGATGGACAATGCAGATTGACTAAGAGATGCTATGACTTAGGCAGTTGTTTGTTCTTCTAGCTGATTCATCCCACTACCACTTACTTCTGCACCTGGTCTAATCTTAGTCCTAGAGCTGCTCTTCAACAGTATTTTGTGCAGCCATGTGTAAATGAGATCAGTCCTCAAGCTACTTTCATTTCTTTCAAGGACTAAGCTCAGGTCCATCTTTATTTTGCATTAGTTAGCTCAGTGCTCACAATCAAGACCTCTGTTGCCTTACTTATAAATACCTGTCAGTGCCTGCAGATAGATAACTGGATTTACCATTAATCATTAATTCTGATTACAATCAGTCAAAACCTCTGGCAAGTTCACCCTGTTCCTTTCTGCACTTTGACCAAGACACTAGGAACATTGCAGCTCTATTTTTAAGGCAATATTAATGCCAACAGGCTTTAACATCTGAGTTACACCCTAGGCAACTCGGCTCAGCCAGACTGGGCGATGGTTATATAAGGACGGATTTTAGTGATCTGATCTGATGAATCCCCGCAACTGGACTTCTTGACAGGCAGCCACCCTTGACAGGCAGCCACCTTTGTCAGTCAACATTCTAAATGTCCATGCCACAGGAGATTCACTTCTACTAGATCGCCTGCCAGCTGCAGAGGGAAGCAGAAGAAAAAGCAAACTGAGCTTCTCCCCCCCAAGCACAACTCTCCCCTCTAATGGGAACAAAACTCGTCATCCTGATTCTTGCTTTTCCCTTTCTCTGGCAGTGAGGTGAGCTCCCCCGGCAGCATGGTGGATCATAGCCCGCTTCCCAGAGGCACAGCCCAGCATGTCACCTCTGCCTTTCAAACAAGCCCATGGGTCTGCTTCCACATGACCTTCCCTTGTTTTCAGAAACTCCATCTAACCCCAGAGAACTTATCCCTGTCCCATCCTCCTACCTTCCCCTGCCTCTGTAACCAACCTCTTCCTCAGCACCCCTGCTAGCAAAGCAGCTTCCCTGGTGGCTTTGCATGTCTCAAACCAACTTCCTATGTGAACCCTTACGGATTCATTTTCATTTACATGCACTTGAATATTTATTTGTATATGAAATATGAACTTTTGATTCCTCCAATTATCTTTTATTCTCTCAAGAATTTCCTCATCAGTGTGCTTTCCTGCACCATACATAAAAGCTGCTATGCAAGATGTTGTTGTACGGTGTATTAGCTGGACCAAATCACTGTGATCAGTCACACACTATAAATTGCACATACTTATTCTGATCTATTGCCTGTGTTCTTGCAGGAAGTTCTGATGCTCAGTACCATCCCATACCAATGCTCAATCTGCTCAGTCTTCATTTTTCCCCAACAAATTTATGATACTTGATGCCCCTCTCACTGTGATGCCATGCAAAGGTTTTGCAGCTAAAACCTCAGTCTGCAAACAACTTCGTGTCTAAGTAGTGGTTACCAGCACGTATAAATTAGCATTACCACAAAAATAACGAAGCAGCAAGACTGGAAATGAGGAAATGATCATGTAAAACAAGCATTTCACCATACAGAGTCTCCCTACAAACAGATGTGAAACTATGGATTTCACCAGTTGTGATGAAAGAACATTTTGTTCTGGGACTGCATTTGGGATATGCAAGCTCTGGCAGGAATTATTTAGCTTGAAACGAGTGAAGATAAATTAATAGAGTTTCCATTGAATATGCCAGGACAATTATTTTCAGCCCATACAAAAATATTCACAGAATGTACTTCAACTTAACATCACAAGGACTGACTTGAAAAAAATGGTGCAAGCAGGATGGAAGCCTGTAGCTCAGGACATGCAAGTAGATTCACTGCTGAATTGGGCCTTGCAGGTAGTAACAGGCTACTGCAGCAAAAGTTGTATCTGGTCCTTGCTAATATTTTAATAAAAGGAAAACCATAAAAGGTTTATGACCATTTCTGTGCTTTCTTTTCTTCCCAAACTAACATTTTCTGAGTTGTAGGAGGGCTGGGGCAGGAGGACATGACCCCGAGACCGAGCTCCGCTACAGCTGATGCAGATTTTTGCACTCAGGATGCTGAGTCACAGTGTGGGAGTCACTGCTCCACTGGGCCACCAGCATTTCTGAAGTCTCAAGAAAAAAGTTCCTTATCTCAAGTCACAGGAACAACCACAAACCAGCTAAGTTCTGATTAATAAAAAATCAAAATCAGGTCAAACAATGCATTTGGTGTGAGGCTGGAGTGAGTGCATTTTTTTGATCGAGAATAAAAGATAACCTGAAGATTTTTAGAGGTGAAAAAAAATCAGATTTTTTTAATGACAAAAGACCACTAATGTATTAACATTTAAGAATTTGATAATTTAAAATCTTCTGAGCATGTGCAGTTAAATAACAGAAAAACTTACTGAAATAAACCCAGTGCAGTCCTGTTTGAGCAAGTTCAAATCAATGCATTTATTTTGTTACACGCATGCAAGTGCTGAACACAGCCAGGCAGATGCATATAACATGTCTCTCCTTTTCCAGCCTGTGCTGGTTTTTGCTGGGGTAGAGTTAGTTTTCTCCATAGTATCTAGCATGGGGCTATGGTTTGGATTTGCACTGAAAACAGTGTTGATAACAGAGGGATGTTTTAGTTGTTGCTGAGCAGTGCTTACACAGAGTCAAGGCCTTTTCTGCTCCTCACCCCACCCCACCAGCGAGGAGGCTGGGGGTGCACAAGGAGTTGGGAGGGAACACGGCTGGGACAGCTGACCCCAGCTGACCAAAGGGATATTCCACACCATATGGCGTCATGCTCAGCATGTAAACTAGGGGGAAGAAGAAGGAATGGGGGGACGTTCGGAGTGATGGCGTTTGTCTTCCCAAGTCACCGTTAGGCGTGACAGAGCCCTGCTTTCCTGGAGATGGCTGAACACCTGCCTGCCCATGGGAAGGAGTGAAGGAATTCCTTGTTTTGCTTTGCTCGTGTGCGCAGCTTTTGCTTTCCCTGTTAAGCTGTCTTTATCTCAACCCACGAGTTTTCTCACTTTTCTGCTTCTCTCCCCCATCCCACCGGGGGTGAGTGAGGCAGCGGCTGTGTGGGGCTTAGTTGCCGGCTAGGGTTAAACAGCCGACATGCATTATGTTACATGTCATATGGCACGACACGGCCAAACGCATTATGTTAGAGGCACAACGCTGGGCACAGCACAACAGCAATCTCAGCACATGCGCAATTTAAAAACTAAACATCAGAAAACTTGGAAGAACGCTGTTACTGGCAATGGGATCCTGTTGTGTTTCTGCACCAACCGCAGTACTTTACAAGTCTTTAAAGAAAGCACAAAAACATACGTGTGTGGATTATAAACAAAACAGTTTATTGATTTTATCTATGTTTTCAAGGCACTTTCATGCTGCAGTTTAGAACTCCATTTGGTAAGAAAAGGAATCCTTCATAAATGCCACCTTCACTAAATAAAACACAAAACTTGAAGGTTAAGTGAAACAACCAAAAAATTCAAACCAGACCCTGACCATAAACTATGTATGTTCCTGGAATCACAAAAAGAATCCATAAGGAGAAAATGTTTTTCTTGGGGATTTTCTCGATTGATTGTTATTTAGGAAACACAGGACGGGATTCATCCCAATGAGTTTTTACCATCTCAAAGCTGGACTTCTAGCTAAGCCAGTGACCTCAGCTCATCCAGAATTGACTCTCTCACCTGTATTTAGTATCTATGTAAGAACAAGATGAACTGTCCTCTGCCAGAGACTATTCTGTATTGTCCACAGGGAAAGCTTACATTAATGCAATCAGAATTTTTTTTTTTTCCTGGGGATTCAGGGTAGGATATTAAAGCAAAATCCATATGTAGTTATCAGTTACAATATGACCGCTGCATTTTGTATGAAACCCAGTAATCACTGATACAAAACAAAGCAAAACCCTCAATGCTTTAAAAATTGAGCCCAATCCTCGAAATACAATTCCATAATGCCTAATCTAGTTGAAATGAACATCAATTGTCAGCCAAAAGCATTTTGGAAACAGAGAACAAGAGTTCAGCCCACGATGCTGAAGCCAAAAAAGCCAGCACAAATTCCACCACCTTTTCTGTATTTTTCATGTACGATTTCTTGCTCAGAGCATGCAAATGCTGAAACTCAAGAATTCCCATTCAATTGTGAGTTCTAATTGCATTGCTATTTTTTTTACTCACTTGGTATTATGTTGTGGTGTTGTTTTTTACGATTGCCAGCACTACAGCAGCCCTATGTTCCATCTCCACTGCACACTGAGCACTGCAACTTTGGGCACACCCGTCTTTACAATGATATGTTTAGCAAAATCTCATTAAGCACACACTTCACTTCCATATTTCTGTTCAGCCTGCTGTGGGTCCACAGTGTGGATTTTGTCACCAGACTCCAGCAGCTTTCAGCATTGCGATATTTTGCTATGGAAATGGAGGCATATAGCTTGGTCTCCTGATAGGTATTAGAGTATGACACCTCTCTTGCTGTTGACAGGAAGATCTCGGTGGTAAGGAAATGCGAGACAGGCTTCTTTAAGTGTCAGGAAAGTGTTGGATTATAATTCTTTACTCCTCCTTGGAGTGAGGCCTTGGAAGAGGTGTAAAGGGATCAGGTTCCTGCTACCGGCTAGAAGGCATCAAAGGCAGGCTGTAGCGAATGCTTTGCTGACAGCTGGGACCTGGAGGAAGCTGCTGTCTGCTTGGTGTTAGCAGAAGAGGTCTCAGGAAATGGCAAAAGACATACAGCTGCACTTCCACAAAGGACACTGGGGTGTCCCTGAGATGGCTGGCAGCACCACCTCTCTGGCTGAGAGTTTCTAAAAACAGTCCCAAAGACTTTTCTGGAAAAGCAGAAAAGGTCTACAATGCAGATCTGCAGCGATCCACCTGGGATACCTGAACACCCCAGCCTTTTACACTGACCGCACTGCTTGAATTCAAACCTGCTCATGCTGGCATCAGGGAAAAATGGTAATGACAGAGAAATAAAAACTGTGTATCAGGGTTCAAATACATTTTAGCTTAGGCATATAAAGGGTTCATATCTTTAGTCTCTAGTGCTCCATTAACTTGACTAACTGAAGATGTGGCTTGCATATTTTCCACTGACGTGGACTACTCTCCTTGAAGTGGGCCCTGAAAAATGCATTGCTTCAAAACGCACCACAACCACGGCTGTCCATGGCAGAGGTGGTAAAGATGAGAAAGACTACCCCACGGCTCCTGTGTTTAGCTCCCAGAACACAGCAGTAAGCGGAGACTTAGTTTGTCTCTCCTCATGGGTGAAAATTTCCCATAAGTGAAATATAAAAATGACAGAAACACAACTCATCAACAACAAAAAAATCATCCACAACAAAGTAGTGTGAAATGAATAGCACCAAGGATGTTGAGGCCCATACATTTGTTCTATAAAAGTGAAAACTGCAGTACCTAGGCTCCAACAAAAATGTTATTCCAGTGTTAACTGAGTGCAGAGCTGACACCATCCTGACCCTGAGCATGGTGTTTTTACAGAGAAGCTAACTGGAAGCTGTAACCGGACAAAAATACAAAAATAGATGATAAGTTAGTGGTTAGTAAGACACTGGTTATGATCACAGCACCACTCCCTTGAAGTCAATTCATTCTCTGAAGTCAACAAGAATTTTGCTGTTGTCCTCAGTGGAAAAAAGACTGGACCTTAACAGGAGACTGCACATCACTATTGAGCTTGGATTTCCAGAAATACAAAAACATTCCCTTTGCAGAGAAATTATTGCACATTTTACAACCAGAGCAAAATTAGAGTAGGTAGTACTTGTCTTATAGTGTGTAAGGCACATGTGTTCAGTGTTCTGGGAGGTGAAGGGGATTCTGTGAAACTTCAGAAGGGGATACATACTTCCGTGCAGGACTGTTTCTGTCAGCAGCTCCACAACACACAATAGTATGCAGCAGAGGACTCGATTCTACTGTCATCTGCTTGAACACCCAGACTCCAGAGAAAGTTGTGCTTGCTGCACTGAAAGCAGAATTTAGCCCTTTGTCAGGAGCAGGAAATTTTGATATGTACTTCTAGAGGTCACCTAGGCCTAAAGATAATTCAGGAGACAGGCTGACTGGCAGACACACGGTTTTTGCTATGTGGATTAGAGATCATGGATGCGTTTTACCATTCTGCAGACATTAAAGGCTAGAGTTCGGTATCAAATGAGGAAAAAGAAAAACAGAAGAATGAACATCTCACAGTATTTTACCAGAATCCTTATATAGTGTCACTGCTGTACTATTGTTGCTGAGTTGAATTCTAGATTTCCAGTTCAGTGACGCGGATGAACACCTGCCAAAATAATCACAGCTTTGTTTCTTTAGTACTGGCCTCTGAACAACCTTCGGGGTCAAAATGACATTATTGAGATTACCACCTTGGCAATTACTTACAGAAACAGTTGAAAGTTCTTCAAAGAGAAGTGGTGGTTCAGGAAAGAATACAAGACCTTTATAGCAAACTTGGTTATTCAAAAACAGTAATTATATTAAAAATATATAATCCATGACAGAACATTCTATTTTACCCCTGTCATGGGAAATAAAAAATATTGCATACACAGGGTGCACTCAAAATCTATGGGGCCAAATTCTGCACTGAATTAAGTAGGAATTTTGCTGAAGTACCAACTGGAAATCCTATTTTATGGCCACTGTAATCAGCAAGATTTTTATTATTATTAATTCACAGGTATTTGGATTTCATCTAACAGTGCATCATTTGATCTATAATAAATAAGTGTATTAAAGAACAAACTGTATGTCAACAATGTATACTCTCTTTTCCATACTACGTCAATTAGCATGACCAAAACTGGCCATAATTACACCCAGTATTGATTGCGCTTCAAAGTTGGGTTTGTTTTTCGACAATACTGGATCATTTCAGGATCAAGGTTTAACCAGCTGTTTTGCAGAGACCGTTCTGCAGTCGGAGAAACCACTGCAGGAAGCAGCTGTTCATGTCTTACTGCCGTGAATGTTGAGGCTGTACTTCTCTCAACCATCTTCAGGAGAGGAGTCACTGTAACACTGGGTACAGTCAAGCTCCGTTCCAAACATCGATCTGGACTACTGAGGACTGCATCTGTTTGACTTTTGATGAGCGGTTTTGTCTTCTCTTTCTTCTGACACATTAGCAAAATGCACACAGAAAAAACAGCAACAATGAGTAGCACAGACACCAGGACCAGGGGGACAATGATGTACCAAGGGTTGCTGCTTTCACCTGCTTGCTCTCTGGGACTCCTGACATTAACCTGGGTTGTGGTCCTACTCCCTGCAGATCCACTTGTCCCCATTGCCAGATTTAGCAATGGACCTTCCTCATGTAGATTTCCCCAGCGATTCTGCCCTGGCCACATGGTTGATCCAGTCTTCTGTGGTGCTACTGTAGGCTCTTCATTCTGAGAGGAGGCTGGTGCCTCATCCTGTGAGGTAGTGTGAATCTTTAAAGTGGTAGTGCTGGTTATGGAAGGCACTTCGGCTGTAAAACCCTGCACCAGTGGAGGACTGTATGGCACGATGGAATACTGAAAACAGCCAACAGCAGGCTGCACAGCATCTGCCCTGAGTATAAATGTGAATGAGTCATTTAACAGATCAATGCCCGTCATATTCGTATCTATGTCTAGAAGCACAACACCACTATCAATGTCAGCCTGGGTGAATGTCTGAATATCTTCGAACACTGCATCATTCACAAACCTTTTCTTTACAATCCTTCCATGAGATGGAGGCACTATCACCTCAAATCTAGGATTACTATTTGTCAAATTAGCTAGCTCAGAAGCATCCAGGTCACTGCTTCTGAATTTATAAGCTGCTTGATTTGAAACCTGCATGTCAGGCACAACTTGTACTAAAGGCTTCACTGTGATGTTCAGCACTTGTCCTGTTAGATTACCTTCTGCAGTGAAGAGCATGAACTCCAGTACTTCTTTGGACGCAGTGAGATTTGTCAGGTGGTAAGACAGCCTTCCTGAGTACAAATCTGCCTGCTCAAATTTAGTAACCTGCTCATTTCCAACCATCAGGTGCCCATATTTGAGGGGCTGAGTTATTTCATACATGATATTAGTGCTTTTTCCATTTGTGACAGCTGAAAGCTGCATGTTAGTAATAGTGACAGATGTCTGGCCCTGTGGAAGTGCAACATTAGTAAGGTTGACCAGGACAAGAGAGATTGGTATGACTTCAAGACTGAAGACTTTGTATAAAGGGCGATGTTTACCATCAGTCACACTGAAATAAAACACCCCAGAAGATGAACTTCCATCCTGTACAAACCAAACTTTACCACTGTCGACATCAGCTTGTGTGAAATCCTTTATAGAAACACTAAGATTGCTTTTCATTGCTAAATAACCATTATTGGGGTTGCTAACAATGGTGTATTTGAGCTCAGCTGGGGCATTATCTAGGTCTTCAACTTTCAGATTCTCTGACCCCAGTACTGACACATCTCCCTGCAGGACTTTCAAGTGCAGCCTTTTAGTCTTCAGTTCTGGAGCCTGGTCATTCACTGGAACAACAGTGATATTAAACATCTCCTCCAAAACTTCGCCATGAGGCTTTGTTGCAGACTTGCTCTTTAAGTTTAACCAAACAGCAAAAGTGAAATTGTCATTAAGCGATTCGGAATTATCATGTACATACACAACTCCAAATTTGTTCAGTATGTACTGGGAGAAGTTAGGTTTTTCTTTGGTAACATTTCTTTCTCCAACAACAATCATGCCATGTTGGGGTAAAGATACAACTTGATACCAGACTTCATACATGGAGCGCTGTACCTCAGGTAGCTTAATCAATAGATTTGAAGCATCTAAATTTATTTTGTTGATTAATACTCTACCTCCTTCCTGGACTATGGCACCTAGCAGAAAAGAAAAGAGAATCTTAGAAATTTACTCTTTTATAGTTTGCAATGTTTCAGAAATTAGATATCGGACACTGATGATGCTCAGAAAAGTTTCTCCTTCATGGCATCCTTGATTTCCATATGTCATGGCTAAAAATATATTACCACTATTTTTAAAATAGTCACATATACGAGACAAGATTTTCTGTTGATACTTACATTAAGATTAAAGAAATATCATTATCTCAAAGCTTCTGACAGTGTTTTCACCTACCGTTACAGCAAAATGGAGAATACCCACTACAGAAGTAGGAATTATCAAACACAGGTAGTAAATCTCATTTTTAAATACGCAGTGATGCAGTTTTCCAAGCTACTATCTACACTACACTCTGTGACAAAAGTATTCTGGTCATTTGTTACTACAGAGAAAGTAGCCTTTGTTTTTTCACATTTGTTCATTGGAACTCTGACAGATCCAAAACAATTTGGAGCCCAAACAGTACAGCATCTTTACCTGTATTTGCCAGAAGACGACTGTTCCGATCATGCCTGGTAATTTCATACGAAATGACAATATCAAACACCTGGAGGTCCAGCGCTGATGGTGGAGAGAAGACAGTAAATGTAAAGAAATCTTCTGCACTCCAGCCAGCTGACTCGGCATGTAAGTGCTCATACATGATCACGCCTTCATCCACCTGTTTAGGGTAAAGAAAAGCCATAGGTATAAGAGGAGAATAATTTTAAAAACAGAAGTGTAAAGAGAGAAAAAAAAAAATCTGAAGAACATTGTTCAAGAGCGCCCTTTGTACCTTAGTCCATGCACAGCACGTATGTAACTTACATTGACATTATCTTGCATTTCTCTTTCTCTGAAGATAGACTCTGTGTTGCCAGACAAGCATACTTGAAGGTAGGTGAAATGTTGCTGTGCATGAATGCTTAGTAAAGGCCTTATGTGAGGAACAGAGATATAAAACATTGAGAAACTTATCTCAAACTAGCAATGGTAATGGTGAACAGGAGCTCAGCTGGACTGTATCTTTAGTGAATCGGAGTATCATATGTCTAGGGTTTTTTCTTTATAAGGATACCAGCAGGGCTGGAGTCATTGTCCTGAAAAAGCATATGAAAGATTGAAGGCTTGAAAAGGACTTTGATGAGGTGTTTCATGGCAAACAGCAAAAGATACCTGGTAAGAGACTACGGAAACCACAAGGAGGTCCAATAACCATTGAAATAAATGCTCACTTATAACCAAAGAGCTCATGGGATTACTTAGTGGAAAATTTCTACATCACAGCAAGAAGGGGATTCCTAAGAGACACGAAGGAACCTGGCTTGCGCTACACCTGCTTTCACTGACCTTGCAGACTGTCATATTCAAGAGAATCCTATCAGTCCCACCATGAGGATTTAAGCTTCAAAGCAGAACACTGCAGTAAATCTTCAGAGAAACACATACAAGACACAACCATTTATCTCTTTAAGCCCCAAAGCAAAAGGCAGTATTTTCAGACTAGGATTCTCATCAGTTGGAACTACACCCGAACTTTAAGATCAATACCATAATACATTGAAACAAGAATAGGATACCTAATAACCACAAGACTAGAACACTTACTAATTCTCATCCAGTAGATTCAGTGTCTGGTCTGCTTGATAATTCACTCACTGACCTGGAGAGAACACAGCTATACCTATTAAATCCTTGCTAACCTCCCAGGCAACTACTGACCTGGCTTGCATGTGTTAGTTTATAATTACCAAAGAGATCCCTGTCTGAGATGGTGCCAGTTCTAAGTTTACTATTTGTAACACACTCTACACAACTCGCAAACACTCTGAAGGAACTCATTAGCACACGTTCCCATCACATATGCTTGAAAGGTGTGGAAAAAAAACCAAAAACCAAAAAAGCCCCTGCTGCTATCACGGATGAAGCACTTCAGCACTACAGAATCAGAGCTGTGACTAGAGAGCACACTGGTCCTGAAACTACTGCAACAACCCCCACTGAGATCACTAGGGAAACAGGGCTTTCAGGGTCAGTTTTCTCGGAACCAAATCCCATCTTATTGTCTAAAAAATTCAGACTGATGTGGTAAAATCCTATATGCGTATCTCCAGGTTTATGCTTTCCCTATACTGATTTAATTCTTAATGGCTATTATAGGCTAAAACAAACAAAATTGATAATAAAAGCATGTCTCTAGGAATTCAAGTTGGAGAAAGCAAATTTTTGTAACAGGAACAGGCACAATATGCATCCTTTAAATTCAACGGCATTTAGTATCAATCTTACTAGTATTATCTTTTTTTACTTGCAAGCCCATGCTAATATCTGGGCTGAGAAAAGAATGGAATTGGTGAGGATTTCTGTGTTTACCTCTGTAATGACTTTAAATATAATGAAGAAATTGTGGCTTGCTGCAAGATGAAAATACTTCGAAGACACCATAGAAAGTACTAGCAGAGAAAAAAAACCCCAAACATCATGTTGAAAACTACTGTGTTATTCAAGTGTGTTTAATGTGCAATTAGTTTTCTTATATTGGCTGAACAACTGTCTGTGAAAAAATTTCTTGGAATGCAATAATGATTTCAATTCTTTTTTTTCTTTTTTTGTTTGGCAATGAAGCAATAAACCACAGGGCACAGGGAAGAGTTCACCACCACAGCAAAAGTGCTAACTACTTTTATAAGCTAGCTGCATAGTACTTTTCAGAAGTGAAATTTCAAGTTCCACAATACAGAATGAAGTCAATGAAAATGCAAAGAATTAAACTAATGCAGAATATTTTCAATTCAAATCAGATCTACAAGCTTCTTATTACCAAACAGAAATTGAATGCCTTACTCTCCATTACATGGAGAATATACAATGTTTGTAATATCAATGTCATTTTCTCACTGATATTTAATTTCATGTGGCTACAACATGCTAGACAATGAAAGTTTATTTAGGATCTCTTTTCTCTCCTTTATACCTCATTCTCTACCAGAATAAACAGCAAGCTGGTTAGGATACCTTAATTCTACCTGCAATGTCACTTAGCTCTACTTGTTTGAAGTGAAAATGGCCAATACAAATACCTCGGACAGAGAAGAAAAGCATACACATTATTACAGCTCAAATCCTTACACAATTTACAAAGTTCAAAGGAAAGTTAGCAGCTACACATTAGAAAGAACTAAAGCTATAGAGAATAGGTGGCATGTTCTGACATGGCACTGTCTGATAAACATATGTGAAGATCATATCCATAGGCAAAAAGAGTGAAACTTCAAAACCTTAGCTGAAAGATTTTCTGTCTGACATGCTTAACTGTTTCATCTAATGTTCATAAAAATCACACATTTTAGGAATAGAAGGGAACAGTGTCATTATACAGTTCATCTCCCTCATAATGTAAGACAAAACTCAGCAACTATTGCAAGACCAATAACATAATAGGATTATAACATAGTTTTAAGAGAAACATTCTGTGCTCATCTTGGTTTATAAAGTTCAAGTGGAGATTCATTCCACCACAGTCCTTGGTCAGGTTGTTTCAAAGTTCAATGATAACTAATAAAAATGTTAACCTTTCTTCCAGGTTTTATTGGTCAAGTTTCAGTTTCTGACCAATACATTTTCTCATTCCTTCATACAGTAAATCAAACAGCCACTTTTCAAATCTGTAAATGCGTAAATCTGTACGACCAAATTATCTCTTAAGTTTTCCTCCTGCAAAGTCAGGACATTGAGCTCCTTTTATCTCCCCCGCTTAGATTTTCTGAGAATAACTTACTGCACGCAGAGCACACAGTTATATTCAGATTCTGCACACAGACATAAGTCATTTCTTTTCAGTTGCAAACAAATGTTTTCCATCAAGTTACATGAGCTGCCACGTTTTAGTCATTCAAGTATGAGACCCTGTATCACAGTTAAGATTCTTTAAACACTTAATATCACAGCCAATCAAGTCAATAAAAGTCCTCTTGGGGACACCCATGAGGACTGTGTACAGCTGAAATGAATCTGATACTTGGACTTTTCATAGAGCAAAAGGCTATTCCTTCTGCCAAAAACTAAAGGCTTCCAACCTTGGACTGCTCGTTAATGGCACCAGAACAGTTCTTCTTGAAAAATACTGTTACAAGCAAAACAGCGAAAATTGCCAAGACCCTGCTAGTATCCAAGCAGAGGGGAACAAAGGCTCCTCTTGCGTTCATTACTAGATGCCAGATATCTAATGACACAGCAAATCTGGGTGATTGCACTGATGGGTCACATATGCCTGGTTACTTAACAGATATAAATGGATCAGACAAAGAACAAGCAACTGAGATGGCCTTTGAAGTAATAATCTACCCCTGAACTAGTTATTATAAAGTAAATGCTTACCATAGACTGCGTAAAACTGAGGATTTCCTGAGCGGTATTATCAGAATTTACTCTGATCAGCCTTCCAAGTTTTGGGAAAGTTACAATCATAAAGGTTATAGTTCTGTTTCCTGCATTGGTCACATCATTGGTTACAGCTTTCAGATCATGTCGTGAAATAGGTTTCCTGGAACCTAAAAAATGTCTATTATAAGTAACACAGATTTGCAACAGCAATTTTACCCAAAGGGTAAGTTTTGTATGCACAACTCACCTTCTCATCTAGGTATTGTACTTAGCATTTTAATAACATTTTATAACGTCAGCAGGTTTGCCCTTTATCTAGTTACCTTCTAATTACAACTCTTCCATAGCTTTTTGAATCAAAGCGCCCAACAGTAGGATGTACCTTTGTTTTACAGAAATGAAAAAAATGCAGTTCTCTTCAGCACATGTAATCACTAAATACTAGCTTCTGCAAAACCAACCCAGAGTAAGGAGTAGAGCATGTATAAGAAGACCTGTTCCTATATTACATGCCTAGAACTGAATTCAAACTCCCGTTGAAGTCATTATTGTTAATGTTTTTGGTAATCCCAGTTGCCCACAGAAGGCAAGGTGATTTGGCAGGCAGAAGCCTTAACACAGCAAAGTTTCTAGTGAACACACAAACCAAGATTGATTATTACCAGAAGCTTGAACCACACTTTATCGATATGAAAGATGATTTTCATAAAATGAAATTAAAAACTAAATACTGAATTAAACAAATTAGGAAGAACATCACACAACAGAAATAACGGCCTGAACTGAAATAATACATTATAAAGATGGATGGACACTGAGGGGTAACAAAATCCTTGTAATACATAGAACCACACTAACCAGTACCTTCTGGCTTAACTATTATAAAGATTATAAAGAGCTTTCTGGCATTTAGTCAAACCAAGACAATCTTTGACATAGCTGTGACAAAACCAAACCTAGTAATTTCCTAAAAGAAAAAAGAAGTTTTATTTGGCTTCTTTTAGATGCAGTTTCACGGTACACACTCAGCAAACTAAATCTCATGTTTAATGATACCTTTGGAGGAGCAATAGATTCCCATAACCCTATTCCCCCTGCCTCCACTTCTGTCTCCATTTTTACATTTTCTTTTTTTCTTGAGCAACAAGCTATAGGTATCAATATATTATTTCAGATACTAGCAGTATACATCCTTGGAGTCTGAATTACCAATCCATCTTCAATAAAGCGTACTGTTTATACAGGAATAACACAAAATAACATGTAACATGTTCCTGCTATAATATTCAGAAGAAAAAATATGGTAAGCAAACTGAAGAATAGGGCTGTTTTGCAAGCCATTACTAACGTCAGGATTCTGCCTGTTTACATGTAGTTGTGCCCTGGTTCACACCACATCTACTCTGAAACAGAGTTGTTCTAATGAAATGAGATCTCTGGCTCTGCCTGTTTTACCCTTTTTACCTTTCCATGCCTCTCTGTCTCCATATGGCTTTGAAAAGTGAAGCAGTCCCTCAGGTCTAGAAAAATTCTCCCACACTATATCTAATTCAAGAAGTCTCCCTCCTCCTCCTCTCTCTTCCCTTTTTTGTGTGACAGGCAGACAGGGAAGCACAACCTTGTGCATACAGCAGATGTGGTCAGGAATGTACAACTGAGAGCAACAGTTAATCAGACCACATGTATCTGAAAACACAGTTATTTCTCAATAACCTCCTACTTATGCAAATCAGGCCTCATTGCCTTAACAGAGTAAGACAGAGTAACTCTCAAACATGGTCACACTGTAGTGATGGAAGTGACCACTCCAGTTTTTCATAACCATAGCAGGTTATTCCACCACCACCATCACAGTGCAGGAATATGGGGACAGAAGATGTGTGTCACAGAGCCCCCATTTGTTCCTAACAGACCTGAGCTCACTCATTGCGCACCACAGGCTGAAGTACAGTCTAGAGCCACAGACAATAAAGTCACGCTTTCCTGTAAAATGGGATCCTCCCCCAAGCATAACCTTCTCCTTCACCCACTTCTGTCCTGAGACTTGAGAACCAGTTCCAGCACCCACAGTAGTTCTGCTCTGGTCTGACACATCAACAGGGAGAGGAAGGTTATTTGCCACCCAACAGACGGGGTGAAGGAAAGAGAAATGAGAACACTGCCTGCTTGTTCCCAAACATCAGAGAGATCACAAAACCAAGCCCACCCAAACACAGGGGAAAGGAACAGAGATGGGGGAGGAAGACACACAACAAGGACGGGTCATGCAGAGTAGGGCCAACCTAATCCATACAAGTAGAATGCAACAGCATAAGGCCATTATCGGTACCTCATAATTCTGGTATCCATTTTTACTGCCTAGATTTAGGATTTGGAAAGTGCTTCAGCATGAGCATTCTACCTATCACTAAACAGTTATGAATCATCTCATCTACTGACTGCTTAGACAGCTCTGCTTCCGAATATCTACAAGTCAGGCTGCCTCTCCTTCTTAAAGAGCAATTCAGCTCATTCCTTCTTTGAGCAATTGCTTCCCTGAAGAGAGCAAATCCTCACATTGTACATATCTAGCATACGTAAGAAAAAATTCATATATCTAGCAGTCAATTTACTGAGCACACTGAACAAAACAAGCTTCTGTTGAACAGAAAAAAAAATCCATAAATTGTATAAATAAATCTGGTATATCCAACACAAAAGAAGACAGCAGTACATGTTCTTATAAAATTGCAGAACAATATGCTTGAGAGAATAGTTTATACCCAGTCATGAAGACATGGAAATTCTTCATGATATATTCAATTTTTACTTCCCTAGAGAGAAGATTCCTCAAGTTGTCTCAAAATTAACTTTTCCTGCAGTGCTATAAAATA
Source organism: Ciconia boyciana (assembly GCF_034638445.1). Classification (NCBI taxonomy): domain Eukaryota; kingdom Metazoa; phylum Chordata; class Aves; order Ciconiiformes; family Ciconiidae; genus Ciconia; species Ciconia boyciana. The sequence continues at coordinate 36,041,310 of NC_132937.1, forward strand.
TAACAGGACACTGGCTATTGTTCTTACGTATATTAACCATTTGGCACCATCACTGTTGTAATAGTAATTTCATGATGAGCAAGTACAGCTGAAACCCATACAGCTCCAGAACGTCTTTAAAAAGTATCATAGGTGAAAAAGCTAGTAATACTTTTTAACACCAAAATGGAATTTTGCTAACCGAAAGTAAGTGAGAATTCAGGAAAAACTGTAGGCTTAGATGAATACAGCTTGCAGTGCTGAAAGAAATATTGTATTTTGCAAACTGGAGAACTGATAGACAGTCGAGAGACTTTACCTTCTATGGAAGTATCAGGCATACTTTTCTTACAATTATCTTTGGCTCAAGATAGAATTCCTGTAAATCTCTGTGCCTGAGGCAACCTTACACACCAAAATCACAGACTAATAAGCTTTGTAACTGGATTTATGTGAATCCCATTTATATCGACTGAATTAGAAGATCATACTGCTACAATCTCATTTTTTGTTGCCTGTGTTTAAGTGGCTTTTGTTGCAAGCCTTTGCTTATACAACTTATATACAGGAAGTTTAAGAAAGTAAAGTGCTCCTTTTCTGTATCAAATTACTAAATCAAGGTACAGATTAATGCCTATAGAGCTTTACCAGTTCTCAACCTCTCTCTGGCTGTACAGATCATGTTCAGAGCAAAAAGAAGATAGCACAACCAGAAGTGTGATGCAGGACATTGCTGAGAGAAGACTAATCTTCCTTTCTCCTTTAATCCTGCAATTAATGTTAGATTACTAACTCAATGAGGGATTACCCTTGCCAATGCGAAGCAGTAAATGGCTCTGATGAGACCCTCTTAATACATCAACTCCTGCAGGAATAGGATTTCATTAAAAAAATACTCAGCTGCTGATCCAACTAGTTCCAAACACAAAAACACAAATCAAAGTTTTCAGTCCTTCTGATTCATCAGTGAGTTTGTGCAGCTCTCCATAACTCAGCTCAAAAAACAAGGAAGTGAACTAGCAATCTGGTGAGTTTACATGTGCTATTCAGAATCCCACAGACACAAGCTTCACTCTGCTTTTACCAGGCAAAATCACAACCAGCTAAGACACCTCTAAATATATGAATACAATACAGAGCTTTTAAACAAATCTGAATGGGGAACGTTCAGAGCTTAGGCAGACAGTGTTATTGTCACACTGTGCTTATATATTTCACTGCCAATTCCATGATTCCAAGCACATGCGCTTATCAAAAAGTTAGACTATAAAACAATAAAGCAATACGTTGTTTGAGAAAACATAACTATTCTTTTAAAAATCAGACAGATAGATGTTCCCAGGTACGGTTTTCTATAGTTTAGCCAGCTAGCTATCTGACAAATAACCATGTATTATGCAATTTTTTCAAGTGGATGAAATCATTATAATCTTTAAAAACAGACCTGGAAAGACTCTGAGTCCTTTGTTCACTTCAAGGCTAATGACTAGTGTCCGAGCTGTGATGCTAAAAATCTGTCGAGGTGCAAAGTTCAAACCATCTGTTACCTGAAAGTTGAAGCCTCCAGACATTGCTCCTGTAGAAAACAAAAATGTAAATTCATTCTTGTATTATTCTATTTATCATCCAAAACAAACAAACATACACTGGACACCTTTTGCTCTTGGCTACAGTGAAATATATCCAAAGTCATCCTGAAGCAATTTTTGATCAGTACCTTTGTATTTTAATTAGAATTAAATAAATTAATAATGCAGAGAACACCTTCCCAATGAAGAACTACTGGCTGTTGCTTACACTGAAGGCCAGACATCCCTTAGATGTAAATTAGGAGAGTGCCCCTTCCTTTGTTTCTTCACTGACCGCAGTGGAGTTGAAACCAAGTTAAACTTGAGGAGACAATGACTCCCAAATTTCCTACTCCTTTTATATCTTAGGAGGGACCAAAACACTTAAGCAGTCACATTTTGACAAAGAAGGAATTTGGGGAGAAAAACAACTAGGATGTTCTTTCATTTTGATTTACATTTAAAGGACTGAATCAACCCTCAGGTTGTTTCCTTCGCCTCTTCACTCCACTTCAGCTTTGCTGAAGAGCATATGTTGTCACAGCTTAAGCTATTTCAGAGGTTATGCGTACTCATAACAAATGCACATTTTTTTCCTTAATCTTAGGACCTGTATGTACTTTGGCACAAGTGACAGCAAAATACCTCCAGGAGTCTGAGTGGATTCCCATAAAAATACATCTGGGAACTGACTTACGGAGGTGTACAGAGCTTCCTAAATCCCGAGTTGAGTAGAGGTTCCCCAGATTGTTTAATTAGGTAGAAAGAGAGAATGAAACATTGAAATATTAACTGTTGCAAAGTTACCATTGCTCTTCTACTTGCTTTGCCCAATCTAGCCATGTGATCTTGCTACATGTATATCCTGAAAGTGCGAGGGTGCTATGTACCTTCACTTAAAGATCAGCACTCCTGGCCTAACTATAAATTAACATATCAGAAGAATCAAATGTGGGTTCTGAGATTATAATTAACAACTACCCTAGGCAATGCTCTTATATCCAGCCAGGCACTGAAGCAGCTCTGGAAGATCAGGTCATTTTATTTTAAAAACTTTTATTCTCTGATGTTTTCTGTTGATAAAAATGCATAAGTAGTTGCGCATTTAAAAAAGGCATTGAGGAGTCTACTATTTGCCTTGGGTTGGGAAAAAAAGGCTTACTTAGCCTCACTTGCTTTTTTGGCTAACACTAGTCAACTGCCTGATTGACACAGACATTTTGTCATTGGCAGAGTCAGGAACAGAACTAAATCCTGAAGTGCTGCTTGGGTGGAGCATGTATCATTTAATCACAATTAATTTTTAAAGGCATATCTGATCAGAGGTGATTAAAAGAACACCAGAAAGAGGACTGTAAAAACTGCACTGCAAAGACACAGAGACTTCAGAACCAACAAGAGTTCAATTCAGCACTGCCCTAAGGAAAACACTGGCAGGATTTAAGGGCAGACCCCATGCTGCGAAAGCGGGATGGGAACACCCTGGAGTGAAGCAAGGGTGGAAAAGGGAAGGAATTCTCACACTGAAAGAGGAGTACAGAAAAGGAAAGGTATGTTCTGGTTGCGCGTTTATGCTGGTGACAGAATAATCAGGGATTACAGAGGAAACGAACACCAAATTTAGGGAGAAAAGATGAGAAAAAAGAGGGAGATGTGCAACTCGCAGCACAGAACAAGCAGCACAACGTAACTCACAAGGCTGAGCAAAGATGAAGGGAAAATTATATGAAGTTTAATGTTAGAGGCATAAAAGCAAAGTACGGTAGTACTTTCTTTGGCAGTACAAAAGACTCTGAGGATAGAGAGTCACTGCCATGTACAGATGTAAAAGATCTGTGGTGCCATGAGGAGCAGCCAGGGGATGGAAGAGCTGCCCCAGCCAAGAAGATGGTGTTCTTCCCCTTGGAAGGGGTCAGAGTGAGTAGGAAGAGTAGACGCCAGGCTGTGGAGAACATGAAGTGGGGGTACTTCCCAGGAGGAGCCCAAGAAGCTAGCACACACTAGAAGACTGATGACAGGGGACAGAGCAGCTGAAGAGAAAAGGGGTAAAAAGCTGAATGACAGCAACCAGGTAAGGGAAGGCCCCAGGACAAGGCTGGGAGCAAGAAGATGACAGTAACAAGTCTACTTCTAGCAACAGCCCAAGATAAAGGAGGAAAGACAATCACAGACTGAGAAAGCAAAGAAGCAAAATGTCCAAAGTACTTTCTGAAACACTGGAGGCCATGAGGCTGAGCGGACGGCAGATCCAGAGCAGCTGCAAGAGCTGACACATGACCTGGGCAATTTCACATTTCAAATTTACTGTACCACCCACACTCCCACTCACTGGAAAATGAAATTTGCTTTTCTTTTTGCTTTTATTAATCAAGACTCACTTCGTAAGGCTACAGATATGCATTTGCCCTTTCTGGAACACAGAGTGGATTCCTTTCCTCACACTGAGACTACCACCACCCTACCACCATAGGGGTTTTTACATTTCAAAGTCTCCCTTGGAACAATTTAAACAGCTTGGCTCACTTTTGCCATGCTCTTGACCTTTCACTTCCTGACCAAATCATTTGAGCAGGATACTTACAGCTCACCAGCAGCTGCTTGTAAAGCAATTTCAGCAATATATATGCACTCTGCAAGACAGTGCATTGGAAGTCAGAGCACTTGAACCTGCACCAAGCCTCACGAAGACACAGCACAGATCTGGAGTGACTGCTGCACCCAAGGGAGCACTGGAAATAATTCCAGCCTGCCTCAGGGCTGGCAAGACGGTGCTGTTACTCTTACATCTCCTTCCCCAAAACTGATTTATTCCTTCTTTAGCACCTCCTTTCTTCTTTCAGCTGAGGTAACATGGTAATAGAGCTGGGGCAGGAGAAAAGCAGCTGTCGCCCTGTAAAAGCTGCACCTCTTCCGCTGGCTGGAACCCCACTGGGATCTTCATTCCTGCAGCTTCCCAGTACTGCCACTCAAGGATGAATGAAGCTGCCCTGACTTCTTTTTTTATTGCCCACACATTCTCTCCATAGCAGCAGCACAAATAACCCAATCTCTAGCTCTGGCCACTGGCAGAAAAGAGTCAATGGTTAAAGCTGAATTCCTTCACAGCCTGAAAGGGAGGTTGACATCACCCAGATGACCCATAACTTCATTGCCCAGAGGTCCTCAGGAACACAACTACACTGTGGCAGGTATCCGAGAGACTGTTGGTCCATGAATAGCTCTGCACTGTAGCAAGACAGAAAGGCTTCAGGAGATGCTCAGTACAATAGTCAAAAAAATGGATTTCATATCTCTGAAAGCTGCAAGGCAACGCTGCCCTACTGCAAACCTGCATTCAGAAAGAAGGCTGCTACCAACTGAACCACTAATACATCAAGGTTTCTTCATGAGCACACACTTAAGCAGTCATCAGACCCTTTCCTGTTTAGTTTGTGAGATCATGTATCACATAACCAGTACTCTGAGATTTTTGTGACATTAAAAGGAGATCTTCAAAGGATTACAAACACAAATATACTGAATAGGAGCAGTATTTTGGTAACAAAGGTGCTATTTTTGAAACCACATACCATTGTGTACAAACACCAGCTGCCCTTCAATTATATGAGCCTGGGTAAAACTAAGGATGCTCTTGTTTGGAGAAGACTTCAGAGCCAAGTGCCCATTGCTAGGTGGAGTAATGGAATATATCAGTTCTGATGGCGAGGAGTCCTTGTCTTCTGCACAGAGGTCATCAATTGTTATTTCTGTCACTGAACCCACCCAGACCTAGAAAAGCGAAAATAAAAAAAAATAGTAATAATAAAGAAAATGCATACAAAAGAAAATCGGGGGGAGGGAAACCTTCAAAGAAAAAGAAAGAATAAAGATTTGTGCTGTGTAACACTAACAGCTATGACAGGTTTCCTTACCGTTCATCCAAATTTCTGCTCATGGACTGGAATAGTTAATATTGGCAAATGTTTTTCAAAAAACGAGATGACAAAACAATACAAGCAAACACACCCTACACCAGTTTGAATTCTAGACAGCTGCAGCACAAGTGCTCTATTTGTCAGGCACTACCTAAACTCTTACAAACATAAGAAAACTGTATTTTGATAACTGAGTCAAGGAGCTCCTTTCCAACACATACACATGAATATTAGTGTCATGTACTTCACAGCAGGCAAGGCATTCAATATGCTCTACTTTCACGAGCAGAAAAGAAAAAAGAAAAACAGCCTGGGGACAGCATAATCGCTAATACAAATGGAACCCTTCTTGTAGCTGCACTATTTCCTTCTAACAACACGTACTAAAGGCCCTTTTTTAGTGCACCAAACAACCCACAGAGGTGCTCAGTCCAGTGGGAGATGAAGGAATCAACACCTTCAACCACTGCTTAGCCCTTTGCAAGGTCATGCTTCCGGACAAAAGAGCTAACTAGTATTTGGAAAGATGGTATAAAACCCATTACTTAATTCTAGTAAATCTAAATGCCTTTTTTTTTTTTTAGCTTAAGATACGCACAAACTGCAAGATCCTTCTTTCAAGCAGAAAGGACTGCTATCTGAGCTTCATCCATATCTCACTGGATAATTTCTTTTTTGGAAACAATAAGGAACAGTCCGTTTTACTCTTCATCTTTGCTGTATTTAGTTGGAATTACAGACAAAAGTACTAACAAATAACAATACATATTTGTCTCAACATGAAATTAAATTCCTAAATATTCAGTACATCAATACCAATTCTTTCCATGCAGAGTTTATGTAGTGTACAATCTTAAGAGCCTGAGCCTTTAAAAACCTCAGCTTGAGCTTCAAAACGCATCCCGCATCGTCCCTTCCTGTACTCCTAGCGTCCTAGTACACTTAACAAATACCTGGTAAGAACATCACACCAAATGGTTGAAGAGGAAATGTGATCCTTGACAAAGGGCATTTTACCTCTGCCAAAACAAAATATCAGCAATCACAGATTTTTCCCTAAGTATTAATTTTACTTTTTAATAAAAACCATGGAAAAAAACCTTTTAGAGCCACTGGGATTTTTGCCACAACATTTCAATAGAGGAAAGATTTCAGACTACTTTGTGTCACAAAATACGTGCCATGGAAAACGAGATACTAAAATGAAATTATATGTGTTTTCTAATTAGAAAAAAAAATTGAAAAAGAAGTTGTGTTACATTTTATAATAGAAAATACCTTGCAAGCAGGAAATAGCTATTTTCTCCCTTGAAATATATATTTGTCTGTAATGTAATTACTACTATCAAAGTTTGATAAAAGACGCCACCTGTGAAAACACAGGATTGGTACCTAATAGCACAGGCTGAATTACTGATCAGCATCAAATAAGCACATCAGTGTCCCTGGTTTTGTACCAAGACCCTTTAACTCATTGCAGTAGCACTTGATTCAGATTATTCCACACAGAAAATAAAAGGTCACATACAGAATATGCAAAAACATAAGAAAGGACTATGCAAACATGCTATTACAAATGACTCATTAAACGTCCAAAGAGAAAAAATTTTGAAACTTTACTAAAGGAAAAAGTGAGCTGTTTTTCTATAAAGCCAGTGTTTATTTCTATTGTTCCAGCACACTAACACACAATGCTTTTTAAAGTGCTGTACATGCTGAGGTGCTTCATGACCTGCAATACGATCCTTGAGGAATGAAAGAAGATCCAAGAGCTGAAAAGGGCTGTAGGGAAGTGGACTCAGAACATTGCAAATACTGTACAAGTGGCTTATTTTCCACATCTGGGATCAAGTCCTCCCTGAAGAGCACCATGAAAACTGTATCTGAACTTCCAGGATGTAGCATTACACTAATTTTGCATGTGCCTAACACATTCCACAGGCATGGTCCAAGAAAAAGGTTCATGACCCTGCCTGCTGGGAAATAATCCATTCTGCTCTACTTACAGCATTCAGCTTATCAGTATCTCCTTGCATGCTACATATCCTCCTAGACACTCTATATTCACAGCCATTTTAATACTCTGGTGAGTGATGTAAAGAAAAAAAAAAATCTGTTTGAATTTGTTTTTTTTTAAAAAAAATCTAATTCTAGGAAAATACAGCCCTCTTGTGGCAACAGAAGGATACAGCCATTTCACAGCATCACTACCTATAAATATATTTAAAAGCATACATAAACACAGCAAATAATGCCAGGATAGTGATTTTCTTAAAAATATCCTATTTCCCTTCCCCATTCCCATCCCAGAAAAAAAAATGACCATAGAACCTGTGGAAATTTTAGGAAATTATACCTAAAATGCTGTATAGTTTCTAAATAAACATATCCCTCATGCACTTACTGTTATAATGGAAAGGCTTTCAATGAAATGCAAGGATTACTAGCGTACATTACAGAAGCTCTCAGGACAGTAGAATTTTCTTATCTCATACGTTATGTTAATATAAATACTTCAGCAGGTCATAAATTTGCAGGGGAAAAAAACAAAAAACCCCCAAACAAATGACCAAACCCCTAAAAACTTCACTTACTTTCACTTCCTAGAGAAAAATCAGAAACAACTCCCAAAATGTTTGGTTGTTTGTCCTCCTGAAACTCCTCCCATGGTGTTCATAACCTCAATGGTATTCATAAACTCCATAACAACAGACAAGGTTGTTTGAAGAAGGGATGTTATGGATGCCCCAGAAGTGAGGGAGCTAGAGTTGAAGGACTCATTCAGCATCTGTGCACATGTTCAACAGTTTCTTGCATTTGGCCAGAAGTCCCGTGACAAAGGCCAAAATTAACTTTCATATAGCCACACCAACATCACTGGCCACGTAATGCAGGTTTTCACAGAAGCTGTTTCTCAACAGCAGATGCCAAAAGCTAACCTATTTTTCAGTTGTTCAGCAGTTCTTTCTAACTCTTTATATTGAGATCTGTGAAACTTCTGAGGTGCTAAACTTCAGTCAACTCAAATGGTCTTACGGGACCTCAATTTTCACAGTACTGGTCCCTCATTTTACACTTTCATACATTTCATACATTTCCAACCTTTCAAAAGATACAAAAGAGCTACTGCCTTTTCAAAAGCAACACACAGTTTATTACTCATCATTCACCACTAGCAATGTCCTTGAGGAGCACAGACTGCTTGGCTAGAACATGGGGCCAGCAGGTATCACCATACACAGGAATGCCCAGCTCATCTCAATATTTAGCAGGACTAAGAAAAATCCATTTTCTCCCACCTACTTGGGATGTGCAAGTTTGCTTTGAAGAAGGATCATCTCAGTGTATTCCTCCTAGTATATAACTCGACTGCCAGCTTTGTTTTTAGTCTGCACATGAATCCAACATATATGTGCATATTAGTATCCACTCATGACAAAAATAAAGGTTATTTCTCAGCAATAGCTTATGCATGACCAGCAAAACCACAGGCACAAAGGCCACATCTTGGTTCTGGGTATGCAAACTGCCTCCCCAGCAGAGAGGAGCAACTTTGGCTAGGTTAAGCTGTGTTATCATTGTTCTGGGGAAGCCTACACTTACAGATAATTTTAGAAAAATCCATATGCTGCACTGCAGTACACTGCACAGCCTCAGTTCTGTTAACAGACTGCAGCTCAATGCCAGCAATGCACCAGAAGGGAGACACAGAAAAATTTCTGACTGGACATATATCCCTCTCGTCTGTGACTAGACAAACATTACTGCATGCTGTGCTGATGTCTGTAAAGTACCTCTGTAATTACTTTAACCAGGGAAGGTTTTACTCTGTACCACCCAAATGCTTGTGAAGTGAGTCTGCCCTTCTGCCAGCAATGTCTGCGCAGGTCAGGGTATCTTGTGTTGTGGGCACCTGCAGATTATCATGGATTACCTGCTGTCACTGTGAAGCTGCACAGTACTACCACTATCGCTGTTTAAAGATTATGTCTTTTCTCATGTGAAAAGGCTAAATACACAACATAAGGTTATGATCATCTTTACAGTAATCCATTCTCCCGCTGCAACACACAATTAAACATGTAAATTTAAATGCATGTTTTAGGTGCCACCAATTTGTGAACTGCATCATACAGCACTGGGGATGATGCAGCCTCAAAATACCTTGTTTAGCATCTTTCAAACCTATTCCTAAATATCTTCTCTGTCTTGATGCCTCTCAGCTGGTTTACTGTGGCCACAGGTTCATTAGCTGACCCATATCCATTTCACTCTGCTTTTCAGAGTCACCTGATTTGTTTTTACTCTTCAGATCTCAGATTGGAAGCCTGTACACACGGGGGCTTTTTGGTTTACATGAGCACAGTGTCCATAATAAATTGGTTCTGGTTACTGAGTGCTGCTATAAGACAAACAAAGAACAATCCTATAAATAAAGAAATAAATAAATCTGAAAAAGCACTGAAACTGAAGTGACAGTAGTGACTTTTTTCGAAGATCAAAATATTAAAAGGCCAGCTATGGTTATTAAGAGCAAAAGGTAGCATCAGTCAACAATTTAAAAATTTTCTTCAGGAATTTGAGGGGCACTGAGTTAGAAACAAGTTAGCATGTCCTTTTTTTAGCTCACAGTATCACACAGTAATAGCTTCAGTGTTTGCACTAATATTTTTATGACCTCTAACAGCCTAGATTTTCACAGACTGCATTGTATTATTCTTATCAGGAACTATTAAAGAAGAGAACATTCCTGTTTTGTATCAGAAATACGCAACACGCAGTCAATTCTCTAATGAAGTGCCAGTAAGAATACTGCTCTCTTCTCTTGTCCCATCCCACCAGGGATCCGGGGAGGAGCATGCAGCAGAACGCACCTCAGCAGGTCTGACCCTTCAGTACAATTAATGGCAAGAGGCACAGGGTCTGAAGGCTGTGCAAAGACAACAGTGAGATGTTTGCACCCTCATCATCACTACTCTTGGTACTTTTCTAAGCTACACTGTTCATTAACAGCCCTCAATACGCCCTAGCAAACAACACTAAAACACAACAATGATCCAGGTGCAAGCCATCCCACCCCACAAGGCCTACGTCAGTCCAAGAGACTTCACATATCTTTAAGATTAAAGGAAAGCTCAGTCAGCCTTCTAGATAAACTTTACATTGCAACAGCAGAAAATGTTCTTCATGATGGGTAGAATCTCCCTAATCACACATTACCCTCCCTTCATTAACACTAATTTATTTAAATCCCAGGACCACCATTTATTATATCGACTATCCCACCAGTTACAAACCTAACACCCTGTTAATGAAGGTGCATTAAACGGTTGTCCTGGTTTCGGCTGGGATAGAGTTGATTTCCTTCCTAGTGGCTGGTGTAGTGCTGTGTTTTGGGTTTTAGTACAACACGCTGATGTTTTGGCTGTTGCTGAGCGGTATTTACACTGGTCAAGGACTTTCTTCAGCTCCCCATGCTCTGCCAGGTGCCCAAGAAGCTGGGAGGGGGCACAGCCAGGATTGTTGATCCAAACTGACCAAAGGGCTATTCCATACCATATGACGTCATGCTCAGTATATAAAGCTGGGGAAGAAGAAGGAAGGGGGGGATGTTCGGAGTGATGGCGTTCGTCTTCCCAAGTAACCGTTACGCGTGACGGAGCCCTGCTTTCCTGGAGATGGCTGAACACCTGCCTGCCCATGGGAAGGAGTGAATGAATTCCTCGCTTCACTTTGCTCGCACGTGCGGCTTTTGCTTTCCCTATTAAACTGTCCTTATCTCAACCCACGAGTGTTCTCACTTTTACTCTTCCAGTTCTCTTCCCCATCCCACCGCGGGGGTGGGGGGAGTGAGCGAGCAGCTGTGTGGTGCTTAGTTGCCATCTGGGGCTAAACCACGACATCGGTATCATAGGTTAGAAATCATTTTAACATTTCAAAATGTTGACAAACATACCTGAAGAATTCTGTTAACTTTTATAACAGGAGCTTCATCATTTACTGCAGTAACTGTTACAAATACAGTTTGGGGCAAGCTTTGTTTCCACAATTCCGTGTTATTTACTATCACAGTAAAATTGTCCATCAGTTCCTCACTGTCATCATGAACATAGTAGATTAATTCTTGTTCCACCTGAAAAATATAACAAACTGAAGAACTAAAGAGGCTAAAAGAAAATGAAGGCCACATTAAAAAAATAAAAATAGTCAAGTGTAGTCATGCCCCTCTGTATTTATTGCCTCAACTTTTTATGAGTTCTAAGACTTTATTTATGCTCATATCTGATCTGTACCTCTATCTTTGCTCTGTCCACAACAGCAAATTTTATAGCTCCTCTAGCCAGAATATCTTATCTTGCCAGTCTTGGCATTCCCCCTTCCCCCGAAGGGAAAATGGAAAATCCAATCCCACTACACTTACCACACTGTTTCCTGGAATCTATAAACTGAATACAGTATTAGTAGATGCCGCCTTATGATATAGTTTTGCTTCTTAGAGCTAAAAGACTGAAAATTAGCTTATTATGCATATACTGGCTCTCTGTGAGCAAAGACATGACCTAAAAAAATATTTTTTTTCCACTTTCCTCCTTCTTCAATCTACACACTACTTCCTCTGGTCTTTTCAAAATGTACCCACAGTCTGTCTGTCTTGGGTTTCCAGAGCATCAACAACTCTGCCTGAGTATGAGTGGCCCATCAGTCTACTGTGATTATAGCACACTAGTCTGTGTGACCAGTGGCTCACAAGGAAGTGAAGTCGTTCACCACAGCAATGAGGCACCCTCCCTCCCCACCCTAAATGACCAGCTAGCAACCTCAGAAAGATCTTCGGTACAAGGCCAGAATAAAGCTCAGACTCACACATCTTACCACCTCCCAACAAATCGTCCCGCTGCAGGCAAAAATTACCTTTTAGCAATACAAAGAATTAATTGTGACTACAGCAAAGCAGATCTAAACGCATTACCTGTTTTCTGGTAAATGTGGTTAACTTTATTCCAGGAACACGAGAGTTTTCAACATACCCATGTTTTGGCTGCTCAATTAAAATAAATTCACAGCTGAGTCCTGCAAAGTGTCTACTAGAAATTTTTAGATAGTCTTCCACCAGGGCTTTTGAGCCCCCTTCAATTACTGTGAAGTTCTGTACTTCCAGAGGAATCATTCTGGGGATGATGTCTACAGAGATCTCTATTCCACTCACTGTTCGGACACCGTTGGTCACATCCAGAGAAAAATGGTCATCTAGTTGGTCAGAAACCATCTGCACATACTGAACTTTGCCCTCATCAACATCTTGCTGTGTGAAGCTCAAAACTGGCCTTTGGTCAGCACCAAGATAACTTTCTTCTGAGGAAAACTTCCGAATGTATCCATGTACTGGAAGCTGTCTTACTGTGAACACAATCTCAGATGGAGAACTGTTTTCATGAACAACCTTAAATTTAAAAACATACCCCAAAATTATTTAAACAGAAATGGGAGAAATTCTTTAGTTCTCTTCTGAACTTTTCACTTTAACCCTTGGACAGTCTGCCTAATTAATTGGCATTTCTTGTTTGGGTTAGGATTTTGGCAGGATTTCGGCAGCACAGCCATGTGCTGCTGGAGGCCCCTTGCGGTGGTTACTGAAAGGCTACACACAAGCAACGGGGAGGAAAACATTAACCAAAGAGAAATGACCTCAGGTTTGTGACTGTTTTTAAAATTTTGGATGCAATGCTCAGACAGTGTTAATTGGGCTAGCTCCAAACTGAATGAAACAAAATCCTTTCTTCCTTGGCATTTCCCACCAGCTCAACTAAGAAAGATATATGAACATTAAGTACATACAATTGTCATAACTAAAAGAAATACAGAAATGCAGCATCTCCAAATCTTAACTTTCTCAAGCATGAATATGTAACAGAGTCAAAGACTATGAGCAGTCTTTTTCTTTAACATAACCCACTTCTTTTCTAGAAATGGAAACTTGCTAGTGTTAGTCTCTCCAGAATTAAGCATCCAGAATGCAGTCATGTTAGTGAAAACCAAAAGGAGTTATAGAATAGAAGACAGAGAGACTAAAGACATTGCAATGGCTGAGAAAGCAGTGAAGAAAAATTGCTAGGAGATTGGAGAAATGGACACCACGGTTTACTTACCTGCAGTTTTCCTTTACTGATTTTAACTGGGTTTCCTTCTTCAACTAGGAGATTGTTTTTGTTCACAACCCTTGGTGGCCACTGATGACTTTCCAAATGGATGCGAACATGCACTCCAGCATCCAGATGGACATCTCTAGCATGGACCGTAAAGTTAAATGTGTCACTAAGGTTGTTGCTGTCATCATGCCTGTAGGTCACATACCCCTTTATCAGATCAAGTTGAGTAAAGGAATCCATCAGTAGATTATTTACATATATTCTTCCATATTTTGGGAAAGAGAATATCTCATATGTAATCTCATGATCATTTCTGATGTCTTGGTTTGTAATAGCACTTAGGTTAGCTGTTGTAACAGTTTCCTCTTTTCCTTTTTGAACCAACAAGCCTGTATTATTTGCCAACCTAACATAAGGATCAGTGGCACTAACTTCTAGAAGCAAAGAGGTATAGTGCTTGCCATCTGTCACAAAGAGCACAAAACGCCCAAAATCTGCACCACGGTGTATAAAAAGGACTTGCTTTTGCTCCAGGTCCACTTGTTTGAATTGGTAGAGTCTGTGCAAAGTATCATTTGTTAGCACCAAGTCCCCATTGGAAATGCCACGTCTAGTATATAGCAACTGTCCATCATCAAAATCAGAATCAGGATCATGATAGCAAAGATCTGCCAAAGTTAATAATCGCTGCCCATTTCTCACTACGTTAAATACCTTATCAATTACACGTACTGGTTTCTCATCATTCTTCAGTTGGACAGAAATGTTGAATCTAATTTCTACTGACAAAGGTTCCGCTTCTGGATCAAAGTTTGCCCACTTTCCTGACTCTTCACTGGAAACTCTGACAAGAAATTCATCAAATGCTGTCTCAGAATCATCATGCATGTACATAAGGCGCTTATCAGTTATATCTTTGTTAGTGAAAGTAGTGATATTGTCATTACTCTCGAATGAGCCTGAAAAATTAATGAGTTTCAATTTCCCATGCTTAGGAAACTGTATAACTTTATATTGGAAAGTTTTATTATCCGGTGTTTGCACAAACAATTTTGTGCTTGTTATTAACTCTCCTTCACCTTCAGTAACAGTTAGGCCACTGTTAATCAAAATAATGTTTCTGAAATCTGACTTGATGTAGACTTCAAAGTCATATAAATTTGATTCCAGATACTTTGTAGAAATGAGGAATCTAAATGAATCATGATTGTCTTCATGGTATCTGCTGATTAATTCATATGCCACTTTTTGATCAGTAATATCTTTTTGGCTAAAGATCGAATCTTTTTTCAGAGGCTGGTCATTAAGCAGTATTTGTCCATTCTTTGGTAGGGACAGCAATCTAAAATGAAGCTCATCTTCAGGTATTTCTAGGTCCACAATCACAGCAAAAAGATTATCTGAATTCAAGTACTTCTTTTTTGATTTTTCAATTTCTAGAGGAGCATGTTTCAATAAACTGTACCTTAACCATTTCACTTTGATTGGAAAGACATGCTCTTCACTGATTCTGTTTCCTATGCTAACTTTGAATTTAAACTCGTCAGTAACATTTTCCAGCTGAATTTCTTTAAAAGTGCTACAGTATCTCACACGGCTGCGCTGCACAGAGCGTTGAGAAAAAGAGTTGACTCGCTTCCATTCCCCCCTTGAATGCTGCCTTTGGATTTCCCCAAACTGGGGTGGCCCTGTGATCTCATACCGTATCTCCAGCTCCTGGAGGTTGGCATTTGTTTCAACTGCCAGATGCCTAGGTGTGATCAGAGCTGTAACACCTTGGAGTAGTTTTATTCCAGAGTTGTTGACAACCCTGTAATCCAAAGGAACTGCCATGACACGTAACACAACAGTGTTGCTCACTTTCTCACCATCACTCGCCCTCAGAACAATCCTTGAGTTCTTGACGCCTGTGTGGACAAAGAAAACAGTGCCTTCTCTTAAGTCCTCATTAGAAAAAGTAGTAATAGCTTTTCCAGGATGCTTTGAATTTTCTAAAAACCCTGCATCTGCATTCAGATTTCCAAGCACTGAAAGACTGAGATCCACAGGATCTGTATCCTTATCTAGAACTTTTATCAGATCACTAGTCAAACGTTTCTTTGAGTTCTCTAAGAGAAGAAGCAAGTTTCCCTCAGGAAGTGTGATCTCAGGTGCATCATTTACTGGAGTGACAGTAATGCTAAACACATGCTGCTCATTTCCTTGCAAATATGGAGGCACAATCTTCTCACTGCTGGTAGAAATGGAGAAATTAAAATAATCGTAAGTGTCCTCAGAGCCACCATGGACATAAAGAATCTTTTCTTGCCACACGTCCTGCATAGTAAATATATTTACCTCCTGTGCTGGTTCAACATCTAGTTTCAAGTCTCCATGAGAGGGTGGTTCCTTTATTTCAAAAAT
The DNA here is from genome assembly GCF_034638445.1 of Ciconia boyciana. Lineage (NCBI taxonomy): Eukaryota > Metazoa > Chordata > Aves > Ciconiiformes > Ciconiidae > Ciconia > Ciconia boyciana. The sequence goes on from NC_132937.1 coordinate 36,057,321, forward strand.
AATTTGTGATTGATTAATCCCTAATTTCTGAAAGTCCAAGTTGACTTTAATATGTTTAGATTTGAGTGAAGCTTGTCCACCCTCTAGCACAATCAAGTTACTTAGAACTAAAAGGTGGCTTTTGTCTTCCTTGCCCAGAGAGACAGAGCGTTCAGGGGAAATGGCAAATGTTGGAGCTGCTTTCACAGTCGGGTTCTTTACAGCCATCTCTAAAGAAAGATTTGTATTAAAAGCACTCTCCATTTCACACCCAGCTGAAATGTCCTTTGTTACCAGAACATTCTTCAGCGATTTCTTTTCTGAATTGGCTTTCAGATCTCTTAAGCAACCTTTGAAGGACCCTCCTCTGGCATACTTCCCAGACACTGAAGTTAGCTCTAACTTAATCACTTCTGATCGTGTACTGTCATCTACACCACCTACAAAGAGAGACCCCTTCAGAAGCGGGAGCTTGCTGTGGGGAGGCAATGATTTTTTCACAGTTTCTTCATCCAATGTCAGCTGCAAATATTCTGCAGTAAACTTCAGTCCAACGTAGTGCCAATGACTATCATTGACAGACCTACGAGAGGAAAGTTGGGTTCTACTTTTATGTTTTCCAACATAGGCTTTAATTAATCCATCTTCCATTTCCATTGCAATGAAATCTCCTGCTTGCCCAGGATGGTAAAGCAGCAAGCCACGTGCAGCTGAGGTTTGCAACATATACTCCAAGATTCCCGCACCATCAACATTCCATGATGGGAAAGAAACATAGGATCTGGAACTGAAGAAACTAATGGGTTCATCTTCACCTGCGAAGAATTCATCACTGCATCCCACCGAAACTTCATGGACATTTTTAAAGCCAGGAGAAGGTCTCAGAGGTATTAGAACATCTAGCTGATTGAATGACACATCATCAATACATCCTCGGAAACTGGGCAGTGCTCCAATAAGGTAGGGAACGTCAAGTTTACTAGTACCACCTACATAGAATCCATAATCAATATTTAATTCATAGAGAATTCCAGGCATTTTTGCACTAGTTCTATCATGTTTATCAATTACCAATGTGACATTATCATGTTCATGATGTAGTTCAACCAGGTGCCAAGCTAAATCATTCAGCTGAGATCTTTGCTGAGAATGCAGTACTCGTTCCCCCACGCCAAAGTTAATTCTCAACTGCAAGAGACAGAATTTTAACTATCAAAACCCAAACTGGTATTTTTCACAATCATATATTAATATATCATTAATAGATTAATTTTCATAAATTTTCATATTAAGTAATTTATTAAATATAATTGAAAAAATAAAATCCCACTAAAATTTTGTGTAAGTTTACTTGCCATCACAAATATGACTCGAATAATTACAGAAGAGGGAATGGACTCCTCTGCAGTTCTGCTAGGATCAACAAATCCTGAGAAATCAAGTGACAATGATCTTTCAAGAACTTACCTTGCAGAAAAACTATTATTTGGAGCCAAACATTTTCTATGATGTTAACATCATCAAATCTGAAATTTGGCCTTTACTGAACCTCATGCTTTGAACACAATGATCTTGATTTTAAGATCTAGAGATCTCAAAGGCTTCTGGAAGCCAATTTTAATAACTATCATTGTAAGAAATAAATACCGTATTTTGAAATTATCAATTATATTATGTGATTTTCCCATTTTTTTTAAACATAAACTTTGAGAATTGTTATAGACAGCAGCTTGAAGACAAACACTAAACAATACAGGCTATACATATCTTTTTAGCTGTAGTTATAAACCATACCTGTAAATTTCCTGAGCATAGCTCCATTAAACAATAATCCTTCTTCCCAGCTGCAAGAAAAAGCAGTCCATGCGGCTTGCTTGTTCGAAACCGCAACTGTAAGGATGTTTGAGAGGATGCTTCTGCCATGTTCAACTCCACAAAGCTATCACCATAAAATGATACTGAAAGAAAGAAAGGAAAACAAACAAGAGACTTAGTCACACACACACAAAAATCTCTTTTTCTTATCTACAGCAAAATATATATAAAAAAACTTACATTAACTCTCTATATACCTATTGATATATGAATGAAAATAGATCTCAGATATCACCAGTCCAAGTAACCGGATAAGAGACCAACAGCTATACCAGTATGGACAAGGAGTTAATATACCGCAGTATTCTACCTCCAACAGTGATGACACGGAATCTTAAGAACAGTGCAATCATATTTAGTACTTTCCTTCAAATACTCTTCCAATTATCTTTTTGTTTCAGGTGTTTTCCTGAGCTTGTTGCAGTCAGTCTATTTTGTAACTGCCAAAGGATTTCTCTCTGAAGTACTCCTCTAGTTTCTCTTTGGAAACTTCTTCATCTACAACATGCTCTTACACCCCCGTCAGAGACATCCTCTGTCATCTCTGATGAGAAGACCCACAGGTCTCCTACCATCTGCATGATTCTTTCGTATGTTCTCATCCATCTCTTTTCCAGGCTGAAGTGTCCTCTTGTTTCATGTATGCAGCCTCCAAGTGCCCCTGCTGCCCTGTTGCCCAGTCACTCAGTTCTGTACAGGCCTCCTGCAATCCTTCACTCTCTTCTCCCCTCTTTACTGCCTTGAAGAACAGTAACACCAGCAAACTTTCTCATTTGACTACTCACTGCCTTTACCATCCCTGTTATTACTATACTGAACAGCACAGATCCCAAGACCAAATCCTCAAAAACTCTGCTGGTAACTTCCCTCCTACACAAAAAAAAAAAAAAAAAAAAAAAAAATCATGTAGCCCTCCTCCTATCTTTTAATCCATTACTTAATATACAAAGCCCTGTGTTCCTATCCAATGGCTGCTCAAAAGCCTTTGAAGTAAAACTTTACCAAAAGCCTTTTGGGAATCTAAATCTTAGACACCTTTCCCGCCCCCATCAAGAAAACTCCAAGAGGTTTGTAAAGCAGAACTTATCTTTAAAGAAATCCTACTGACTCTTCCCAAGTTGATCCTACTTACTTCTGTGACTTTTATCCTTTGCTACAATATCTATAAATTTGAATGGTATGGATGTCAGGCTTACAGTCCTCTGGTCATTCTTGTTTTAAACCCTGGCATAAAATTTGCCACCCTCCAGGCTTCAGGTACCCAGGGAGTTTAAAGCATGAGATGACATTTTACCCTTAGCAAGTAAGGAATTTCATCCCTGAGATTTTTTTAGGTCAACCCCTCTCATCCCCCCCCAAAAAAAGGAATTTCAGTTTGGGAATCTTCCCAATTAGCAGTAAAAACCATTTTGTTTAGCTTCTCTGCAGTATCCATGCCCTTTCTGAGTGCTTCTTTTATACTGATAACTTAATCAACTGGCTGCACAGACCGTCTGCAGGGTTTATGTTCTTGATGTACTTAAGAAGGATTTAGTAAAAGCTTTGATTCCTTCAGCTAGCTGATCCTTGACCTTTTTTTCTTCCCCCAGGCCTGTCTATTTTCATATTACATCTGCCAGGGTTTATGATGCTTTCAGCTGTGTTTGGACACAACTCTTTAAGGATGCCACCAGTTAAATATCTATTTTGCAGCTTTTAGCTTCATTCTGAGACAACTTTCTCATTTTAACACAGTTCTCTTTAAAATTAAGCATAACTGCAGAGGACTTCTGAGGTTTAATTGTTCCTGTCTCTACATTAGCTGTCCCTCTGCTGAATCTAGCACACTCTGATGACTCTTAAAAAGTGTGGCTTTAATTCAGACTCGGAACTGGATTCTGCACATTACAAGGTACCAAATCAAAAGTCTCATTCACCAGCTGTTTCATGAAACAATCACTAATAGTATCTAAAAATTTGCTGTAGTATCCATAAAAATTTTAGGTGGCTTTCCCAAGAATAAGATTTCAGCAAACCCCACAGCCAAAAGCTATGTAATAGCATGTTATGTTAAGTACCCAGAGAAACACAAGAAAGATTTTTAGACTACTGAAGTACACTTACTTCTTTCAAAGGAAGAGTCACTACTGTGCATAGAAAAATTGGCTTCAAGTTGAACAAAAAGGAATTCTTCCCCACCAGCTTATGTCTAGCATAAAAGAAGCTTTCATCAAATAGCTCTAATATGCCTTATAGGTCTTCCATGAAATCTATACAGTAAGAGAATCAATGCCGTTTTTTGTATATAGAAATGTTACTACTGTGGTGTTAATAAAGACCGACCTCCCTTTTAAAGCAAGTATTGGAATCACAGAACTAGAGACAAATCCCCAATATAAGTGAGGACTAAAATTTACCTATAAGCCAGGAAACAGGTTAAATGTTTATCATTTTTATATTATGGTAAATTCATATCATGGCAGTGGCTGGGACTGTCACTGTTCTATCTACCGTACAGATAGACTACAGGAGATTGCCCCTACCCTATAGTGCTTTGGACCCAGTAACACAGGTAAGGAAGAAGAGTCCCCTGACCTCCATCTCAGCAAATGAAGCACTGAAATACCATCTTCCTCAACATCATAGGAAGCATAACCTAGCTGTCTGAAATAACCTGTCTTAATCAAAAGATTACTCCATTTCCTTCAGCCATTGTAGAAACATCAGAACATCAATATAGTGTTATGGGTACAAGAAGGTTCCACCTCAAGAAGACAGACCCTTCTCCTCACCCTGCTGAGACTCCAAGAAGCAGTTAAGTTTGTTTTGCTATATTATATCCTAGCACCCCTACGGAACTGGTAAGTAAGAGATTTCACTACAATTTTATCAGTGAAGTTCCTCAGAACTTAACAAATGAAATCCAAAGCTTTCACAGATGTTAATGTCCTGAAAGTTTCATTATGATCACTGTAACACAGCCCCCAAATTTCATTAGTGAATTTCTGAATCAAAACTAATGACTGCTGATGGAACCTGAAAATAACTTTTAAAGACATCAAATTCTCATTAGACTCAAATATGTGGGGAAAAATCATTGGATTTTGGGGGAAGCAATCAAGCAGAAAGATAAACTTATCCATAGATTACTAAGCGCAATTTAGAATAACTAGAAATAAAGTTGCAGAGTTAATATTTTGCAGTGTGCCACTGGGAAATAGTTTGGTGTTTATACTAAACATGAATTTCCTGGAAAAGGAAAAAGAAATGTAAGTTAAAGCTTTTGCCTTCCATAAAACACTTCAGAGTCAGAGTCCATCACTGAAGGTGGGGCAGGAAACAACATCAGCCTAGGCACTGATCCAGCATTAAATGAGATCTTGGGCCAAGACCACCTACAGTGCCTTGGCGTGATTTCTGCTTCAGTACCCACCAAACAAAGAAGCATGTTATCACAGTATAGGAATCAAGTTCCTCTAGAGCAGACAATTCTAGAATGATTTCTGGCTGAAACCGTGTTAGGAGTGACCTCAAAATGAATCTGGTGCCAAGCTTTTGAAAAGGGGACATTTTGTCCCGGACCATCTGATGTCAGTCATACCATTATGGAAAGTAAGTGGAGTTCAACCAACAATACCAGCCTTGAAGCTCCCCTGCTACTGCAACAGGTGAATTCAGCATTTCATGTAGGGAACGATTCCTTCAGATTGCCTGGGCAGACAATCTATTCTGTAACAGCTCTATGCCTCAAAGGGAAAAGACAGGTGTAAGCAGCTGAGAATAAGAGCCAGATCTATGTCCGCTATAACATCTCTTCATAGACAAAGATACACAAAGGCTTAAAAAAAAATAGAGGCATAATCACTTGGGATGCCAATTTAAAGGCCTGTTCAACCCAAGTTACTGTCTAATTTGTGGTTCCCATCTCTCTTCCTTCTCCCTTACAGCCAACCCTCAACTCTGACTAGAAGTACCACATTGCAACTATAAATCCCTCCTAATATTTCCATCATAACAGATAACATTTATATAGGAAGTGTAAGTTTTGACAATTTTGTTGCAAGTAATTTTACTGAAGATTCCTGACCAGCAAAGTCCACAACATCTTTCTTAGAAGTAACCATGAGAAACCAGGCCAGGCACAGCAAAAGCCTTCATAATCACAAAGCAAAAGGTTCTTCACTCGTCATGCAGTGGTGGCATTAGGCTGGCATTTTATCCTTTTGTCCAGCTTTCATTCTCTAGTGTTAACAACATCATTAAATTCAACTAACAGCTACACATTGAATAATTTTTCTCTTGGTTTCTGTATGCAAAGTGCAAAGCAGTAAAAGCCTTACCTCTTCTCCATTGCCAAAACTAACAACCCCAGAAATACATCTACAAGAAACCAAACTCAGACTCACTACACAGTTATCACAAGCTATGCACATCCATCCAACAACAAAATCAAGACTAAAAAGCTAACTGAAATAATGGATTTTTTTCTTTTTTCTCTTTTTTTCTGACAGTATTTCTCATTTCAGACTAGATTATGTATCTTCTCAGCAATGCATAGTGATCTTCAAATCACAATTTCACACTCACTTCTTAATTGGAAGTAATTTAATGCAGACTTCATATCTGCTCAACTCCTTTTGGTCTCCACTGTGGACAGGAAACAGCTGAAGCTCCACATATCTCAACCCCTTCCTTCTTTGGATCCCTTTTACACCTTCTTCCCAAAGAAAGTCATACAGAAAGGCTTTCCCTACTGTGCCTGAACCAGTAACCCAGAAAGACTTTTACACTCATGTAATCCATAAAGGTCTTTGCATTTATGCCAGATGAAAAAGAGAAGAGGGGCATTTTACCAGATCCCTTCCCTACCCCTAATATTCACCCTTTTATACAAAAAAATTGAAATACATAATTTGATCTTCAAGCAGAAGAGAAAAATTATATAGTTCCCACATAAGAGAGTATTTGGACAATGTTTTTGTCTTCAAAACGTTCAGGAGATATCAGTCCCAGGGCCTTTTAAAGATAATGTTTTGTCCAGAAGCCTATAGTGTAAGGAAAAACAACATAGATAACACTTAAAAGTATAGTCAGACATCCTGAATCCTTCTGATGTAGACAAAAACATTTGTCTACTTTTCATACCTAATATATTGATCTTCTGTTTTCAACACTACAATAAATGCCATTAGGTGACAGAATTACTGCTGCTCAGACAAACTGTTGCCATGTAGCCTGCTAATTTTCTGTGAAAACAACTATATGTGACTTGTTTTACGGGGGGCAGGGGGCAGAAGTCATGCAATCTATTACACTACCTAGTCATTAAAGATAAAATCATAAAAGTAAAGGATTAAATCTAACATTGCCCATGTATTTTCAGTCAGGATCCTCTCCAAACTCCAGAACTGCCATACCAGGAGGCGTTGTTGGCTTGTTTGCTGTCCATTGGAAAGACAAGAGTCACTTCTGTGCCACAGTAACTCCTCAGCTGAGACCACAGTCCTTGCAGTGGCCTCAGTAACAATCTGTATCAGTGAGCTCCACAGGCTGGCTGTATAAAAAGGAATTAAAAGAAGGGCGGGGGGGGGCGGGGAGGGGATCGCATTCACTGGTTTTGAACCTGCCATCTTACCGTCTACTGTTGTCATGTGCTGCAATGCTATCTAGGAGCCCCAAACACAGAGAAGGTCCTTATCTGCTAGATGTTTGATGCACATCCCTCCCAAGATACTCCAACTGTACAATGTCCCTTCAAGAAAATAAAGTTACTTCTCTTTCTATATGAAGAACGCAAAGTCAAAATAAAGGCTAATTCATCTGTCCTAACAGCACACTCAGACAAAGTGCAACAAGCGCATACAACATCAGTTGTTGGTGAGGTACTGGCTTCACGACCTCTACTGTATCTAGAGGCGACACCTGTTTTGGTTATTTGAATAAGCTTCCCATTGTCCATCTGAGATTTGCACCTTGAAGGTTTGTCCCCTGCAGCTCATTCACAAAAGTGTAACAGGAACAGAAATTAACCGGCACAGGTTGCTCAGATAAATATTAATCTTCCACATGATAGTGGTTTTCCATCTGTCTGTTGACAATTCAGGTATGTTTTTGACCCTCTACTATTTTGGATGTTCAAGCAGAAGCTCTGCCTAAGAGTGAAGCCTGCTTCTCCCTGTGACCTCTCCTTTTGTAGAGCAGACTTTTTCACACTGCTATTAGACTACTAAGCACATTCTGAGAGAGCTCACTTCAGGGCTGTAGAAAAACCCAAGTGGTATAACTTTGCTCCCCCTCTCTGCCTTTCTCCCTCCTTTCTCAAAACAGAGCAGTTGTTTTTCGTACTGACACATTTCTTTTAGTACTACCAAGTCCTTTAGGGTGCTCCAGTGAGAGGTGGAGGGGTTGTGCAATCTAGAGATGAAGGCAGGTTTCCATATAGTAAAAATACTTTCAGGAGATATAAAAGTACAGCTTGAAGCCTCATGAAGTGCCCTCATGCTCTAGACGCTAGGCAAGCAATGAGAGATGCCTTGAGTCGCAAATAGCTTCTGCTGTAACTAAGATAAAATATGCAGGTCCCAATGAATGAAGATGCAGGTCCCAACTTTGTTCCCCTAAACCACACAAAAAACCAGCACGCAACCTCCAACATAATATAATAGGAAGACTTTCCCTTGGGATAGGATTTGAGTGATGGAAACAAATGTTCAGAGCCTAGTAATACCAAATATAAATAAGCTGTTGTGATATTAATAACTTTTAAAAGCTTTGTTTACTCTGGTTGTACAGCTCAAGTGGAGACAGATGAAAAAGGGAGAGAACATTAGTGAAAAGAGTACCAAATTCCAGGTACCCAACATAACAAGCTTTTAACAACCCCCTGCCAGAAAAAAGGCAGAATGGGGGATTAAAGAATACATTTGCAATTATTTCACGGGCTCACATCCCGCACTGTAAACATGCTTTGAGCTGTCCCACAGAACCAAACCATTTCTCTAGCTCCCTCCAGCTAACAGAACTTTGCACCCAGGTCCAAGACTTCACCTACTGCACCACCAGAACAGCTCTCAGTCCTCTCCAAAGTGAATTCCCTACTGTGCTCTACAAATACTGCCTCTACTCCTACAAAAGTTTGTAGCTTTAGCATGCTTCAGTTTTGTGCTGAGGAACTTAGCTGGAACCATTTATCAGAACAACTGAGCCGAAGTGACTCTTTCACCTGCTGCAAGTATCTGTTCCGAATTTTTGTGATTTGTACATTTATTTCCCTATCCAGTTGTATTTCCTTCTTTCATCTTGAATCTGCCAGTAATATGTTTGAAACCATTGTGACTATAGGAGAATCCTATCTTCAGAGTATATAAAAATATTTTGGAGAAATAGATATTGGGTTCTAGCACTTGCACAGAATTACTTTAAAAGTGATTAATTTATACTAAAGCTTCTGAAATAAACTTCTCCAAGTCATATGAAAAAGATGCTATGAAGATAGGATAAAAAGAATAATTCATTATATGAAGCTGTCCTAACTGAAAAATAATTCTTTCAGGCAAAATATCTTACATGGCTAACATTCTGTTGAAACTTTGGGAAGGTCTGCATATACTTTATAGCACATCAGTGATAAAAATCACCTTTTTTTAAAATACAATTGACATAGTAAAACAAATGGCCATAAGTTTCATGGAGTTGTCAGGAGCTGCATATTCCAGAAATAAAGATCATCAGTTATAGTGATTCAAAGCTCAAGTAAACTAGAAGTTAGAAAAATAAAATTTGACAGCAATTACTTTTTTAAAGTAATTTCATATCTGCTTTTTTACTGCTGAAGAGCACTGAAGAATTAGATTGGTAACTGATTTTTCTCAAGTTTCTGACTGAAATCTGACCTCATGTTAGAAAACCTTACAGTTTGTGTGACTGCCCATTAAAACTGGATTGAATGGGCTTTAAAGTACTAACTAGAACTTCATGAGCATGATGAAATGAAGACTGCTCTTACAAACGTGTAATCTGGTGCTGATGATAGTCCTGTCTTTTACAATGAATTTCAATGCCTCCTGCTTTTGGGGGGGAAGGAAAAAGTGAAGACTGCCTCCCTTCAGCCTGATTCAGCAGCAATTACTAACAATCACCTGGGGAAAAAACCTTTCAGAAAATATATCCTCATAAATAAAAATGCACTCATGGCTTCTTCATTTTCTCTTACAGCTAGAAGGAACTATATTTTCAATGTTCCTTTTTTAACTCAGTACTTGCTGCATCACAGATACTATCAAATTCAACTGGTGAGACTGAAAAGGATTACCAGTACCACAGAATACCTTAGGTAATATGGTTTGCTTACACATCTTACACTTTCCAAAACACAGTGCTGATGCTTCATAAAACAGGAGTTTTGTTAATGAAGCTTTACCACAAGGACGAAGAACAGAAATAATGCAGCAGAATGACAGAAAGAAAACACAGAACCAAAATAGGACACTTCATAATGAAAAAATACTACTTCCATCTTTGTCCTCTTATCTAAGCTGGTAGCAGATGACATCAACAGCACATAAGGGATACGGGAAAAATGGAAGTGGAAAAGGGAGCTGCCAGATTCACTGGGAATGCCCTTTAAGGCTAACGTAGCCATTATTCAAAAGAGAATTCTCAGGGTTGATTCACACTTTCTCAGAGTAGGATTTACAGTGAGATTTTGTGGGTACATCAAACATTGTGAGAATCTGTAAAGCCTCTTACACAGTGAGGAACATCCTTGTGTTGCATCTACAAATGCTTTACACCAGATAAGATGATGTTTAAAGGTCCCTTCCAACCCAAAACATTCCATGATTCTATGATTCCCAGATAAAAGATAGTCCTGTAGTTAACCCACTGAACATCAAATGAACAGAGCTGATGTTAATTTCTGGTTCTATCACAGAAACATACTGAAGAGTTGGGAAAACCACTTAACACCTAATTTCAGTTCACTGCCCATAAGAAGCTGTTAGTGCTTTCTTTTCCTTCCAGCCTTCCACTGGTTTTCCATTTCACGCTACGATTTTTGGGAGCAGGAACCTTCTATCTCTGGGTACGGCTATAGCTATAGCAGCAGCTGGAGTAAGAAAGGAGAGCTGGAGTTTAACAAGCTCACCTGGTAGTGATGCCAGTCCACATGGCCCAGCAGAGCTCAGCTTGAAGGCAGCTCAGCCACAGAATCACAGAATCATATAGGTTGGAAAAGACCTTTAAGATCATCAAGTCCAACCGTAAACCTAACACTACCAAGACCACCACTATAGCATGTCCCTAAGCACCTCAAAGTCGAAGCATCCTGCACTGCTGCACCTCAGTTAGCACAAGCAGCAGGCTGTGTTGCTGACACCCCTACCTTGCAGTTTAGAAAGGTACCCTCTGGCTCTGGCTTTGCCTTGCACTGCCTGCAGCGCCGGGGATGGAGGACACTACTGCAGCTGCAAGGCATGAAGTGGTTTGTCAGCTTCACGTTTTCAAAGCAGTACTGGTTGGCCTAACATTACTGCCAGCAAAATCAATGACAAAACCCTTTGTCATGACATTTAAGACAATGCTACTATTACTAGAGAAATTTCAGTGGCAATCAGATCTCCCTGACATCCTTGATAGCTCTGAGACATCTCTATGAGCAATAAAAAAATCCCCCCCTACCCTGCATGCAGACTTTTTGTTCACAAAACCAGTGAGAACACCACTTAGACCTCCACACATTGAAATTCTCTCATGGAAAGACAAAAGAGGCATGTTTAATTTATAATATCTGAAATTAATCCTGTAAGAAAAATTACCAATTCAGCCTTGATTAATCTCTGAAGAACTGAAAACTATTTTTTAAAGTTACAATTAAATATTAGGAGTTCGTTTCTAACTAGTCTTCTCATCTAGTGAAAACAGCCACCATACAATCACAGAAACCGACAAGCCACTCAACATTTCTCAAGAAAGGGAGTTACAGCAATCAGTTCGTATCAGGTGGGACTGCAAAGAGTACAAAAAAGCACACTCTCCTTCTGTCTGCTGGTCCATTATTTAAAAAAGGTATTTAAATAATAAACTTGATTACCAGTCTTTGACGCTCTAATTATAATTTACTTGAAGATATACCACAAGAAGAAAAAGAAATTTCCAGCTCAAGTTTCTGGCTGTCCCAATGGTGTTGGTGACTGCCCAAGACCTGCACCTTAACATGCATCAGCATCAGTGAGAGCTGCAGGCCCTTGGCATGTCTGAAAAGCCAGACATAAGACAGCTGACTCCAGATGCCTAAAGAACAGATACCCACAGTTGCCGGCTGATACCTAACATCAGGACTGCTAGTTCACATGCACGCCAAAGCAGGGGAAGGAATCACAGGGAATATTCTTCCACCAGCCTTAACGTCTTCTTCGTGACACTTTACAGTTATGATTGTAAAAAAAGGGGGGTTTCATCCAGGGGGGTTGCTTTGGTTTTGTTTGTATTAGAAAGTCTAGCTATGTCAAGTCCCAGCATCTCCACTGTAGGAGGGGAAGCAGGCTCAAACGCCAGCTGACAGGCACGGCCTTCATTTTAAAGGAAGGGGACACCTACACCTTCACAAAAATGCCTGCTGTCCCAGCCACCCGTGAGGCCGCCTTCAGCGGCGCCAGCCGAGAGCGGCAAAGCACCAGCTCTCCGAGCAGCCCGCCAGCCACCCAGCTCCGCCGCGCAGCCCGGCGGCTCCTGCCCCACGCCGAGGGGCTGCTGCGGCGGCTGCCGGGCCTCACCCGCCGGCGGCTGGGCCCACGGCGCTCCCCGCCACGCCGCCTTCCGCCGGGCCGGGGCAGCGGGGCACACTGCGGGCGGGCTGCTCCCTTTCGCGGGGCCGCTTCAGCGCTCAGGCGAGCCCCACCGCAGCGCGGCAGCGGGAGCCGGGGGCTGCCGCTCCGTCAGCCCCGGGCCGCCCTTTCCCCCGCCCGGCGCAGGTGCCTTCCGGCCGCCCGACCCGCAGGCCGGCGGCGTCTCCCGCCATGGCGGCGCCCCCCGGGCAGCCCTACCTGCGACAGCCGGCCGGCCGGCGGCCAGCAGCAGCGCCAGCAGCAGCAGAGCGGCGGGCACGCTGGCCCCCCGCCCGCCCGCCATGCCGCTGCCGCGGCGGGGCCGGAGCCGCAGCCCGACCGGGCACCACCACCACCACCGGCGGCAGCGGCGGCGGGGCCGGGGCGCGGCGCGGCCCTGGGGAGCGGCGGGAGCGCGTCACCGCCCCGGCCCCGCTGGCGGCTCCCGCGGGGCCCCCGGCCCGGCGCTCCCCGCCCGCTGCCCGGGCCGGCCTCCTCCCTCCCCCCTCACAGCGCAGCTGCTCCCGCGTCCCGCCCCACGTTCCAGAAACACCAGCCTGGCACGGGAGACGGGGCAGCGCGCCTTCCCGCAGTCCCGGGCCGCGCCGCGGGGGAGCAGCGGCCGTTCAGCCCTCCCCGGCGGCTGCCTGCCCCGTGGCGGGTGCCTCCGGGGCAGCGCAGGGCCCGGAGGGGCCCCGCGGGGCGCCGGGACTCGTACACAATGGCCACGTTAGCCACGAGTTAGGCTGTGCGGCCAGGCCAGGCTGCTCGGGGGTTTGTTGCTCACGTCTTAAAAAACCTCCGAGGACAGAGGCCCGAGAGCGTCCCTGGGCAGCCTGCCCCAGGGACAGGCCTGACTCTCCCCACGGCTGTAGTTTTGTCTTCGCGTCCGACGAGAGCTGCCCAGTTGTCGTTTGTAGCTGTTGTCAGTCGTTCACCCTCTGTGCACCCGCTCAGTGTCCTGTCCGTCGGCAGGAGGCTGCTCTGAGGTGCCCCCAAAGCTTTCCCTTCTGCTGGCCGGAGCAGCCCCGTCCCTCGTAGTATTTGCATACTGTGCATAAAGAAATACTTCCTTATGGAAGAAATATGTAACGGGTGGACAAAGCATTAGGAGCAGAAACTGAGATGATTATAACCAGTACAGGACCTAAATTAGACAAAGTTCTGCATTTCACACCTCATTATTGGTGTCCTGTGCTTGAAAGCACAAGGTTTCCATTTAAAAATGTTTTAAAGAGTGCACTTGAACCACTCGTGTATAAGCCACTCACCGTACTTAATTCAAATATGCAGACACGCCTTCAGCTACATACATCATCTGTGCCAGGAACGGCCTTGCAGTCATAAAATTTTCTCTGATGTTATCAGCTGGCAGGGTGCATTGCAATGTGTCTCAACAGGTCGGTTATTTTTTTAACTTGTTACTCCCTTACACATAGGACTGGAATTTGTGACCTGAAATCTGACACTAAGCAAGCAGAGCAAGTAACCGAGATAATATTCCAAAACTGCAGAAAGAAGAAAAATGGTGATGGCATGAATCTCTTTTCTGGGTCAGCCGTCTGGTTCTTCTCTTCCTTTGAGGTTTGCAGTCATCATTTAGTCTACATTTTCCTTAGCAATTTTTGGCAGGCTTTGCTGTCTTTATGGGTTTAGAATAATGTACATGGTGGGAGGGGGGATCCATGCCCAGAGGGAAATCACGAGGAGTGATCTTCACCCAGATACCACTTAACAGCTTTATTAAAGATGTCAAAGGCAGAGGCCTAATAAACTTCATTCTCTTCAGACTGGCACTCGAAGAAGATTTGCAAAAACCTGCAGAAGGAATTGTAGAAAAGCATCAGTCTAAGATGTGAACAAGAAGGGCAAAAAATGGATTTAATGTGGCATAACAATCGGTAATGTGACTGAGTCTGGAAAAGCAGACCTCCAGGTGTGCGGCAGTGAAACTCAGTGCTGCAGCAGGGAAGCCTAGGGAAAAATTTTGCCTTTGCACATTCATGTGTTGCACAGGTTTGACTTAATGTATCCCCACCTAGGAGTATTTGGCTTCCCTAACCCTGTGCAGAGAAGTTTGCCATGAGAGTCCTTGGATATACCTCAAAAGGGACAGCATCACTGGCACTGTAGGCCTTGGGAAGTAATATTCAAAACCACAACAGGAAAAAAATAGTGCAGCGAGATGCTAGGATGAGAGGCAGGAGGTAGGTAAATGGGAGTATCCCATACGTAATGAGGTGTTATAGGGCTAAATGCAGAGATAGTGGGACAGGGAGTGCGAGACCCCCAGTATCACATGCAGGGTTGGTGAGGCCACATGCAGGATGCTGTGCAAGCAGGGGCACTTCCATGCTGGACTGGATCGCTAGCCGGAGGACTGAGTTCAGAGAACACAAATCAGTGATGTGATTGGAGGTATCACACTGGACACAGAGCTACCAAACTTTTGTGAAAATGAGATTTTTTTTTTAAATACCTCGTGATTCATGGTATAGGATGAAATTTGGGAATACAATGCATTTATTTTCAGGTATGTGAAACTTAGAATCTATTCCACATTGTAGCTACACTGATACAGTCACAAAAATGTAATCAGTTAATTAATATCTTGTGAGTAACTCAGCAGTCACTGAACTAATATTTTCCTTAAACAAAGTAATCTTTTTTTTAGTATGCTCATTTCAAAATTACCTCTCATCCAAAGAAAGGCAATCCCCTCTGACACAAGAGAAGGGACTGACAGAGCTGGGATTGTTCAGCCTGGAGAAGAGAAGGCTCAAGCGCATCTCATCGGTGCCTATGAACAGGTGATGGGAGCATGTGAAGACTTCTTAGAGGTATCCAGTGAAAGGACAAGAGCTAATCGGCACAAACTGAAATACAGGAAATCTCATTTAAACACGAAAATCTGCCTCACATTGGGGGTGGTCAAGCACTGGAACAGGTTGCCCAGACAGGCTGTGGGGTCTCCATCCTTGTTCATATTCAAAACTTGACAGGACACAGCCCTAAGCAACCTTCTGTAGATGACCCTACTTTGAGCAGAGGGGTTGTACTGGACAATCTCCAGAGGTGCCTTCCCACTTCAACTGTTCTGTGATGCTGTGACTCAGACTGAAATCTCCATAGTCATTTAAAACAAACATTAAAAGACTTCTGAGAAGAGAAGGGCCACCACATCTTGAGAAAGGCCTAAATGGCCTATAGCTTTAAGCCATGTTTTCTTAAGTCATTCAGGAGTTTCCAACCCTGAGCCCTACTTGCTTTCAGCAGGACTTACATTTCTTAAGGAATGTAAATCTGAATTTTTCTTTGTTTCTGCAGTTCCCGGGGGGAGGGGGTTGGGGGTTTTTATCATCTTTGGCTTTTATTACTCAAGGATTTCTTATGTCTTGAAAGCATGACAGGGCTTGTTTCCTAAACAAAAAATCCTGGTAATGCGGTCAGACAGGCAGAAATCCAGTATGTTAGTTGTTCTAGTTTGTGTTCTTTCTTCTTCCCCTGTTCCTGTATGCCAGCTGCATATCCAGTAGTCAACCTCAGTGCTGAGTACTTCTGTGCAAATGTGAAAAATCATTCAGCTACTTGACAGATTCTTTCCTATTAATGATGGAGATCTGTTTGTTTGCATCTGACAGCCTATCAGCCTATTAGTTAATGCAGAATGCATGATCTTCCTGACCACTATAATACCCTACACATCAGTTTCTTTTTATCGGATTTGGTTGGAGAAAGGTTCCACTGAGAAGAAAGGAGTTGCATGTGGTACCAGAAACCACTTTAGAGATCAGTTTCTACTCAGTTTTCAACCAACAATACTCTTTGCAAATTGCTGCTGCAGCCAAGACTTCCTTAAGGTTCCCATAGGCTTTCAACCAATTTAAAAAAATGAAAACTCTCCACATGTTTTGAAACAACCTCTATCAGATTTCTTTGGTTTTGGTTAAATTATGCTGAAATTACTGTTGTGGATAAGTAACAAACACTCAGAAGACATGCCGGGATAATTCTGATGAGAAAGATTGAATGCTGGCTGCAAGCAGTCAGGAGAGGTCCTCTGCGAATAATGTAAAGATCTCCAGCTAAATAGAAGAAATTTATAGTCTTTAGATAAAGCAGTATTAACCCAACATTCATTGCATTAAAATGACATTTTAATTTGACATCTTAATTTTAATTTAACACTGTATCAGATGGCAAATACTCAACTTGGGTTTCCTGAGTGGAGGGGCAGCATGATGGACCAAAGCTTCTTAACATCTCAGGTACAAATGAGGAGTTAGGGATGTAGTCTTCATCGAAAGCAAACACAAACCTGCAGTGGTCCATGCAGATCCCCAAAGAGCCTGGCTGTA